>NC_071497.1:82497908-83131866 GCF_028500815.1 Rissa tridactyla | reverse complement strand
CAGAGCCCCACGCAACTGCTCTCAGCCTGCAGGTGTTCATAGACTGGTGTCTCCAAAAATCAGGCTGGGAGTTCAGACGGGAGCAGCTGATGTAATCTGAAGTGAGGCTGAAGCAGCGGAGGCCTCTCCAGGCATTCGTGTAATTCCCAGTTGGGTGATTATTTCATAATATACAACAGCCGAGACTGCCGCAGCAAATCGCCACCCGCTGTGACCTCCCTGGAAACACTCAACAGTTGCCAGGCCAGAGGATGAAGCCCCAAAATCAAACCTTTTTCCAGCTGAGCGTTCAGGCTGGCGTGCTGCTGTCTCGGCAGGACCTCTGCGAGGCGTTCCTCTGCCAGCATCCCGTCCCCACGCTGGAATGGCTGGACCGACCCAAAACACCAAGAGCGAGGAAGGACATCCCCATTTGCCCTGCAAGGCACTCTGCCCGTTCAAATGCGTAACTGAAGAGCTGAGAAGTCTTACTGGCTGCATAAATCTCGTTTAATATGACTTTTCCCTGTTTCCATCAAAAGCTGAACTGTCAGACCCGACAACCGGCCGCTGATTTATGTTGCATGTGCTGCAGACGGCTCAGCTGTGGCACGCAGCTCGGGGGCAGCTGCTAGGTATTTTTTTTTCTCCCTGCGTTTCCAATGCTCGGAAGCGACACGTGGCTGTCTTTGGACAGCTTTTGAGTCAGAGTCTGGCCCTGCCACTGTCTATATCGGGCTCTTTGCCGATGAATGGGACGCAGCACATGCTGTGAAGTAGCAGCAGCCGGGGAGCAGTGCAGCTGCCCTGCAGGCACAGGGGGGAGAACACCCCCCCGGGTTTCACAACCCGTGCAGTGTTACAGTAATGGAGCGGTGCTAAGGCAGCGCTGCAGTCCTGGGAAATCCTCCCAGGCTTTGAGTCATGGTTACACGTGCACCATAAGAAGCCTTCCTTCAATGTTAGCTGAGCAAGCTAAGGCCCTCATCGAAAAGCACCCTCAAGCCCTCATCTAATCCATCCTCCTAACCCAAAGCACGATCAGTGCTCTCTCACATTATAAACACTTAAGCAAAGCATTTCTGCTCTTAAAAAGCCTCCAGTGATTAAGATTCCTTAATTGTCAGGCCGTGACCTGCATTGCCTTACAATGGCTTTCTTGTTAAATTATTCTCTGCCATCTACCCAGCTATGTTCTGATTTCAGGACTGTGACTTCTTTCCCCTTCCATAACAATAAAGATCAGGTTATTTTTCTTGCTCTCTCCAGATTCAAAGACTGCTCCCTTGCCTTCTTTCAGTGGTTTTTCTTTTGGTAAGCAGCAGCTGTACCGTTGTTATCCCCACACCACTATGCCTGCTCTAGATTTCACATCAGGTACCTCTGAGGCAATTTCCCCTCGGCCAGTTTAGCCCACCATCCTGGTTTGAGGTAAAACAGAACCAATTTTCTGATTTGTAATTTTACTTTTTAGCTGGGCCTCTTCTAACTGACTAAAGTCTGAAATTAACAGCATATCGTTCAGAAACTGTTCACTCTCAGAGTGGTAAGACCTGATTATACCAAGGAACGGTATGCACAGAGGCTCTTGCTTAGACTTATTGCTATAACAACCAAGGTCAGCTAACTTCGCTGTTTTGACCAGTTAGAGGGTCCCATTAGAGGGTCGGAAGCGGAGAAGCATAGAAGGGTCCCACCTGCGGGGAGGAGCAGACAGGACAGGTGACCCAAAACTGACCAACAGGGTATGCCATCCCATCGGCATCACGCTCAGTATAAAAGCTGAGGGGGAAAGGGGGCTCTGGCCCGCTTTTTTTCTTCAATGGCCGATGTCTGAGGAGGACCCTGTCTGTTTGTCTGCCTTTGATCCCGATCTGAGCATTCCTGACTCTAGTTCCGGAATTCAGCTCCTGCCTGTCGCTGACTCCAGTCTGGGACTTTCCCTCTGTCTGCTGGTGACGCGATCGTCACCCTGGGAGCTGGATACGGTCTTGTATATATTGTATACTTTTTTTTCCCCTTTAATTTTTATTATTCTATTATTATTTACTATTTTCTTATTTATTATTATTTTCTTTAAAGTAGTTTAGTTCTTTTTCTAAACTCGTAAATCTCCTTACCTCTTCCTCTCCTCTCTGAGGAGAATGGGGGGGAGGGCCATCTGTCGTTCTGGTTGGCCAATCCGGCCAAAACCACGACACCCGCATGTACAAAAGATGCCTTGTCCACTCACTTTTGCCATCTCAATTTCTAGCCCAGAAGGAATTGGAGATAAGTAGCCATGAAACTAAAGCAACTAATCCTTTACTAACATCTTGATTTAAAAGCCGGAGACTAAACACCAACTCCCTCTGGCATATGCAAGATGAGGCCAAAGATCCTCATGAGCAGCAGCTCTCTGAAAAGCCTTTGATTCTTCCCCGTCAAGGTGAAAGAAGTGAGGCGAGGAAGGTCACAGGGTGAGGAGGCTGTGGCACTCTACCGACACCAGTGTCATTCTGAGGTCGCAGCTTCTTAGAAATCAGAGCTATGCCCTAAGTATAGGTCATAGAGAGAGAGGTCTCATGATCACATTGCTTCAAGGGAGGACATGAAGCAACAGAAAGAATCTCTCTTCCTGCGGATCAGCTAAATCAATTTCTGCAGTGAAGTAACAGCTCCTGGGAACAGGCACACCATGCTAAATCATTAACACAATCTTTTTGCAACTCTAATTGCAAGCAGATGTAGCTACAAATTGTCACCGAGAACACCACTGCTCTTCGTTTCATTGCTGACCAGTACAAACAGGCCCAAGTCCATGCCTGATGTCCTTAGGTGCTGCCACTATTTCTAGATTTTGATTTCTCCCCATCCACAGCAGATTTTCAGATTTTTGGCTGTAGTACAAAAATAACTTTTTAAAGCTGTGCTGTTTAAGGTTGGTGTGGTGGTGGCATGGAAATACGAGATTTGAAGCAGAACTGGAAAGGACAATCGGCTTCAAAATGATCACATCCTACAGTAGTTCTGCAAAAATATCCAAGACCTAGAAAGGTCTTACTACAAAGCCCTTTTTTGTTTTTAAAGCTATCACTTCACTACCCGTAAACCTATTTATCTACTTTAATTTGCTTAGCTCTATTTATAATGTAAGAAGAAACAACAAGTACTCAACAGTAGACTGGTATCTCTCAAAGCCTTGGACGTGGGCAAACCTTACAGGTTAGTGGCACGGGCTTCCATTTTCCCAGATGACAATGAAACTACAGAACTTTAGGAGGCTGTTGCTGCTACATCTCATCTCTTACCTGTAAGCAGTAGTTTGCCAGTGAAGTGAATACTATGACCCACGTAAAACAAGTCAGGGCTCAACCTGTTTCCATGAAGGTGGACAGCCACCCTACACAAAAGAAAACCCCTCAGATGCTGCACAATCCAGCAGGGAAAAAGCACAATCCAGAGCCCAGACAAAGAAAAGAGGAAAACCAGACTCTCTGATCAGTTCAATTCTAAATGGTAATGGTCAACCAGATCCTGACATGGACATCTTCTGGTGAAGGTGCCATCTGGAGGCCAGTTACAGGCATGTATCACCCATGGAAAAAAAAAAACAGCTAAAGAAAACAAGTAAGCATGGTGATTATTTTATGAAAAACAGGTGATTTTTACAAATGCAGTGCTACATGAACCCCTAAAAGTGAGTGTGCTTGCTGGAAGGTCACAACTGTACCATCCAACAGCAAGAAAAGCAAGGCAGAAAGTGGCAGAAGTACAGTAGAAAGTCCAAAATGTGCTATTTGCTAGTGCAAATAAACAGACAATAGAAGGGAAATCATCTTCCACGCAGGCCACTTCAGGTGAACTGGAATTTTCTGGTCTCTGACATCTCAAGAGTCAGCGAGTCAATGTGCTTTGAGAACTCTGCCTCCGTGGTGTTCTAGTGGGAGAGAAAACAGAAAGGAATCAGTGACCATGAAACAGTTTTCTTACATTCTTGTTAGACGAACATTATCTACAATGAGCAAACCTTGGGATATTATTAGCACTGATTAACCCAGGCATTGAGCTGGAAGGTTTCACTAGTGCAAGTGGCAGAAATCTCCAAATGAAGGGCTAAACAAGCTCAGTGCTCTTCATACTGTGCCCCAATGTGATATCAGACACCTTCAAGCTGAAGGGGTACGCTCCAGAGGTAAGTATTCTGACCTGATAAAAGCCTCAGGCTGCTAAGGTGAGCTTGTATTTCTGAGTCAAAACCAAGTGGCTTACCAACCCAAGCAGTCCCATCTGGAAATGTAAAAAATACTCTCAAATAGCTGTGATTTTTGATGACAGCTTTGAGGCTTATCGCTGAATACCTTGTGCTTTATCCATGAGCAAGCAGACAGTAGCCCAAAGAAATAAAGACAGGTTTTATGTTCAAATGTGGCCCAGCTCACTGAGGAAAGACACGTATGAATTTCCCAAACAGCTTTATACGAATGCTTCCCAACAACCAAAACTGCAGATTACATCAGCACGGATGAAATAATGTTTTATAGGAGAAGGTCCCCATTGCAGTCTACAAGGCAGCTGCTAAATAAAATATGGGCCCTAGAGCCCTCTCAGAGTTCAGGGACAGCAAGAAAGGTTGTGAGACCAAAAAGCTGCAACACAGCTGAATGAGTAAACATTCTGACAGGTGAAGCAGACAAAATCCAGAGGGATATAGATACCTAATCCCCACTGATACCATTATGCCCAACTGCCTTGGTAGCTTAGAGATCATTCCTGCACCAGCTCCTCCTACCAATATGCACGGCTTCTCCCTTACCAGAGCAAAATTTCCCTCTAGGGATCATTAAGACTACGATCTGAGGCAGATAAATCCACAGCCAATTAATATATATAGCTTAATTTGGAAGTACAGTAGTCATATAAGTCTCTGTGAAAGATGAAAAACTCTTACCAGTTCTTGTTTTAATTCTTCAATCTTCACTTTTGCAAGAGAAAGACTCTAAGGAGAGAAAATGGCATAAAAATTAATATTTCAGCTGGAAACACAAAGCCCTTGCATCACTGCAAGTGTCTAATGATGTGCCACAGGGGAATTCAGGGATAATTAAATCGATTTTGTGTGCACCCTTCACATGCAAAACATACAGACATTAAAAGCCTAGTACCAGTTTGGTTTGGGCAATCATGTATTTTTCAAAAGTCTGGTATCGCCTAAAAAACACCCCAATTTTTAGCAATTTTCCAAACCTAGCAATCAAGGAACTGGATTTTAAACATATCCGTGTATGAATTTTCCAAAGCACAATAAGCTTGCCAGCGTAAACCTTCCTCCCTCCTTCTGCCTGCACCAGAAGCAAGGCATCGGGGCTCTCCCCATCTCCACTGACGGGAAGATGGGAGGGAGGCGGGAACTGGAGAACGTAATCCAATTTGAATGTCCTGTTTTGCTTGAGGAAAGGAGGCAGCTGCCTCTCAGAGTAAGATGAATTTAAAAGAGAAGCAGTCCCACCCTCTCCCTTCATCCTTTTCTTCTAGGAGGGTGACAGCAGCGTTTGTATGAGCGAGATGTGTTGAGAGGCAGGAACTTGATGGAGGGGCTAAGGAGGTAGAAAGAGAAATGTGGCCCAGCAGACAGGTCCCTAGTTCATAATACAAGAGATGCAATTAATCGCAGAGCGTCTAGATGATTTTGGGTAAGCCTCTCTGTTTCTCTGACCTTTGTGCCCCATTTGTGCCCTGATGACACCAAGCTGTGTGGCGTGGTCAACACACTGGAGGGAAAGGATGCCATCTAGAGGGACCTGGGCAGGCTGGAGAGGTTGGCCCATGTGAACCTCATGAAGTGGAACCAGGCCAAGTGCAAGGTCCCGCACCTGGGTCATGGCAAATCCAGGCACAAATACAGGCTGGGCAGAGAATGGATGGAGAGCAGCCCTGAGGAGGAGGACTTGGGGGTGTTGGTTGGCGAGAAGCTCAACATGAGCTGGCAACGTGCGCTGGCAGCCCAGAAAGCCAACCGCATCCTGGGCTGCATCAAAAGAAGTATGGCCAGCAGATAAGGGAGGGGATTCTGCCCTGTACTCCAGTCTGGTGAGACCTCACCTGGAGTACTGTGTGCAGCTCTCGAATTGCAGCACAAGGACATGGACCTGTTTGAGAGGGGCGAGAGGAGGCCATGAAGATGATTAGAGGGCTGGAGCCCCTCTGCTGGGAGGACAGGCTGAGAGAGCTGGGGGGGTTCAGCCTGGAGAAGAGAAGGCTCCGGGGAGACCTTCCAGCCCCTTCCAGTCCCTAAAGGGGCTCCAGGAAAGCTGGGGAGGGACTCTGGATCAGGGAGGGGAGCCATGGGACGAGGGGGAATGGTTTTAAACTGGAAGAGGGGAGATTTAGATGAGATATTGGGAAGAAATTGTTTGCTGTGAGGGCGGTGAGCCCCTGGCCCAGGTTGCCCAGAGAAGCTGTGGCTGCCCCATCCCTGGAGGGGTTCAAGGCCAGGTTGGCCGGGGCTTGGAGGAACCTGGTCTGGTGGGAGGTGTCCCTGCCCAGGGCAGGGGGGTGGAACTAGATGATCTTTAAGGTCCCTTCCCACCCAAACCATTCTATGGTTTATAAGAACTGCAATAAGTATTTTTCACCTCTTACACAGAAAGGCCGGAGGTTAGCTCTATTAAAGGCTGTGGAGTGCTCAGATGAGGAGGTAAAAGGGGCCCTATCAAGTAACTCAAATACACAAGTCTAAACTAGACAGTTACGGTTGTATTTAATAAATCCAAACCCATTCTGCTTTTCACACTCCAGTTTTTGCTACTTCTCCCCTGAATGACAAAGAGAAAAATCATTAATACTTACCTGTAACAGCAATGGTTATCTTCCAAAGGAGACTGGAAATACTTGGGTTTAGTGGTTCCAAATATCACAGGTGGTGACGTACAGATGTCACACAAAGCCAAGGCTTTCTGTATCATGGACTAAAGCCCTGTTTACCCATGACTTCCTTAAGCCACTATAAAGTTGTTCACAAAATTGCCCTTAACCCAAACAGTCTTTTGTAACAAGTGTTCCAATTGGAAAAAGAGTAAAATCCTTTTTATAAAAGGCCCTTCACACAGCAGTCTGATAGTAACTCCTAGCACAGGGACCAACAGTGACAATAGTCAAAATATAAAATCAAAACCAGATACACAGACAGGGGCTTTCAAAACTGTAACTTAGTTACCTAAATGAGAAGTCTGTGATTTCAAAGAGCCCTCAAGAGAAATCAAAGAAAATGATGGAGCAGCCTGTACTCACACAAGCTAGAATACTTGTTTAGGGGACAATGCCTACGTATTTCTTCGTAGTTGTTAAAACCTTGCTCAGAGCTCCAACCTCTGCACAATGCGCTGTATCCACCGTAGTGACAGCTTGATGACATGGATAGCTAATACATTGGTAAGTGTCAATAAAAAAATTATACTAAGAAATTATGTTTTCTTCCACATTTCTTTGTCTAATTTCTATCTAATTCACCGTGATACTGAGCTCACCCAGCAATTCTGTGCATTTCATTAGAACAAAGTCTGCCTGGTAAGCATACTTAATTTCTTGGCTTTGATTAATTGATAGATAGCCTTCTGTTTAAGTAAAGTCTTCTGTTTACACCACTAGTAGACCTGTAGGACATCTGCCTGCCCACTGAAACCATCACAACAATATCCTTTACATTCTGAAGTCCATTAAAGTTAATCTGATGACAAATATAATAGAACAGTGGAAAAAATAATTACAGGAGGTAAGTCTAAGTAGGACTGCAGTTTCTTCTTCACAGGCGCAGTTTCTTGCTGCAGTTGAGCCAGTTCCTGTGAAAACAGTAAGGCAGATTATATTCTATAGGCTTACTTGTAGAAGTGATGTAAATCAATGAAACAGATCAACAATTACCTACAGCATTTCAGAATTCACAGATGTTGGTGAGAGCTTTTATGATCCTTCTTAAAAACCCATGGAAAACTAAAGATCTGCTATTAATTCAGTTATCAATCAAACACAGTTCAAATTTTACAGAGGTATCAATTATTTTTTCTTCACTCTGAATACATCTTCAGATATCTTTTCTCACAGTATAATCAGCTGATATCACCTCCCTAAAAGGAGAGGGGATTTCCAATGAGAATCCACCAGACAGAAAACTTTTGCTGTAAACTTCACGGTAGTCCAGAGAGAGAAACAAGTCCCAAGGAAGGGGATACATTTTCATGCCTCCAGCTTCTGCATGAAAACAGTTTTGCACAGGTGGCAGCAAAAAGACTCCCCTTCCACTTGCGCTGCTTTGCTCATTCTGTTAAGAAGGGGAAATAATTTCTCTTTGGGGCTGAAAATTGAGTACCTTCCACATCCCTCAACTCTTTTCAAATAATCAAAATTAAAAAAAAAAAAAAGCACTCTGAAGATAAAGCCATTTGTGCTGCCCAATTCACTGAGTTCTTGGCAAAGCACATATAGAAATGTCAGGGAGTTAAACCTACCCTTATGCTCAAGTTCTAGAAGGTGACAGGTCTAGAAAATTGTCTATGACTTTTTGCATGCAAAATGCCAACAGAAATTATTTCTGGTTAGTACCCTTCTGAAACACTGTGCAATGTAAACATTGCCACCCAGTGCTGGTTCATGGGAACGACAACATAAAAATCAAGAAACCTATTTTCATTGTTCAACTTAACTAACAAATCTTGATTGGCTGCAGGAAAAGGCAGCAAAAGAAATGGGGAGAAAGACTAAGTTCTCATTACAATAATAGCAAATAATATTAAAATGTGACCAGTGCAGACGGAACGACACAAATACATGTTACGTGTGTACAAATGCTGGAGAATCTATAGCTAGTAACTCAAGAAATATGCTTTTTCCTTTAGCAAATTATCCCACTGAGCTTACAATACAGCTGAAAAATGTTATATTTAAAAATAGAAGAAAAAAAAGCAGACAGTGGTTCAGATTTTTAATTTCACTTGACCTCCTCCCCTTGCTCTGAAGTATTTGAAAGCAGGTTTATTTCACACAAACTAGAAAGAATCACCTGGGTCATTCTATGAAGTAATTTCAATACACTGGTAGCCACGTAACAGAATACAGTCCACGGAATATCCACTCTGTTTATGGCACGGATCACAAAGAGGATCACAGGCTGCCTTTCAGTGTCAGGGCATTTATCCCATGGAAATTCTCTAGTAGGCTATATTCCCAATTACAGACAGAGGCAGAAACAAAAGAGAGGAAAAAACAAAAGGCAACAAAAATAAAGATTCCAGTTGTTCCCCTCAGTCAGTCCAGAAGGAAAGCTTCTTCCCAAGTCCAAAATAAGCCCACATCTAACCCTAGAGAAAAGGTACCACTTCAGCATCTGCAGATGCTTCTCAGTTTCTAGAAGAGCAAAACCCATCCCAACATACTCCAGATCAGAGGTATCCATCTACAGGATTTTTATTTGCGCTTCTTTTTTACCATTAATATTTGTTCAGGCAACCAAATGCTAAACTACATTTCCTGAAATCACCCAGCAAACAAGCCTGGTCTGTACCACTGTAGAAACATCCATCTTGGCGCAAAAGACCTACCTCAGACAGGCTCATGAGTGACTCGTGTGTCAGCGACTTGTGCAGCCCTGTGGCAGTAAGCTGGTCCTACAAACAGGAAAGGGCTCGTTCATAACTGACCACAAAATATAACAGAGAAGAGAAAGATTTTGCTATTTCCTTGGGTTTTGGTCTAAACAAGGAAGTAAGAATGCAGTTTGTCAACAACAAAAACACGTGCTACTTGAACCACAGCTATAGCTGAGTATATAAATTTTAGCAGCAACAGATTTCATATCAAGAATAACAAGTCCTTCCAGAAAACTAGCAGGGGAAGAGCACACGGCAAGGCTGGGAGGAGGCTTTTCAGTAAGATGTCATCAATGCTAATACCACATTTTCCATCTCATTTTTTCTAAGGTATTTAATACTTCAATGCTGTCCAATAAAGCATTCACATGTGCTTTATCATGTAGAAAAGGTGAAGACAGTACAACTTCTGCCTTCTGTGTTTAATCATTCATTACTTGCAAGAAATAGCTATATTCAGAATTGTCACACAATTTACAATCAGCTGCTGCTCTTCTGACAGCTGTCCGTATACTCTTATATGACAGTACCTCACAACAAGCACAAGGTAGTCCGAGCTAGCTGAGAAAGTGTTCTTTCATTTATCATAGGATATCCTGGGGAGAGACCACGAATATAGCAGGAGCAACTGAAGCGTAGTAACACGTTGTCCTGTTAGCCCAGGAGTCCTCAGTCCTGGACTTTAGGAAGCTCCTGGGATGTCCCTGTAACTACAATTTTGGGCCCGACCAACCATGACTGTGCCATCCCATCACCACGTCTTTCTAGAAAATTCCTTCCATCTACCTCAGCAGCCTTGATCCTGACTTTGAAATCCTTAGATTTATCTTTCAGGAACTTTGTTTTCTGGGATTGATATTCAGCCTTGGACATTTCGAATTCCAGGTATTTCTCTGTTTTTTCAAGATCCCTTAAAAAAATACAAAAAGAAACAAACTTATACATTCAAAGAGATACCAGTATACAAATATTGCTTAATTATCTATGCTTAAGCTAAACCCTGTAATACAACCAACACCAGAAGGGAGGGAATGGAGAAAAACTTGCATTTCCCTGTGGGATTTCCCAGTGGAAACATCCACAGCTGTTACATCCAGACTCCAGAAGGCTATGGGAAAGGGAAAAAAAAAAAGGCCAAGGGGAAAGCCATCTGCATAAAAGTACAGAGTCAGACTCTTCTGCATAATTCCCTAATTCAGACCTGTTAACCATGCTAAACTTAAGATCACTGAGAGGGGCCATGGCAAACCTGCACAAAGCACACAGGTCTGGCATCTCTGCTATAAGTGCTCATAGACCAGTTTTGTTTTAAAATAACTGATTTGATGATGGTACCCCAGATCTCTTTTGATTACTGAATGTGTCCATAGCACATAGTTTTTGGTAGATACTTCCAAATATTTGAGTTAGAGATGTGTCAAAACCCTGACAATTCAGTTGTCCTTGTTAGTTGTCCGATGTTCCACATTGCAGAGATCAGCAGTATTGCTTACACCTAACCCTTTTCTCATCCATTACTCACTCCCGTATCTGCTTTTCCAGCATCAGCGCTCCAGTTAATTTTTTCATCCTGTCCTTCAATTCCAGTTCCATTTGCCTGTTTTTTGATTCTGTTGCATACAGCTCCGATGTCATATCATTGATGGCATAGAAGAAGCTGGCGAAGAGAGAGATTCAGTGGGAATGCTCAGGAGTCAGCTCTTCTGAAACTCAGAATTATTATTATTTTCTCCACACTTTACACAAATGACTTGGTTTTGTTCTCATACTACGATAGGAGGAATTAAAATAAGTCACTAACTTCCCTTAACTACCAAAGATTTCATCTGGAAGGGGAAATGGCACAGCAATCTCAAGAGGAAGTGAACAAGACCTGGCACTCTAGTGAATGTAACCACTGGGTTTGAAATCATCCTATGTTCCACTCGTGGCTTGACAAATTGCCTTTGAGAGAAACTGTATTCAGTCCCTGAAAACACACGTCCCTGAGGCGATACCCAGCAGTATTTCAGTCTCTTCCTCTTCCCAAACGGTTCAAAGCTGCTCACCCCTCCATCTCAGGAGAAGAGCTGTAAGAGCTAAGCTCCTGAACATCATACAAAAATTGGATTCCAAGGCAGATTTTGGCCCTTCCTTACCTCCAGTGCTCAGCACAAACCTGTTGTGTAATGGGTCAAAGCCAGGCTAGGGAGAGGGGCCCAGGAAGAGCAGACTAACAGCTGCCATTTCTCTGTGGCCGCTGACCACAAAAGCATGGGCAAACAAAAGGGGGATTTAACTCCGGCTGAGGCACTTTTCAGGCTTTGGAGACTTCCACTGCAGGGGTAATCAAGAGCTAGAGCTTTGTGCTCAGTTGCTGTGTACTCCAAAGCTGCCCAAGGCGTGCAAAATAAGCTGGACAAGAGAGATTTCCTGGTGTGAAAGTCAAGTTTGAAAATGTTGAATTGAAAAAACAGAGGGAAGCAGCACTGATCATCACCCGAGATGCACAGTGGCAAAAATTACCTGACAAGAGAAGTGTCCTTTGTTTCAAGTATCATTGCGCTGTTTACCAGGACATCGAGGTAGCTGGTGCCTTTGCTGGACAGACTAGACAGGGAAAGAGCCAGGCTTTCTGCAAGAAGGCCTTGTAGATACTTAGCTGGAAAACAAACACAATCCAAAATAGTACTTTTTTTTTCCTTATATCACTGTTCTTTTAAGGCCTAGATGGGATTGTGTCTTTCAACACATGTTAAAAATGTATTATGGTCCCCTGAACCACTCACTTGCTCCAAAAAACCCCATTATCAAACACTCACTCCAGGCAGCTCGAGCATAACTTAATCACCTCACTGTTGTTTCAGATTCCTCAAATGCTTTCCTTAACAGTGGATTAGCACCAGCTCAGACTCTTAAATCAGCGGTAGGGTTGCTTCCCTGCCTATCCAGCCAGTATTTCAATGCTCTGCTACTCAGCCCAGCAGGCTAGGAGGTTTTATCAATTAATTTGCTTGTCCGTATTTACAGCCTCCTCAAGACAGCTTAAAAAATTGCTCTTTATCAACCTTACATCACCGTAAATTTTTGCTGCAAGGGAGGCATGGAGCACATTGTAGTAAAAGCTGTGCCAGAACAAAAGCTGAGTTCGTTCCAATTATATATACTTATTTATTCATATATATCTATTTGTTTGTGAGATTTTAACAAAGATAATCTTCAGGGTCACTAAGAAAACTAACTTTGATGGAAGGGGGAAGCGCAGCTTTCAAACTCACCTTCTGCTTCATATTCTTTTGCCTTCTGCATCTTGTCCTCTATCAGCAAAGAAACATCCCTATCTCTAGCTTCATTGCGCTCTGCAAGGTCATACAAGATATCAACTGTCCTTTTATTCGCTTCAAATGCTGGAATAGGCTGATTCTTATATATTTTCTTTAGCCATAAGGCAATCTGACAGAGAATGTGGAAAAAAAAAAAAGAAAAAAAAGAGTAAAAGGTCAAGTGAAACAACAGAAAACAGACGATAGGTGTGAGAAAAGTAGAAGTGCTGCAATTTCTACATTCCTGAAGAATAACTACTACTACACCAGTACGTGAATGGGTGGAAAAAAGGGAGAGAGCTTCCTTTGTCTCTTTTTCAAACACCACCTGTAGTTTAGAAAACAATTTCCCTTTTAATCTCCCTCATTTCTCTGGACACCTGTTAATCTCCAGGCGATAAAATTTTATTTTTTTATTCACACGACCTGTTTGCTACAAACATGCTAGTTGTCCAAGAGATGTTAAATGGGTATTTGGGCAGCTGGTGAAAACTACATTAAAGCAGTGTGGGACGAAACTGCCCAAACCACGATCACAGGGAACAGTTTCTACAGGCCAGTGGGGGAGAACTGCAACGTGCAGGCATAAGCGCCGCAGAGCACAATTTCTACCACTGAAAAGAAGGTCAGAAATGGGAGACCCCAACGCAGTGCTCTCAGGAGGCACTGAAAGATTAGATTATGACTGGTAATAATTGAACACATGGAATTTTAACATTGAGGAAACATAAATTCTTGTCTAAGGCTACATAAGCAACCAAATGGAAAGGGACCCAGCCTTATAACTTAAAATGACATTTCTTTCTAACCTGTCCTTCTTTATGCTTCTACCATACCAGCATCTCAGCTACATACACTGCACACAGCAAACATCACCCTGAACCACTCTGGGGAGAAAACCATCAAGGCCTTAGAGCCAAACAGCACTAATTATCTGCAAAAATGCCAAGTTCACAATCAAAGGATGAAATGACTCTTTCTGCCACTTTCTGTAGGGACAATGATTTGAAACACAAAAACTTCAAGCACACAAGATCTTCATAACCTAGCTTTTTAAACGAGCTGTGAGCTCATTTAAAGGTCAGTGGGATTGGGCTGTTACCTAGTAGACAGCTGAGGATGAAGTGGGTGAACACAGAATGCACTGCTGCAAAACCCACCCAGCGACCATGTCTTGGCCGGCCCCCAACACCCACAGGGGCAAGAAAATGACACGGGCTCATTTCTGTTCATAAACTGTGCATGTCCAAGTGCCAGCCAAGCAGAGTGACAAGGGCCAGGGCCCAGCAAAACCTCCAGCACAAGCACTCAGGTACCTCCCCCATAAGGACAGAAAGAGACGCTTTTACGAGAGTGGGATTAGGGATACGATAATGCACCAGGGACACCTCCACCACCACAGAATCATAGAAATGCCTAGGTTGGAAGGGGCCTTCAGATCAACCTAATGCTGACAAAAACCATCACTAAACCATACAGCTAAGCTCTATGTCTACCTGTCTTTTAAACACCTCCAGGGATGGTGGTTCCACCACTGCCCTGGGCAGCCTCTTCCAATGTCTGATAACCCTTTAGGTGTAGAAATTTTTCCTAAACCTCCCCTGGCGCAACTTGAGGCCGCTTCCTCTTGTCCCATCGCCTGTTCCTTTGGAGCAGAGACCAACCCCCCCTGGCTACACCCTCCTTTCAGGGAGCTGCAGAGAGCGAGAGGGTCTCCCCTCAGCCTCCTTTTCTCCAGGCTGAACACCCCCAGCTCCCTCAGCAGCTCCTCACCAGACTTGTGCTCCAGACCCCTCACCAGCTCCGTTGCCCTTCTCTGGACACGCTCCAGCCCCTCAAGGTCTTTCTTGTGGTGGGGGGCCCAAAACTGGACACAGCACTCGAGGTGGGGCCTCACCAGTGCCCAGTACAGAGGGACCACGACCACCACCACGACCACCACCACGACCACCACCACCACGACCACCACCACCACCACCACCACCACCACCACCACGACCACCACCACCACCACCACCACCACCACCACCACGACCACCACCACCACCACGACCACCACCACCACCACCACCACCACCACCACGACCACCACCACCACCACGACCACCACCACCACCACGACCACGACCACGACCACCACCACGACCACGACGACCACGACCACGACCACGACGACCACGACCACGACGACGACGACGACGACGACGACGACGACGACGACGACGACGACGACGACGACGACGACCACCACCACCACCACCACCACCACCACCACCACCACCACCACCACCACCACCACCATTACCCGCTGGAGCTTCTCCTCCATGTCGGCTCCCGCCGCCTTGAACCGCCCGCCTCCGTCCCGGCGACCCCCGCGCGCAGCCGCCGCGCCGCACGGCCTCATGGGAATTGTAGTCGGGGGGGGGGGGGGGAGAGAGAGAGAATTATTGAAACACACAGAAAATAGTAAAAAAATCATCAGTTCAATTCACTGGCGGCGGCGAAACCTTTTACCAAAGTGGATATAAATGCCCCAAATGTTTTGAAAGAATTTGCTTTTCCCCTGCTACAATTCTAAGAAAATAGTTTTAAATCAGCAAAATAATTTTTGATGGAATTGTATATTTCACGTATATTATAAGACAAGTTACAAATAAAGGCATATAAACCCCTTAATCAAAAAGTCATGAATCATATTTTAAGTTCAAGTGTAAAAATTGAAATCCGAATAGCTTGCATATTATTGCTTATATAAATTCACTTAAAAAAATGCAGTCCCTGTTGGAAAGCACACTGTAAAAATACATCTTCCAAGTCTACCTCTTAAAACAATCAGCAAGGAACTCTGTTTCTTTCATAGCATAACAAAAGTACAAAGGCACAAGACTGAAATAGATTATTTAAATCAATGTGGGATTTTTTTTTCCACCGTTACAGAGTTTGAAGTTTGTACTCAGCATTATACTGAAATAATCAGCATGCAAAATGCTGCTGAAGCACCGTATTTGACACAAGACATGCCAAAACACTTGAGGACTTTTCACTTAACCTTTCCAACTCCCAGAATGGCCGCTGGGCTCTGTGCTACAACGACCTCTCTGGGTTACCTCGGGGACACTGTCGCACTGTCCCTGCCTGAGTTTCAGCACATTCTGCCCCGCAGACTAAATCCTGGGTCTCACACACAGGATTTGTGGCTGAGTAAGTGGCCCCTGCAGGGCGAGGCCTTGGCAGGCTGTGATGGTTTAAGAAACCCACAACAATTTATTGTCATTTAGGCAATTAGTCTGTCAACTGATGACCCCTCCCCACATGAGAAGGGGAATCGAGGAAAAACAAGGAAACCCAAGGGTTGAAATATAAACAGATTTAATAGGATAAGACTAAGTAATTAAAATAATAACACTAAAGAAACCATACTGATCCTGATTCCAATATACAAGGACTATACCCAGCCCATTCCATCTGCACTCCCAGCCGGGGACAGCCAATGTGGGACTCTGCGAGCGCTGCGGCTTCTGGAGGAAGGGAAGGGCTCAGGGCTCTGGCACCAGGGTGAGAAGTTCTCAGGATCGCAGCCATCAAGGAATAGAGGGCGCTACGCAGCAAACTTTCTAATTTATATTGAACGTGATATTCATGGTATGAAATAATCCTGTTGGCAGCTTGGGTCAAGTGCCCGGGTCTCGCTCCTCCTCATCCCTGGCGAGCTCAAAAACAGTGAGACCTTGAAACCCCCGCACTATATCTGGCTATAAAGTAAGTATTTTCACAAATTCAGACACTAGAGTCTTCTAAAAGTGCAGTTTCCCCAAGCACTGGAAGAGAAATTAGTCCTGTGTCACCCAAACCAGCACACAGACGGATCACGACACGCCTCTGGCGGCGAGGCTCTCCTCAGCTTGCGATGCTGCTGCCCTGACACCGCCACCTCTGATAGCACCTATGCGCTCAGCTTTTCAAGTTTCAGGTGCTACCGGCTAATAGAAATTTAAGCTCTTGCTGCTGGGTTTTACCAGCCAATATTGGCTAATTAAGCAGCTGTGCTGCATTAAATTTAATTAGCATTAAAGGCATCTTTAGCAAGGGGCTAGAGGAGGCATTTATTAGATTAGGGGGTAGTTTTGGAGTTGTTGGTTGCTTTTTTTAGCGGAGATCACGTGGTTCAGGAGGGACGGTGTAATGCTGAATGGCTTCAAGGCAATGGAAGCAGCGCTGCATCCTCCCACGTAGGTGGCACCCAGCGAGGAGAGAAGGAACCGCAAGTTTAACTTTAAACACACACTTATTGGTAAAGCCTCCGCTTACTTGCTTGTGGGTTTGGTGGTTTTTTTGTTTTTTTTTTTTTTCAGAAGAATTATTTCTGAATTGCAGAAGCAGAAATCCTTCCAGCCTGGTACTGAATCTTTTTAATGAAGTGAGCATATAAGGAAACAAAAAACGTTTCTAAAGCCACTTGAAGTTACTAAGAGCAGCTGCGTACTCAAAGTGAAGGATTTCCTGCAGTGTGCAAGGCCACACGGACCAGGATTACTATTGTTTCACTGCTGACCCTGTAATTAAAAATTTCAAAGAATGGCTCAGAAATACAAGATCTTTCCTAGACACGTCACATTTTTTGTTTGTAAGTACCCAAACAGAATTGAGTAAGAATATTTGGAGTGTTTTACTGGAGGTGGTACAAAACACAACCAACTTACTTTTAAAATAAATCTTGAAACTATTTTAATATTTTTTAAAATGGTATTTAATTACAAAGTCCCATATTCATATTCTATATCTACTAAAGGATTGAGATGAAAAAAAATTTTGAATACTTTCAAAGAAGATTGAAAAGAGACCACAATAAAACATTTGCAACAAATAGAGTATTTTGATAGTACTAGTCAAAATATATAGTCAAAAGATTCCATCCACATCTTTTGATTCAATGCATTTTGAGTAAATAATTTCAGCTCAGTAGCCTTAAATTTGCCTGATGTGTTTTGCATTTTTCTAGCATTTTATTTTTATTATTCTGGTTTTAGTACCTAAATGTTTTGTTTTAAAAAACTCTCTATCACTTAGCTAGTTTGGGGATGAGTTTTAAATTATTTTTCTAAAGCAATTATTATTTTGCATATTGACCTGATAAGAACAGTATGTTGCTTTATGGTAAAACATATACAAAAACATATACGGGTTTTCACATCTGGTGTATAATTTTAATTTTTTTTTTTTTTTTCACGTTTTCCAGGTGGAGGAATTAAGGGCACAGTGATAAAGCAGGCATATCTTTTGCACTTTTTCTGTAAAACCAAGGGATCTGCAGCTCCAGCCCCAGCCCTGCAGTGTCCCACACTGTGGGTAGCTACCCCAGAGCCCCACACAACTGCTCTCAGCCTGCAGGTGTTCATAGACTGGTGTCTCCAAAAATCAGGCTGGGAGTTCAGACGGGAGCAGCTGATGTAATCTGAAGTGAGGCTGAAGCAGCGGAGGCCTCTCCAGGCATTCGTGTAATTCCCAGTTGGGTGATTATTTCATAATATACAACAGCCGAGACTGCCGCAGCAAATCGCCACCCGCTGTGACCTCCCTGGAAACACTCAACAGTTGCCAGGCCAGAGGATGAAGCCCCAAAATCAAACCTTTTTCCAGCTGAGCGTTCAGGCTGGCGTGCTGCTGTCTCGGCAGGACCTCTGCGAGGCGTTCCTCTGCCAGCATCCCGTCCCCACGCTGGAATGGCTGGACCGACCCAAAACACCAAGAGCGAGGAAGGACATCCCCATTTGCCCTGCAAGGCACTCTGCCCGTTCAAATGCGTAACTGAAGAGCTGAGAAGTCTTACTGGCTGCATAAATCTCGTTTAATATGACTTTTCCCTGTTTCCATCAAAAGCTGAACTGTCAGACCCGACAACCGGCCGCTGATTTATGTTGCATGTGCTGCAGACGGCTCAGCTGTGGCACGCAGCTCGGGGGCAGCTGCTAGGTATTTTTTTTTCTCCCTGCGTTTCCAATGCTAGGAAGCGACACGTGGCTGTCTTTGGACAGCTTTTGAGTCAGAGTCTGGCCCTGCCACTGTCTATATCGGGCTCTTTGCCGATGAATGGGACGCAGCACATGCTGTGAAGTAGCAGCAGCCGGGGAGCAGTGCAGCTGCCCTGCAGGCACAGGGGGGAGAACACCCCCCCGGGTTTCACAACCCGTGCAGTGTTACAGTAATGGAGCGGTGCTAAGGCAGCGCTGCAGTCCTGGGAAATCCTCCCAGGCTTTGAGTCATGGTTACACGTGCACCATAAGAAGCCTTCCTTCAATGTTAGCTGAGCAAGCTAAGGCCCTCATCGAAAAGCACCCTCAAGCCCTCATCTAATCCATCCTCCTAACCCAAAGCACGATCAGTGCTCTCTCACATTATAAACACTTAAGCAAAGCATTTCTGCTCTTAAAAAGCCTCCAGTGATTAAGATTCCTTAATTGTCAGGCCGTGACCTGCATTGCCTTACAATGGCTTTCTTGTTAAATTATTCTCTGCCATCTACCCAGCTATGTTCTGATTTCAGGACTGTGACTTCTTTCCCCTTCCATAACAATAAAGATCAGGTTATTTTTCTTGCTCTCTCCAGATTCAAAGACTGCTCCCTTGCCTTCTTTCAGTGGTTTTTCTTTTGGTAAGCAGCAGCTGTACCGTTGTTATCCCCGCACCACTATGCCTGCTCTAGATTTCACATCAGGTACCTCTGAGGCAATTTCCCCTCAGCCAGTTTAGCCCACCATCCTGGTTTGAGGTAGAACAGAACCAATTTTCTGATTTGTAATTTTACTTTTTAGCTGGGCCTCTTCTAACTGACTAAAGTCTGAAATTAACAGCATATCGTTCAGAAACTGTTCACTCTCAGAGTGGTAAGACCTGATTATACCAAGGAACGGTACGCAGAGAGGCTCTTGCTTAGACTTATTGCTATAACAACCAAGGTCAGCTAACTTCGCTGTTTTGACCAGTTAGAGGGTCCCATTAGAGGGTCGGAAGCGGAGAAGCATAGAAGGGTCCCACCTGCGGGGAGGAGCAGACAGGACAGGTGACCCAAAACTGACCAACAGGGTATGCCATCCCATCGGCATCACGCTCAGTATAAAAGCTGAGGGGGAAAGGGGGCTCTGGCCCGCTTTTTTTCTTCAATGGCCGATGTCTGAGGAGGACCCTGTCTGTTTGTCTGCCTTTGATCCCGATCTGAGCATTCCTGACTCTAGTTCCGGAATTCAGCTCCTGCCTGTCGCTGTCTCCAGTCTGGGACTTTCCCTCTGTCTGCTGGTGACGCGATCGTCACCCTGGGAGCTGGATACGGTCTTGTATATATTGTATACTTTTTTTTCCCCTTTAATTTTTATTATTCTATTATTATTTACTATTTTCTTATTTATTATTATTTTCTTTAAAGTAGTTTAGTTCTTTTTCTAAACTCGTAAATCTCCTTACCTCTTCCTCTCCTCTCTGAGGAGAATGGGGGGGAGGGCCATCTGTTGTTCTGGTTGGCCAATCCGGCCAAAACCACGACACCCGCATGTACAAAAGATGCCTTGTCCACTCACTTTTGCCATCTCAATTTCTAGCCCAGAAGGAATTGGAGATAAGTAGCCATGAAACTAAAGCAACTAATCCTTTACTAACATCTTGATTTAAAAGCCGGAGACTAAACACCAACTCCCTCTGGCATATGCAAGATGAGGCCAAAGATCCTCATGAGCAGCAGCTCTCTGAAAAGCCTTTGATTCTTCCCCGTCAAGGTGAAAGAAGTGAGGCGAGGAAGGTCACAGGGTGAGGAGGCTGTGGCACTCTACCGACACCAGTGTCATTCTGAGGTCGCAGCTTCTTAGAAATCAGAGCTATGCCCTAAGTATAGGTCATAGAGAGAGAGGTCTCATGATCACATTGCTTCAAGGGAGGACATGAAGCAACAGAAAGAATCTCTCTTCCTGCGGATCAGCTAAATCAATTTCTGCAGTGAAGTAACAGCTCCTGGGAACAGGCACACCATGCTAAATCATTAACACAATCTTTTTGCAACTCTAATTGCAAGCAGATGTAGCTACAAATTGTCACCGAGAACACCACTGCTCTTCGTTTCATTGCTGACCAGTACAAACAGGCCCTAGTCCATGCTTGATGTCCTTAGGTGCTGCCACTATTTCTAGATTTTGATTTCTCCCCATCCACAGCAGATTTTCAGATTTTTGGCTGTAGTACAAAAATAACTTTTTAAAGCTGTGCTGTTTAAGGTTGGTGTGGTGGTGGCATGGAAATACGAGATTTGAAGCAGAACTGGAAAGGACAATCGGCTTCAAAATGATCACATCCTACAGTAGTTCTGCAAAAATATCCAAGACCTAGAAAGGTCTTACTACAAAGCCCTTTTTTGTTTTTAAAGCTATCACTTCACTACCCGTAAACCTATTTATCTACTTTAATTTGCTTAGCTCTATTTATAATGTAAGAAGAAACAACAAGTACTCAACAGTAGACTGGTATCTCTCAAAGCCTTGGACGTGGGCAAACCTTACAGGTTAGTGGCACGGGCTTCCATTTTCCCAGATGACAATGAAACTACAGAACTTTAGGAGGCTGTTGCTGCTACATCTCATCTCTTACCTGTAAGCAGTAGTTTGCCAGTGAAGTGAATACTATGACCCACGTAAAACAAGTCAGGGCTCAACCTGTTTCCATGAAGGTGGACAGCCACCCTACACAAAAGAAAACCCCTCAGATGCTGCACAATCCAGCAGGGAAAAAGCACAATCCAGAGCCCAGACAAAGAAAAGAGGAAAACCAGACTCTCTGATCAGTTCAATTCTAAATGGTAATGGTCAACCAGATCCTGACATGGACATCTTCTGGTGAAGGTGCCATCTGGAGGCCAGTTACAGGCATGTATCACCCATGGAAAAAAAAAAAACAGCTAAAGAAAACAAGTAAGCATGGTGATTATTTTATGAAAAACAGGTGATTTTTACAAATGCAATGCTACATGAACCCCTAAAAGTGAGTGTGCTTGCTGGAAGGTCACAACTGTACCATCCAACAGCAAGAAAAGCAAGGCAGAAAGTGGCAGAAGTACAGTAGAAAGTCCAAAATGTGCTATTTGCTAGTGCAAATAAACAGACAATAGAAGGGAAATCATCTTCCACGCAGGCCACTTCAGGTGAACTGGAATTTTCTGGTCTCTGACATCTCAAGAGTCAGCGAGTCAATGTGCTTTGAGAACTCTGCCTCCGTGGTGTTCTAGTGGGAGAGAAAACAGAAAGGAATCAGTGACCATGAAACAGTTTTCTTACATTCTTGTTAGACGAACATTATCTACAATGAGCAAACCTTGGGATATTATTAGCACTGATTAACCCAGGCATTGAGCTGGAAGGTTTCACTAGTGCAAGTGGCAGAAATCTCCAAATGAAGGGCTAAACAAGCTCAGTGCTCTTCATACTGTGCCCCAATGTGATATCAGACACCTTCAAGCTGAAGGGGTACGCTCCAGAGGTAAGTATTCTGACCTGATAAAAGCCTCAGGCTGCTAAGGTGAGCTTGTATTTCTGAGTCAAAACCAAGTGGCTTACCAACCCAAGCAGTCCCATCTGGAAATGTAAAAAATACTCTCAAATAGCTGTGATTTTTGATGACAGCTTTGAGGCTTATCGCTGAATACCTTGTGCTTTATCCATGAGCAAGCAGACAGTAGCCCAAAGAAATAAAGACAGGTTTTATGTTCAAATGTGGCCCAGCTCACTGAGGAAAGACACGTATGAATTTCCCAAACAGCTTTATACGAATGCTTCCCAACAACCAAAACTGCAGATTACATCAGCACGGATGAAATAATGTTTTATAGGAGAAGGTCCCCATTGCAGTCTACAAGGCAGCTGCTAAATAAAATATGGGCCCTAGAGCCCTCTCAGAGTTCAGGGACAGCAAGAAAGGTTGTGAGACCAAAAAGCTGCAACACAGCTGAATGAGTAAACATTCTGACAGGTGAAGCAGACAAAATCCAGAGGGATATAGATACCTAATCCCCACTGATACCATTATGCCCAACTGCCTTGGTAGCTTAGAGATCATTCCTGCACCAGCTCCTCCTACCAATATGCACGGCTTCTCCCTTACCAGAGCAAAATTTCCCTCTAGGGATCATTAAGACTACGATCTGAGGCAGATAAATCCACAGCCAATTAATATATATAGCTTAATTTGGAAGTACAGTAGTCATATAAGTCTCTGTGAAAGATGAAAAACTCTTACCAGTTCTTGTTTTAATTCTTCAATCTTCACTTTTGCAAGAGAAAGACTCTAAGGAGAGAAAATGGCATAAAAATTAATATTTCAGCTGGAAACACAAAGCCCTTGCATCACTGCAAGTGTCTAATGATGTGCCACAGGGGAATTCAGGGATAATTAAATCGATTTTGTGTGCACCCTTCACATGCAAAACATACAGACATTAAAAGCCTAGTACCAGTTTGGTTTGGGCAATCATGTATTTTTCAAAAGTCTGGTATCGCCTAAAAAACACCCCAATTTTTAGCAATTTTCCAAACCTAGCAATCAAGGAACTGGATTTTAAACATATCCGTGTATGAATTTTCCAAAGCACAATAAGCTTGCCAGCGTAAACCTTCCTCCCTCCTTCTGCCTGCACCAGAAGCAAGGCATCGGGGCTCTCCCCATCTCCACTGACGGGAAGATGGGAGGGAGGCGGGAACTGGAGAACGTAATCCAATTTGAATGTCCTGTTTTGCTTGAGGAAAGGAGGCAGCTGCCTCTCAGAGTAAGATGAATTTAAAAGAGAAGCAGTCCCACCCTCTCCCTTCATCCTTTTCTTCTAGGAGGGTGACAGCAGCGTTTGTATGAGCGAGATGTGTTGAGAGGCAGGAACTTGATGGAGGGGCTAAGGAGGTAGAAAGAGAAATGTGGCCCAGCAGACAGGTCCCTAGTTCATAATACAAGAGATGCAATTAATCGCAGAGCGTCTAGATGATTTTGGGTAAGCCTCTCTGTTTCTCTGACCTTTGTGCCCCATTTGTGCCCTGATGACACCAAGCTGTGTGGCGTGGTCAACACACTGGAGGGAAAGGATGCCATCTAGAGGGACCTGGGCAGGCTGGAGAGGTTGGCCCATGTGAACCTCATGAAGTGGAACCAGGCCAAGTGCAAGGTCCCGCACCTGGGTCATGGCAAATCCAGGCACAAATACAGGCTGGGCAGAGAATGGATGGAGAGCAGCCCTGAGGAGGAGGACTTGGGGGTGTTGGTTGGCGAGAAGCTCAACATGAGCTGGCAACGTGCGCTGGCAGCCCAGAAAGCCAACCGCATCCTGGGCTGCATCAAAAGAAGTATGGCCAGCAGATAAGGGAGGGGATTCTGCCCTGTACTCCAGTCTGGTGAGACCTCACCTGGAGTACTGTGTGCAGCTCTCGAATTGCAGCACAAGGACATGGACCTGTTTGAGAGGGGCGAGAGGAGGCCATGAAGATGATTAGAGGGCTGGAGCCCCTCTGCTGGGAGGACAGGCTGAGAGAGCTGGGGGGGTTCAGCCTGGAGAAGAGAAGGCTCCGGGGAGACCTTCCAGCCCCTTCCAGTCCCTAAAGGGGCTCCAGGAAAGCTGGGGAGGGACTCTGGATCAGGGAGGGGAGCCATGGGACGAGGGGGAATGGTTTTAAACTGGAAGAGGGGAGATTTAGATGAGATATTGGGAAGAAATTGTTTGCTGTGAGGGCGGTGAGCCCCTGGCCCAGGTTGCCCAGAGAAGCTGTGGCTGCCCCATCCCTGGAGGGGTTCAAGGCCAGGTTGGCCGGGGCTTGGAGGAACCTGGTCTGGTGGGAGGTGTCCCTGCCCAGGGCAGGGGGGTGGAACTAGATGATCTTTAAGGTCCCTTCCCACCCAAACCATTCTATGGTTTATAAGAACTGCAATAAGTATTTTTCACCTCTTACACAGAAAGGCCGGAGGTTAGCTCTATTAAAGGCTGTGGAGTGCTCAGATGAGGAGGTAAAAGGGGCCCTATCAAGTAACTCAAATACACAAGTCTAAACTAGACAGTTACGGTTGTATTTAATAAATCCAAACCCATTCTGCTTTTCACACTCCAGTTTTTGCTACTTCTCCCCTGAATGACAAAGAGAAAAATCATTAATACTTACCTGTAACAGCAATGGTTATCTTCCAAAGGAGACTGGAAATACTTGGGTTTAGTGGTTCCAAATATCACAGGTGGTGACGTACAGATGTCACACAAAGCCAAGGCTTTCTGTATCATGGACTAAAGCCCTGTTTACCCATGACTTCCTTAAGCCCCTATAAAGTTGTTCACAAAATTGCCCTTAACCCAAACAGTCTTTTGTAACAAGTGTTCCAATTGGAAAAAGAGTAAAATCCTTTTTATAAAAGGCCCTTCACACAGCAGTCTGATAGTAACTCCTAGCACAGGGACCAACAGTGACAATAGTCAAAATATAAAATCAAAACCAGATACACAGACAGGGGCTTTCAAAACTGTAACTTAGTTACCTAAATGAGAAGTCTGTGATTTCAAAGAGCCCTCAAGAGAAATCAAAGAAAATGATGGAGCAGCCTGTACTCACACAAGCTAGAATACTTGTTTAGGGGACAATGCCTACGTATTTCTTCGTAGTTGTTAAAACCTTGCTCAGAGCTCCAACCTCTGCACAATGCGCTGTATCCACCGTAGTGACAGCTTGATGACATGGATAGCTAATACATTGGTAAGTGTCAATAAAAAAATTATACTAAGAAATTATGTTTTCTTCCACATTTCTTTGTCTAATTTCTATCTAATTCACCGTGATACTGAGCTCACCCAGCAATTCTGTGCATTTCATTAGAACAAAGTCTGCCTGGTAAGCATACTTAATTTCTTGGCTTTGATTAATTGATAGATAGCCTTCTGTTTAAGTAAAGTCTTCTGTTTACACCACTAGTAGACCTGTAGGACATCTGCCTGCCCACTGAAACCATCACAACAATATCCTTTACATTCTGAAGTCCATTAAAGTTAATCTGATGACAAATATAATAGAACAGTGGAAAAAATAATTACAGGAGGTAAGTCTAAGTAGGACTGCAGTTTCTTCTTCACAGGCGCAGTTTCTTGCTGCAGTTGAGCCAGTTCCTGTGAAAACAGTAAGGCAGATTATATTCTATAGGCTTACTTGTAGAAGTGATGTAAATCAATGAAACAGATCAACAATTACCTACAGCATTTCAGAATTCACAGATGTTGGTGAGAGCTTTTATGATCCTTCTTAAAAACCCATGGAAAACTAAAGATCTGCTATTAATTCAGTTATCAATCAAACACAGTTCAAATTTTACAGAGGTATCAATTATTTTTTCTTCACTCTGAATACATCTTCAGATATCTTTTCTCACAGTATAATCAGCTGATATCACCTCCCTAAAAGGAGAGGGGATTTCCAATGAGAATCCACCAGACAGAAAACTTTTGCTGTAAACTTCACGGTAGTCCAGAGAGAGAAACAAGTCCCAAGGAAGGGGATACATTTTCATGCCTCCAGCTTCTGCATGAAAACAGTTTTGCACAGGTGGCAGCAAAAAGACTCCCCTTCCACTTGCGCTGCTTTGCTCATTCTGTTAAGAAGGGGAAATAATTTCTCTTTGGGGCTGAAAATTGAGTACCTTCCACATCCCTCAACTCTTTTCAAATAATCAAAATTAAAAAAAAAAAAAAGCACTCTGAAGATAAAGCCATTTGTGCTGCCCAATTCACTGAGTTCTTGGCAAAGCACATATAGAAATGTCAGGGAGTTAAACCTACCCTTATGCTCAAGTTCTAGAAGGTGACAGGTCTAGAAAATTGTCTATGACTTTTTGCATGCAAAATGCCAACAGAAATTATTTCTGGTTAGTACCCTTCTGAAACACTGTGCAATGTAAACATTGCCACCCAGTGCTGGTTCATGGGAACGACAACATAAAAATCAAGAAACCTATTTTCATTGTTCAACTTAACTAACAAATCTTGATTGGCTGCAGGAAAAGGCAGCAAAAGAAATGGGGAGAAAGACTAAGTTCTCATTACAATAATAGCAAATAATATTAAAATGTGACCAGTGCAGACGGAACGACACAAATACATGTTACGTGTGTACAAATGCTGGAGAATCTATAGCTAGTAACTCAAGAAATATGCTTTTTCCTTTAGCAAATTATCCCACTGAGCTTACAATACAGCTGAAAAATGTTATATTTAAAAATAGAAGAAAAAAAAGCAGACAGTGGTTCAGATTTTTAATTTCACTTGACCTCCTCCCCTTGCTCTGAAGTATTTGAAAGCAGGTTTATTTCACACAAACTAGAAAGAATCACCTGGGTCATTCTATGAAGTAATTTCAATACACTGGTAGCCACGTAACAGAATACAGTCCACGGAATATCCACTCTGTTTATGGCACGGATCACAAAGAGGATCACAGGCTGCCTTTCAGTGTCAGGGCATTTATCCCATGGAAATTCTCTAGTAGGCTATATTCCCAATTACAGACAGAGGCAGAAACAAAAGAGAGGAAAAAACAAAAGGCAACAAAAATAAAGATTCCAGTTGTTCCCCTCAGTCAGTCCAGAAGGAAAGCTTCTTCCCAAGTCCAAAATAAGCCCACATCTAACCCTAGAGAAAAGGTACCACTTCAGCATCTGCAGATGCTTCTCAGTTTCTAGAAGAGCAAAACCCATCCCAACATACTCCAGATCAGAGGTATCCATCTACAGGATTTTTATTTGCGCTTCTTTTTTACCATTAATATTTGTTCAGGCAACCAAATGCTAAACTACATTTCCTGAAATCACCCAGCAAACAAGCCTGGTCTGTACCACTGTAGAAACATCCATCTTGGCGCAAAAGACCTACCTCAGACAGGCTCATGAGTGACTCGTGTGTCAGCGACTTGTGCAGCCCTGTGGCAGTAAGCTGGTCCTACAAACAGGAAAGGGCTCGTTCATAACTGACCACAAAATATAACAGAGAAGAGAAAGATTTTGCTATTTCCTTGGGTTTTGGTCTAAACAAGGAAGTAAGAATGCAGTTTGTCAACAACAAAAACACGTGCTACTTGAACCACAGCTATAGCTGAGTATATAAATTTTAGCAGCAACAGATTTCATATCAAGAATAACAAGTCCTTCCAGAAAACTAGCAGGGGAAGAGCACACGGCAAGGCTGGGAGGAGGCTTTTCAGTAAGATGTCATCAATGCTAATACCACATTTTCCATCTCATTTTTTCTAAGGTATTTAATACTTCAATGCTGTCCAATAAAGCATTCACATGTGCTTTATCATGTAGAAAAGGTGAAGACAGTACAACTTCTGCCTTCTGTGTTTAATCATTCATTACTTGCAAGAAATAGCTATATTCAGAATTGTCACACAATTTACAATCAGCTGCTGCTCTTCTGACAGCTGTCCGTATACTCTTATATGACAGTACCTCACAACAAGCACAAGGTAGTCCGAGCTAGCTGAGAAAGTGTTCTTTCATTTATCATAGGATATCCTGGGGAGAGACCACGAATATAGCAGGAGCAACTGAAGCGTAGTAACACGTTGTCCTGTTAGCCCAGGAGTCCTCAGTCCTGGACTTTAGGAAGCTCCTGGGATGTCCCTGTAACTACAATTTTGGGCCCGACCAACCATGACTGTGCCATCCCATCACCACGTCTTTCTAGAAAATTCCTTCCATCTACCTCAGCAGCCTTGATCCTGACTTTGAAATCCTTAGATTTATCTTTCAGGAACTTTGTTTTCTGGGATTGATATTCAGCCTTGGACATTTCGAATTCCAGGTATTTCTCTGTTTTTTCAAGATCCCTTAAAAAAATACAAAAAGAAACAAACTTATACATTCAAAGAGATACCAGTATACAAATATTGCTTAATTATCTATGCTTAAGCTAAACCCTGTAATACAACCAACACCAGAAGGGAGGGAATGGAGAAAAACTTGCATTTCCCTGTGGGATTTCCCAGTGGAAACATCCACAGCTGTTACATCCAGACTCCAGAAGGCTATGGGAAAGGGAAAAAAAAAAAGGCCAAGGGGAAAGCCATCTGCATAAAAGTACAGAGTCAGACTCTTCTGCATAATTCCCTAATTCAGACCTGTTAACCATGCTAAACTTAAGATCACTGAGAGGGGCCATGGCAAACCTGCACAAAGCACACAGGTCTGGCATCTCTGCTATAAGTGCTCATAGACCAGTTTTGTTTTAAAATAACTGATTTGATGATGGTACCCCAGATCTCTTTTGATTACTGAATGTGTCCATAGCACATAGTTTTTGGTAGATACTTCCAAATATTTGAGTTAGAGATGTGTCAAAACCCTGACAATTCAGTTGTCCTTGTTAGTTGTCCGATGTTCCACATTGCAGAGATCAGCAGTATTGCTTACACCTAACCCTTTTCTCATCCATTACTCACTCCCGTATCTGCTTTTCCAGCATCAGCGCTCCAGTTAATTTTTTCATCCTGTCCTTCAATTCCAGTTCCATTTGCCTGTTTTTTGATTCTGTTGCATACAGCTCCGATGTCATATCATTGATGGCATAGAAGAAGCTGGCGAAGAGAGAGATTCAGTGGGAATGCTCAGGAGTCAGCTCTTCTGAAACTCAGAATTATTATTATTTTCTCCACACTTTACACAAATGACTTGGTTTTGTTCTCATACTACGATAGGAGGAATTAAAATAAGTCACTAACTTCCCTTAACTACCAAAGATTTCATCTGGAAGGGGAAATGGCACAGCAATCTCAAGAGGAAGTGAACAAGACCTGGCACTCTAGTGAATGTAACCACTGGGTTTGAAATCATCCTATGTTCCACTCGTGGCTTGACAAATTGCCTTTGAGAGAAACTGTATTCAGTCCCTGAAAACACACGTCCCTGAGGCGATACCCAGCAGTATTTCAGTCTCTTCCTCTTCCCAAACGGTTCAAAGCTGCTCACCCCTCCATCTCAGGAGAAGAGCTGTAAGAGCTAAGCTCCTGAACATCATACAAAAATTGGATTCCAAGGCAGATTTTGGCCCTTCCTTACCTCCAGTGCTCAGCACAAACCTGTTGTGTAATGGGTCAAAGCCAGGCTAGGGAGAGGGGCCCAGGAAGAGCAGACTAACAGCTGCCATTTCTCTGTGGCCGCTGACCACAAAAGCATGGGCAAACAAAAGGGGGATTTAACTCCGGCTGAGGCACTTTTCAGGCTTTGGAGACTTCCACTGCAGGGGTAATCAAGAGCTAGAGCTTTGTGCTCAGTTGCTGTGTACTCCAAAGCTGCCCAAGGCGTGCAAAATAAGCTGGACAAGAGAGATTTCCTGGTGTGAAAGTCAAGTTTGAAAATGTTGAATTGAAAAAACAGAGGGAAGCAGCACTGATCATCACCCGAGATGCACAGTGGCAAAAATTACCTGACAAGAGAAGTGTCCTTTGTTTCAAGTATCATTGCGCTGTTTACCAGGACATCGAGGTAGCTGGTGCCTTTGCTGGACAGACTAGACAGGGAAAGAGCCAGGCTTTCTGCAAGAAGGCCTTGTAGATACTTAGCTGGAAAACAAACACAATCCAAAATAGTACTTTTTTTTTCCTTATATCACTGTTCTTTTAAGGCCTAGATGGGATTGTGTCTTTCAACACATGTTAAAAATGTATTATGGTCCCCTGAACCACTCACTTGCTCCAAAAAACCCCATTATCAAACACTCACTCCAGGCAGCTCGAGCATAACTTAATCACCTCACTGTTGTTTCAGATTCCTCAAATGCTTTCCTTAACAGTGGATTAGCACCAGCTCAGACTCTTAAATCAGCGGTAGGGTTGCTTCCCTGCCTATCCAGCCAGTATTTCAATGCTCTGCTACTCAGCCCAGCAGGCTAGGAGGTTTTATCAATTAATTTGCTTGTCCGTATTTACAGCCTCCTCAAGACAGCTTAAAAAATTGCTCTTTATCAACCTTACATCACCGTAAATTTTTGCTGCAAGGGAGGCATGGAGCACATTGTAGTAAAAGCTGTGCCAGAACAAAAGCTGAGTTCGTTCCAATTATATATACTTATTTATTCATATATATCTATTTGTTTGTGAGATTTTAACAAAGATAATCTTCAGGGTCACTAAGAAAACTAACTTTGATGGAAGGGGGAAGCGCAGCTTTCAAACTCACCTTCTGCTTCATATTCTTTTGCCTTCTGCATCTTGTCCTCTATCAGCAAAGAAACATCCCTATCTCTAGCTTCACTGCGCTCTGCAAGGTCATACAAGATATCAACTGTCCTTTTATTCGCTTCAAATGCTGGAATAGGCTGATTCTTATATATTTTCTTTAGCCATAAGGCAATCTGACAGAGAATGTGGAAAAAAAAAAAAGAAAAAAAAGAGTAAAAGGTCAAGTGAAACAACAGAAAACAGACGATAGGTGTGAGAAAAGTAGAAGTGCTGCAATTTCTACATTCCTGAAGAATAACTACTACTACACCAGTACGTGAATGGGTGGAAAAAAGGGAGAGAGCTTCCTTTGTCTCTTTTTCAAACACCACCTGTAGTTTAGAAAACAATTTCCCTTTTAATCTCCCTCATTTCTCTGGACACCTGTTAATCTCCAGGCGATAAAATTTTATTTTTTTATTCACACGACCTGTTTGCTACAAACATGCTAGTTGTCCAAGAGATGTTAAATGGGTATTTGGGCAGCTGGTGAAAACTACATTAAAGCAGTGTGGGACGAAACTGCCCAAACCACGATCACAGGGAACAGTTTCTACAGGCCAGTGGGGGAGAACTGCAACGTGCAGGCATAAGCGCCGCAGAGCACAATTTCTACCACTGAAAAGAAGGTCAGAAATGGGAGACCCCAACGCAGTGCTCTCAGGAGGCACTGAAAGATTAGATTATGACTGGTAATAATTGAACACATGGAATTTTAACATTGAGGAAACATAAATTCTTGTCTAAGGCTACATAAGCAACCAAATGGAAAGGGACCCAGCCTTATAACTTAAAATGACATTTCTTTCTAACCTGTCCTTCTTTATGCTTCTACCATACCAGCATCTCAGCTACATACACTGCACACAGCAAACATCACCCTGAACCACTCTGGGGAGAAAACCATCAAGGCCTTAGAGCCAAACAGCACTAATTATCTGCAAAAATGCCAAGTTCACAATCAAAGGATGAAATGACTCTTTCTGCCACTTTCTGTAGGGACAATGATTTGAAACACAAAAACTTCAAGCACACAAGATCTTCATAACCTAGCTTTTTAAACGAGCTGTGAGCTCATTTAAAGGTCAGTGGGATTGGGCTGTTACCTAGTAGACAGCTGAGGATGAAGTGGGTGAACACAGAATGCACTGCTGCAAAACCCACCCAGCGACCATGTCTTGGCCGGCCCCCAACACCCACAGGGGCAAGAAAATGACACGGGCTCATTTCTGTTCATAAACTGTGCATGTCCAAGTGCCAGCCAAGCAGAGTGACAAGGGCCAGGGCCCAGCAAAACCTCCAGCACAAGCACTCAGGTACCTCCCCCATAAGGACAGAAAGAGACGCTTTTACGAGAGTGGGATTAGGGATACGATAATGCACCAGGGACACCTCCACCACCACAGAATCATAGAAATGCCTAGGTTGGAAGGGGCCTTCAGATCAACCTAATGCTGACAAAAACCATCACTAAACCATACAGCTAAGCTCTATGTCTACCTGTCTTTTAAACACCTCCAGGGATGGTGGTTCCACCACTGCCCTGGGCAGCCTCTTCCAATGTCTGATAACCCTTTAGGTGTAGAAATTTTTCCTAAACCTCCCCTGGCGCAACTTGAGGCCGCTTCCTCTTGTCCCATCGCCTGTTCCTTTGGAGCAGAGACCAACCCCCCCTGGCTACACCCTCCTTTCAGGGAGCTGCAGAGAGCGAGAGGGTCTCCCCTCAGCCTCCTTCTCTCCAGGCTGAACACCCCCAGCTCCCTCAGCCGCTCCTCACCAGACTTGTGCTCCAGACCCCTCACCAGCTCCGTTGCCCTTCTCTGGACACGCTCCAGCCCCTCAAGGTCTTTCTTGTGGTGGGGGGCCCAAAACTGGACACAGCACTCGAGGTGGGGCCTCACCAGTGCCGAGTACAGAGGGACCACCACCACGACCACCACCACCACGACCACCACCACCACGACCACCACCACCACGACCACCACCACGACCACGACCACCACGACCACCACGACCACCACCACCACCACCACGACCACCACCACGACCACCACCACGACCACCACCACCACCACCACCACCACCACCACCACCACCACCACCACCACCACCACGACCACCACCACCACCACCACCACGACCACCACCACCACCACCACCACCACCACGACCACCACCACCACGACCACCACCACCACGACCACCACCACCACGACCACCACCACGACCACGACCACCACCACCACCACCACCACCACGACCACGACCACCACCACCACCACCACCACGACCACCACCACCACCACCACCACCACGACCACCACCACCACCACCACCACGACCACCACCACCACGACCACCACGACCACCACCACCACCACCACCACCACCACGACCACCACCACGACCACGACCACCACCACGACCACGACCACGACCACGACGACCACGACGACCACGACGACGACGACGACGACGACGACGACGACGACGACGACGACGACGACGACGACGACGACGACGACGACGACCACCACCACCACCACGACCACCACCACCACCACGACCACCACCACCACCACCACCACCACCACCACCACCACCATTACCCGCTGGAGCTTCTCCTCCATGTCGGCTCCCGCCGCCTTGAACCGCCCGCCTCCGTCCCGGCGACCCCCGCGCGCAGCCGCCGCGCCGCACGGCCTCATGGGAATTGTAGTCGGGGGGGGGGGGAGAGAGAGAATTATTGAAACACACAGAAAATAGTAAAAAAATCATCAGTTCAATTCACTGGCGGCGGCGAAACCTTTTACCAAAGTGGATATAAATGCCCCAAATGTTTTGAAAGAATTTGCTTTTCCCCTGCTACAATTCTAAGAAAATAGTTTTAAATCAGCAAAATAATTTTTGATGGAATTGTATATTTCACGTATATTATAAGACAAGTTACAAATAAAGGCATATAAACCCCTTAATCAAAAAGTCATGAATCATATTTTAAGTTCAAGTGTAAAAATTGAAATCCGAATAGCTTGCATATTATTGCTTATATAAATTCACTTAAAAAAATGCAGTCCCTGTTGGAAAGCACACTGTAAAAATACATCTTCCAAGTCTACCTCTTAAAACAATCAGCAAGGAACTCTGTTTCTTTCATAGCATAACAAAAGTACAAAGGCACAAGACTGAAATAGATTATTTAAATCAATGTGGGATTTTTTTTTCCACCGTTACAGAGTTTGAAGTTTGTACTCAGCATTATACTGAAATAATCAGCATGCAAAATGCTGCTGAAGCACCGTATTTGACACAAGACATGCCAAAACACTTGAGGACTTTTCACTTAACCTTTCCAACTCCCAGAATGGCCGCTGGGCTCTGTGCTACAACGACCTCTCTGGGTTACCTCGGGGACACTGTCGCACTGTCCCTGCCTGAGTTTCAGCACATTCTGCCCCGCAGACTAAATCCTGGGTCTCACACACAGGATTTGTGGCTGAGTAAGTGGCCCCTGCAGGGCGAGGCCTTGGCAGGCTGTGATGGTTTAAGAAACCCACAACAATTTATTGTCATTTAGGCAATTAGTCTGTCAACTGATGACCCCTCCCCACATGAGAAGGGGAATCGAGGAAAAACAAGGAAACCCAAGGGTTGAAATATAAACAGATTTAATAGGATAAGACTAAGTAATTAAAATAATAACACTAAAGAAACCATACTGATCCTGATTCCAATATACAAGGACTATACCCAGCCCATTCCATCTGCACTCCCAGCCGGGGACAGCCAATGTGGGACTCTGCGAGCGCTGCGGCTTCTGGAGGAAGGGAAGGGCTCAGGGCTCTGGCACCAGGGTGAGAAGTTCTCAGGATCGCAGCCATCAAGGAATAGAGGGCGCTACGCAGCAAACTTTCTAATTTATATTGAACGTGATATTCATGGTATGAAATAATCCTGTTGGCAGCTTGGGTCAAGTGCCCGGGTCTCGCTCCTCCTCATCCCTGGCGAGCTCAAAAACAGTGAGACCTTGAAACCCCCGCACTATATCTGGCTATAAAGTAAGTATTTTCACAAATTCAGACACTAGAGTCTTCTAAAAGTGCAGTTTCCCCAAGCATTGGAAGAGAAATTAGTCCTGTGTCACCCAAACCAGCACACAGACGGATCACGACACGCCTCTGGCGGCGAGGCTCTCCTCAGCTTGCGATGCTGCTGCCCTGACACCGCCACCTCTGATAGCACCTATGCGCTCAGCTTTTCAAGTTTCAGGTGCTACCGGCTAATAGAAATTTAAGCTCTTGCTGCTGGGTTTTACCAGCCAATATTGGCTAATTAAGCAGCTGTGCTGCATTAAATTTAATTAGCATTAAAGGCATCTTTAGCAAGGGGCTAGAGGAGGCATTTATTAGATTAGGGGGTAGTTTTGGAGTTGTTGGTTGCTTTTTTTAGCGGAGATCACGTGGTTCAGGAGGGACGGTGTAATGCTGAATGGCTTCAAGGCAATGGAAGCAGCGCTGCATCCTCCCACGTAGGTGGCACCCAGCGAGGAGAGAAGGAACCGCAAGTTTAACTTTAAACACACACTTATTGGTAAAGCCTCCGCTTACTTGCTTGTGGGTTTGGTGGTTTTTTTGTTTTTTTTTTTTTTCAGAAGAATTATTTCTGAATTGCAGAAGCAGAAATCCTTCCAGCCTGGTACTGAATCTTTTTAATGAAGTGAGCATATAAGGAAACAAAAAACGTTTCTAAAGCCACTTGAAGTTACTAAGAGCAGCTGCGTACTCAAAGTGAAGGATTTCCTGCAGTGTGCAAGGCCACACGGACCAGGATTACTATTGTTTCACTGCTGACCCTGTAATTAAAAATTTCAAAGAATGGCTCAGAAATACAAGATCTTTCCTAGACACGTCACATTTTTTGTTTGTAAGTACCCAAACAGAATTGAGTAAGAATATTTGGAGTGTTTTACTGGAGGTGGTACAAAACACAACCAACTTACTTTTAAAATAAATCTTGAAACTATTTTAATATTTTTTAAAATGGTATTTAATTACAAAGTCCCATATTCATATTCTATATCTACTAAAGGATTGAGATGAAAAAAAATTTTGAATACTTTCAAAGAAGATTGAAAAGAGACCACAATAAAACATTTGCAACAAATAGAGTATTTTGATAGTACTAGTCAAAATATATAGTCAAAAGATTCCATCCACATCTTTTGATTCAATGCATTTTGAGTAAATAATTTCAGCTCAGTAGCCTTAAATTTGCCTGATGTGTTTTGCATTTTTCTAGCATTTTATTTTTATTATTCTGGTTTTAGTACCTAAATGTTTTGTTTTAAAAAACTCTCTATCACTTAGCTAGTTTGGGGATGAGTTTTAAATTATTTTTCTAAAGCAATTATTATTTTGCATATTGACCTGATAAGAACAGTATGTTGCTTTATGGTAAAACATATACAAAAACATATACGGGTTTTCACATCTGGTGTATAATTTTAATTTTTTTTTTTTTTTCACGTTTTCCAGGTGGAGGAATTAAGGGCACAGTGATAAAGCAGGCATATCTTTTGCACTTTTTCTGTAAAAGCAAGGGATCTGCAGCTCCAGCCCCAGCCCTGCAGTGTCCCACACTGTGGGTAGCTACCCCAGAGCCCCACACAACTGCTCTCAGCCTGCAGGTGTTCATAGACTGGTGTCTCCAAAAATCAGGCTGGGAGTTCAGACGGGAGCAGCTGATGTAATCTGAAGTGAGGCTGAAGCAGCGGAGGCCTCTCCAGGCATTCGTGTAATTCCCAGTTGGGTGATTATTTCATAATATACAACAGCCGAGACTGCCGCAGCAAATCGCCACCCGCTGTGACCTCCCTGGAAACACTCAACAGTTGCCAGGCCAGAGGATGAAGCCCCAAAATCAAACCTTTTTCCAGCTGAGCGTTCAGGCTGGCGTGCTGCTGTCTCGGCAGGACCTCTGCGAGGCGTTCCTCTGCCAGCATCCCGTCCCCACGCTGGAATGGCTGGACCGACCCAAAACACCAAGAGCGAGGAAGGACATCCCCATTTGCCCTGCAAGGCACTCTGCCCGTTCAAATGCGTAACTGAAGAGCTGAGAAGTCTTACTGGCTGCATAAATCTCGTTTAATATGACTTTTCCCTGTTTCCATCAAAAGCTGAACTGTCAGACCCGACAACCGGCCGCTGATTTATGTTGCATGTGCTGCAGACGGCTCAGCTGTGGCACGCAGCTCGGGGGCAGCTGCTAGGTATTTTTTTTTCTCCCTGCGTTTCCAATGCTAGGAAGCGACACGTGGCTGTCTTTGGACAGCTTTTGAGTCAGAGTCTGGCCCTGCCACTGTCTATATCGGGCTCTTTGCCGATGAATGGGACGCAGCACATGCTGTGAAGTAGCAGCAGCCGGGGAGCAGTGCAGCTGCCCTGCAAGCACAGGGGGGAGAACACCCCCCCGGGTTTCACAACCCGTGCAGTGTTACAGTAATGGAGCGGTGCTAAGGCAGCGCTGCAGTCCTGGGAAATCCTCCCAGGCTTTGAGTCATGGTTACACGTGCACCATAAGAAGCCTTCCTTCAATGTTAGCTGAGCAAGCTAAGGCCCTCATCGAAAAGCACCCTCAAGCCCTCATCTAATCCATCCTCCTAACCCAAAGCACGATCAGTGCTCTCTCACATTATAAACACTTAAGCAAAGCATTTCTGCTCTTAAAAAGCCTCCAGTGATTAAGATTCCTTAATTGTCAGGCCGTGACCTGCATTGCCTTACAATGGCTTTCTTGTTAAATTATTCTCTGCCATCTACCCAGCTATGTTCTGATTTCAGGACTGTGACTTCTTTCCCCTTCCATAACAATAAAGATCAGGTTATTTTTCTTGCTCTCTCCAGATTCAAAGACTGCTCCCTTGCCTTCTTTCAGTGGTTTTTCTTTTGGTAAGCAGCAGCTGTACCGTTGTTATCCCCACACCACTATGCCTGCTCTAGATTTCACATCAGGTACCTCTGAGGCAATTTCCCCTCGGCCAGTTTAGCCCACCATCCTGGTTTGAGGTAAAACAGAACCAATTTTCTGATTTGTAATTTTACTTTTTAGCTGGGCCTCTTCTAACTGACTAAAGTCTGAAATTAACAGCATATCGTTCAGAAACTGTTCACTCTCAGAGTGGTAAGACCTGATTATACCAAGGAACGGTACGCAGAGAGGCTCTTGCTTAGACTTATTGCTATAACAACCAAGGTCAGCTAACTTCGCTGTTTTGACCAGTTAGAGGGTCCCATTAGAGGGTCGGAAGCGGAGAAGCATAGAAGGGTCCCACCTGCGGGGAGGAGCAGACAGGACAGGTGACCCAAAACTGACCAACAGGGTATGCCATCCCATCGGCATCACGCTCAGTATAAAAGCTGAGGGGGAAAGGGGGCTCTGGCCCGCTTTTTTTCTTCAATGGCCGATGTCTGAGGAGGACCCTGTCTGTTTGTCTGCCTTTGATCCCGATCTGAGCATTCCTGACTCTAGTTCCGGAATTCAGCTCCTGCCTGTCGCTGACTCCAGTCTGGGACTTTCCCTCTGTCTGCTGGTGACGCGATCGTCACCCTGGGAGCTGGATACGGTCTTGTATATATTGTATACTTTTTTTCCCCCTTTAATTTTTATTATTCTATTATTATTTACTATTTTCTTATTTATTATTATTTTCTTTAAAGTAGTTTAGTTCTTTTTCTAAACTCGTAAATCTCCTTACCTCTTCCTCTCCTCTCTGAGGAGAATGGGGGGGAGGGCCATCTGTCGTTCTGGTTGGCCAATCCGGCCAAAACCACGACACCCGCATGTACAAAAGATGCCTTGTCCACTCACTTTTGCCATCTCAATTTCTAGCCCAGAAGGAATTGGAGATAAGTAGCCATGAAACTAAAGCAACTAATCCTTTACTAACATCTTGATTTAAAAGCCGGAGACTAAACACCAACTCCCTCTGGCATATGCAAGATGAGGCCAAAGATCCTCATGAGCAGCAGCTCTCTGAAAAGCCTTTGATTCTTCCCCGTCAAGGTGAAAGAAGTGAGGCGAGGAAGGTCACAGGGTGAGGAGGCTGTGGCACTCTACCGACACCAGCGTCATTCTGAGGTCGCAGCTTCTTAGAAATCAGAGCTATGCCCTAAGTATAGGTCATAGAGAGAGAGGTCTCATGATCACATTGCTTCAAGGGAGGACATGAAGCAACAGAAAGAATCTCTCTTCCTGCGGATCAGCTAAATCAATTTCTGCAGTGAAGTAACAGCTCCTGGGAACAGGCACACCATGCTAAATCATTAACACAATCTTTTTGCAACTCTAATTGCAAGCAGATGTAGCTACAAATTGTCACCGAGAACACCACTGCTCTTCGTTTCATTGCTGACCAGTACAAACAGGCCCTAGTCCATGCCTGATGTCCTTAGGTGCTGCCACTATTTCTAGATTTTGATTTCTCCCCATCCACAGCAGATTTTCAGATTTTTGGCTGTAGTACAAAAATAACTTTTTAAAGCTGTGCTGTTTAAGGTTGGTGTGGTGGTGGCATGGAAATACGAGATTTGAAGCAGAACTGGAAAGGACAATCGGCTTCAAAATGATCACATCCTACAGTAGTTCTGCAAAAATATCCAAGACCTAGAAAGGTCTTACTACAAAGCCCTTTTTTGTTTTTAAAGCTATCACTTCACTACCCGTAAACCTATTTATCTACTTTAATTTGCTTAGCTCTATTTATAATGTAAGAAGAAACAACAAGTACTCAACAGTAGACTGGTATCTCTCAAAGCCTTGGACGTGGGCAAACCTTACAGGTTAGTGGCACGGGCTTCCATTTTCCCAGATGACAATGAAACTACAGAACTTTAGGAGGCTGTTGCTGCTACATCTCATCTCTTACCTGTAAGCAGTAGTTTGCCAGTGAAGTGAATACTATGACCCACGTAAAACAAGTCAGGGCTCAACCTGTTTCCATGAAGGTGGACAGCCACCCTACACAAAAGAAAACCCCTCAGATGCTGCACAATCCAGCAGGGAAAAAGCACAATCCAGAGCCCAGACAAAGAAAAGAGGAAAACCAGACTCTCTGATCAGTTCAATTCTAAATGGTAATGGTCAACCAGATCCTGACATGGACATCTTCTGGTGAAGGTGCCATCTGGAGGCCAGTTACAGGCATGTATCACCCATGGAAAAAAAAAAAACAGCTAAAGAAAACAAGTAAGCATGGTGATTATTTTATGAAAAACAGGTGATTTTTACAAATGCAATGCTACATGAACCCCTAAAAGTGAGTGTGCTTGCTGGAAGGTCACAACTGTACCATCCAACAGCAAGAAAAGCAAGGCAGAAAGTGGCAGAAGTACAGTAGAAAGTCCAAAATGTGCTATTTGCTAGTGCAAATAAACAGACAATAGAAGGGAAATCATCTTCCACGCAGGCCACTTCAGGTGAACTGGAATTTTCTGGTCTCTGACATCTCAAGAGTCAGCGAGTCAATGTGCTTTGAGAACTCTGCCTCCGTGGTGTTCTAGTGGGAGAGAAAACAGAAAGGAATCAGTGACCATGAAACAGTTTTCTTACATTCTTGTTAGACGAACATTATCTACAATGAGCAAACCTTGGGATATTATTAGCACTGATTAACCCAGGCATTGAGCTGGAAGGTTTCACTAGTGCAAGTGGCAGAAATCTCCAAATGAAGGGCTAAACAAGCTCAGTGCTCTTCATACTGTGCCCCAATGTGATATCAGACACCTTCAAGCTGAAGGGGTACGCTCCAGAGGTAAGTATTCTGACCTGATAAAAGCCTCAGGCTGCTAAGGTGAGCTTGTATTTCTGAGTCAAAACCAAGTGGCTTACCAACCCAAGCAGTCCCATCTGGAAATGTAAAAAATACTCTCAAATAGCTGTGATTTTTGATGACAGCTTTGAGGCTTATCGCTGAATACCTTGTGCTTTATCCATGAGCAAGCAGACAGTAGCCCAAAGAAATAAAGACAGGTTTTATGTTCAAATGTGGCCCAGCTCACTGAGGAAAGACACGTATGAATTTCCCAAACAGCTTTATACGAATGCTTCCCAACAACCAAAACTGCAGATTACATCAGCACGGATGAAATAATGTTTTATAGGAGAAGGTCCCCATTGCAGTCTACAAGGCAGCTGCTAAATAAAATATGGGCCCTAGAGCCCTCTCAGAGTTCAGGGACAGCAAGAAAGGTTGTGAGACCAAAAAGCTGCAACACAGCTGAATGAGTAAACATTCTGACAGGTGAAGCAGACAAAATCCAGAGGGATATAGATACCTAATCCCCACTGATACCATTATGCCCAACTGCCTTGGTAGCTTAGAGATCATTCCTGCACCAGCTCCTCCTACCAATATGCACGGCTTCTCCCTTACCAGAGCAAAATTTCCCTCTAGGGATCATTAAGACTACGATCTGAGGCAGATAAATCCACAGCCAATTAATATATATAGCTTAATTTGGAAGTACAGTAGTCATATAAGTCTCTGTGAAAGATGAAAAACTCTTACCAGTTCTTGTTTTAATTCTTCAATCTTCACTTTTGCAAGAGAAAGACTCTAAGGAGAGAAAATGGCATAAAAATTAATATTTCAGCTGGAAACACAAAGCCCTTGCATCACTGCAAGTGTCTAATGATGTGCCACAGGGGAATTCAGGGATAATTAAATCGATTTTGTGTGCACCCTTCACATGCAAAACATACAGACATTAAAAGCCTAGTACCAGTTTGGTTTGGGCAATCATGTATTTTTCAAAAGTCTGGTATCGCCTAAAAAACACCCCAATTTTTAGCAATTTTCCAAACCTAGCAATCAAGGAACTGGATTTTAAACATATCCGTGTATGAATTTTCCAAAGCACAATAAGCTTGCCAGCGTAAACCTTCCTCCCTCCTTCTGCCTGCACCAGAAGCAAGGCATCGGGGCTCTCCCCATCTCCACTGACGGGAAGATGGGAGGGAGGCGGGAACTGGAGAACGTAATCCAATTTGAATGTCCTGTTTTGCTTGAGGAAAGGAGGCAGCTGCCTCTCAGAGTAAGATGAATTTAAAAGAGAAGCAGTCCCACCCTCTCCCTTCATCCTTTTCTTCTAGGAGGGTGACAGCAGCGTTTGTATGAGCGAGATGTGTTGAGAGGCAGGAACTTGATGGAGGGGCTAAGGAGGTAGAAAGAGAAATGTGGCCCAGCAGACAGGTCCCTAGTTCATAATACAAGAGATGCAATTAATCGCAGAGCGTCTAGATGATTTTGGGTAAGCCTCTCTGTTTCTCTGACCTTTGTGCCCCATTTGTGCCCTGATGACACCAAGCTGTGTGGCGTGGTCAACACACTGGAGGGAAAGGATGCCATCTAGAGGGACCTGGGCAGGCTGGAGAGGTTGGCCCATGTGAACCTCATGAAGTGGAACCAGGCCAAGTGCAAGGTCCCGCACCTGGGTCATGGCAAATCCAGGCACAAATACAGGCTGGGCAGAGAATGGATGGAGAGCAGCCCTGAGGAGGAGGACTTGGGGGTGTTGGTTGGCGAGAAGCTCAACATGAGCTGGCAACGTGCGCTGGCAGCCCAGAAAGCCAACCGCATCCTGGGCTGCATCAAAAGAAGTATGGCCAGCAGATAAGGGAGGGGATTCTGCCCTGTACTCCAGTCTGGTGAGACCTCACCTGGAGTACTGTGTGCAGCTCTCGAATTGCAGCACAAGGACATGGACCTGTTTGAGAGGGGCGAGAGGAGGCCATGAAGATGATTAGAGGGCTGGAGCCCCTCTGCTGGGAGGACAGGCTGAGAGAGCTGGGGGGGTTCAGCCTGGAGAAGAGAAGGCTCCGGGGAGACCTTCCAGCCCCTTCCAGTCCCTAAAGGGGCTCCAGGAAAGCTGGGGAGGGACTCTGGATCAGGGAGGGGAGCCATGGGACGAGGGGGAATGGTTTTAAACTGGAAGAGGGGAGATTTAGATGAGATATTGGGAAGAAATTGTTTGCTGTGAGGGCGGTGAGCCCCTGGCCCAGGTTGCCCAGAGAAGCTGTGGCTGCCCCATCCCTGGAGGGGTTCAAGGCCAGGTTGGCCGGGGCTTGGAGGAACCTGGTCTGGTGGGAGGTGTCCCTGCCCAGGGCAGGGGGGTGGAACTAGATGATCTTTAAGGTCCCTTCCCACCCAAACCATTCTATGGTTTATAAGAACTGCAATAAGTATTTTTCACCTCTTACACAGAAAGGCCGGAGGTTAGCTCTATTAAAGGCTGTGGAGTGCTCAGATGAGGAGGTAAAAGGGGCCCTATCAAGTAACTCAAATACACAAGTCTAAACTAGACAGTTACGGTTGTATTTAATAAATCCAAACCCATTCTGCTTTTCACACTCCAGTTTTTGCTACTTCTCCCCTGAATGACAAAGAGAAAAATCATTAATACTTACCTGTAACAGCAATGGTTATCTTCCAAAGGAGACTGGAAATACTTGGGTTTAGTGGTTCCAAATATCACAGGTGGTGACGTACAGATGTCACACAAAGCCAAGGCTTTCTGTATCATGGACTAAAGCCCTGTTTACCCATGACTTCCTTAAGCCCCTATAAAGTTGTTCACAAAATTGCCCTTAACCCAAACAGTCTTTTGTAACAAGTGTTCCAATTGGAAAAAGAGTAAAATCCTTTTTATAAAAGGCCCTTCACACAGCAGTCTGATAGTAACTCCTAGCACAGGGACCAACAGTGACAATAGTCAAAATATAAAATCAAAACCAGATACACAGACAGGGGCTTTCAAAACTGTAACTTAGTTACCTAAATGAGAAGTCTGTGATTTCAAAGAGCCCTCAAGAGAAATCAAAGAAAATGATGGAGCAGCCTGTACTCACACAAGCTAGAATACTTGTTTAGGGGACAATGCCTACGTATTTCTTCGTAGTTGTTAAAACCTTGCTCAGAGCTCCAACCTCTGCACAATGCGCTGTATCCACCGTAGTGACAGCTTGATGACATGGATAGCTAATACATTGGTAAGTGTCAATAAAAAAATTATACTAAGAAATTATGTTTTCTTCCACATTTCTTTGTCTAATTTCTATCTAATTCACCGTGATACTGAGCTCACCCAGCAATTCTGTGCATTTCATTAGAACAAAGTCTGCCTGGTAAGCATACTTAATTTCTTGGCTTTGATTAATTGATAGATAGCCTTCTGTTTAAGTAAAGTCTTCTGTTTACACCACTAGTAGACCTGTAGGACATCTGCCTGCCCACTGAAACCATCACAACAATATCCTTTACATTCTGAAGTCCATTAAAGTTAATCTGATGACAAATATAATAGAACAGTGGAAAAAATAATTACAGGAGGTAAGTCTAAGTAGGACTGCAGTTTCTTCTTCACAGGTGCAGTTTCTTGCTGCAGTTGAGCCAGTTCCTGTGAAAACAGTAAGGCAGATTATATTCTATAGGCTTACTTGTAGAAGTGATGTAAATCAATGAAACAGATCAACAATTACCTACAGCATTTCAGAATTCACAGATGTTGGTGAGAGCTTTTATGATCCTTCTTAAAAACCCATGGAAAACTAAAGATCTGCTATTAATTCAGTTATCAATCAAACACAGTTCAAATTTTACAGAGGTATCAATTATTTTTTCTTCACTCTGAATACATCTTCAGATATCTTTTCTCACAGTATAATCAGCTGATATCACCTCCCTAAAAGGAGAGGGGATTTCCAATGAGAATCCACCAGACAGAAAACTTTTGCTGTAAACTTCACGGTAGTCCAGAGAGAGAAACAAGTCCCAAGGAAGGGGATACATTTTCATGCCTCCAGCTTCTGCATGAAAACAGTTTTGCACAGGTGGCAGCAAAAAGACTCCCCTTCCACTTGCGCTGCTTTGCTCATTCTGTTAAGAAGGGGAAATAATTTCTCTTTGGGGCTGAAAATTGAGTACCTTCCACATCCCTCAACTCTTTTCAAATAATCAAAATTAAAAAAAAAAAAAAGCACTCTGAAGATAAAGCCATTTGTGCTGCCCAATTCACTGAGTTCTTGGCAAAGCACATATAGAAATGTCAGGGAGTTAAACCTACCCTTATGCTCAAGTTCTAGAAGGTGACAGGTCTAGAAAATTGTCTATGACTTTTTGCATGCAAAATGCCAACAGAAATTATTTCTGGTTAGTACCCTTCTGAAACACTGTGCAATGTAAACATTGCCACCCAGTGCTGGTTCATGGGAACGACAACATAAAAATCAAGAAACCTATTTTCATTGTTCAACTTAACTAACAAATCTTGATTGGCTGCAGGAAAAGGCAGCAAAAGAAATGGGGAGAAAGACTAAGTTCTCATTACAATAATAGCAAATAATATTAAAATGTGACCAGTGCAGACGGAACGACACAAATACATGTTACGTGTGTACAAATGCTGGAGAATCTATAGCTAGTAACTCAAGAAATATGCTTTTTCCTTTAGCAAATTATCCCACTGAGCTTACAATACAGCTGAAAAATGTTATATTTAAAAATAGAAGAAAAAAAAGCAGACAGTGGTTCAGATTTTTAATTTCACTTGACCTCCTCCCCTTGCTCTGAAGTATTTGAAAGCAGGTTTATTTCACACAAACTAGAAAGAATCACCTGGGTCATTCTATGAAGTAATTTCAATACACTGGTAGCCACGTAACAGAATACAGTCCACGGAATATCCACTCTGTTTATGGCACGGATCACAAAGAGGATCACAGGCTGCCTTTCAGTGTCAGGGCATTTATCCCATGGAAATTCTCTAGTAGGCTATATTCCCAATTACAGACAGAGGCAGAAACAAAAGAGAGGAAAAAACAAAAGGCAACAAAAATAAAGATTCCAGTTGTTCCCCTCAGTCAGTCCAGAAGGAAAGCTTCTTCCCAAGTCCAAAATAAGCCCACATCTAACCCTAGAGAAAAGGTACCACTTCAGCATCTGCAGATGCTTCTCAGTTTCTAGAAGAGCAAAACCCATCCCAACATACTCCAGATCAGAGGTATCCATCTACAGGATTTTTATTTGCGCTTCTTTTTTACCATTAATATTTGTTCAGGCAACCAAATGCTAAACTACATTTCCTGAAATCACCCAGCAAACAAGCCTGGTCTGTACCACTGTAGAAACATCCATCTTGGCGCAAAAGACCTACCTCAGACAGGCTCATGAGTGACTCGTGTGTCAGCGACTTGTGCAGCCCTGTGGCAGTAAGCTGGTCCTACAAACAGGAAAGGGCTCGTTCATAACTGACCACAAAATATAACAGAGAAGAGAAAGATTTTGCTATTTCCTTGGGTTTTGGTCTAAACAAGGAAGTAAGAATGCAGTTTGTCAACAACAAAAACACGTGCTACTTGAACCACAGCTATAGCTGAGTATATAAATTTTAGCAGCAACAGATTTCATATCAAGAATAACAAGTCCTTCCAGAAAACTAGCAGGGGAAGAGCACACGGCAAGGCTGGGAGGAGGCTTTTCAGTAAGATGTCATCAATGCTAATACCACATTTTCCATCTCATTTTTTCTAAGGTATTTAATACTTCAATGCTGTCCAATAAAGCATTCACATGTGCTTTATCATGTAGAAAAGGTGAAGACAGTACAACTTCTGCCTTCTGTGTTTAATCATTCATTACTTGCAAGAAATAGCTATATTCAGAATTGTCACACAATTTACAATCAGCTGCTGCTCTTCTGACAGCTGTCCGTATACTCTTATATGACAGTACCTCACAACAAGCACAAGGTAGTCCGAGCTAGCTGAGAAAGTGTTCTTTCATTTATCATAGGATATCCTGGGGAGAGACCACGAATATAGCAGGAGCAACTGAAGCGTAGTAACACGTTGTCCTGTTAGCCCAGGAGTCCTCAGTCCTGGACTTTAGGAAGCTCCTGGGATGTCCCTGTAACTACAATTTTGGGCCCGACCAACCATGACTGTGCCATCCCATCACCACGTCTTTCTAGAAAATTCCTTCCATCTACCTCAGCAGCCTTGATCCTGACTTTGAAATCCTTAGATTTATCTTTCAGGAACTTTGTTTTCTGGGATTGATATTCAGCCTTGGACATTTCGAATTCCAGGTATTTCTCTGTTTTTTCAAGATCCCTTAAAAAAATACAAAAAGAAACAAACTTATACATTCAAAGAGATACCAGTATACAAATATTGCTTAATTATCTATGCTTAAGCTAAACCCTGTAATACAACCAACACCAGAAGGGAGGGAATGGAGAAAAACTTGCATTTCCCTGTGGGATTTCCCAGTGGAAACATCCACAGCTGTTACATCCAGACTCCAGAAGGCTATGGGAAAGGGAAAAAAAAAAAGGCCAAGGGGAAAGCCATCTGCATAAAAGTACAGAGTCAGACTCTTCTGCATAATTCCCTAATTCAGACCTGTTAACCATGCTAAACTTAAGATCACTGAGAGGGGCCATGGCAAACCTGCACAAAGCACACAGGTCTGGCATCTCTGCTATAAGTGCTCATAGACCAGTTTTGTTTTAAAATAACTGATTTGATGATGGTACCCCAGATCTCTTTTGATTACTGAATGTGTCCATAGCACATAGTTTTTGGTAGATACTTCCAAATATTTGAGTTAGAGATGTGTCAAAACCCTGACAATTCAGTTGTCCTTGTTAGTTGTCCGATGTTCCACATTGCAGAGATCAGCAGTATTGCTTACACCTAACCCTTTTCTCATCCATTACTCACTCCCGTATCTGCTTTTCCAGCATCAGCGCTCCAGTTAATTTTTTCATCCTGTCCTTCAATTCCAGTTCCATTTGCCTGTTTTTTGATTCTGTTGCATACAGCTCCGATGTCATATCATTGATGGCATAGAAGAAGCTGGCGAAGAGAGAGATTCAGTGGGAATGCTCAGGAGTCAGCTCTTCTGAAACTCAGAATTATTATTATTTTCTCCACACTTTACACAAATGACTTGGTTTTGTTCTCATACTACGATAGGAGGAATTAAAATAAGTCACTAACTTCCCTTAACTACCAAAGATTTCATCTGGAAGGGGAAATGGCACAGCAATCTCAAGAGGAAGTGAACAAGACCTGGCACTCTAGTGAATGTAACCACTGGGTTTGAAATCATCCTATGTTCCACTCGTGGCTTGACAAATTGCCTTTGAGAGAAACTGTATTCAGTCCCTGAAAACACACGTCCCTGAGGCGATACCCAGCAGTATTTCAGTCTCTTCCTCTTCCCAAACGGTTCAAAGCTGCTCACCCCTCCATCTCAGGAGAAGAGCTGTAAGAGCTAAGCTCCTGAACATCATACAAAAATTGGATTCCAAGGCAGATTTTGGCCCTTCCTTACCTCCAGTGCTCAGCACAAACCTGTTGTGTAATGGGTCAAAGCCAGGCTAGGGAGAGGGGCCCAGGAAGAGCAGACTAACAGCTGCCATTTCTCTGTGGCCGCTGACCACAAAAGCATGGGCAAACAAAAGGGGGATTTAACTCCGGCTGAGGCACTTTTCAGGCTTTGGAGACTTCCACTGCAGGGGTAATCAAGAGCTAGAGCTTTGTGCTCAGTTGCTGTGTACTCCAAAGCTGCCCAAGGCGTGCAAAATAAGCTGGACAAGAGAGATTTCCTGGTGTGAAAGTCAAGTTTGAAAATGTTGAATTGAAAAAACAGAGGGAAGCAGCACTGATCATCACCCGAGATGCACAGTGGCAAAAATTACCTGACAAGAGAAGTGTCCTTTGTTTCAAGTATCATTGCGCTGTTTACCAGGACATCGAGGTAGCTGGTGCCTTTGCTGGACAGACTAGACAGGGAAAGAGCCAGGCTTTCTGCAAGAAGGCCTTGTAGATACTTAGCTGGAAAACAAACACAATCCAAAATAGTACTTTTTTTTTCCTTATATCACTGTTCTTTTAAGGCCTAGATGGGATTGTGTCTTTCAACACATGTTAAAAATGTATTATGGTCCCCTGAACCACTCACTTGCTCCAAAAAACCCCATTATCAAACACTCACTCCAGGCAGCTCGAGCATAACTTAATCACCTCACTGTTGTTTCAGATTCCTCAAATGCTTTCCTTAACAGTGGATTAGCACCAGCTCAGACTCTTAAATCAGCGGTAGGGTTGCTTCCCTGCCTATCCAGCCAGTATTTCAATGCTCTGCTACTCAGCCCAGCAGGCTAGGAGGTTTTATCAATTAATTTGCTTGTCCGTATTTACAGCCTCCTCAAGACAGCTTAAAAAATTGCTCTTTATCAACCTTACATCACCGTAAATTTTTGCTGCAAGGGAGGCATGGAGCACATTGTAGTAAAAGCTGTGCCAGAACAAAAGCTGAGTTCGTTCCAATTATATATACTTATTTATTCATATATATCTATTTGTTTGTGAGATTTTAACAAAGATAATCTTCAGGGTCACTAAGAAAACTAACTTTGATGGAAGGGGGAAGCGCAGCTTTCAAACTCACCTTCTGCTTCATATTCTTTTGCCTTCTGCATCTTGTCCTCTATCAGCAAAGAAACATCCCTATCTCTAGCTTCACTGCGCTCTGCAAGGTCATACAAGATATCAACTGTCCTTTTATTCGCTTCAAATGCTGGAATAGGCTGATTCTTATATATTTTCTTTAGCCATAAGGCAATCTGACAGAGAATGTGGAAAAAAAAAAAAGAAAAAAAAGAGTAAAAGGTCAAGTGAAACAACAGAAAACAGACGATAGGTGTGAGAAAAGTAGAAGTGCTGCAATTTCTACATTCCTGAAGAATAACTACTACTACACCAGTACGTGAATGGGTGGAAAAAAGGGAGAGAGCTTCCTTTGTCTCTTTTTCAAACACCACCTGTAGTTTAGAAAACAATTTCCCTTTTAATCTCCCTCATTTCTCTGGACACCTGTTAATCTCCAGGCGATAAAATTTTATTTTTTTATTCACACGACCTGTTTGCTACAAACATGCTAGTTGTCCAAGAGATGTTAAATGGGTATTTGGGCAGCTGGTGAAAACTACATTAAAGCAGTGTGGGACGAAACTGCCCAAACCACGATCACAGGGAACAGTTTCTACAGGCCAGTGGGGGAGAACTGCAACGTGCAGGCATAAGCGCCGCAGAGCACAATTTCTACCACTGAAAAGAAGGTCAGAAATGGGAGACCCCAACGCAGTGCTCTCAGGAGGCACTGAAAGATTAGATTATGACTGGTAATAATTGAACACATGGAATTTTAACATTGAGGAAACATAAATTCTTGTCTAAGGCTACATAAGCAACCAAATGGAAAGGGACCCAGCCTTATAACTTAAAATGACATTTCTTTCTAACCTGTCCTTCTTTATGCTTCTACCATACCAGCATCTCAGCTACATACACTGCACACAGCAAACATCACCCTGAACCACTCTGGGGAGAAAACCATCAAGGCCTTAGAGCCAAACAGCACTAATTATCTGCAAAAATGCCAAGTTCACAATCAAAGGATGAAATGACTCTTTCTGCCACTTTCTGTAGGGACAATGATTTGAAACACAAAAACTTCAAGCACACAAGATCTTCATAACCTAGCTTTTTAAACGAGCTGTGAGCTCATTTAAAGGTCAGTGGGATTGGGCTGTTACCTAGTAGACAGCTGAGGATGAAGTGGGTGAACACAGAATGCACTGCTGCAAAACCCACCCAGCGACCATGTCTTGGCCGGCCCCCAACACCCACAGGGGCAAGAAAATGACACGGGCTCATTTCTGTTCATAAACTGTGCATGTCCAAGTGCCAGCCAAGCAGAGTGACAAGGGCCAGGGCCCAGCAAAACCTCCAGCACAAGCACTCAGGTACCTCCCCCATAAGGACAGAAAGAGACGCTTTTACGAGAGTGGGATTAGGGATACGATAATGCACCAGGGACACCTCCACCACCACAGAATCATAGAAATGCCTAGGTTGGAAGGGGCCTTCAGATCAACCTAATGCTGACAAAAACCATCACTAAACCATACAGCTAAGCTCTATGTCTACCTGTCTTTTAAACACCTCCAGGGATGGTGGTTCCACCACTGCCCTGGGCAGCCTCTTCCAATGTCTGATAACCCTTTAGGTGTAGAAATTTTTCCTAAACCTCCCCTGGCGCAACTTGAGGCCGCTTCCTCTTGTCCCATCGCCTGTTCCTTTGGAGCAGAGACCAACCCCCCCTGGCTACACCCTCCTTTCAGGGAGCTGCAGAGAGCGAGAGGGTCTCCCCTCAGCCTCCTTCTCTCCAGGCTGAACACCCCCAGCTCCCTCAGCCGCTCCTCACCAGACTTGTGCTCCAGACCCCTCACCAGCTCCGTTGCCCTTCTCTGGACACGCTCCAGCCCCTCAAGGTCTTTCTTGTGGTGGGGGGCCCAAAACTGGACACAGCACTCGAGGTGGGGCCTCACCAGTGCCCAGTACAGAGGGACCACCACCACGACCACCACCACCACGACCACCACCACCACGACCACCACCACCACGACCACCACCACGACCACGACCACCACCACGACCACGACCACCACGACCACGACCACCACCACGACCACGACCACCACGACCACGACCACGACCACGACCACGACCACCACCACGACCACCACCACGACCACCACCACGACCACCACCACGACCACCACCACCACGACCACCACCACCACGACCACCACCACCACGACCACCACCACCACGACCACCACGACCACCACCACCACGACCACCACCACCACCACCACCACGACCACCACCACCACGACCACCACCACGACCACGACCACCACCACGACCACGACCACCACCACCACGACCACCACCACCACGACCACCACCACCACCACCACCACCACCACCACCACCACCACCACGACCACCACCACCACCACCACGACCACCACCACCACGACCACCACCACCACGACCACCACCACGACCACCACCACGACCACGACCACGACGACCACGACGACGACCACCACCACCACCACCACCACCACCACCACCACCACCACCACCACCACGACCACCACCATTACCCGCTGGAGCTTCTCCTCCATGTCGGCTCCCGCCGCCTTGAACCGCCCGCCTCCGTCCCGGCGACCCCCGCGCGCAGCCGCCGCGCCGCACGGCCTCATGGGAATTGTAGTCGGGGGGGGGGGGGGGAGAGAGAGAATTATTGAAACACACAGAAAATAGTAAAAAAATCATCAGTTCAATTCACTGGCGGCGGCGAAACCTTTTACCAAAGTGGATATAAATGCCCCAAATGTTTTGAAAGAATTTGCTTTTCCCCTGCTACAATTCTAAGAAAATAGTTTTAAATCAGCAAAATAATTTTTGATGGAATTGTATATTTCACGTATATTATAAGACAAGTTACAAATAAAGGCATATAAACCCCTTAATCAAAAAGTCATGAATCATATTTTAAGTTCAAGTGTAAAAATTGAAATCCGAATAGCTTGCATATTATTGCTTATATAAATTCACTTAAAAAAATGCAGTCCCTGTTGGAAAGCACACTGTAAAAATACATCTTCCAAGTCTACCTCTTAAAACAATCAGCAAGGAACTCTGTTTCTTTCATAGCATAACAAAAGTACAAAGGCACAAGACTGAAATAGATTATTTAAATCAATGTGGGATTTTTTTTTCCACCGTTACAGAGTTTGAAGTTTGTACTCAGCATTATACTGAAATAATCAGCATGCAAAATGCTGCTGAAGCACCGTATTTGACACAAGACATGCCAAAACACTTGAGGACTTTTCACTTAACCTTTCCAACTCCCAGAATGGCCGCTGGGCTCTGTGCTACAACGACCTCTCTGGGTTACCTCGGGGACACTGTCGCACTGTCCCTGCCTGAGTTTCAGCACATTCTGCCCCGCAGACTAAATCCTGGGTCTCACACACAGGATTTGTGGCTGAGTAAGTGGCCCCTGCAGGGCGAGGCCTTGGCAGGCTGTGATGGTTTAAGAAACCCACAACAATTTATTGTCATTTAGGCAATTAGTCTGTCAACTGATGACCCCTCCCCACATGAGAAGGGGAATCGAGGAAAAACAAGGAAACCCAAGGGTTGAAATATAAACAGATTTAATAGGATAAGACTAAGTAATTAAAATAATAACACTAAAGAAACCATACTGATCCTGATTCCAATATACAAGGACTATACCCAGCCCATTCCATCTGCACTCCCAGCCGGGGACAGCCAATGTGGGACTCTGCGAGCGCTGCGGCTTCTGGAGGAAGGGAAGGGCTCAGGGCTCTGGCACCAGGGTGAGAAGTTCTCAGGATCGCAGCCATCAAGGAATAGAGGGCGCTACGCAGCAAACTTTCTAATTTATATTGAACGTGATATTCATGGTATGAAATAATCCTGTTGGCAGCTTGGGTCAAGTGCCCGGGTCTCGCTCCTCCTCATCCCTGGCGAGCTCAAAAACAGTGAGACCTTGAAACCCCCGCACTATAGCTGGCTATAAAGTAAGTATTTTCACAAATTCAGACACTAGAGTCTTCTAAAAGTGCAGTTTCCCCAAGCATTGGAAGAGAAATTAGTCCTGTGTCACCCAAACCAGCACACAGACGGATCACGACACGCCTCTGGAGGCGAGGCTCTCCTCAGCTTGCGATGCTGCTGCCCTGACACCGCCACCTCTGATAGCACCTATGCGCTCAGCTTTTCAAGTTTCAGGTGCTACCGGCTAATAGAAATTTAAGCTCCGCTGCCCCCAGCCGCCCCTCGGCCCTCGCAGCCCGGCCCCCACCCCCCCCCGCCCCGCCGCCGCTACCCGCCCCTTCCGCCCGCCCAGGGACACTTGAAGGGCACCTACCGCCACGGAGTATTTTTCTAAAAGCCCCGTTTGGAGGTTTCTATAATTTTTTTTATATATATGTATATATATAAAAAAATATATATATATTCCCTAAGGGCTCAGGGGCGCAGGGAAGGGGGCGGTGCCCGCAGGCCTGAGGGGGCCGCTGGCGGCGGTGGAAGTACTTCCGGGTCGCGCCCCGCCCCGTGGCGTGGGCGTGGCCTCGCTCAGCCAAAAGGGGCGTAGGGCGCTGCCGCCATTTTGTGGAGAGAGCGCGGGGCCGGCAGCAGCCAGCCGTCTGCTTCAGCCTTCTCCGGAGGAGCCGCCGCCATCATGCTCTCCGCCCGTGTGGCTGCCGCCCTCGCCCGCTCCCTGCCGCGGCAGGCCGGCCTGGTGAGCGAGCTGTCTCCTCCCTGAAGCGAGGCGGAGGCAGAGGGGGGACGGGACACCGTGTGCCGCCGCCATCTTGGGGGCCGCGGTGACATTGAGGGGCCGCGGCCTCCCCGTCGTCGCAGTGTGGGGCGGGATGTGTGTGTGGGGCTCACCTCAGCGCTGGGTGACAGCGGGGCGCGACCCCTGCGGAGGAGCGCGAGTGCCCTTAGCTGAGGGGGAGGCGAGGGGGGGATCTGGGGGACGGCGCGTCCTTTCCCGGGGATGCGGATTGGCACAGCTGGGGTTCAGGTTAATGCCTGAAGGCTGCTAGGTTCTAGTCAGGGTTAGGGATTGGAGCTGCGAGGCTTTGCCAAGTGGCATTTCCCCCTCAACGTGTTTGTAGCGTGCGAAGATCTGTCAGGAGCCGTTCCCGGCCTGTGTCCCTTGTGAAGGTGAAAGGAGGAGAGGCCTGCCCAGGCTTTCAGAGAGATAGCATTAACGTTCCGTGGGACGGCACTGAGAGCTTTCCTTGGGATGTAGGACGATAATCTTTTAATGCATTCGTTATGACAGTATTGCTTTTTTTTCATTTCTTTTATCATGTAAGTTATAGCCATGCTTCGGAAATTCTGCAGCTAGATTTTTCTTAGAAAGGCCAACCCTTAGAGGACACAATTTTATTTCCCCCTTGTGCAGAACCATGAGGGATGTACCGATTTCTTTATGCCCCAAGCTTTTGATGTTCAGAGCAACGGTGGCACACGAGAGGAGGTGTTGCTTTGGGAGCTGCTGCAGTGTTGTGATGGTGACATCAGTGCAATGCAGAAAAATGCAGCCAGTAATTCAGAGCAGTCTCCTTTACCATCTGTCCTTGCTTAGCAATGCTGGATTTCATTCCGTAACGACAGTTATGGAGTGCTGTGAAGGTCAACTCAAAACTGAGACGCATTAAATATATAAGATAGTGATCAGAAATTTAAGTGTGTTAATGTGTTCAACATTTTTTTCAGTGATCAAGGAAATCTCACTGTTACTGAAACAATTACTTATTTCAGGTTTCCAGAAACACCCTGGCTGCAGCATTTGTTGCTACAAGAAACATCCATGCCTCCAAAACCTGCTTTCAGAAAACTGGTGAGTTTGAGAAAGGTCTTCATATAAGACTGTGGTGTAGGAACTTGCTCTGTCAGACAAAAAGGAATTTAAATATGGAGTGTGTGTTGGGGGTGTATCAGTTGACACAATGCTTAAAGATGTTTATGTACTGACAGTATTTAACAGTGACCTATCTGTTACATAGTCACATGCAGGAGACTTCACTTTAATAACTATTCAAATTATGCCCAAACCAAAGGAGTGATCACACGTCCGTTGTCTTACACAGCTTACCTGCTTCACAAGGATTTGATTCAGTCTTCAACTCCTGCAGAATTATTTGAAAAAATGCCTCAAATTCTAGTTCCCTGTTTTGTTTGTAACACTAGGAAGGGACAGATGACTTTCCGAGGCCTGCCTGGGTGTGACCTTGTGCCCTTGAGTATAACGTTTTTGCTGCCAGCATCTTGGTGTTTAGAGAAAGCATTGGCGCAGCATAGCTGTATTTTTGGTAGTGGTTCATGTATGATTTTTGAAGTGGTTTAGGGTGACTAAAGGTATTAGGAAACAGCAGTTTCACAGTGTTACTTACTTCTCCTAACTGAGGAAATAAAAAGTTGTTGGAGGTATACTGCCAAACAAATTGGAGGAAGACAGAGAATACATTTTTATAGCATATATTGAACAACATGCTCCTTAGACGTATTGAGTTAAATATATTTGGACCTTGGATTATAAATCAGTTGGCAAGGTGTTTTGATGCCTGCAGTCTAAATAAATGATCTGCAAGGAGAGCTAGCCTGTCTGTTCTTTCTGAGTGAAGTCTAATCTATTTAATTGCTTTCTAGGGGCAGAGATTGCTAATAGTGTAAGACCTACTGAAGGAAAGTGATAACTAAACAGCCATCAATGTTTTGATTGAAGCTGGCTCGTAATGATGAGTTGAAGCTGCTTTTATTGGCTGTGAATACAGAAACTGTTATTTGTCTTATGCATCTTATGTAAGGAGTAGTGTTGCTTGCTAGACCTCATGGCATATCTGAGAAAGGTTACCTTGGCTTGTGAATTCAGGACAAGCTTACTGAATTCATACTAAGGCTAAGTCTGGTTTGAAACGTCTTTTTCCAGGCACTGCTGAGGTATCGTCTATTCTTGAGGAACGTATTTTGGGAGCTGACACCTCTGCTGAACTTGAGGAGACTGGCCGTGTGCTCTCAATTGGTGATGGTATTGCCCGTGTGTACGGCCTAAGAAATGTTCAAGCAGAAGAAATGGTTGAATTCTCTTCTGGACTGAAGGTAAGCTTTCACTAAAGCACTTTATTCAGCCTAGAAATACAAAGAAGATTTTTTTTTTAACAAGAAAAGACTTTTTAAAAGAGTATCTGAGACTATGCTTTGAGTTACCTGTATGGACCCTTTATAGACTTAATTGCGACTTTAGTGTGTAGTATGTAGTTGAACTAGTACTACAAAAAGCAAATATTCTTTGCATTTATAAAGCTTTGCTTTCAGTATCGGTATCTGTTTCTTGGCCAATATTTGAGCTTTATTTGTCTTCAGTTAGGAAATATTAAGAACTAATCTATCATTGGATTTTGTTTTATTTGGTTTCAGGCTGGCTTTTCTGTTTACTGTTGAATAATAGCTTCTCTGCTGCAGGACAGTTTGCAATTTGGTGACTTCCTACAGTCCTAAGAGTGGACTAGAGTTAAAAAGCTGTCTGACTGTTCTGAGAGTACTGCAACATCTCTTCTAGTATTTTTAATGACCTAACTTGCTTTAGGCAGAGAAGAATCCGGTGCTTTTCCCATGTCCGGTTCCTAGGCAAGAGCTAAGTGTTGTATTGGAACTCTTCTTATCCTTCCTGTTCTTTTTAGAGAGATAGGGGACTTAATCCTAGACTGGTGCAAGTATAATTAATTAAGTAGCAAGCTGAAGGCTTAGGCAGATTCTCTCACCAGTATGGAAGAACATACAGGCATTGTACATAAAAGCAGAACATTGACTATTGCTACAAGTAACATTGAGATAAGGCTATGTTGAATGTTCTACACTGTAGAATAATACTGTTATTAAATGGTCGATCTTGCAAATGTTGGCTTGGGTTTTCTCCTGAGATCTCTCATGTGATCTTTATCCTAGGGGATGTCCTTGAATTTGGAGCCTGACAATGTTGGTGTTGTCGTGTTTGGTAATGACAGACTGATCAAGGAAGGGGATGTTGTGAAGAGGACTGGTGCCATTGTGGATGTTCCAGTTGGGGAAGAGCTGCTGGGCCGCGTTGTAGATGCCCTGGGCAATCCAATTGATGGGAAGGTAAGTGTAACTAGGTGTTTCCTTCCTCTGCTTTTATCTATGCGATACAGACTGCAACAGGGTTTTTTCTCCCTTTTAAGGGTCCTGTTACATCTAAGACACGTAGAAGAGTTGGCTTGAAGGCCCCTGGGATCATTCCCAGAATCTCTGTGCGTGAACCTATGCAGACTGGTATTAAGGCTGTGGACAGCTTGGTGCCAATTGGTCGTGGCCAGCGTGAGCTGATCATTGGTGACAGGCAGACTGGGTAAGTTAAATGCCCAAGCTAAAAACGTTTTGTACAGGGCGCACCAGTGTACAAAGCTGAACACAGAACTGTGTAGAGGCTGGGAGAACCGTAGGCAGTTTTAACTAACCAGCCTCTGTGTTACACAGGAAAACTTCAATTGCAATTGATACAATAATCAACCAGAAACGATTTAATGATGGAACAGATGAGAAAAAGAAGCTGTACTGTATCTATGTTGCAATTGGCCAGAAGAGATCTACTGTTGCTCAGCTGGTGAAGAGGCTCACTGATGCAGGTATGGATTTTTGAAGATGCTGAGCCTGGCAGCTAGTGACATCCTATTCTCATTATAATGCTGAATACTACTACTATGACCTCTCCTAGCTGCAAGTATGGACAGAATTCTTCTCTTAGTGGATGAGTGAGCTGCTTGCTTTTCTGGACAAGAAAACTTTCTAGGTATCTGGGGGAAAAAACCCTCTTTTGCTACATTGCACTAGAAGACTAGGATGAGGCCCCAAAACTGCTCAGTTGCTTCTGGAAGAGTCTCCCTCCATATTTTTTTTTAGCAGAGTTCAGAGAGATTCCTCTCGGCAGTCAGACAGGCCTGATTACAGGCTATGTCCTACAAGTATTTGTGGACTCGGCATTTGTTTCCGTATGCAAGTCAGTGTAAATGGCAGTTGCAAGTTTAGTGGAAAGACTTTACTGACCAAACATAGACTTTACTTTCTTTTCAGAAGCAGTGATCTCGTTCAGCGAGGCTGCATATGTAACAGAGCTTGCAAGAGATCAGGCAGCTTATGTGTTATCTGGTGGTCAAGCAGACTCATACCTAGAAGGACCCACTCCCCCCACATTTTAATTACAATAATTTGTTTGGGACTATGAAATAAAGATAGCATCTCCTTCCAGAAGCCAGGAAATCACAGACTTTTGGGCTATTAGTTCTGGAACCACAGTGTTTCTTAGTGCAAACTTAAACTTCTTTTTAAATGGGAAAGAAATCTGCAAGTGTTAGACGCTAGCTGCCATTAACTTGCTCTTGAAACTTCTTGAGTTAGTTGAGCTAAGGGATGTGTTAATCTAGTACCGTGTTCTTTCCTGTAACAATGTAGTGGTGCTGCCTGGGCTTGCTTCGGCAGCTAGCACTTCAGAAGTGTGCTGTATTTGCTGATTACGGGCATGATGAGGTGATATACTCACAGTGGTGTTTGTCTCCGATTCCTTGCAGATGCCATGAAGTACACTATCGTGGTGTCTGCCACAGCGTCCGATGCAGCACCCCTTCAGTACCTGGCTCCTTATTCAGGCTGCTCCATGGGGGAATACTTCAGAGACAATGGAAAACATGCGTTAATCATCTATGATGACTTATCCAAACAGGTCAGGAAATGTTGTTTATCGACCTCATAGTCTAGTGTTGGTGTTTGTAGCAGTAAGATCACCTCAGGTTTAGAAATTCAAAATTTTAATGGAGGTACTGAAATCTGAGACCTGTCTTTACACCACACAGGCTGTTGCCTATCGTCAGATGTCTCTGCTGCTGCGTCGTCCACCTGGTCGTGAAGCTTACCCAGGTGATGTGTTCTACCTGCACTCTCGTCTGCTGGAGAGAGCAGCCAAAATGAATGATTCCTTTGGAGGTGGCTCTCTGACCGCCTTGCCTGTCATTGAAACTCAGGCCGGTGACGTGTCTGCGTACATTCCAACCAACGTCATCTCCATCACTGATGGACAGGTAGGACCGCTTCTTCACACGCCAGTGCTACTTCTTCATGTGCCAGTACTTCTGTGTAACTTACTGGCAGGTCTCTGAGGAGGCTTCCAGGCTTCTGACCAAGATAATAAAACAACTTTCTCCTACAGATTTTCTTGGAAACTGAGTTGTTCTACAAAGGTATCCGTCCAGCCATCAATGTTGGTCTGTCTGTGTCCCGTGTAGGTTCTGCTGCTCAGACCAGGGCTATGAAGCAGGTAAGCATGAAACTGCTGCTCCTTACTGGAGATGAGTAGTGTTTAGGCTTTCAAACCCATTTCACTCCAAAGACCTGTGAATAGAGAGGGAATAAAGCTTTGCATTCCTTAGCGTTATGAAGTTATAAAAGAAAAAGCTTTGGGGATCTCTCAGATATTTCTGTTGCATGCAGAGGGGTGGGGGGGAGAAAGAAAAATAGTATCTGCATTAAAATGTAGGACTTGTTAAGTTTCAGTGGGCTGAACAGGGTGCTGATCCAACTAGAAGTAGAGAATGCTCTCTTCACCCCATGCTTTTGGTGCAGATACGGGATTAGTGAGGTTTAATACCAACTGTCATCGTTTTAGGGATGAATAGCACGCTTATCTTAGAAGGCCAAGCAGACGGTGGGTTTTTTATATAATCGTCTGTCAGAATCTTGAGATTCACTTGACTGGTATGCAAGGCCAAGCTGATCTGGGACAACTAGACTACGAAGTACTAGACGCATTTAGGAGGTGGTGAAGCTCGGTCTGACCTGTTCCATGTGTTGTAGGTGGCAGGTACCATGAAGCTGGAATTGGCTCAGTATCGTGAGGTAGCTGCCTTTGCTCAGTTTGGGTCTGATCTGGATGCTGCCACACAACAGCTGCTGAACCGTGGTGTACGTCTGACAGAGCTCCTCAAACAAGGACAGTATGGTGAGTGTCATGGATGTAACAAATCTGCATTTCCCGTTAGTCTAACGAGGGTGGTCTTTGTGGCAGCATTTACCGTGTCCATTCTGTGGACGTGGTAAACGCAGACCGGCTTGAACCATGTTGTCTATGCGCAGCTGATCATCAAAGAAGGACTCCCTAGTCTGATGTGTCCTGGCGTAAGAGTTAGCAATGCCATGAACGCTTTCTTTCCTGCAGTTCCCATGGCTATTGAGGAACAGGTTGCTGTCATCTACGCTGGTGTAAGAGGTCACTTGGACAAGCTGGAGCCCAGCAAAATCACCAAATTCGAGAGTGCTTTCCTAGCTCATGTGCTGAGCCAGCACCAGGCCCTCCTCTCCACCATCAGGTAAGATGATTTACCTTACTTCATCCCAAGGGTTTGATGGCTGGTGTGTAGATAACGGTTACCGAACTGTTAATTTAGCGTATCCTAGAACATCGGGCCTTCAGCTGCCTGTACCAGAACTGGAGGTTGAACCAGCCTTCCTCCTGTCCTTGCACTGCTCTCCAGAGCTCAGCTTCATTTCTCCAGTTTTTACTTAGAAAATTCAACTGATGCTTAAAATGAACCTACTTGTGTACCTCTCCTCTAATCTGATACCGAAACCACTTCATCCAGTCAGTTCCCGTATTTTTGACAGCTTTATGCTGTTACAGTGCCATGGATTAGGTGCTGCTGGGCGGACTGTTGGGGATTGAGTATTTCCGGTCCTGTCCTGTGAACTGGTGCAGGCTTCTCGTGTCAGGAGTCAAATTGTGTGCCTTCCATCTCCGAGGTGCAGCTCTAGAGAAGGTGGAGCCTTGTTGAACTACCTACAGCTGTTTCAAAAGTATTTGTTGACAAACCTGAGTTCTTAAACAGGACTAATTTTTTAGGAGGAGGGATGTTACATTAGTTTCAGTGGTATAGCTCCATGCATCAAACAGAAATGTGTTAATTCATCTGCGAATTTTGTTAGAAATTGGAAGGTCTGTTGTGAAGTTGGTTTTCTTTGCCTTAGTTGGGGATTGACCATATATCTGTTCCTGTCTCAGAAGTTTAACTAAACTCCCTCAACAGGACCGAAGGGAAGATCTCTGACCAGACAGAAGCTAAGTTGAAGGAAATAGTCACAAGTTTCCTGTCTACTTTTGAGGCATAAACTCTTAAAACTGTTCAAGCAGACGAGGCTGCTGTTGTGAATCCGTGCTCCAGCTCCATCAAAGACTTAAAAGTACGTGCGACTTGAATGTACAGATCTCAATGAGAATAAAAGTTTCCATGTAAAAAGGCTTGTATTTTCTGCTCTAAATTATTGCCTTTCTGGATGGCTGCTTAGAGTTAAACTCCCCGGGCACACGCTCAATAAAGGAACTCTGAAACATGGCGGGGCATCTTAACTGCTGGGTGGGTCGAACTCCCCTTACGAATGAGTCCGGGCGGCAGCTGGATTCTGTGGTGCAGACTGTGGTTCCCATCCTGAGAGAGCTGAGGGTCACAGAATCATAGAGTTGTCTAGGTTGGAAGGGACCACATTGAGTCCAACCATTAACCCATCACTGCCAAAACCACCACTAACCCGTGTCCTTCAGCATCACGTCTGTGCAGCTTTTAAATACCTCCAGGGATGGTGACTCCACCACTGCCCTGGGCAGCCTCTTCCAATGTCTGATAACGCTTTCAGTGTAAAAATTTTTCCTAATGCCCAATCTAAACCTCCCCTGGTGCTACCTGAGGCTGTTTCCTCTTGTCCTATCACCTGTTCCTTGGGAGCAGAGACCGACCCCCCCTGGCTACCCCCTCCTTTCAGGGAGCTGCAGAGAGCGAGAAGGTCTCCCCTCAGCCTCCTTTTCTCCAGGCTGAACACCCCCAGCTCCCTCAGCCGCTCCTCACCAGACTTGTGCTCCAGACCCCTCACCAGCTCTGTTGCCCTTCTCTGGACACGCTCCAGCCCCTCAAGGTCTTTCCTGTGGTGAGGGGCCCAAAACTGGACACAGCCCTCGAGGTGGGGCCTCAACAGTGCCAAGTAAAGGGGGACGGTCACTGCCCCAGTCCTGCTGGCCACACTGTTCCTGACACAGGCCAGGATGGTGGTGGCCTCCTTGGCCACCTGGGCACACTGCTGGCTCATTCTCAGCCGCTGTTGACCAACACCCCCAGGTCCTTGTCCGCCGGGCAGCTCTCCAGCCGCTCTGCCCCAGGCCTGGAGCGTCCATGGGGCTGGTGTGACCCAAGTGCAGGACCTGGCACTTGGCCTTGGTGAACCTCACGCCATTGGCCTTGGCCCATTGATACAGCCTGGCGAGCCTCCAGATCCCTCTGCAGAGCCATCCTGCCCTCAAGCAGATCAACACTCCTGCCCAACTTGGTGTCATCTGGGAACTTTACTGAGGGTTCGCTTGAGGCCCTCGTCCAGGTCACTCTTGTGGTTTTTACCCTTTCCAGTAGACAGCTGATCTCGAAGGACACACAGGCGGGGAAGCAGCATGCGCTGTCTCATCATGAGTGGTAACTAGTTGGACCTCACAGTGTTCTTTAACGGTCTGATGCCGTGACAGTCTTCTGTAGAATTGCCGACCAACCCGTCCTGGTGCCTGGCCGTCGAAAGGTGGGTGCTTTCAGAACTGGCTGTCCTTGTCTCGGGGCAGCTGCACCTTTAGCTGTTGGAGTTGTAACCCCCAACACAGTGACCAAACACCAGCTACTTGTTGGTGTTGCGGTGTCATGTTTTACTTGCATGCTGCTGTAAGTTAGAAGGCACTGAGCTTGGGAGGGTGTCATAGTCCAAAATTGCCCAAAGATGTATTTCTGGTAACAGGTAAGTAATAGATAAATATATATATATAAGTTGTGGCTGCCCCATCCCTGGAGGGGTTCAAGGCCAGGTTGGACGGGGCTTGGAGCAACCTGGTCTGGTGGGAGGTGTCCCTGCCCAGGGCAGGGGGTTGGAACTGGATGATCTTTAAGGTCCCTTCCAACCCAAACCATTCTGTGATTCCAAGGTTCTGATTTCTGCCTTGTCGCTGCTGTGGCTTTGGAAGGTGGTAATTTTCCTCATGAAAGGAAAGCATGGTACGTAAATGAGTGCCGTCAGATAGAAGCGGAGGTGGGGCTGATTTGGACGGATGAGTGACAAGTCCCGGAGGTGCTGTGGGCTGTCCTGGCCATGGGGTGGTGCTGGAAAGCTGAGAAAAAGAGAATGGGTCTTGGTGGTGTTGGGTTCGTGCTGTGGGCTTGTGGCCTCTTCCGCTGGGAGTGTCCACAGGCTCATCCCGCTAAATCAGCTGAAGGGCTGATTCAGAAAATCCCAGAAATCCCAGAAACACACGGCTTCAGCGCGGTGTCCTGTGACATGTGGCTGCCAGCGCTGCGCTAACACCCGCCCTGTGCAGGTGACACTGTGGCCGTTGCGGCAGGGCTGATGGTGGCCATTGCACACGCTGCTCTCTCCTTGCTGTGGGTCTCAGCCCCACTTGGGCTTATCTGCTGGCCCCTTCCAGTGCAGCCAGATACAACGGAGAAAACTTGGAAATTTGCTCCAGAGTCCACCCTTTGGAGTTTTTGGTGTGCTTGCAGCTGGATGGATTGTTCCTCAGATGACAGAGGTTCAGATAAGTTGCTAAAAACCTCTTCAGAGCTTTGACTGAAACCTTTCAGATCTGAAAAGGAGATGTGACACGACCTCTGCTGCCAGGGCAGCCAGTAACACCAAAAGGAAAATCCCTGCAAACCTGGTTTCTTCAGTATAAACCTCAGAAATGTTTGCCGAGTGGCAGTGGCCTCACAGGTCGCTTAATTAATTAAGTGGAAAATGCCTTTTTTTACATTGCTGGACTGCTTTAGCTGTCCCTGGGTTAAAGCAGAGGCAGCAGGTTAGAGCAGCCAGTATGATTCAGGGTTTCCAGCACAGTGTCCTACCTCACGCAATCGGAGAATGGTTTGGGTTGGAAGGGACCTTAAAGACCATCCAGTGCCACCCCCCTGCCCTGGGCAGGGACACCTCCCACCACACCAGGTTGCTCCAAGCCCCGTCCAACCTGGCCTTGAGCACCTCCAGGGATGGGGCAGCCACAGCTTCTCTGGGCAACCTGGGCCAGGGGCTCACCACCCTCACAGCAAAGAATTTCTTCCCAATATCTCATCTAAATCTCCCCTCTTGCAGTTTAAAGCTGTTCCCCCTCATCCCATGGCTCCCCTCCCTGATCCAGAGTCCCTCCCCAGCTTTCCTGGAGCCCCTTGAGGGACTGGAAGGGGCTGGAAGGTCTCCCCGGAGCCTTCTCTTCTCCAGGCTGAACCCCCCCAGCTCTCTCAGCCTGTCCTCCCAGCAGAGGGGCTCCAGCCCTCCCAGCATCTCCGGGGCCTCCTCTGGCCCCGCTCCAACAGCTCCGTGTCCTTCTGCTGTTGGTGCCCCAGAGCTGGAGGCAGCGCTGCAGGGGGGTCTCCCCCGAGCGGAGCAGAGGGGCAGAATCCCCCCCCCGCCCTGCCTGCTTGTCACCGGTGGGTTTGTCCCCGTGGATGGCATTCCCGCCGCCCTCACCCACCTGCAGCCGCGCTCCCCGGTCCCCCCAACCCACGGAGGCCCCGGTGGCGTGTGGGCTGGGTGTCACCATGCTCTTTTGGGTCTGTGTGTGTGTGTGTGTGTGTGGTGTGCCGGGGTGGGGATGTCACGTCGCGGGGTGGGCCGTGCCGTGTGGGGCGGGACGGGGCGTCAGCGGGAGCGGCGCGGGAGTGGTGGCAGCGGTGTCCCAGCGCGGTGGCGGTGGCAGCATGCGGGAGGCACGGTTCAGGGACCACTTTTGGGTGAGCGGGGACACAGAAGGACCTGGGGGGGCGTCACAGCTGGAGGCGGGGAGTCACAGCCGGCTCTGGGTGCGGGGGGGGGGGGGTCACCCCGACCAGAGTTGGCCTCAGAGCCACCTCCGTGGTCCTGGGGTGGGTCTGAGCATCCCCTGGCCCAACCACGAGCTTTGCTGCCCTGTGCAGCCGAAATATGGCAGGGCGAGCTACTGCTGCTGCCCTGGAGGAAATCAGTGTCGGGCTGAGGGTTTGATAATATTAATTGGCCACTGATGGAACTTGCTTGGAGCCACCACGGCCAGAAAGGGTCCTCTGATGTCGAGCTGCTCCCGGAGTAGGAGCGAGACCCTCGGCGTGCCGCTGCCCAGCTGCAGAGGGAAAAACGCGGTTTGGGGAAAACTGCCATTTATTCTTTTGAGTCTGAGCTGTGCTTTTTGGCAATGGAGAAGTGCTGAAGGGACCCTTATCTGCTGCAGAGCACCGGCTGCTCGGTTCCTCTTGGCGTGCCGGGCTTTTGTTCCAGGCACCGGCAAAATAAGGGGCAAAATTTTGCCTTTTGGGGCTGAAAATCCCCGTCTGGGAATGGCGCTCCGGGTTTCCGAGCCGGTGCCTGGGGAGCGGCAGGGTGGGGGGAAGGTGTGTGGGCTCCCAGGAGGAGCGGGCGCCGGGTTTGGGGGTCCTGTGTGTTGTGGAATGAGAAGGGCAAGTGCCGAGCACTGGGCTCGCCCGGCATCATTAGCGCCGTCAGATATGTACGTCCCACATAGGTATCGAACCTGGCTTGGAAAATAAAGCCAGCCGCGCATCTGGCAGCCGTCTCTCAGCTACTTGCTGCCAAGAAGTTTTGGCAAATTGCTCCTTTTTGCTTTGCAAACGTGCTGGAGGGGAGGGATGTGAGGGTGGTGGCAGCGTCTCCCGGGCTGGGGGGGGGACAACGGTGACACCAGGGGAGCTGAGTGGACCTGGTTTGTCCTGCTCCAGTGGCACATCGGACTGACGAAGAGGACCTCGCCGCGGGGCCGGCGCTGGCTAGCGCGGCCCGGTTTGCTCCTCTCCCGCTGCAACGTGGTGCTGTTTGAAGGAGGAGGGGGCTCAGTGGGAGAAAACACGGGGGCAGGAGCAGCCCCAAGCCCCCAAAGTGAGGAGGAGCCGGGGCATCGCATGGGGCGCTCGGCGCTCGCTCCTGCCCGACCTCCCCGCGTTGCAAACACGGCTATTTACTGGACAATCCCCAGTGCCTGCTGAGCCCAAATCTGTTGGCGGTGCCAGGGATTTTGCTTGGCTTTTTTCTTTCCGAAGCCTGAGTGCTTCACCTCCCCCGTCCCCGGACTGAGGAAACGTGCCTGGGGCAGGTGGCCGGGGTGGAGGTTGGGTGGGAGCGTGATGGACGTGACTCAGTGGAGAGATCGTGGCCCTGCCGCCCTCGTTTGGCCCATGGAAAAGGCAGGTACCGCCCCAGGAAGTCTCCACGCCACGTACTGGTGACTGTGCATCAGCTGCGAGGGCTGGGGAGGGAGGGGGGGAATGAGAGACAGGCAGAAAAAACCCCAAATTTAGACAAGGTGCTTGTCCGTCTTCGGTTTGCTGTTGAGTGCTGTGAGAAAGCGCAAACTTCCTCCTGCAATTTTTTCCTCTCAAATGACTTTGCTTAAGCCAGAAAGGGAAGGGGAACTCTGCTTTGCCAAAGCAAGTGATTTGCCAAAGCAGTGGTGAGGCCAGCCGGGTGAGAAAGGGGAGATCTACGGAGGGCTCCAGGGGAGGGATGCTCCAACTCATGGGACAAAGTCTAAAAAATAACCAACCCCCCCCCAAAAAAAGCTGGGTCATTTTTGGAATTGCATCTTCCAGCTTTGAAATACGGGTGGTCGTAAATGGCGACTGCCGAATTTCTTTATGGGGATGAGCTGCAGCCCCACCTTGCTCTGCTGGGGTGGTGGGGCTGTGCCTCAAGCCTCATCTGGGCAATGATTTCTCTTTAAACCCTGGCAGTTTTGGTTTCTTTGGTGGGGTGCCGTGTCTGTCCTTTCCTGCACTGGAAGCTGGTCCTCACCGAAGTTCACGGTGGGATGCTCATGATGCCGGGAAAGCACACTGCGGCTCCGCTCCCTGCGTGCGGGTTTGCTTGTGCTCTTAGCTCTCAGCACAAGATGGTAATGGATTGAGATGAATGGATGGGGAGCAGCCCTGAGGAGAAGGACTTGGGGGTGTTGGTGGATGAGAAGCCCAACAAGAGCTGGCAATGTGTGCCCAAAGCCCAGAAACCCCCCGCAGCCTGGGCTGCATCCCCAGCAGAGTGGGCAGCAGGGCGAGGGGGGGGATTCTGCCCCTCTGCTCCGCTCGGGGGAGACCCCCCTGCAGTGCTGCCTCCAGCTCTGGGGCACCAACAGCAGAAGGACACGGAGCTGTTGGAGCGGGGCCAGAGGAGGCCCCGGAGATGCTGGGAGGGCTGGAGCCCCTCTGCTGGGAGGACAGGCTGAGAGAGCTCAGGGGGTTCAGCCTGGAGAAGAGAAGGCTCCGGGGAGACCTTCCAGCCCCTTCCAGTCCCTCAAGGGGCTCCAGGAAAGCTGGGGAGGGACTCTGGATCAGGGAGGGGAGCCATGGGACGAGGAGTAGTGCCTTCAAACTGGAAGAGGGGAGATTTAGACAATAGAATAGAACCATAGAATTGTCTAGGTTGGAAGGGGCCTTTCAGATCATCAAGTCCAACCATTAACCTGACTCTGACAAAACCACCACTAAACCATGTCCCTCAGCACCGTGTCTACCCAGCTTTTAAATACCTACAGGAATGGTGACTCCACCACTGCCCTGGGTAGCTGGTTCCAATGCTTGACAACCCTTTCAGTGTTAAAATTTTTCCTAATGCCCAATCTAAACCTCCCCTGGTGCAGCTTGAGGCTGTTTGCTCTTGTCCTATCGCCTGTTCCTTTGGAGAAGAGCCCGACCCTCCCTGGCTACCCCCTCCTTTCAGGGAGCTGCAGAGAGCGAGAAGGTCTCCCCTCGGCCTCCTCTTCTCCAGGCTGAACACCCCCAGCTCCCTCAGCCGCTCCTCACCAGACTTGTGCTCCAGACCCCTCACCAGCTCCGTTGCCCTTCTCTGGACATGCTCCAGCACCTCAAGGTCTTTCTTGTGGTGAGGGCCCAAAACTGGACACAGCACTCAAGATACTAGGAAGGAAACCTTTCCTGTGAGGGTGGTGAGCCCCTGGCCCAGGTTGCCCAGAGAAGCTGTGGCTGCCCCATCCCTGGAGGGGTTCAAGACCAGGTTGGCCGGGGCTTGGAGCAACCTGGTGTGGTGGGAGGTGTCCCTGCCCAGGGCAGGGGGGTTGGAACTGGATAGTCTTTAAGGTCCCTTCCAACCCAAACCATTCTACGTCTCTATATTTCCTTAAATAAAGGGGTTGCTATTTTGCATCCTACCACAGCTCCTTCTTGCCCAGGGTCCAAAAGCTGGAGATGCCCAATGCCGCACATGCATTGCCCCGAATGCCCCAGCTCGTGTTGGCGCTTCCTCTCGCAGCCTGTGCTGCCTGCAAAAGAACTGCACAAAATAAAAATAAAGAGCTGTGCAAAAATAAAAATACGTCAAAGATCGTATTTGTTTCCTCTCGTCCTGCCTGTAGTGATTGCCATGAGTTGAGCAAGTGTGGGCTTTTGTTTTCATTTGTTTTTGCAACCTGCTCTTCTTCTTTCACTACACGAGGTCTCTTCTTTCACTTTAATAATTTTCTCGGTAAGTGCCTGGTTCTCCCCAAGCCATGCACGGTATTTCGGGTAACCTAACAGCAAAGCTTTGGGTGTCATCAGAACACTTTGGTCCTGTAGAACACTGTGGGAAAAATAGAAATTGCGATAATGCTAAAGAACGCTTTAAATCTGATCCATTGGCTGACAGCTCGCAACCTGGAGGGTGGATTCTTGGCCATTCTTGGCCATTTTGCATTTAATAAGAGAACAGCAATGCTCCACTCCCTGCGTTGTGTTCCAGAGCGCATTAAAATGAACCACTTCTTAAAACATTAAAACAATAAGCAAATAATGCTGAAGACTGAGACTCTGGTCTGGTCAAGTGATTTTTGAAAATAAGACTTTCGTATCTAAATATTTTAGGCACTCCCAAATATTTATTTTTTAGCCCCCATAAAAGCGATGCTGTTAAAACAACCCATGGCTCAGCCAAGTCCTCTGTGGTAAAAGCCGCGCTGGCAGATTTAATTTTCTAAGAAAGGACGTGGCAAAGTGTCTGAAAACACTTATTTCCCCCCCAACACGTAGGAAGGAGCTATTGCATCTCTTTTGCAATGGCACAAAGGAAGCGAGGGGGGTGAGAAATGCTTTGCCCCTCGCTGCAGAGGAAGGGAGCACCGGTGCCTGCAAAGGAACCCTCTGCTGTGGTATTTTGTCAGGGCTGTATTTCTTCTTCATCGACGTGATTTTTTTTTTTAGCCTCATGTGGCTGGTTGGGGATAAACTCCTTTATTCTGCGTCCCCAGTGCCTGGGGACAGAGGGGACTGCCAGCCCCGGGCTCCTGGGTCCATTCCCTGGCTGCTGACTCTCAATGTGACACTGGTCGGGCCATTTCACTTCCCCTTACTCCGTCTGGTCCTTCTCGAAACGGAGACGGGCTCGGTGGAGTTTATCAGCAGCGTTATGAAACCCTCAGGTTGTTGTTTGAAAGGAACAAGGTGCGGTTTGCGGGCAGAAGCAGTTGCGTGTAGGCAGGATGGCCCACTGCTGGGGCCCCCAGCACAAGAAGGACACAGAGCTGTTGGAGCGGGGCCAGAGGAGGCCCCAGAGATGCTGGGAGGGCTGGAGCCCCTCTGCTGGGAGGACAGGCTGAGAGAGCTGGGGGGGTTCAGCCTGGAGAAGAGAAGGCTCCGGGGAGACCTTCCAGCCCCTTCCAGTCCCTCAAGGGGCTCCAGGAAAGCTGGGGAAGGACTCTGGATCAGGGAGGGGAGCCATGGGACGAGGGGGAACAGTCTCAAATTGGAAGAGGGGAGATTTAGATGAGATATTGGGAAGAAATTCTTTGCTGTGAGGGTGGTGAGCCCCTGGCCCAGGTTGCCCAGAGAAGCTGTGGCTGCCCCATCCCTGGAGGGGTTCAAGGCCAGGTTGGCCGGGGCTTGGAGCAACCTGGGCTGGTGGGAGGTGTCCCTGCCCAGGGCAGGGGGGTGGAACTGGATGGGCTTTAAGGTCCCTTCTAACTGGAACCATTTTGTGATTCTGTGATTGTTTTCTGCATCTGTGGGATGAGCAGGATAGGTGGTGTTGGCACAGGGGGGAGGAAACTTGAAATGAAAAATTATTAATAAAAAAGCTGCTTTTTGCAGGCTGCTGTTCTCAGGTGGGTGAATTTGCAGTGAGTCCTTTTCCTCCCTGGAATGAGTTTTGCCTGTTCTGTTGTACCCAGCCAGTTATGGGTTGTGGAGGAGCTGCAGCCCCTTGCAGCATCTCCTGCCCTCCTCAGTGTGCTTCCTGCAGGTATCGCCCCAAGCATTTTTCTTGTGGTGGGTCAGCAACCACTGCAGGACCCTGAGTGGTTCTGAGGCTGTACTGACGATGAGCAGGAATAGCACAGCTATTTATTCTTGCACGGTGTTTCCAACTCCTAAAATAGCCATCCAGCTTCTGCTGTGTTTCTCTAAGCATATAAGACTGAGGAGAGACACTAAGAGCTCTAAGTAAATAAAGATCTTTTGAGCTGTGGCCCTGAGCAGTGCAATGCCCGAAACCTTTCATTTTGGGGAAGGCTGGGACAGACTGCTTGAGGGCAGGATGGCTCTGCAGAGGGATCTGGAGGCTCGCCAGGCTGTATCAATGGGCCAAGGCCAATGGCGTGAGGTTCACCAAGGCCAAGTGCCCGGTCCTGCACGTGGGTCACACCAACCCCATGGACGCTCCAGGCCTGGGGCAGAGCGGCTGGAGAGCTGCCCGGCAGACAAGGACCTGGGGGTGTTGGTCGACAGCGGCTGAGAATGAGCCAGCAGTGTGCCCAGGTGACCAAGGAGGCCACCAGCATCCTGGCCTGTGTCAGGAACAGTGTGGCCAGCAGGACTGGGGCAGTGAACGTCCCCCTGTCCTCAGCACTGGGGAGGCCCCACCTCGAGGGCTGTGTCCAGTTTTGGGCCCCTCACCACAGGAAAGACCTTGAGGGGCTGGAGCGTGTCCAGAGAAGGGCAACGGAGCTGGTGAGGGGTCTGGAGCACAAGTCTGGTGAGGAGCAGCTGAGGGAGCTGGGGGTGTTCAGCCTGGAGAAGAGGAGGCTGAGGGGAGACCTTCTCGCTCTCTGCAGCTCCCTGAAAGGAGGGGGTAGCCAGGGGGGGTTGGTCTCTGCTCCAAAGGAACAGGCGATGGGACAAGAGGAAACAGCCTCAAGGTGCGCCAGGGGAGGTTTAGATTGGGCATTAGGAAAAATTTTAACACTGAAAGGGTTGTCAAGCATTGGAAGAGGCTGCCCAGGGCAGTGGTAGAGTCACCATTCCTGTAGGTATTTAAAAGCTGGGCAGACATGGTGCTGAAGGACACAGGTTAGTGGTGGACTTGGCACTGTTAGATTAATGGGTGGACTCAATGGTCTGAAAGGTCTTTTCCAACCTAAAGGATTCTATGATTCTGCCATGTCATTGGCTTCATAGGGTGTGTGTCTGGAGGGGCTTTTCCATGTAAAGTTGGGTTGGAGATGGAAATGTCAAGCTCAGCAGCTTTCCTTTCAGCTGTGACTCACAGAGCTCATAACAAGACTTCAGGTCCACTCTAGAGCATTTTAGCCCCTCTTCTTGGCTAAAAGTGCAAACAAAACCTAAAGCATCACAACAAGCACACAAATTCCTCCCCTCACAGGAGGATGGTAAAACCCGGGCAGCGGGTTGGGAAGGGGGAGCACGTCTTCTGAGCCCTGTGGCCTCAGGAAGCATCAGCTGCTGCTTTGTCACCTTGAAATCATCTGTTTGTAGTTTCCATGGGTTGCCTTCTAAACAGCACGCGGGCTCAGAGCTCTGCCCAGTAGGGAGGACCAGGACAGCCACGTGCTGCAGGGTGGGAGGAGAGATGCTCATCCTCCTGCACCCCTCTGGTTGGGCAGATCTTGGTGCAACACTCCCCGTCCTCCATACCTGTCTTTGCCTTAGTTTATTACGTCTTTAAATCTTGTCCTCTGCGCCCATGGCTCTGTGCTGGCCATGTTGCCCTTCCTCTTTCATTGCTCCCTGCCAGCCCTGCCTTTGGGATGTCCCACAGGCAGTCACGTTGGTCCTTTTTATTCTTTCTATGCCAACATCTGCCCAGAAGGGTGCTGCAAAGGCAGGTTTCACGGCATGCAACCCTGCCCAGCTCCTCCTGGGCCAGGAGGTCCTCCTGCCTGGCAGCAGCTCTTTTGGAAACCTCCACCGTCTCTGTTACCTCCTCTGTACTCAGCACTGGTGAGGCCTCACTCAAGTACCGTGTTCAGTTCTGGGCCCCTCTGTACAAGAGGGACATTAAAGTGCTGGACCATGTCCAGAGGAGGGCGACCAGGCTGGTGAGGGGTCTGGAGACCAGGTCATATGAGGAGAGGCTGAGGGAGCTGGGCATGTTTAGCTTGGAGAAGAGGAGGCCGAGGGGAGACCTCATTGCCCTCTACAACTCCCTGAAAGGAGGGTGTAGAGAGGTGGGTGTTGGCCTCTTCTGCCAGGTGAATAATGACAGGACCAGAGGAAATGGTCTGAAGCTGCGGCAGGGGAGGTTTAGATTAGATGTTAGGAAGAATTACTTTACTGAAAGAGTGGTCAGGCACTGGAACAGCCTGCCCAGGGAGGTGGTTGAGTCACCATCCCTAGAGGTGTTTAAGAAACGTCTAGATGTGGCACTTCAGGGCATGCTCTAGTGGCAGAGATTGTAGGGGTTTGGTTTTTTTTGTGTGTGTATGGTTGATCTCAAAGGCCCTTTCCAACCATGAAGATTCTATGATTCTATGATTCTATGTTTCGTATAACACCTTGCACTGTGAGGTCTGGTCCAGCCTTGGGCGCTTAGGAAACACATACATGCTGGAATGAAATCCTTCTACTGGAGGAAGAAGAGTGATAAAATAAAGAGCTTAGTGCACATTTTGGATGGATGCTCCCAATTTTTCCCCTGGCACTTCTGCCTGGCACAGTGAGCCCAAGTGTCCCAGGCAGCAGAGCAGGATGCAGGAGCCTTCAGGTGCCCCCTGAGACGCAGCCATGTGGGTCTGACCGCTCCGTCCTGCCTGGGCTTTCAGCCACCAGCAGTTGTTCTCTGAATCCATGCTATTTCCTTGAAACCGGGGATAGAAAGTCAAGTTAGGGTGTTCCCATGTTTTGCAACTCTCATGAAGACTGGTTTCAGTGCAAGCGTGTTTCCTTTTTCACAGACCCGATTAGCAAAGACACAACGCGAACTGAGAACTGGTTGTGGGATTATCAATAATAAGCCCATTTTGGAGGGACGTTTGTGCTTTTGGTTTCTGCTTAGGTCCTTCTCACAGTCCTCTTTTCCCATGCATGCCACAGGCGGAGCGAAGCTGGTCTGGGACACCCGGGGATTTCCTGCCGGTCCCATTCCACCATATCTCCACTTCACTTGTTTTCTGGCCACCGACATTCAAGTCCTTGACTGAGCGGGGAAGTCCACATGATTAAATCCTTCGTTTATCACAAATACCATCTCTGTTCCTCATCTTTTGTGCTGGGTATAAACTCCTGAGAAATCCCCCCCGCCCCGTCACCCACACTTTCACACCAGTTCTCTGTGTAGTCTCATGTTGGCTTCAAACCTTTTCCTGAATCTCTCCATCCTGCCATTATTCCTCTTCAAGCTTCTTAATAACTATTTGTGGCTTTTGCTTCCTTGCCCTGAGTTTCATATCTGCTCCTACCATTGCTTCCTTTCTGCAGTCTCTTTCCCTGTATTTTTTTGCTCCCGTATGTGCTGTTCCATGCAACACCAACTGCTCCTCTTTGCAGAAGATGATAGGTAGCACCTTCTGCTCAGCTCCCTGCATCCGCTTCAGGCTTCTTCCAGAGAAGGAGAGCTCATGGTCAGAGCATCTCTTTGTATTGCCATAACACTTAGGAGCCCCGCTCTTGGCCCAGCTCGTCAGGGTGGTAAATACTCAATAATCGTAGGGCAAAAATCCTTTTTTCGTCCTAAGGTGCTTGCATGCACAGGTATGAGGAAAGAATAGGGTAGAGTTAGTCAATTTTTATCCCAGTCCACTACATCATTGCTGCGTGCATCATTTTTTTTTTTTTAGTAAGCATCAGTACAATATATGTTTTTAAGAAGTAATTTGAAGGAAAGCAGCGATCCTGCAGAAGTCTGTGGGAAGTGTGAGTGGCACTGCAGGGCTGAGAGCCCTAGTTTGGAAGATGGGGCTTGGCTGCATAGATGGTGGAGGCAGGACCTCTCCATGGCTGTGATGTTTTGGTGGCAGTGAAGAAGCTGGCTGTACGTGATGTGTTGGGGGCATACGGCAGTGGTGGGGGAGGGGCTGGTACCTAGGGAAATGATCTTTGCAGTGCTGTTTTGAATCAATGTGTGGGACAGTGTTGCTTTTTGCAAGGCCAAAGAGAAGGCTGTTGCAGCAGCGGTCATTAAGTGCATCCTTACATTACTGTGAAGGCAGTAGAGAGAAACCCGCACCTCATCGTTCCTGTGCAGAAAGGTCTGATAAATTCACCCCCAGCCCAGATGTAGGCTCCTACCGCCAGACATGAGGGTGATGCCCGGAACAGTGCAAGTCAACATTAACCAAAAATCCATCTCCATGTCTGCAGAAACTCTGAGGAGCAGCCAGTGAGGCTGGCTATACCTAGAGACTTCGGGCACTTTTAGTGATTGATTTCATTACATTAGAGCTGACAGCTAAGCTCCTAGGAGGACATGCCATATGCCGTGGGGCCAGCTGTACTTAGGCCAGGGTGGAGCAATACGATGTGGTAGGACTGAGCTCTTCTGTTTTTCTGAGAGTCATGGAAGTGCCTTGTCCCAAATTGCCACCATTGTTCTCATTCTGGAGCCTCTCCCATGCCTAAAAGAAAAAGATCTTATTTCATAAAATGTCACTTGCACACTTGCTCCCAGCTGAGCCATTGCTTGTGCAAATGCCACTGGAGGTGGCAGTGGCCATGGACTTCACTGATGAGGATGTGACTCCTGTTCTTGTGTTTTCAGAGTACGGATCTGACGAGCACAGTTGGCTACGACAGCATCATTCAACATCTGAATGATGGCAGGAAGAACTGCAAAGAGTTTGAAGACTTCCTGAAGGAAAGGTATGGAGCTGCCTCTGAGAGTGGGTTGGGTTGAACGTGGGAAGTGAGGTGGTGGCACTACTTCTATTCCTTGTATTCCCAGTTTGGGAATGTGTAGTTTTCTGTTGCATTTAACTGTCCACTATGTTAAAACACCTTTGACTTTTGACTGATGAGGAACTCGCTTTCTTACCCTGTCCTTTCCTTGCGTGGCTGGTGCTGTGGTATGAAGTCCATGCCCAGGAATCCTCAGCTGCGAGGCAGTGATGGTGCCCAGGGCTTGATGCTCGCATTTTGAACTGTCTGTTAAAAAGAATGAGGAATCAGGAGCAGTTTAATAATTCAGTCTTACATGTTGCCAGACATCTATACTGATGTGTTTGCAGCTGTTAGTGGCCTGCCCAGGCCACACGCTGTCCCATGAAGTTCACCTTGCAGTTCAGCTTGCAGAAGATCAGGTGAAGACCTTGGCAGAGGAGAGGCATGGCTTTGTCCTTAATTTATCTTTGTATATTATGGACAGCCCACGGATTTTATGTTAAAAAGAAGTAGTAGAATTAGATAGTGTGTTTCTTAATCAGAGGATATGACCTAACTAGAGATTTTGTGGCTACAAAGGCACAACTGAGATGGTCTGGCCATGTATTTTGACTTTATGGTTCACCTCGTTAGCAATGGCTAAATATGAAAAGCGTTGCAGAACAACCCTCAGTTAACGTAATTTTGGTATAGAGAACTGGAGAAAACAAACCTCTGAATACAAGACTTGGTATAAACCAGCCTGGGGCAAATGTAATGGGGAAGAAGAGGAGGAGAACCTGTAGTTAAGTCTCCAATGCACCTACACCTGTCTAGGCCGTAAGCCCACGTTCCAGGAAAATCTGGGATTTCCATCTGCCCGACGAACCACCTGCTGAACCCTGAGAACTGTGTCCCACTCATCCGTGGCAAAAGAGAGAGTGCAAAAAGCCTCTTCCAAACCATGTCCCCCATTCCTCTTTACTGTTGAAGAAGGTGTAGGTTCCCACTGATGTGTCTAGCCATGAGGAGATTAGAGGCTGGACCTGGACTTGCTACTGGCACCCCCCTCTGAACATGGCCCTGTTATCCGTGTACAGCACAGCTGTTACACGGTTCCATCCGCGGAGAACACGCCTGTTGGATTTGATGCTTTGTCTCAAAAGGAAGTTCATGGCAATGTTGTTAGACAGAGGAAAAAAAAAAAAATCATAATGTTGATTTTTGCCATTTCCCTACAAGCTTTTGGAGTTTTTAAAGTTAAGTTAGGTGAACCCCACTGCCAAACTCTAGAAACCAACAACATAGGCATCTGCATCTGTGTTAGAGATACAGGCATTTTAGGAAACTAGTTATTTTATCCAGTAGACCTTCTAATGCTCTAATACTCTAATAAACAAATACTCTAACAGTATTTGTTTCTCTCCATTGACTGCAGACAGCTGGGGTGGCTTGCCCAGATGGAGATATCTACATTTGGCCATGCGAGTCTGGCCCCGGTTGTCTGTATGGATTTCAAAGCAACGGCAGAAAGCTGGTTGTTCTTAGACTGCAACACAGAGGCTTTCTTTCTGCCCCCTCTCTTTCTTCCAAGAGGGGAGAACAATATGATTTCTCAAAGGTGTTATTTATGTTACCCCATAAGATGTGGCCTCTTCCTCAGGCATTCTCCCTAAGGACGAAAGGTGGGCAGGAGAGATTAAAATGAGGCAGGTTGCCTCATTTTAAAAAGTCCTGAAAAGCTGAAATGGCCCAGCTTAGCCACACATGTATGGTGGCTGAGTCGTCTTTGGTGGGTCCCTTCTGTCACATTTGGTTTAAATCAGCCAAATCAGGTTCAAAGGTACTTTGTGCGGGTGGACTGGCAGACGCTGATGGCTGAGAAGCAGAAAACGTGTGATCGCACAAGCCTTGTTCCCACAGGAAACTGAGCTAAAAACTACTCGGGTGACTCGCCTGGCTGTATCTAGCCACCAGCTGCACTGGCTGCTTAGTCCTCTATCTCCTGCTGAGGAGATTGCACCCATTGGCCATGGGGAAATGGGGAGAGCAATGCATCAGGACCACAGAAACACCAAAACAAAGTCTTTTCACTAGAAAGGCTGTTGGGTAACTGCAAACAACAGTCTTCCTTCAGCCAACCATCCACAGTTGGTTTGCAGCAGGTCAGAAGATAGGCAGGATGTTAAGAGCGAGTCCTGGCCTCTGCTGCAAACAAGTATCAGTTTCTGAAGTGAGAATTTCCTCTCATTTCTCTCTTTCCTCAACAGGGCAATTATAGAAGAAAAATATGGCAAAGAGCTCATTAACTTGTCGAAGAAGAAGCCTTGTGGGCAGACGGAGCTGAAGTAAGTTCACAGTCCTGTGTGCATTTTGCTTTCACGGGTGTCCTTACTTGGGGCAACGAAGGAGGAGGAGAAGGAAGGAGGCTGTGAGAGACAAAACAGTGTTGAAATGTAATTGGGATGCTACCAGAAGATGATCTGAAATTGGTTTTGTGAATGAACAATGCACAGTTGTGTTGACCTTTGCCAATAATTGAGTTGGACTCCACCAAGTCCTCACCACCCATAGACTAACCACAGCATTGTAGACGCTCAGGCAAGATATGGGTTGGTGGTTCAGCAGAGAGCTAAGGATCATGAGACCTTGGGCTCTCTCCTGACTGTCTTTGTGGCTGGAGGGAAGTACAGGTACTTCCTTGACTCAAACTAAGCAAATCTTCAAAGTCCAGTGTGTTACCACCTTGCAGGGGTGCTGCAGCTGCTGAGGTTGGTTCCATGAGTGGGTTTCCACCTCCTCAGTGACCCTTGGTGCCTTTTGCTTTCTGCTTCATTTCTATACTTTGTACGTGCCCGGTCTGATATTCTCTGATCATTTATTTACAGTTTTATACTGAGATGTCACGTAAGATATTTCTGAAATCTTTAGTGTGCAATATTAATAGGGAGAAAAGCCCTTTACATTTTCAACCACTGGCCAATGCACCATGTAGAAGGTGTTCATGCGTCCCAAATGATACTTTCAGGAGGTTGACTGAAACATTTGTCATGAAACTTAGAATTTTTAACAGCATCCAATATTCAGAAAGATGTAAAGTAGATCTCAAACCAAGTGAGGTGTGTTATACTTACTGAGAGGGAAAAAGACGGAGGTGTAAGGAAGGGAAATAAACCTGCTTCGATCTGCTTTGTCTGGCATTGAGTGAGAGACTTGCTGTCTGGATTGGGAGAGGTGCTCTGATGATGCCTGCACCGGGCTGTGCTTTCCCACTCTTTAATGCTCTGCCTGTTTTTCAGCACGCTGAAGAGATCCCTGGATGTTTTCAAGCAACGTAAGTAATTCTTCTTTGTGGGTGTCAGGACACTTGGCAGCACCAAAGCCTGGAGGCAACTGCTGGGGAAGAAAATAGCAGAGAAACCTTCAAAACAGTGTGATGCTGGGGTCAGGCACAGGGTGTCCTCCTGGCCCATCTCGGTTCAGCACATGGGGTTTGGGATGGGGTGCTCCAGGGCATGGGTGGGAGAGGAGACCCATGGGGCATCCCTGTGGGGATCTCTTGGGCTTTTGGTGCTGGCTGCAGCTCAGAAGTTGCGCTTGTGTTACACATCAGAAGCTGTGCATGGGAAGTTCATCTGGAGTTCATTTGACTGGCTTGCCTTGCCCTCTTCACACACATACAAAGTAATTCGCACCTCAAATACTATGTCCAGTTTTGGGCCCCTCACCACAAGAAAGACCTTGAGGTGCTGGAGCATGTCCAGAGAAGGGCAACGGAGCTGGTGAGGGGTCTGGAGCACAAGTCTGGTGAGGAGCGGCTGAGGGAGCTGGGGGTGTTCAGCCTGGAGAAAAGGAGGCTGAGGGGAGACCTTCTCGCTCTCTGCAGCTGCCTGAAAGGAGGGGGTAGCCAGGGGGGGTCGGTCTCTTCTCCAAAGGAACAGGCAATGGGACAAGAGGAAATGGCCTTAAGCTGCACCAGGGGAGGTTTAGATTGGGCATTAGGAAAAAATTTTACACTGAAAGGGTTATCAGACATTGGAAGAGGCTGCCCAGGGCAGTGGTGGAGTCACCACCCCTGGAGGTATTTAAAAGCCGGGTAGACGTGGTGCTGAGGGACATGGTTTAGTGGTGGACTTGGCACTGTTAGATTAATGGTTGGACTTGATGATCTTAAAGGTCTTTTCCAAATTAAATGATTCTATGAGTCTATGATTTTAATCGGAGCATCTAAAAGATGGTGCTTTGGCCACTTTACATTGCCCCTTCATTGCCATGTGTCACAGCCCGCCGGGGTACAGGCAGGCAGCATCCGGACCTCGAGGGCAAGTGCTCTGCTGTCCTGGGCTGAGTCGACCCTCCACCCCAGCCAGGTTTGTCTGCTGTCCTGTCCCTTGGTGGACCTCCCTAACGAGGCTCAGCCCTTGCAGCAGCTGACTATTAATAGCTGCGGGTTTGAAACAGCTCTTGGGGTTGAATCGTGAGCTGCAGTTTGGCTTAGCTCCTTTGATGAACTTGCTGGGGTGGTGTTTCATGGTATGGCCGCTCACCTTCAACAAGACGAGCCTGAGTTTTTTTTAGCATTAGTTTTTCTGTGTCCCAAGTTGGTTGTCTGGTAGCCTGGGCCAACGCTTCCTTCAGCCAGCTGCTGCAGGGTGCGATGTGTTTTCACGTGCCCGAATTCATCTGGATGAGGGGAGAGATGTGACTCTGCTCATTTGAATAACTTCTCTTGATGGGGCTTTTCTTAAACTGAAGGGCAGGCCCCAGCAGGGCTGGTTCTGAATAGCTCCTTACACAGGCAAGCGCTGCCTGGAGGCCACTTCAAAAGTGCTGCCACTTTTCTATGTTTCTGATAGGGAACGTATGATGTGGGGTCAGTTTGATGTCAGCTACAACAGTTGACTTGAGCAACAGAGTCTTTTTAAGAACGTATATATTTATTTATTTATTTATTTATTTTTCTTTGCAGAGGTAGACAACGTGGGCCAAGGTCACATCCAGCTGGCGCAAACCCTTCGGGAGGAAGCGAAGAAAATGGAGGACTTCAGGGAAAAGCAAAAACTGCATCGGAAAAAGGTCAGGCGCTGCGGGAGCGTGTGTCTTCGCTGCAGGGTGTTGATCCCGCCCCGGCGATGGGCTGCTCCTGGCCAGTGCCTCCCACCGTGCCCCAGCCCCCTCTGTGCCCCCGGTGCCTGCCGCTGCCGGGAAGTCCCTAGTTCCTTCCTATGTGTTGCAACCATGTTGGTGAACCATGCAGCAACCTCCAGCTTCCTTCTTCTCACTGCCGCGTCTTCTCCTTTGGGTGCATCTTGGGGCCAGTTACAGCAGTGGCTCAGCCCCAGGGGTGCCAGCCTCAGCCAGGGATGTTTTTAAAGCATATGTATAATGCTGGATGATTTCCATAGGGTCTGCTAAAATTTTTTAACTTCTGCCTTGAGATTCCTTTGTCTGGAAAACGAGGGACAACTGCTAGAGTGAGCGTCCCATTTGGACTTAGCAGAGCAGAGTGGGCTTCCCAATTTTGCCAGGCCCTATGGATCTGATATGGTACTATATACTGCTAGGCTTCCATTTGTAGAGCTCCTTTGCATACACAAGTGGAGGCTTAGATGATAGAATAACATAAGGTGGGTTTTGTGAAGATGCTTTTGGTGGATGAAAGTCCTTAAACCCATCTCAATCTGGCCTGAGCCTCTTCCTTTCCTAAGCCACGTAGTCCACCCTGGGGCTTTGATGGTCAGTGACGTGCTGACTCTGGGTCTGTTGCCTTCACAGATAGAGCTGATAATGGAGGCGATTCACAAAAACAGGAATCTGCAGTACAAGAAGACCATGGAGGTAAAGCAAACGTGCTGCTGTTTCTTGCCGTGGGGGTTAATGCTGCCAACACACACACGTGTAGTGCTGGGGAAGACTTAAATACAAGGGCCTTCCTCCTCTGCTGCAACTCTCGATGTTGTGTCTGCACAAGGGGTGTGCAGGGTGTGCTCAGAAAATCTGAAGACTATACCAGGGACATGGACAGGGCTAGCCTTGCAGGGTTGGATACGAGTGATTTAGTCGTCATGGACTCGATTGCCATGAACTCTTCATCCCAAATGAAGATTAGCTTGTCTTGTGAGGTTGGTTTTGCCCACGCAGTAGGGCATCTGGGACTTTGTGTGCCATCCGCTGCCCTGCTGGCAGCCTGCCTCCACCTCTTCACTCGTAGGCTGTGCTTTCCTCCCAAGTCTCCTGCGTGATCTGTATTTCCATCTCGTTGTGTGCTGACATGCTCCTGCCCTGTTCGGTGGCTCTCCTAGGCCAAGCGTCTCTATGAGCAGCGCTGCAGGGATAAGGACGAGGCGGAACAGGCTGTGCACCGCAACGCAAACCTGGTGACTCAGAAGCAGCAGGAGAAGGTACGGAGAGGCAGGTGGCCGTGGGGCAAGGGTTCAAGGGGAGGTCTCTTCCTGCAGCTCTCCTGTCCTGTGGCTCTTCTCCCAGCTCTGTGTTTTGAGGTGAGATGGGAGGGCTGGTGAAGTTCCGCAGTTGGGCTGCAGTGCCGTCGGTGATGCACCAAGGCTCTCCTCTACCTTTCTTCTCTCTCCCATTTTTGGCAGCTGTTCCTGAAGCTGGCTCAGACAAAATCGGCTCTAGAGGACTCAGGTGAGTGTGGAAATGCAGCATTTGGAGGGCGAGGGGAGTGTTTCCTGGGGCAGGGGTTTGTGAAGCCATGGCATGACTCTTGGGCAAGCTCCAGCTCTTGGGTGAGGCACGTGACACACTGGCCCAGGTTGCCCAGAGAAGCTGTGGCTGCCCCATCCCTGGAGGGGTTCAAGGCCAGGTTGGCCGGGGCTTGGAGCAACCTGGGCTGGTGGGAGGTGTCCCTGCCCAGGGCAGGGGAGTTGGAACTAGGTGATCTTCAAGGTTCCCTCCAACCCAAACCATTAGTCTATGATTCTATGACTGCATCCCCAAGATAACGGAGGTGGGCACTTGCCCTGGAGAAGCCTGCATGGCTCCACCAATGCTACTCCCACCATTTCCCTGCAGCATGACCCTCCACTTTGTGTGTGCTGCTCTGTGTCCCCTTGCAATGCCTACCCACAGTCAAGCTCATGCATTGCTGCTTTCTCCCTGACGTCCATTTCAGACTTCACACGTCACCTTCTAGCAAAGAAGTTTTTTTAATTAACGTTAATCAGATGACAACTTGATTCCTCTCGCAGACAGGAGTTACCAGCAGAGCGTTACCACACTGGAGAAGATCCGGGAAGAATGGCAGAAGGAGCACATCAAAGCTTGCGAGGTAAATGCCCTGAAACACCTTCAGGTGGCAATGTGGTCCTCTGGATGTCCATCCCTCGCTGCGGGGGTCAGGGATAGTGCAGATTTGCCCCCTCTGTATTCCCCTGGCAGGGAAGCAGCAGGATGCGTTGCAGCTAACCCTATGTGTGTCTCACACTTGGCTTCTGGATTCAAGGTCCCACCACTTCAGGGTGTCCACTATTTTTTTACTTTTATTTTTTTCTTCCATCACCTTTTAAAATTGACAGAATCATTGTGCTAAGTACTGTCGTTTTTGCACATTACCTGCCTGCACGCTCAGTGTGGCCATCCTCTTGAACAGTCACGGTCATGGTCACCTCTGCAGAGCTGGTGACTCGAGGCCAATACGTGCTATAGCTGCAACACCACCCATCAGTCTCTGAAACTCTGAAAGACTTCAAAAGACTTTGCAGCAGAGGCTGGTGGTGGGCTGGTGACACAGGTTGGGGGAAGCCATCCCCACGCACCGGGAGCCCTTTGCCTCGTATCTCACATTAGCGTGGGAACCCTCCAAGTGGTGGTATTGGCCTAAAGCAGGCTGGCTCATAGCCAAGTAGTCTAGTAAGGATTTCTAACATGAGCTGGGGAAGTTCAGAGCTGGTGGTGAGAGTAACATGCAGCTGCTCTGCTTCTGACCTGTCATGCAGCAACCTGTGATCTGTGACCAAGGGATGGACAGGGACTGCAGAGATCCAGGTTTTACCCCAGGTCTGCTGCAAGCTTGCAGACAACCTTCCCATTCCCAGCTGTGCTGATCCCTTCCTAAGCTATTTCTCCTGAGGCCTCTATTTTACTTTTTCCTTTTGCAATGGAATTTGCTGTCTGTTTTGTGTGGTATGCGTTGGTGTGCCGGTGCTGGTGTGCTTTTCGTGCCTGGCGTCTCCAAAAGCCTCTCTGAAGGTGGGGGGTGGGAAGGAGTAGTTTCAGTTCCACAGATGGATCACGTGGAGGTTTTCCCCTTGGGGTGTTGCAGAGGTCATAACTGATAATAAGTGCATATGTACACTCGGGATGAAATATTATCTTTCATGGAAATGCATAAAGGCACATGAAATTGAGGTATACCGGACAGCAGATTTCAAAAGGCTTGGGTTTAAACCTGCTTGGAAAAGGGCTGGGCAGGAAGGAGGGAGAAGACCAACCAGTCAATGCACCTCTGTTTTCATACATCCCCAGTGCTTTTTTATCACTCCATACCTGTGGGAGGGAGGTGAACTGGAACCTAGGGAACATGGACTGCCTTTAGAAGCTGGCTTGATCTCCCCAGAGGGAGTGTTTTGCCAAATGACCCCTTCCACGTTGGTCCTGAAGACCTTCCCAAGCTGAACACTCATCTTTGAAATACCTGGTTGCATAGAGGGGTGATTTCTTCTCTGGACAAGCTGGAGGACTTGTGGTTTCCATGTTCCCTAGAGGGGACCACCACCACCTGCTCCTTGCTGAGGACAGCCATCTTTGTAGCGGTACTCGTGGATAAGAAACATTCAGGATAAAAGAGATTTGCTCTCATTTTAAAGACATTAGGGCTGTTTTGTCTGTGTCGTTACAGTTCTTTGAGACTCAGGAGTGCGAGCGGATCAACTACTTCCGCAATGCCCTCTGGCTTCATGTCAACCAGCTCTCCCAGGACTGTGTCCAGAATGATGAAGTACGTCAGATGAAAATCTTAATTTTTCTTTTTGGAAAGCAGAACCCAATTTGTTTTCCTGTGCACTGAGTTGTGTTATGTTTGAGTTGGGCTGTGGCCTTCGATTGGCCACCGGACACCAGCATGAGCGTGCAGGCAGAAGGTTTGGGCCAGAGCTCTTGCAGATGAGGTTTCCTCTGGGATTCCCACATTTTTTGAGGGTGGTGAAACCCTGGCCCAGGTTGCCCAGAGTGGTGGTAGGTGCCCCATCCCTGGAAACATTCAAGGTCAGGCTGGACGGGGCTCTGAGCAACCTGATCTAGTGGAAGATGTTCCTGCTCATGGCGGGGGAGTTGGACTAGATGGCCTTGAAAGGTCCCTTCCAACCCAAAGCATTCTGTGATTCTCTGATTCTCCCACTATCGAGGCTTGTGTCCTGGGTGAGCACTGGCCTTTCACCCCACATGTGATAAACAATTGGGAAAAAAACCTCTTGGTTTTTGACCTGATGTACAGAAATGATTTTTATTTCCCTGTTGCAGAAATATGAGGAGATTCGCAAGAGTTTAGAAATGTGCAGCATTGAGAAGGATATTGATTTTTACGTAAATTTACGCAAAACTGGAAGTCTGGCCCCAGGTAAGAGCTCAGTACTATCTCACAAAGTAGTGCTGACTTGCATTCCTCATGGAGCTGCTGCTCTGATCAGCATCAGTTTGGATGCAAAAAACATTGATTTTGCAACATCCCTCCTTTCATTCTCTGGCATGCAGCACTAGTCTCTGCCACTTATCACCAGCTCCTGAAGATAATCTCCCCTTTCTGTAACTTTTAATTTCCTGATCAGGCATTTTCCCACAGAGAGGAAAGACTTAGCATCTGAATGGTAGTCTTTACAAGTGGTTTATGCTTACAGAAGGTCTGTGCTTTACTATTGTTAACTTTTCCTAGCTCCTGTTGTTTATGAAAACTACTATAATGCACAGAGAAATGCAACTCCTGTGAGAAGCCCAGTTCCTGCAGCTATATCAAGGTAAGGCACGTAACATGTACAATTGCAATTGCCACTGCAAATGATGCTCTCCAAAAAAGAAAAGCAGCAGCATATTTTGTTGCTTTCAGTCTGTTGGAAGCTTGACTTGGGAGTATGAGAGGAAAATATTTCCCATGCTATGTAGTCTGACACTCTCCGCAGATGGAGTTATGCCAACGTGCTGCCTATTATAAGGTCCTCAAGGACTCCTTCAAGCCCAGTCAGAAGTTTTTGCTCCCCCTTGTGGGGTGATTTCTTCCTTCTCGTGGGTGGCAATATTATTCTGAAAGTGCTTGTGGTGAGGGTGTGCTCATTTTTTCTTGTACCAAGCTGCTTTGAGAAGTCCTTTGCATGGAGGTGAGGAGCTGCAGTACTCAGCAGAAAAGCAAGATAGCCTGGGGAATACTGAATTTCATGTCTTGCTCTCTCTAGGAACAGTCTGAGCTCCCTTTTAGAGCAGCCGTTGATACCAAGATGAAACCTTCTGGGCTTCCCTGCATGGTTCTCCATGTCGTCTCTCTGCCTGAGGAGAGATGGATCTGTTAAAAGCATGCGTGGGTAGAGTAAGGAACAGTAGAGCTGAGTTCACTCCTCTGGGACAGGGCAGGAAGGACAGGGTGAAGGATGCTTCTGCCGGGGGGAAGATGAGGATTCAGGGCTAAAGACTTATGCTAAAGATGAGTGTGCCGCTTTGGCTGTCACACTGGGAAAGGAGTCATGTCCAATTATGGCTTCCTGATGTCTCACTCTGTGCAGAGACGTGTAAAAAGGCATGCCCTGAGGCTCACTTGTGAATGTTTCCACAACTTAGTGCTCTTTGGTTATTTTTTCCTCTCGCCTACCGTATCAGCTTCAACTCCTGTGTTTGCCAAGCAGGGTGTCAGTGGTGAGCCCACCATGACATGCCTTCGTATCAGGCCTCCATAAAGCCCAGGCTGGCCAAACCTCTTGCCCTTCCACCATCTCTGGGAGGCAGCTGGGGATCACAGAGACAGGGTAACAGGAGTCCCGTGGCCACACAGATCCTCAGCTCTGTGTTTCCTTCTGTGCAGGAGGGGACCTCTACCCACCCCGACCAGTGCGCCAGGTGAGTTATTTGCTTTATGGGGCCTCTGGTCCCACAGAGGATCTCTCTCCTCTTGCTCTTCACAATCAGGTCATGAGCTTTAGCTCTCTAAAGGGATTGCTTTAGGTGAAGCTCCTGCTGTAAGTCCGGTCCCCACTGAAAGATGCTGGGAAGTTGGGTGCTGACTTTGGAGGCAAGGTTTCACGCAGGAGAAGCTGTGATCAAAGCACTCTGTGTAGGCATTTCTCAAGCTTAAGGATGTCTAAGCTTGGGATCCCACCAGTCTCTGCAGTTTGGGCCCTTCTCTACTTCAGCAGCATGCGCTGTGTCATTGCCAGTGCCACGGCAGTGATGGGATACTCCAGTGGGACTCAGTAAAATGAGGTCCTACTTTGGCTCCTTGGCAAATCGAGCCATCTCTTTGAGCTTCATTCACGCCCGCCTCCCATCCCTTTAATATGGGTAGCCAGTGCATGGTGTTTCTGTCCTGCATAAAGTCTCATAATGAGCACTTCTCATGAGCAGACCTAATTTTTTGTGCTCCATGTTTCAGGTGAGCCTGATTATGCCACAGTTGATGGCTACAGCTTGATACATCACTAACAGCCACAGTAAGTACTCCTATTTGATGAAGAAACCATTTAATATGAGATGCAGCTGCACAGAACAGGGACAGTGGAGAAACAAAGACCACCAGTTAAGGGATGACACCTTGAGGTGACCAACTGGGAGTGGTGATCATGTCAGCCCTCCCATCGCTGGTCTGAGCTGGAGCTGTGGTTTAGACGTTGTCAATCCTGTTCTGTAGGTTCTCCATGCAGAAGACACGGTCAGTCTGGCCAGCGTGGCAGAGTTGGCATTTCCAGTTACTCCCGGCCACACAGAGCTGAAGTGCTTCTCCATTTTAAGAAAGTATTTGCGGACTCTGATAATTACTCGTACATTCAGAAAGTGCCTGCTAAAAATCTGTGCCTTTGATCAGCAAACTCCTTGGACGGATATCCCATCTTCACCCTCAGGGGAAGAAAAAGTAATGTAAGCGATGGACCCCAACACAGGGGGATCTTCTGTGTCAGAAAAAGTTTTTAATTTGAATTTCTTCTAAAGTGAAGCCGTCTGGGAGAGGCTGGAGTCTCCCATGCCCCAAATAACTAGAGAAGTCCTATGTGCCAAGGGGAGCACCACGCAATGCTTTGGGCACGCTGGCTTGTGTTCAGGGCATATGTATCTCATGCAGATCTCAGGTTACACATTTTGCCTGTTTCTAAAGTCTTTCATTAATGGTGATTAAACTTGTAATTTAGATTTAATTTCAGTCATATGTCGCAGGGAGCTTATTTAGAGGAGCACCAATGGTTACATCATGTGTCTGGCTTAGCTGTAGATGTGCTCCAAGCTTAGGCGCTGCTACTGGAAGCTAGTTTGCATCCTGCCTGGTCCACAGCACAGCTACCAAGCGAGATGCTGTGCTGCCAGAAACCTGCTGGGAAATCCTGCACTCTACAGCGTTACTGGGGATCTGAAGAAGTCGGTGCTGCGTGAAAAGTAATTATTCCACAGTCGGTCAGCTCTTCCAACCACCTCTCCGATGAGGGGCTTGGGGTGTTTTAGGCTCATGATATAGCTTGTCCCTGGTAGCCTCCGGAGACCTCCATTTGATTAACCTCTGGGAATCACTGAACTTGGACTCATTCTGTCTATGCACCACTGGAAACAAACTTAGCTACTGATGTTGGCCTGGAGCCATGAAACTTGTTTCCTGACCAGGTCTCCTCAAAGTTCATGCCCTTCTTGTTACCGTATATATGATTATGGCTTTGCTTCAGAAGCTCCCATGCCTTGGGACTGCCAGTCTCTCCGAAGTCCCCGTGTGAAGTGTTGCTTAACAGCTCCTCACTGCTTTATGACACTGGACACAGGCATGCAGGACATGGGGACTAGGACACAGTTTTGCTGTCTAAACCTGGTGCCAGGTGACTAACTTTGGAGCAACAGGAGTTGCTAATTCTTCAACTTGAATCTGCATGACTTCAGTGTGTGCATAAGTCCACCAGTCTCCAGGGCTTTTACTGTATATCCTTGTGCAGAGAAGATCATGGTAAACTTTAACATCTGTCCTACTGCATTAGAACGAACTGTACAAAGTGCACCTCGAGGAATCAGTTATCCTATTTTTTTTCTGAAAGACCAAGTGTACGAACATTCTTCTGAAGCAGCCTGCTGTAGTCTTAGTTCTTTAAATACATATTTTAAAAATAAGTTTTGAGACTCGTTGTGATGGATATGTTTGTTGGGTTTTTTTTGTTTTTTAAAGGTTGTCACGTTCACTTTCTGTCAGGGCTGGGAAGAGTACACCCTCAAAGCACCCTAGGATGTTTGGGTGGTGTGAGTTGCCTCTCCTGAAAGGAAGCCTTTGCGGGGTTGAACTAGATGACCTTTAAAGGTCCCTTCCAACCCAACACATTCTATGATTCTATGATTCTAAAAAACCATATCCTTCCTCAGCCTTTATTTCGGTACTTGCTCAGTACCATGACAGATGTGCGAGAGTACACACCAAGAAAGGCTGGCATGAGAACAAGTCCATGTGATTAGCCATAAACTGCAGACCACGCAGGGTTGTTTCCCCTGGAAGAGTATCTACTCTAAAATACATTGCACAGTTTCTTTATTGGGATTTTTCATCTGACTGAGCAGAATAGATGGTGTTAGGCTTTCTGGATGCAGATGTCCCCACTGAGGCTGAAACTTGGCTTGCACATTCACTAAATGCACAGAAGTAATCCCAAAATACGGGTGCTGGTTCTAACTCTGAATTCACCAACTCTTTGAATAGACCTAAAGCCCAGCAAACCCTGGCTTGGAAGAGGAATGTCCAGACACGGAGCTACTGGGAAGAACGTCTGTGTGCCCATGAGTGCTGAATTGGCTTTTTCTGTTCAGTAACTTCCCTTGGCTGCTTGTCTTCCAAGTGGTACAGAGGATTTTGGCCTCCTCCTGGGCCCTTCTGGAGGAGCCTGGCCTCCCTACAGACCCTGATAACATGCTGTGCCAGCTTCTTGGAGCAGTGTCGTCTGCGCAGCTCCTGCTGTCCCTCCCCGGGGTGCTCCACAGGGAGACAGAGATAACGACTTAATAAGACAACTGCTTTAGTGAGACAGAATAAGAAGAGGAATACAGGTAGTGAGTAAATCCTACATCCCTTCAGATGCTGGATACCCCACCTTCAGGCAGAATCCAACAGAGCTCTCCCTTTTTTGGTCCTTCGAGGTAATATATAAATTACTTACTTAGAAGAAAACAGTTCTATTCCTAAAAGACGTTCAGACGAGAACGTCTTGCTGCATTTCCAGATATACGCAAGGCCACACAGGTGTGGTAAGGACTGATGCCATGGGGTACCATGCTTCCTAGGCCCTGAGTACAACGTCCAATAGAGCAGATATGGCCTGTTCAAGATCATTAACTCCTCAGCTACGATGTCTTCCGCAAGGGCCTGAGCTCTGTGGGGGTTCATCTATCTGAGGACGGGGAGAAGTCATTTCTGCTCACAGTGGGGCTTGGACTCGGCTTCAGCTGCAGCTCCCTGGGGACGGCTGGGTGCCAGGGGCAGGATCTGAAGGGGCGGCGGTGCCTGGCACTCAGGCTAAGCTAGCAGCTCTGCTGTGGCTGGAGGACCCTCAGCCGCTGCAGGACAGGCTGTCCCACTCCAACGGCGCTTCCAGGTCCTGCTACAGTGCAGGCAGAAGAGATCTCACACTCCCCATCTTCAATAGTAGGGGCTTGGCTTCCCACATTCCCTCTAGCAGCAGTCTGGCCTCCCCGCTTGTCCTTATAAGGGAGCCTGGCCTCTTCCCAGGCTCCTACGTAGGAGCCTGACCTCCCCATAGATCCTTATAGGGGAGCCTGGCATCCTCCCAGGCCCTTATGGAGAATCCTGACCTCCCCATAGTTCCTTACAGGGGAGCCTGACCTCCTCCCAGGCTCGTATTGAGGGGTCTAACACCCCACCAGTCCTTACAGGGGAGCCTGGCCTCCTCCCAGGCCCCTGTAGAGAAACCTGACCTCCCCATAAATCCTTATAGGGGAGTCTGATCTCCCAACAGACCCCTCTAGAGGAGCCTGGCCTCCTCCAAGGCTCCTATTGAGGAGCATAACCTCCCCAGAGGTCCTTATAGGGCAGCCTGGCTTCCTCCCAGGCCCCTATGGAGAAGCCTGACTTCCCCATAAATCCACTCCCCCTTCTAGGGGAGCCTGGCCTTTTCCCATGCTCCTATAGAGGAACCTGGCCTCCCTACAGACCCTTACAGGGGAGCTTGGCCTCCACCCAGGCTCCTATGGAAGAGTCTGATCCCCTCACAGGTCCTTATAGAGGAGCCTCGCCTCTTCTCAGGCTCCTATGGAAGAACCTGGTCTCCCCACAGGTCCTCACAGGGGAGCCTGGCCCCCTCCCAGGCCTCTGTGGAGGAGCCTGACCTCCCCGTAGGTCCTTACAGGGGGGGCCTGGCCGCCCCACAGATCGCTATACCGGACCTTCACCTCCTCCTAGGCCCCTGTGGGGGAACCCGGCCTCCTCCCCGGCTCCTGCTGAGGCGCCGCACCGCGACTCGGTTTGTCCCTCCGTCCCTCCCGTCCCCGCCGCGCCCCTGATTGGCCGAGCGCGCCGGGGGGGGCGTGGCCGGGACCGCCCCTTCCGCCACCGCCCCGAGTCGCCGCGTACGGGTCGGGGTGCAGCGCGGGGCCATGGCCGAGGTCGTGAGGGGTCCCCGCAAGGCTCGCGGCAAGAGCAGGCCCAAGGTAGGGCGGGACGGGGACGGTGGGTGGCGGGGAGCGGCTCGGGACCTCGTTCTGCCGTCCAGGGGAGGGTACGGGGGGACGCGGCCCAGCGTGGGGGTCTGTCACGGCCCAGCGTGGGGGTCTGTCACGGCCCAGCGTGGGGGTCTGTCACGGCCCAGCGTGGGGGTCTGTCACGGCCGCCTCACGCCTGTAGCGGCGGTTGCAGCAGCGGGGTGGGTTTAGTGCGACGGGGGGGCGTGTGTGTATGTGTGTGTGTAGCAGTGGGTTATTACACACTGTGGGACTTCGGTCAAGGGATTTGGCTCGGATTTGGGGTTACTCCTCTTTTATGTTTGTTTTTAAAGCAATGGAACGGGTGGCTGCTCTGGGTGGCGCTTATATCCATGTTTGTTCTTTCTCTTCTGCTGAAAACAGGGCGACGGGGGTGTGTTTTTCTCAAAAGGCTTCTGAATGTCAGCGTTTTTCCAAAGCGATGTAAGAAGACTTAGAGTAATTGGCAGACAAGTGAAGGGCATGAGAGTTCCTGTGCTGTAGAACGGTGTAAATAAGCTTTTTGGGTTTATTTTTTTAAAATTTATTTATGGTGTATGGTGTTTTCGAATAGCTCTGCATAGCAAGGTAGCTGGAGTTGCGTCTGTGGTGAAGCCACAGAGCAATAGAATTTATCAGCATGTAGCAGTGTTTTAGTATAGTGTGAGATGATAGTCTTATTCCATCTCGTACATACAGGTTTGGCCTTGAAATGCTCAAAATGTGAGACCGTGTATAGCATGTGACAGTGTTTCTTCTTCCTTAGTTGGTGCTACAGTTGTTAAGTACAATTCTTCCTAGGTTTTAATCCTGTTGGAAGTATATTCCTTGTTCAGGATGTTAGTACTAACAGCTTTCTGAAGGCTTTGCGTTCCTTGCAGCTGTGCTATGCAGAATTTCAGTAGTTCATGAGATATATCAGTTCAGAACTTTACTACCTCAGAGCTGAGTCAAAATGGAAATGTTTCCCTTAATTGCTTAAGCTCTACACTTTGTGAACTGCACTGCATAGAGCAAAGTCATTGAAGTTATGGTTGCCAAAGCCCTTTGAAAATAAATTCATGGATTAATTGACCACTGTGTTGTAAAACAAGGGTTAGATCCATGTATCAACTGTGACTGTGAACTCAAGGCAAGTAAAAATTGGAGGGAAAAGCAATCCCACGAGAGTAAGTGGGTCATTGTTTTTGTTTCGATTTAGCCCCATGGCATCATCAAGGCAGTTAACTCTAGAGACTGCTGCTTAAGAGAATCGGTTCCCTGCAGGAAGGCAGTGAGTCACAGATGATGCTAGCAGTTAATTAACAACATGTGAACCATGACTCCACTGGCTGCTGTCTTTGGCCATCCCTTCCAGGTGTAATTCACTGTGAAACAATTCACTGTCAATGTCACATGTGAGCATCCAGAATCCTTCAGTGTTATGCATGACCCATTCCTGATATTTTTGTTTCTATTATTGTGCTCAGCTCTGTTAATATGCAGGAGTGTTTGAGAATGCAGTTTGGGGCCCTGTCACATCAAGGACTTTTCCCATGCATCAGAAACAGCCGTGATCCTTTGAAAAAGGATGAAAAAGCTGAAATTCATGTGATCTGGGAGAAAGGCTGGCTCAGCTGCAGAGCTGCCAAGTAGTGGCATCATCTATGCCTTAAAGGCTAAACCCTCAGAAGAGAGAACAGCAGGTTTTGCTTTCATGTTAATTCAGAATCTGATTTCTGTCATCCTTTCTCAGATGAAATCCCTGATTATGGCATCTTTTTTTTGTTTGGAAAACAAGAACTGAAAGACACTTGATACATTTTTAGAAGCAACTATTTTATCTTACAGTAGTGTTTAGGAGGAATACAGAATGCTACTGAAAGATAAAGGGAGTTTCTTCTGCATGAGGACTGCAAGGAGGAACTTCGAGATTGTAGAGAAGAAAGGACCACCATATGTTTGTAAAGTATGCAGATCGCACTGTCAAAAATATGATCTAGTGATATAGTATCCTGTGGAACTTACTGACTTTGAGTTAATTGGCAGGAGTTTTTTATTATAGCTGTAAGTTCTAGTTTAAACAATTGTGCCGATCTATTTTTCACCTCTCACCCGTAGCTTTAGCAAGCCTTGGAGTGTGTCTGAAGTGTTTTGTGTGATAAGAAGTGTGTACAGGTTTCAATATACTGGAAAACACAGTCTGAAAGCAAAGCCAATGTATTGCCATTTTTGTAAAGGAGCTGTGAGCATATTTATGAAGTAAAATTAAGCTTGAGATCAAGGTTAGCTAGGGCCTTGATTTGATCTGTTTTCATGTGTGACCTTTCATAAGGCAAAGTCATGTCAGATGTTTAGTGAAAGTATATGTGATTCAAGTTTCCAAAACGATCATCTTTTCCCCAGTCATAGAGGAATGTTGAGAGCTTTTCCTAATTTCAGCTGTGTTCTTTGTTATGTTATCTGGGTCATCCAAAACTGGAGCATTGTAACCCATCTCTTTTCAGTTTCACTTTCAACTGCTAGGTATACACAAACAACTTACAAATTGGCAAATGATTTATGAATTGACAAAATCTCTGTTGACTTCCTGTGCAGCATTATTTCCCATGCTGTGCTTTGAGAAGGAGGTTAATCTGCAATTTAGATTTAGTTTATGGGAGCTGTTTACTTCCAAACTGGTGTTAATTTAAAAGTGGATCATCTTAAGGTCCCTACTAAGTTTTTCTACATCTATAGTGTGTAATACCTATTTTCAATAGGTATTTCGGTATTTATGCAGACTTTGTGATTGTTTCAGAATGTAATTAAGGGATGCGCTCCAGACTTTCTATGTTCTGAAAGTACTACTTTAAAAGTAATTTTCTGTTCATTAAAATATTTCTGTAAAACTTAAAGTGAATTTCAACATAAGTTTTTGTAGTTTGGTAAAATCTAGGGACTCTTTTTAAGAGTTCAGGGTCTTGTTATTTTTTATATTTTTTATTTTTTATATATTTTATAGGTTAATGAAACATTCTGTCCTGGGATGTTTATAGCTTTTTACGTAGAGATGTTGAAGCATTGTTCAAGAAGTGAACTGATGGAAAGTCGTCAAAGGGCAACTAAATAAAAAGGATCTGTTTGGTGCATTTGTTTTCACCTTTAATATTATGAAAATTAATGTGTTAAGAGGGGCTTTTGGAGTCGTGATGTTGACAAATGATGGTTTTGGTGATGGTGGGACTTGAGATGCAAGGGAGAGCGATTTATTTGGTAGTGACATGCTGTTAATTTTTTTTTTCCTAGGAAAAAAAGAAAAAAGGTAGTGAGGAGTCCCAGATACAAGAGCCTGATGATGTCTTCCTCCCTCCTGTGGCAGAAGTGTCTTCTCAAGCCAGTAAAGTGCAAGTGAAACATCCTGGAGAATTTATAGAAATTCATCTCAGTGATGAAGCGGAGGATGGAAAAACTATAAATGATGTGTGCGACATCCCCCAGAGTAATTTATCTTCAGCAAATGAAGGGTCTTCGGCAGTAACTCTAGAGCATCCCACAGATAGAGAAGAGTTCAAAGCTGATCCTTCCCATAAGGAATGTGAGGGGGATGTTGAGAAGAGTGGAGAAAGCAAGTCAGACAAACTGGACAGCCCCGTGGAGGCGGTTGCTGGCAGATCAGAAAACTCTGATTTATCGAGTAGTACCTTTCATTCCAGTGCTGCTGGCTGTCAGACAGTAGTCGGCTTTGTACAGGACAAAGAAACTGAAAATGTACAGGATGTTAAAAATCCTCTTTTCCATTCTTCAGAGAAGCTTCCTCTTAGTATCTCGCAGTTCTCTGAAAAATCCAAAACACGTATTCAGCGTTCGGGATTGAAACCGGTTTATCCAGACTTGTCGGCTGAATTGTCCTATGAGAGACCAACCATAATGGCAGTTAAACCGCTGTTACACAATGAAAGGCTGTATCCAGAGCTCCCAACTGAGCCAGAACTGGTGCCATTTACCAGAGAACAGCTGAAAATTTTTGAGCCATGTTCATGGTTGGAGAATGTTGACTCCTATGCGGAGGAATTTGAAAGTGTTGCTCATCAGGACAGACATGAATTTTATGAACTGCTCCTGAACTACATGCGGTGCAGGAAGCAGCTGTTGCTGGCTGAGGCAGAGCTGCAGGCTATGACGACAGACTGCCAAAATGTTAAGGGGAGATTATGGACTTTTAAAGAAGAACAGAAGACTGTGCAGGTGCTGTTGCTGAAGCTACTTTTGAACTCAAACTATTTGGACGTGATTCCAGACATTAATTTTACTTGCTGTCAGGTTTCTTTTATTTAAGCTGTGTTGTTTTAAAAAACATGATTGCCTTTGCTTTCTGTCTCTCACTGACCCCCAGTACTTTGGAGTATCATTCTTTTGAGATTTAAGCCAGTTTGCTGTTTGATTTTTAAACTCTGATGAGTGTAGGGTAGTGGGATCTCTGTTAGTGATGTCTTTTGGAGTCTGACTCATGTCTGTAGTCAGAATGAGCTGTCTACAGCCAGTTCGGCCTGTAGCGTTGGGTGAAGTTTGTATCACAGTACTCCCCATAGATGCAGGGAATACGTGGTGGTGGAGGACTTCAGAATGACCATAGCGGTGATGTCCTGTCTGGCCTGCTGCCCAGAGTGACAGTTTTCATTGACATCACTCCTGACTGTCCTGCTGCCAGAGGCGGCAGCTGCAGAGGAGCTCAAGTCATGCTTGCGGGTGACCCTGTTGCTCAAAGCAGAAGGAGCATGAGGTCCGCCTGCTTCCAGTAACTGTTGCTCCATACGTGTACCTGTGGTTTTACCTGCTTCCAGGGTGGTCGTGGTACTCTTGTAGCATTTCAGTCTGAAAATCAGACACATCTGGAGAACTCTTTGGTGCGTGCATCAGAAAAGTGTTCCCGCAAACTCATTCTGTGTAACTTGTTTTTGGATCTGGATGTTACAGTGGGAGTGAATAAAATTGTTCTGGTGCTCTGATGGTGTTTATAGCCAACACATCATCAAAATTGTTCAAAGGTGCTAAGTACCTGTGTATGTGGTGGCTTTTACTGTTGTTTCCGTGAGTGCAGTGCCTCTCCTGTGCAGTTCCTCAGAGCTGAGACATTGAGAGCCATCCGCTGAACAGATTTGAATCTTTTCCTGGGGAATAACACCGAACCTCATTGGACTCTTAGTTTTGTGTTGATTGCTTTCTGCGCTGAAAGCAATTTTGGCTTCACTCTTACATCCCCACTGGGCATCATAGTTCTCTAAGCTTGCTGCTTGCTTTATTCCATCCCAATTCACGATGTATTTATTGTATGTCCAGAATAATTGTCTTTATACCAGTTTAAAATTCTTATTCTACTAACTTTGGAAACACAGGGATACTTTCAAGCTAAGCTTCCAAAGTGCTGTCTCTGAAGCATGCTTCCTGGTTGCATAAAAGAGTTAACAGGAATATTCTGTATTGTGGTTTTCTTTTAGAGATATGACAGAGGAAGACTGGCCTCAGCTTTTAATTTCAGTTTGGGAAAAAGTTAGAGTACAGTTCATTTCTGAAAATTTTAAATGTACAATGGGGAATTGCTATAGACATTCAGTTCTGGGAGCTTAGAAAAACATTTATCTTGTTTCAGTACATATTTTAGCTTTAAAATGGCAGATCTAAGTATTTATGGAAGTCCATAAACTGAGAAGCGGTTGCGCTCACTGAGGGTAGAGAGACCTGATTTTGCTCACATCTCAGTGACGCAGACAAGTCACTTCATGTCCGTTTCTAAATCTGAGTTATTGAGGGTTTATAGAGGAATTTCTTCAGAAGTCAGGGATATGAATCTTTAGTAATCAGCAGGTCTAAAAAGTATGTAGGATGTTCTGACACATTTGTCTTTTCCAAATGTGAAATGGCCCCTTTTATGAAAGCTTTGAAATCTTTTGAGGGGAGGGTTATGTCAAGGTTAATTTCTATAAACACGCTTGACCCAACAAAATAACAAAACCACTTAAATAAAATAATTGCTCTCTTTTCAGGGTCTCTGTGCAGATCAGTGCAAAGTGACAGGTTACCATCGCTACCAGACAGTGGAGCTGAATGAAAGTGTGCTGGGGGAACTGAAAAAGCTGTTTGAAGCCAAAGCAGAGCATGTGCATCAGACGCTGGCGCTGCACTCATACACTTCGGTGTTGTCCCGGTTGCAAGTGGAGTCATATATCTACAGGTTGCTCAGCAGCTCGTCCCTGCTGAGATCAGTGGCTCTTCAGCAGCAAGACCAAGGTGTGTTGCTGGTCTGGAACACTCCTCATGCTGTTTAGGGTGCCCAGCGCGTTGTTCACTTGCAGTTTTGGAGTCTTGTGGTGGAATTTGTGTGCTGGAGTGTTTCTCCTCTGATACTAAAACCTGCTGATCTTATGCAGGGATCAGTGAAACTTTTTTGTCCCAGGAAAAACTCCATTTCTCTTAACTTATCACCTGGAGAGTGGAAGCTGAGTGCAGGAGTACCTTCTTCTGTCTAAGCTGCATACTGCCACTGATTGCTGTAGAGGAACACCGGGTGGGATGGGACAGCTGGACTCCAATCTTCTGTTGTCAAAGGCAATGTGTAATTCATTCCCTTTTCCAAATGGATTATGCACAATTCTAAAATCAGCTGGATATTTTTCCTGCTTTAATTCCTCTTGGAAGACCATTTGAAATCTTGCAGCCCTAATCGTTAGAAATCTTTTTGGTTTTCATCCTAGGTGTTTCACTTACTTGGGTTTATATCAATATTATCTTTTAGCTAAAGTATTCCTCCTGCCCCAGATATTTATCCTTCCTAGTCCTCCTCCCTTTGGCTACCACATAGTTTATATGCATAGTAAATGGTGGCTCTTACAAAGTTTATGTTGATGGAGCGCCTTTTTTGAGAGTAACCATAGTATATTATTCTTGTAATTAGCGTCCAGTGCTTAATTATAAGATGAAATAAAGTACTCTAAATAAAGTGTTCTTCTCTGTCAGATTTAGCAAGCAGCTGTGTTGAAGTACCTTGGCATCTATAAATACGGAGAGCAAGTTTTCTATATGGCACCAAAACCACTACTTATGCTACTACTGAGAGCCGCTCGTCAAACCTTAATTCTGTTTTTAATTTACAGTTTCAAAGCCTTCAGAAAATCTTTCTTCAGACCTGGGCCACTTGAAGGAATGTATCAGTGTCCTTTTCAGTTTCACTCGCAGAGTTATTGAAGATCCTCAGTTTCAGAGTGACCTTCTCATGTGGCTGCAGAGACTGGTGAGGGGGTAACTGTGGATATATCTGTTTGTTTGATCCAATAGATGGGATGAATTTGGGAGTAATTTCTGAAAGTGTTACTGTTTCTTTCACTGTCCTGCATGTGGTGATTTTTTTCTGGGGTTTGTTCTACTTGAGGAACAGAATCTGTTAGTGAATCTTTAGAATGAATTCCCTTGGCTGGTGAAGTCAGTGGAGGTCAGCAGCATTAAGGACTGGCACCTGAGCAGTAAACACTGCTCAAAGTGGACTTAAAACTCATTGTGCCTTTACTTATTCTGAAACTAAAACTGTTCAGACGTGTCACTTTTGAGAAACTTCTATTCTTGCTGATTTCTAAATAAATTAGTTTTTAATGCAATTGTGAAGTAATTAATTTTTCTACACCAAAGAAAACAGTTTGTGGCTCGTAAGCCAAGCAAGCAGATTTTTAAATATTGTTCTCGTGTAACTTGTTCTGAAAATCGAGGATTTTTAGAAAACATAGGAAGAAAAATGAAAAAAAAAACAAACAGTATTACTCTAGTTAGCAAGACTATATAAAGGAATAAATCCTGAAGTTGTTTACAAGATTCCAGTATACTTCCCTTTAGGTGTCTGTGTTGCAAAGAATTGGGTGTCCGGGTGACCATCTCTTTCTCTTCAACCACATCCTTCGGTGTCCAGCTGGGATCAGTGCGTGGGCTTGTCCTTTAATTCAGGTGTGAATGTTTAATTCTTTCTTGTTGGAAAGCCAGAGTGGGAGTGGAGTGGGTAGGAGAGGAGAGTGTCTTGTGCCTAGTCAATCCTTCATGATGGACACTGTTTACAGGTGTGTGAAATCACGGTAAAGGTGAGGGATTTGTCAAGGCATGTGTTTACCCATGCTAGCCCAACCACGAGCAGGTTAACAGGGAAACACACTTCTCATTCTTGGCTGGAGAGACTCCATGAAAGGGAGTCAAGAACTTGCAGCGTGCCTCAGAAGGCCTTGTGCAGCAGCAGGTTTTGGGAGTGCTTTCCAGGAAATGGAAAGAATATTTAGACTTGAAGCAGCAACTGTATATGAGACTGTGAGATGGTGTGAAGGATAAGGCATGAGGAAGAACAGATTTTTATATCCTGCGTGTTGAAATGGGACTGGTTTCCCTGGAAAGTTTATTGGTTAGGTAATTTCAAGGGCAGGGGAAGAGGCTCAATCTGTAGAGATCAGAGGAGGTGCAGGTATCCAAAGACACCAGGGCATTCTTGCAAAGAATGTTTTTGCTCCTCCAAGAGGGGAAGATGTTGGAAATCTAGCCATAGGAAAAGGATTGCAATTATACACTAACAGGGGAAAGGCAAGCAGTGAAAAGGATAGAATAGAATAATTTAGGTTGGAAAAGACCTTTAAAATCATCAATCCAACCGTTAACTTAACATGGTAGGTTCCTAACTTCCCTTGTGCTTGACATACCAATTCCCCCTGGTGCCCAGAAGTACAAAGTACGCATGAAACAAAGATAAAAGTCTTTTTTGTGGAGCTTTTGATGTGTTTTTCCCTCTCCTCTAATTTCTATAAGTACTTCTTTTGGACAACTTCCAATATTTTGCCATAGCTACACATTCTCCAGGGTGTGGGTACTGCCTTTTATGGACACTTTCTGGTGAAAAACGTGAAACTTGGAATTTGAATTTCTTTGATAATACTAATTTGCCCTTTCTTTTATTTATTTAGATTTACTTAGATTTTTGCATTTAATTCCAGATCAAAGTCTTGGATAACCCATCAGGTGTCTTTCATTTCATGCAGTCTCTTGCCCTGCTTATGTCTCCTGTCAAGTAAGTGTGAACACGATTTTATAAATGTTTTGGTTATTTAAGTGGAAAACATGACACACGATCTACTTGTAAAACTGAAAGTTCATTGCAGGCAAAGTCATAAAAGCAGGCACAAATAAGAGATTCACAGTTTAATTCAAACTCTTTTTACTCATTCATCTTAAAATACAACCTTGGAAGTACGTTCTCCTGCTGCGCACAGTACAATGCAGCTTGCTTTCAGCTGTCAAGCAGCTTTTGAAGGCTGACACACCCACATGTTCTATTACTGTGACTTGTGAAATAAGAGTTCTTGCCTTGCACAATGGCCTGTTTGTTATACTGTCTCTGCAACAGAAGCTCTTGAGTAAAGGGTTTGCTAAGTTGGTTTATACACTGGTTGGGTTTCTTAATTTATTTTTCATCCATTTTTTTATCTAGAAGGAGTACATGGTGCTTGGAGAAGCTAGTTAATGAAATCAGTAATTAGTGAAAAATTCAGTGTGCTTCAGATAAAATATATAATGTGCCTCCCACCTGTCCAGATTTTAATCACAGAATTGTATAGATTGGAAAAGACCTTTAAAATCATTGAGTCCAGCTGTTAACACTGCCAAGTTACCGTTAAACCATGTCCCTCAGCACGATGTCTGCCCGGCTTTTAGATACCTCCAGGGATGGTGACTCAATCACTGCCCTGGGCAGCCTCTTCCAATGCTTGATAACGCTTTCAGTGAAGAAATTTTTCCTAATGCCCAATCTAAACCTCCCCTGGTACAACTCCAGGCTGTTTCCTCTTGTCCCATTGCCTGTTCCTTTGGAGCAGAGACCGACCCCCCCGGCTACCCCCTCCTTTCAGGGAGCTGCAGAGAGCGAGAAGGTCTCCCCTCAGCCTCCTTTTCTCCAGGCTGAACACCCCCAGCTCCCTCAGCCGCTCCTCACCAGACTTGTGCTCCAGACCCCTCACCAGCTCCGTTGCCCTTCTCTGGACACGCTCCAGCCCCTCAAGGTCTTTCTTGTGGTGAGGGGCCCAAAACTGGACACAGCCCTCGAGGTGGGGCCTCCCCAGTGCTGAGGACAGGGGGCGGTCACTGCCCCAGTCCTGCTGGCCACACTGTTCCTGACACAGGCCAGGATGCTGTTGGCCTCCTTGGCCACCTGGGCACACTGCTGGCTCATTCTCAGCCGCTGTCGACCAACACCTTTTTCTGCCAGGCAGCTTTCTGACATACTTGTTAATTTCGTGTTCTTGTATCTGGTATTTTAATATTTTCCCTTAAATAAAAGAGGGCTTCATTCAGAATTTTTAATTTTCTAATTTTTTGTAAACTTGATTTCTCACTTAAAATCAGAAATCGGGCGGATTTCATGTGCCATATGAAACCAAGTGAAAGGAAAAGTTCCTCTTCATCTGGGAAAGAATCTGGAAACTGGACCCTGGTCGATGAAGGAGGAGAGGAGGTACAGCAAATGACTTCTTTTTTTTCTTTTCTTTTTTTTTTTTCCCCTTTTGTTCCCTTTGTGGTTTTGCTTAAGCTTATTGTACTCATTTTTGTGAAGTAGAGGAAGAAAAGCTAACTTTTTCAGTTAAAAAGCATTGTTTGAAACTTAGGTCTATTTTATTCTCCTTTTATCTCTGAGATATGGCTATATATATCGGAGTTTCTAGGAATGAGTATTAACAGATAAAAAAACTTAAACTAACTAAACATTTGAGCTATCGCATGCAAAAGAAGAATGGGAGTAGACCTATGTTTGAATAGGTGCTTCCCTTTATCTTGGTTGGACTAACATAGCGTTGCCTTTAGTTTTGGTTCCTAGCTGATGAGGGCTTTTGTCTAGAAACACACACAAAAGAAGAATTTAGGAGCTTGAGGGTGTGGGAAGGAAAGTTCATTTGTACTTTGTTTTCCTCTTACAGTCAAACTGTAATTAGTACAATGGTGAAGCCCTTTTACCATGCATTTTATTGTAAAGCTACTAAAAGTGACTGTATTTGTCTGTAGGATGAGGATCCTGAAACAAGCTGGATTCTGCTTTTGGAAGATGACTTGATTGCCCTATTGTCACAGTTCCCGTTTCATGAACTCTTTCAGCAGTTCCTTGGGTTTAAGTCTGGAGGTAAATCGGCTGCTAAGGAGTTATTCTCCATTTTGCTTACGCTAATTGTATTAATGACTAAAACTGTGAAGAATGCTACTGCATTATAAGAGTCTCTGAGCAAAGTAATGAATCTGTGCAACAGCTCACAGACAAAATAGATGAGATGGAAGTGTATGCCATGTGTATGGTATAACTTAAAAAACTTACAGCAATACTAGCATGCAAAAATGTTAGCATCCTTTCCCTTAGTTTTCATCTGCTTGGTAGTTATACTCACAAGTGTGCTTTCTGAACTGATTTTTCCCCTTTGCCTCTTAGGTGTAATGTTACTGTGATTTTTCTCTAATTATTTATTCATTCTTTATTTCGGTAAATCTCTGGACAAGTACATTAAGATAATTACTTGCTAGACATCTTATGACCTGCATAGTTTATTTGTACTTTCATACTTAACAGGTATTTATTGTTCATTTCAGTTCACTGTAACAATGAACTGTTTGCCGGCTATATGGTGAATTGTTGCTTTCAGTGCTTGTGAAGTTAAAAAAAAAAATCCAGATTTACCCTTTTTTGAGACTTACTCTTCTGTCTTGGTCTTAGGTGCTTATTTTCCTGAAAAAACAACTCCCCAGGAGATGATGAAGATTTTTGCTTTTGCAAACTCCTTAGTGGAACTTCTGTCTGCAGGGTTGGAAACATTTAACAGAGCACGGTACCGACAATTTGTGAAGCGAATTGGTCAGCTGATCAAGTAAGAAAATATATTCTCTGATATCATTAAATCTTTTTCATACAGTCTGGTTTAAAGTTCAGAACTTCTAAAACCAAAAAACCACAATGGCAACAAACCACCAAACAAACAAATAAAACCAAATCCCATCAACCAAAACAAACAAAACAAAACACCCAAACAGTTCTTAGGTAGATTTTGCTCTGAGAGTTGGTCGGTTTAGGGTTAGTTGAGCTGTGAACCTGAAATCCCAGAGTCCTTGACTCTAAAGCTGCCTTGAATTGGGGAATTGCAGAAACTAAATGCTGTGGATACAAAGGAACTGGGTGAGCTGGGGAGCACTAGGCTGACTTCTATCGGGGATGTGCTTAGAAAGTCACTGAAATCTAACAAACAGTTTCTCAAATCACCCCTGTTTATAAGCAGTGTTACTGCTTGCTTTCTGTTGTTATCCAGAATTGTTTTAGGGTTTTTAGCTTGCTCCTTGAAAATCATCATACTGTTGCTGTAAGCAAATCTAATTGGGACCTAAATGTTGCTCTTATTTTTAATTCTCTAGCAGTCACTTTACATGGCTTTGTAAGTGTGTTTTCAAGGGGAGGATACAGTTAAATAAGGAAAAAAATTCATGTGTTTCTTTGTGTTATTAGAGCAGTATCTTTCTCAACATTATTATTCCTGTATAAGCTTTTTGCATGTCTTGCCATTTCATCATAAAGGATTACCTTAAGGCTCTCAAGTTCATACACAAACTAATTCGGTATAACAGAATATTATGCATTGTTTGCTTGCAAAACCAAGGAGGGCTAACACTAGGGAGGAATTTTAGACTAACCCTGTTGGAAGAGGGGAAGGAAATGCTATTTATAGAGGAATCTCTGGAAACCAGAGGACAAAGGGTTGAACATGTCTCTTGTGACAAGACTCTGATCCAGTTGCACTTGCCTGCGTTTTTATATGGTGATGACATACTTAATGATCCTTCTTCAACTTGTTTGTTCTGTTGTGTAGGATGACGCTTTGTCATGTGAGTGACCACTGGGCCCAATACGTTAGCAGCAATAAACAATATGGATCAGTAGCGCATCCCTACTCTCTAGAAAAATTGCAGCTGGAGTTCGATGAGCTGTTTTTTAGAGCTGTTCTACATGTTCTGAAGGCAAAAAGGTATGCTGCCCTGTGTGATTGGTACTGGCTTCGTCTCAGAGGAGTTAGATATTTGGAACTGGTATTCAGAGGAGCTTTAAGTACTTAATGGTTTAAACGACTGTAATATGCAGGATTTTTCAGCACATTGGTAGCATCAAGATGGGGAGGAATAATGCCTTGAATTCTGGTACCTGATAGAAGCTCTTGGCACTTGTTCAGTTCAGAATGAGGTTAACTCAGAATCCGGGATGCTGTGATGCATCCTCACATTCCGGATTCCGTTACATGGCAGAGATGCGGGCATATGTCTCCTTTTCAAATGTCGGGATTTATCAGGGTGAAAATACTTCTGTCTGCCTCTTCAAATCCAACAGGTTGGGAGTCTGGTTGTTCATGTCCGAGATGCCTTACGGAACCTTATCCAGCAGCATGCTTTGGAGGCTCTTCTTTGTCATGCACTGTGCAGAGGGCGAGCACCTGGAAAAGCTCTGCTCTACTCTGCAACCTGATGACTGCAAACAAAGGCTCAAAGGTAGAATTCCTACACTTGGAACCAATTCTCATAGGTTCGGCTACTGCTGCATCAGCTACAGGTTTAATTCCTTGCAGGTTCCATTGTTAAATACAACCTCAGCAGCATGACTGGTCCAGAGGTCTTAGTGTCTTGGGCAGTTTGTGGTCTTCATGTTTGCCCAAACTCTCATTTTAACAGGAATTGTTGGGTCTACTGCCCTTTTAGTTTCCTCTCTGACAGTGACTGCTGCTGGTTGCTTCAGAGAGCTGTAAAAATGCCATGCAGTAGGTACATCTTGTTCGTTCTTGTATCAGATCCCATCTTGGCCTTTGATAGTGTTTGGAGTGCAAGATTTAAATTCTGAAATAAGGAATTTTGTGTCCCGAAGGCTTTTTGTGAGCTGTTGACTGTTGTCAACTGAGCTGTGGATATTTGTATAAAGAGTGCAAGATTTAAATTCTGAAATAAGGAATTTTGTGTCCCGAAGGCTTTTTGTGAGCTGTTGACTGTTGTCAACTGAGTTGTGGATATTTGTATAAATACCTCAGTCTTCCTTCGCCTCCACCCCTGGCCCTCAATTTGCTACTTGTTTTGGCTTCGGTAAATTACATTGTAGGAGATCTGCTTATCTTCCACAATTACCGATGTTACCCTTCTCTCAAGCCGTCTTTTGATGTTTTTCTTGTCCTATATGCTACCTTTTCTTTCTGCTTCCCGTTGACTTCTGTCCTGTGTTGATCTCCACAGTGATTGTGGTGGCTTTAGCTACAGCAGAGTTGTTTAGAAGCCAGCTGGAATGCCACTTTCCCTTTGCTGCTGCCTTCATGGAAAATATTTCAGGACTTGATTGACAGGGAGGCAGGTAAAAAAAGCAGTAACCCCCTGCTTCACAGCCTCTCTGCTGTCTTCAGGGAGAGCAGATCTCACTCTGGCAGTTTTACTTCTCAACTAGCTGGTAGCTCAGATAGCTGTTACCACATCAACCAAGTCTTTTCATGGAGAAGCTGAAGAAAATGATGATCCTGAGAGGTTACTGAGCGTCTTGACTCTGTGCAAGCTCAGCTAACATTTAAGGCAGTTTGCACAGACTGGGAGAGAGATAACAAGGCTGTAGCCATGTGCCCTTTATGATGTGCTGGTCTGATTTGGCTTCCTAGACAAACCAGTAACAGTTACTCCCTTTCAGTAAGACTTTATTTTTGTTTTAGCAAGAAATTTCTACTGCATCTCAAACAAAGAGAATGTAATATGATGTGGTGGGTTGTGTCTCTGAAAGTAACAAACACTGATTGTTTTTGTTTGTTTGTTTATTTGTTTTGTTGAGGTTTTGTTCTGCTTCTAGCTAACTTTTATGTTTTAAAGTCTCTGGTATGCTGATGCAGGATATTTTTATCCTCTTCATTCTCCTCTATGCACTATGTCAGCACAATACTATTTTTCACAAAAGTCTAGACAGGGAATATCAGCAGTTCTTTCAGTGAAACCCATCTAATCTTCTGAATTAGCTTCTTTTGACTGATACTTACCAGTGTAATGCTGACTTAATTTCCTGTAATTCATACCTTAGAAGACCATGGCATTAACATTCTCTTCGGAGAGAACCTTTTTTTGTTGATTTCCCTTCCCAAATTAAATTTGAGGATTGTTAAACGGTGTTGAATGTTAAGGTGGTAGCAAGCCTTGGTAACTGATGAAAGCTATAGTCCTGCACATACAGAGGTGAGAGCACAGTCGCTTTTAAGGGATAGGTGGTGATGGAGCTTTGCTCACTATGACAACCTCTGAACTATGAGAGCTACCAGATATAAAGTAATGCCCTGGGGAAATATGGGAAGTCTGGTTACTTGATGTATTCTTGTGTGGACTAAACGTTAATAAATTTACTGTGGAACATGCATTTTCACTGACAAGCAATGATCTAGTAGTTTCTTCGTGATGTTGGAAGCCTGTGTGAGTACAAACATTGTCTTTGCTTCCGTTACAGTTGGCAATGAGAACTTGCTGAACAACACTTCTGGTTACAGTTTCTTTGCCACCATTATTAAGATTTGAGGAGCCACTATTTTTAGGGTCTTTCTGAAGTTGAATTGTAGTGTGATCAAATGTGCAGAGGAGGCAGTGAATTGGGTCAAGGAGCAACTGTGTGGTGGCCATGCCATTGCTCCACTGTGAGATGATAGAATTTAGATGAAGTCTCTCTTCTTCCCTTTTTCCTTGTCCCCATCCTTCAGTCTCAAGCTATGCCCTGGTGTGGGTGTGATGTTGGTGTGGGGTGACCCCAGGTGCAGTGAAGAGGAAGGTGCAGGTGAAGCAGGAAGCTGGGAGATTGCTTCTCTAGCAGAGAAGGTCCAGTGCACATGTGCTCAGCAGCTGGCACCAGCCCTCCTCCTTCCTTTTATGGTCTTTGTTGTTAACTTTACCAGATCCATTTTTTTCCCTTCTGTCCCCCTCCAAATCCCCTCTTTGTTGGTCAGTTGGTCTATACCAAATGAAACACAAACGCCAACATGACAATGCTAATACTGCTGTCTGTCGTTCCTTATTTGCATGTCCTACCTCTTCGTCATGCTGTGGGTCATTCTGTTACACCTTTATATATATTAATGGCATAGTCCTTTTTCTCCTTTCTTTTATTTCTTCTGCATTACCTTAAAAAACAAAAACAAACACACAAAGAATGAAAACTTCAGTGCTTTGTAACTTCTACTACAAGCACAAAAGTTAGCGTTAGGAAAATGGATGAGAATCCCCCGTATGTCTGTTGTATCTATCAGGAGTGTTGTTTATCTTACTATATGGAAAAAAATCTTTACTTAAATTGCACAATCCTGTAGCGCACTGTTTGTGAGATGTTTTGGCTGTGCAAGTCTGACCTTCTCAGGTTGAAGTACAGTTGCAAAATTCTTGAAAGCCCTTAAAATAGAATGTAACCTAAGTGCAAGTGTTTAATCACAAGCATGCTGAGCATATGCCTGTGCAGATTAAGAAGTTGAGTGGCACAATGAGTGCTTTTTTAGTATGTTCAACTGCTATGATAAGATCATAGTGTTTACTGGCATGTTATGCTTCAGAGGAAGCAGACCGCTCTACAAGCCATTTTACAGCTCAAATGCAGCTTTCAGTGCTTGTTTTGCTGCACAGACTCTATTTAAAATTATTTGGAAGAAATAACAATTTTTTTGAAGTCCTGTTCAGTTTTCTTTGTACCCTTACCTTCCCGTTGTCCCCCACCTTGATGAATGAAATGTTTATTTGCTTTTGGCAGCATCTCACTATTTGGTTTGAAGAGGAAGCCTGCCTTGAATTCAAGTGAAAGCATCTCTTAGGCTTCCTGTCCTGTGCAACTTCAATTCTCTGTTTTCAGGGATATTTTCCAAACGAGTGAACTCTGTAACTTTCTTCTGTTGAGTTTGAGAAACTGAAACTGATCTCTCCTTGCAACTCTTGGGCACAATCTACGCCCAGGACTAGATGCCTGAAGTACTTTTATTTGTAATCAGCATAGAATGATCTTCCCAGTTTAATTGCAGCTTGAGATCACAGTATATGCTTGAGATCACGGCAGTCTCTCAACTTGATCAAAACCTCTCTGCTGTGCTTGGATGGGGTTAGTCTTAATCTTCTCTTGACTATGTGCTGATTAAAACTAGAATCTTTTCATATAATTTAGGCTTAAGCTATGGAATTAATTCCTCCAGTATGTAATGGAAGCCAAAACCGTGATAACATTTTTAAAAAGCAAAAAGATTCAAGCAGTTCTTCCTGTGGATGACTGAGGTTGCATAATTAAAATAATATTAAAAATTGAATTCCAGCTGTTCTTGAAACAGTTTTAGTTTTCATTACGAATTACTAGCACATTTAATGAATCATATGCGCTCATTGCTTATTATGGTGTTTCTTGCACCTTGTTCTAAAGCAGCTGGTATCAACCACTCCTGAAGAGAGGATGATAATTTACAAGCCTTGGGTGATGATAATTCCTTTGTCACTGATGCTTTCTCTGGGATTGGATTGTGAATAAATGTTGACGTTGTATGTCTTTTAGCACTTCTTTTATCATGTTTCTTTCATGTGACTTTTTTCCTAGACCCAGAGCACCTTGAAAATTTCGAAAAGTATCTTAAATCAATGAACTGCTCGGAAGAAATTTGTCTGCTCACTACATTTGCTCAGATGGCACAAACCAAACGCGCTGATGTTGATGAGGATTTTATCAAAATCATTGTTCTGGAGATATATGAGGCAAGTAATATTAATGGTCCTTTCAGGAAAAGGATGAATGTGCTCTTTTTCTTTAAGTGGAAGGTGTGAAACATTCATGGCTTCTGTAGTTTCTTCTACCATGGAACTAAGGAACAGTGCTGCTTCTGAGGTTTATAATCTAGTACTGAATTAAAATATCCTGAAGGGCATGTTTTTCTGTAGACCAAGGCTGAATGAAACAAATGAACAAAAATATCTTTGTTTTGCTTTATTTTTCTTGCACAGATCTAACTCATAGCTCTGAAATTCCTTGTGTGGTGTTTTTGCTGTTGTGGTGTGGTTTTTGGTTTGTTGTGGGTGGGTTTTTTTTGCTTTTGTGTTTTTTTTTTTTTTTTTTTTGTTTGTTTGTTTAGTGTGTATGTGGTGATGATGTTCCTGTGTTTAGTTTTGGACTTTTTTTTGTCACTGAGAAGTAGTAATTTCCACATCATCTAGAGCAATCAGTTTCAGTTTTAATATTGGCATTTATCAACTTTGTCCAGGATCAGCAAGAGCAATTTAGTTCTGTATTTTCCAAAAGATGTTTTGTTGTTGTGTCATTGAAGGTCAGACATAACCAGTAACTTCTCTCTGCTCATCTTTTCAGGTTTCTTATGTTAGCCTTTCCACAAGAGAGACATTTTCAAAAGTGGGTCGAGAACTCTTGGGAGCAATCGCCAGCATCCATACACAGATTATTTCTGTACTGCTGGATCGAGTTAGAGAGACCATCGAGAAAGTTGGGATGGTAAGTGCTAACGTCCCATCGTTTAAAGCGGGCACCCAGTTAAAATTAGAGGCCATACCAGTCTGTTTTATAAGATATGGCTTGGTATGAATGGGTTGTGTTTAAAAATCTGTCCATGGCTTTTTTTGATCATATCACTCTGTAAGGTAGAAGGTCATAATGCTGATTATTGTTCTGTACTGAATACTGATTAGCCTTTTCCTTTTCTGCCCTCAAAGGTTTCTTTATATCTGTTTAAAGAACTGCCGTTGCACCTGTGGAAGCCTTCTTCATCTGAGATAGCATTGATTCGTGACTGGTTATTAAATTACAGTCTAACAACAGTGGAGAATAAACTAGCCTGCATTATCTTGGAAGGGCTAAACTGGGGATTTGGTGAGCATGTATGTATTAAGAGCAAGTGGCCTGAGCTTGGTCAGTTTTACAGAATAACAGCGTTACTCAACCTGAGACTATAACTGAATTTGAAAACAGTTAAATGCATGCTTTTATATGATGGCTGTACACCTGACGGCATAGGATGGGACCTTCACAATAATGTTGCAGCGTTCTGCCTGAGGATTTGCTTGTGTTGCTTTTTTGTAGGGTTGCAGCTGAGATTAAAAGAGAGATTTAAGCAGGAGTTTCCTCTCTCTAAACAAGAGGAAACAGCTGACAGGACAATTTTTGTGACTCACTTGATTATCTGTGGTTGCAGAAATAGAGGAATCCTCCAAGAAGTGTGTATGAGACAGGTGTGTCTCTGGTTTGCAGGCTGGTATCCAGGTGTATTTTTCACAATGCAATAAAACTAATGATTGGAAATTAGAGATTTCAAAACCGTGAGCGTTATTTAAATGATTGGAAAATATTCCATAGAATGGGCTACTCTAGGAGCACCATCGGTTCAGGATCCAGTCGAGGGTGAATGCTTTTTCAAAGGGAAACAGAAATAGATAGGAGGAAAAATTCTGTTGCCTGTCTTCAGTGATCCATTTTAGCATCGGTGCGTTTGGTTGTACTGACTCTTCTTTTTGCTGTGCTGATGCCTGTACATGAAGATGGCCTTACTTTTTTCTCCCTGTTTCTTGATGACAATCAAGGAATCAAAGCAACGGTAGGGAAAGTTAACTGTGAGGTCTTTGCTGTGCAATAACAGTGTCATGTCTGTACCCTTTGATATGGGGAAATATCATTCTTTACTGTGGCATCCAATAAGAATAATTACTGTGTTTTGATACAAAAAAACATACCATGTTTTTTGGTTTTGGCAAGACTTCCAGGGCCTGTACTATGTAATTTAAAATGCTATCTATGGGTCTTTGGATTAATTGCTATAAATCCACCAAATGCACATGAAAAGTGATCATGGTCACTTTTTTCTGGAAATAATCTAACTGTTGAGCATTGTATTGCCCAGTGTGAGCTCATTATTCTTCAATGTTGGGCCAAAATTTTTCTTACCGGCCAAGATTTTTGCCTAGGTATTACAATACTTAATCTCTTTTTGGCTGTTCAAGTCAAGGTTTATTTCTCTGTAGCGCAACTGAGTGATACAGTCGTAGAGACCTTTTAAATGATGCAAAGTTTTGTGGTATGATTCTATTTTTAGCAGAATACTCTTCATCTGGATCCCCCTGTCCATTCTGAAGTTGCATTGATGGTCCTGGAGGCATATCAGAAATACCTCTCGCAGAAACCATATGCCGGGCTGCTTTCTGAAAGCATAAAACAGGTAATCCTTCTTCAGAATTCTAGGGAATAATTTATTGATAGTGATAGATAGAAAAACTGCAGGCCGAGACCTATTTTTCTTTTTAAAAGCTATGCTATCTTGATACTACTAGAACATCATAATATACTGAATCCCAGCATTTGTGCACCCACAGACCTATTTGAAGATACCACTGGACTTACATTGAACATCTATATGGGACATAGAAATTCTAAATTTGTCCCACCTGCAGGTTTACATTATTATCCAGCCTGTAGTGGGACAGTTGCAAACTGTTCTTGCAAAACATCCTTTACTCATGCAGAATTGGCTGGTACTTCCTCAGTGAAAGGCTATTTAGTATTATTGGTGAACATAAGAGGCATCCTTCCTGCGTCTCCAGCTCTTAGTCTACCTCATTTAAAGACTCAAGATTTTAGGAGCTTTTCAGTAGTGATCGGTGCTGTGTTCCCTGGACACCCTACAAACATTTATTATATTGATTTTGCAGCACATTGATGACTGAGGAAGGTATGGCTCCAAGTTACAGAAGGGGAATGGAAGGATAGAAATATCAAGGTTAAAAAAATCCCTTTTTTGGATATTCAATCCAAGATGCTTCTATTTATTTATTTAGAGCTTTATAGCATTGTTTTGTGCTTTGTCGTCTCAGTATTTATTGTACAGTGCTTTCTGCTCCCCTGTGGTTTTTTTTTTTCCCCAGTCTTTTCTTCCTACACTTTGAATGTGCCTTATTGTCTCGGCTCTTTTCTGACTTGCTTCTCTGCACTATTTAATCACGGTTTGTTGTCTTGTGCCAGTTAGATGAGTTCTCTTTTTAAACCTATTTCATCCTTGGTTGCCACCTGAGTTGGTGAATCTGTCCTGAAGTGCATGAGCTTGTAACTAGAACTTGAGATAAAATAATGCTTAGGTTCTTGTACCCCTACTCCGATAGGATGAAATATCTCTGTTGACTCCCAGCTCTCCAATTTACGCTGATCTGTCAGAGCATGTGCAATATTTTCCCCAAAGTTTTATAATTATCTGTGATCTAGAGAGGCTTTTTGTGGTAATGGTGACATTTACATGGCACAGACTCTGCCTGTCCACATTACAGACTTCTTTCCAAGGAAAGACTGACAGGTTTTAGGCTTTTTTGTTGACAGATGTTATTTTTTGTATACATATTTTTAGCTTTCCTTTTGCTAGCAGTCTTAAACATTATTGAAGATTGTGTGTGGTTGTTTGGTTTTTTTTTTTTTTTAAATGGTAAAAACCAAATTTAATCTGAGACCAATGTCTAATTTGGAAAACTGTAGCCAAACAGTGTAGGTTGGTAGCCTTGACCAAATGGGATGGGTGGAGGGAGAGCGGTTGTGGAAGTCAAGGCCACAGAAAGAGATTTCAGATCAACTTAATCGGTGGTGCTACATGGTGTGTCTGAAAAATTACTGTTGCTCCAATTTCTGTGTCACAGTATTGCGATAGAAGACGAAACTCATCCAGACTGACCCAAGTCCTAGACTAGTGCCAAACGTGCTGGAGCATGGCTGTGCTTCTTCTCATTCCTGTTCCTGCTGCTTTATTCCAGGTCTCCTACTTAGCCAGCATTGTTCGATACGGAGAAACACCAGAGACTTCCTTTAATCAGTGGGCATGGAGTTTGATTTTGAGGTTAAAGCTTCACAGAAATGACTGTGGCATGCAGCATGGCTGGCCTGCGGTACCCGTGTCTGACAGTGTGCTCGAAATGACGGAGTCAGTCACGCTTCACCCCCTCCTGAAGGCTGTTAAAGCAAGCATCCCTATCGGCTGTTACCTGGCACTGGCAATGACCACGCTAGGTCACAGGTAATCTGCTTTCTCGTCTTTGCCTTGGGGATTACCCCAGTGACTAAGCAGCCTACCTAATGATGAACAGAGGGCTATGGACATGCTTAATGCATATTTAAAGAGTAAAGGACTTCTGATGCAAGGGATTGAGCAGTCTTTCAGGGACTGTAGTTTCAAAAAATCATGCCATTTCCTTTATTTTGCCAATACTGTTTTTTGGCTTCTGCGTGTTAGGGCCAAAATAGTAATTAGAAGTAACATTGAAACTGAGAGGTTAGCATGGTTGCTATGGACAGGAATAACTTTTTACCACACTTAACTGAGAGGGTTCTTCAGGTAACTTTTTTTAGCGGGGCTGCAGCAGAGCATTCGGAAAATAGTGAGGAGAAAAAACCCACTCAGACTGGTAATGATAAATAGTCTTACAACCTTGATACTGAACCTCCTAGCCCTGACTATGTTTCAGCACAGTCTTTTCCAGTGCTTTCAGCTGGTTTGTAGGTAATGCTTTTGGGCATGGTCAAATGTACTAGTTGATTAAAGTACAGAGCCAGGTGTAGATTAATTGTAGTCTCCCAGGTCTGTATTCCTTGAATCTGTCATCTCTTTAGTTATCTCTTACTCATATTCAAAATTTTGAGTAAGTTGTTTTCTGCATGTAATATTGCTTTACTCTTTAAAGAGCAATTGTCTCGGCTTTCTTTTCCGTCCCCCAGCCATTGCTTGATGCTAAGGTTATGCTATGGATACATATGTGCTTCTTCAAAGGACTAGAGTAATTTGAGACTGATAGGAAGGTATTTTAGCTTGAGAGTGGAAGTTTTCTTGTGACTTTAAGGATGGAATGAAAAACAAGGAACCTCTTTACTTCTGAGTGTTTTTTCCATCCCACCCACCCCCACCCCCCAAAACTCTCTGTCCTTACAAAGAACTACTTGATATCTGTCTCCTATCTAAACAAGTGATATTTATCACACACAAAAATTCACGGACAGATATGTTAAGGGGCAGAAGAAACAAAGTGCTGTACCGTATGCTAGTGACTTAATACAATATTTCATTTTCATGACCTCAGAGCATACACAAGGTTAACGTTTTACGTATTTTCCTAATGTGCGACAGTTCTCAGCAAAACCTGATGCAGAATAATGTACTAAGTAAGTTGCTGCTGGTGAGTTTTCTGGACAATAAAAGTAGGGTTCATCTCAGCTGACTGCAACCATCTAAGTACCTACTGTAAGGAAACTGCCTGAGCTCCATCTATAGGTAGTGAAGAAAGATGTTCAGAGCATCATCCGTCCTCAGGAGACATCGGAGGTATATAATGTGAAACTCCCTCTGTTTGCTAGGTTAGGCAAGAACCTTGATCTTTAAATGGAATGAAACTTGATGAAGACCCGCATCTTCAGTGACTTTTGGAAGCCGGGACAGAAACCCTGGAAGGGCTTGAGAAACTTACCAAATCTGTCCACGATTGAGTAACTTCTACAGCTGAATATAAAAGTGTGGATTTAGCTGTTTAGGATTTCAAAGATTAAGTGTAAAGACGTGAATGTCTTTACATATGAGTTCACAAAAAAAAATAATCAGCATGTGTCCCTTTCTACTGATAGTCAATATGTTTTTCCTTATTTATTTTGTTTTGACAGTATTGAGAAGTTCTGTGCTGAAGGGATCCCTCTTTTGGGTGTACTCATCCATTCTAGATACCTGAGAACAGTGGTCCATGTGCTGGATAAAATTTTACCCTTCTTTTACTCTTGCCAGTATTATCTCCTGAAGAATGAACAGTAAGCATTATATGTTTCTAATACGCTTATTGATAAAGAGCAATATGAAAGTTAATCTTGACCGTTAAATTTATCAGGCGTCATTCTGGGTTTTGCATCCAGTGAGAATGTGACGCAGATGATGGGGAAATAGGTCTGGCTTATTTACCGAGTTACTCTGGGATTGGCTACGGTTGAGGAAGTTGTAGAGGTGTCTCCTGCTGACCTCACGTGTACAGTCGTCACTGATGCTGCTGCTGTGCCACAGAAGTGGTCTTCAGACAGCGCTATTGACAAGTAGCTGTTGTGTTTAGATGAGCGAGAAAGACAAGCAGGCAGTACTATTTAGCTGTGTTCTTACTGGGAAGTTGAGCAGCTGGGAGTGTACTCGAGTGCTGGACCTCCGTGTCTGTCCTGGTAAATTAGTAATGTGGTCCCTGGGGTGCTTCTGGCTCGGACCACCTGGCAGTCTCCCAAACAATTCCTGGACTAGATTTGGGGGCTGATGTGGATCAAGACCTGTATTCAGTCCTGATGGGCCGCCTGGAGTTTGTCTGCTGTGAATTGCTCATGCTGTACCTATGATACAGTTAGCGTGGAGCAACTAGATCTGCACCGTGGTTGTGAATGAAAAGCCTTCTATTTAAGTGTCAGCCGGTGCTGTTGAGCTGACTTTGAATTGTCTAGAAGCAGGTTTTCTGTATATTACACTGTACAAGAAACTTTAGAATTAATTTAATTTGTTAACATCCCTAGGTTTTTATCTTACGTCCAGCTGTTCCTTCATCTGGATAGTGGAGTCCCTCAAGGCATGACCCAGCAGGTTACCCATAAAGTAACACAGCATTTAACAGGGGTGAGCTATGGAGAAAATGTTAAGCTGCTCAGTAGTATGATACAGGTAAGAAGATTATTTAAAAAAAAAAAAACGGGAGGGAAGATTTTTAAAAACAAGTAGACTTTTTTGACTGAGTTTAGCCCTTAAGGTTAGACAGGATACTCAGTCTGGCAGCTCTGCAGCCACAGAGTACCCTGCGTCAAGCAAACCCAACAAATCATTGGGTTTGGTTTCCTGAAATGTTTCTGCTTAAATTTTCCTAAAGCTGGCAATGCATGTGACACTGGACATAACAATATGTGCCTTCCAGACTTCTTGGAAAATGGATTTTTTTTTTTTTTTTAATACCAGGTCAAAACTCTGCCTAAAAAGGAAATAGGATACACAGCACTTCTTTCTTGCTTGTGTTAGTTGAGGAATGTAGCAGATACACTAATGTTTGAAAGCTTTGCTTTTGACCATTGATTTATGGCTATGCTGTGAAAAAATGTTCCTGTGTTAGGAAACTAGTATTTTTTCCAAGTGCAGAGAGGTCAGGAACCAAGGCTCACTAAGACTAGAGAGGGAGATAAGGACTAAAAGGAAGCATACCTACTCTGGGAAGTCCTTCTGCAGGAACAGCAGGCTGTGCTTCAGAAATAGGTGCCATTTATGCCTGCAGGCCACAGGGGTCCAACTTAACGGCTTTTGTGTCTTGTTTTTGCCGATTGCGCAAGATGCTCCATTTTCCAGGTGGCAGAATCTCCTTTGGAGGTTGGAGGTGACAAAGCTGTTTTTACATAGCCACAGAGAGCATCATTGTAAATTATTTATTTTAAGGATAGGCCCACAGTCTTACGCAAATTAAACAGTTCTTCAGTTAATTCTTAAGCTTTAATTGAAGCGGCAATCTCTTGAATAATTTTACCCTTTAATTTGTCAGACCCACATTTTTCTGAGTGACCAGCCGAACGGAGTGGGGCCGGCTGCAGTACTGGAGTTCTGGGTTCAGGTCCTCACCAGCCAGCAGCTGTGGCATAGGGACCGGGCAACACTCTTCTTGCTGGACGACTTATGTAGAGCTGCTTTTCAGTACAGTCAAGAAGACTGTGTACAAAAGGTGCTTTACCAGCAACACAAGGTAAATGGGTGTGGTATAATGGTGTGGCTGTTGAGTAAATGGTCAGTTCACGTGTTGCTCATTCTAATTTTAATGTGAATATGTCTTCCTGAAATGAAACAAGAATGGTCATGATCATGAGTGGTAATGGGGTTATCTGATTTGTTTCTGAGCAGATTAATGAAATGTCTGATATTTTAAGGATAAAAATAATAATTAAAACCTATTTGAAACACGTTTCATTCGTGTGAGTTCTACCGTAGTATTTTAGTCTTTGCATTTCAAATGTTCGGTAATGTGTTTAGAACAAAAATAGAGTTTCCTCTCCTGAAAAAACAGACACTGTCACAATAACAGAATCTTTTCACTGAAAAAGAAGTAAAGTACAAGCAGACATTGCAGTGGTGCCTGGCTGAACTAAGGTTGGGAAGTAGCAACATGAGGCAGAAAGGAACCTGGATGAAGGTGGAGCGACATACCTGTAGCTTGCAAATCATCTGTTACACTGCTTACAAAACAAACCCCAAATGTGTTGTGTTTCCTTGCAGAATGCTTTGGGCTATCATTGTGACAAAGGTCTGCTGTCTTCTCTTGTCAGCTGGATTGTGGCAGGCAACGTGACACCCTCCTTTGTTGAGGGCAATGCCAGTTCCTCTCAGGTAAGTGGTATGATGGTGTTGGGGGAACAACCCTGGGATAAGCAATATACAGGTGCCTAGGTTTGTTTTTCTTCCTGCTTTCGCAGTTCTTTGCAGATTTTCTCGTGTTCCGATTTTCTTTCTGTCCCAGTGTTTGTGAGTCTTCTTGTGATCAAATCCTAATTCAGTTTAAGAAAACGCTGTGGGTTTATTACACTAAAAGGAACGTGGACATTTTGCACAGAGAGAGCTTGTCTGATCTGTGTTCAAGAATTTATATAATAGGATTCATTAGTTAAGATTTATTTTAATCTTCAATTGCTCTAGATATATTTCATGAGAGAAAATACGTAAAACCTGACTTCTCTGTCAGATCAATCTTTATCAGATAAATATTTTGAATACTAGTTGCTTTCTCTCTGCTTAAACAAGTTCAAAGAAAAGCAAAAAGAAAAAAAAAACAACAAAAAACCCCCCAAAAAACCCCCAAAAAAACCCAAACAAAAAACCTGCAGTGCCCCAACTGGAGATATGTGCAGGTGGCAGAGGGGAGATCTTATTTTACTGGTTTTGAGTAGGTTGTTTCCTCCTCTGTGGATAAATCTGTCGCTTGTCCTTGGTTTCCCCCTTCGTTCCCATGATTGTACAAAATACAAAGGGGAATTTTGGAGGTTGATAAGGATGAAACTGGTTTTCATATCTTATTGAGATATGATACTACTTTTGCAACTTTGTTATGAGAATCTGGAAAAGATGCATTCCTCTTAAGAAAACCGAAAGCTTCCTGATTTTACCCCTGCCATGTTGTTATCAATATTTCTGTTATTACTGTGTTGTGCAGGTCTGGTTTTCATGGGTGGTGTTAAATATGGAGTCCATATTTGAAGAAGATTCACAGCTTCGCAGAGTTGTGGAGAGGGAGTTGGTTATTAATGCTTTAACTCCTGATCAAGCTTTGAAGGTAAGAGAACTGTTCATCTGCTTTTTAGAGAGGACTACTGGAGAAAAGTGTTCTCTAGTGTCGTTTAGTTTTTCTCTCATGTACTTTTTCTTACCAAGACAAAAGCATAACTAATGCTTTATATGATTGGCTTTCCAGGAGAGAATGCACCACAAGGAAATTTTCCTTTACATTTTGAGTTGAATGTTTAAAAACTACCATGCAAATGTCTGTGTTTTAATATACCACTATTTACAGAAAACTTCAGTCACTAATTAGTGCTCTTCATGGTTGTCCGGATTGTCTCAATGCCTCATGATCTTCAGTGGATTTATTCTATACCACTGAGATGGGGAGTGCAGATAATCTTTATTTTACAGGTGGAAAATATGTCTATATTTCAAAGAGCGTTTCTCAGATGACCTGAATTTTGCAGAAGTTTGGGCTTTACATTTCTCTGTATTTGCTGAATTGTTTTCCAAGACTTTCAGAGCAGTTTAGGTCTTTCCCTGAACAAGACACTTAGCCAGGTGTGCTTTAAGCCATGTTGCAGCATTTTCCAGGTTCTTTGCCCAAATTCATTTAGAAATTCTGGAATGAAGCAAGTGGAAACCAAAGCAATCCAGTCTCGAAGTGTAACTTTTGGCCTCTCCTTCATCTCAGCTGTTTCAGTGTGTTTTAATGAAGAAGGTAGTCTAGAAGCTTTATGAAAATAGGCTTGCTTTGGCTGTGTGCAGACTGGTATGTGTCTTGCATCCTTGGAGGCTAGTCTAGAGAACATTTTTTGCCTTGGCTTGCATGTCTTGATTTACGTGGAAAACACTGAGATAGCACGTGGAGAGTGTGTGGAAATGGGCGCTGAGGGTTCCTAAGGTCCAGTGTGGGGAATGAGGTGGTGCCAGGGTCTGCGCTGAGATGTGGGAACTCAGAAAAGCCTCCCGTTCCCCTGCTTCGGAGTCCGTGTGAGCTTGGTGTGTGACTGTAATGATTTAGTGGGTCCATGGAGCAGCGGTCTGTGTTGCTAATACAGAGTGCTGCTGCTTGTACGTTGCGTTGCCTGTGTTCTGCTTTTGCAAAAAGAGAAATAATTTATTTTTTCCTTCTCTATTCTTTCATCATGTTGGTTTTACTTTAGACTGTAGATTTTCAATAGTGCTGCATAGTCTGGAAAAAGTGAAAAGTGGTTGCAGGGTGTAGGATTCTGTGTCCTCACGTGGCTTAAGACTGTTGTTTTTGCTGGTTGGAACTTGCTTGTGTGCTTCACTGCCACTGCTTTGTTCTGCAACACCACCAGTCTTACGGATGCCTAAAACAGGAACACCTGCCTCTGTGAGGAAGATCAGTAATTAAGTGTAATTAACATCAGTGGCCCACGTGTTGGCCTTGCATCATGCTAGCCGGTCTGTTCATGCTATTTCTTTTTTTTTTTTTTTTTTTTTTTTTTTAAGCATCAGAGGTGTAGCACTGCTCTTTAACAGCTGCCCAGCACAACTGTGAGCTGGGCGGCTCTTCCACCAAGACCTGTAACACATGTGTGAATGTTTCAGAAGTTTTCTTCTCTGTAATTGCTGAATTTTCACACTGTGCTAATGTGTTGGGTTAAGCTGTGACAGCCTGTTACAGGGAGCTGCAGTGGAACACTTGTCTGAAAATGCTCTTTTTACAGAAAGCACAAACACAGCTGAAGCTGCCCATCGTACCTTCCCTTCAGAGGCTCATGATTTACCGCTGGGCTCACCAGGCCCTTGCTACTCCTGCTGATCACCCTCTCATGCCACTAATCTGGCAGAAATTCTTCCTCCTTTACCTTCACCGACCAGGACCGCAATATGGGTGAGTCTGATCATAAGAGTTCTAGCAGAATAGCAAGCACGAAGAAGTCTGCACCACAAGCGAGATTGGATTAGTAAGTGGCTCACACTAAGACTGTATCCAAAAGCAGTGAGTACTAGCAACTTCTCTCAAGAGTCAATTTGTTTGCAGAGATCCTGATTTGACACTTGCAACAAGACTTTATTGTGCTTTTTTGTTCATTTTTAGATTACCTGTAGATGGCTGTATTGGAAGACTTTTTTTCCAAAGTGCAGCTCATACTAGCTTACTGAATGAAATGAAGCAGCGCTTAATAGAGGTAGCGGACTTCCACCATGCTGCCAGTAAAGCACTGAGAGTGGAGACTCCCGCAGAGGGCAGCGAGAGATCACCAGAGAAGGCGAGCTGCTCGTCAGGTTACCTGACTTCACCAGAACTGCATAAGGAACTTGTCAGGTAAAAAAAAAAAACCTGCCCCGTTCAATCTTACTCAGTGCAACCACCTGAGCAGCTACTAGAGCACAGCCTTAGTTGTGGGAGACATGAAGGGATGTGACCCTTGGCTGACGTAAATGTACCACAGGCGCTTTGTGGATGTGGTGGCGAAATCCGTTCCTCTGTTGATACAACTTGTTTTGTTTGAGGGCATGCTGATTTTACTACTAAAAATAAAACGTTGTTGATAGAATTGTGCTTAGGGGACAACTTTGCTTTTAATTAATTACATCCCCATAGTGGTAAAATATTTGTTGTTTAGATATACCTGCTACTGCTATGTACATTACCAGCTATACATGTAAAGTGCTATTTTGTGTGTATACGCATCTGTTTGTCACAGACTAGGGCCCAAACTTAAGTCTGAATAAGATTACATCTTCAGGGAATTTACTGCATATTTCAGCACATGATTTAATTAGTGCAGTTTACCCAGTTGTCCTGCTAAAGTTGAGCTGTGACAAGTGTGTGCTGTGCCAGCTGCAAAGTTCGATGTGTCTTTAGAAAAATGTCAGCACAAGACCGTCTCCTTGTGTTGGAGTAGGGTGAGGAGATGTGCATGATCAGTTGCTGCAACTCAGCTGACGAATGCTCATTTTTGGAAGAGGTGGTAATGTCTAAGAGCCACATATCTCACGCACACTGGAACTGATGTAATACACCATTAAGAAATCCGTGGTTCTCTGATATAGAGACTTTTGGTTTGAGAGGTCTACCTTAAGAAATATTTGCAGTATTGCGGTATCTTGGTTTTTCCTAGAAACTATAGTTTGAAGAATTATTTGAGGAGAGAGCTCCTTGTTCAGGGGGTTTCAGCATACAGGATCTGAGCTTCTTTTAAGTGCTTCCCCCCCATCAATCAATAGACATTGTACAAACAAACAGGGGAGCTCATAAATCCTCCTTGGTCATATATGAAAAACAATCCAGAGGTTGCTCACTGGGTGGAACTTGATTAATACCTTGTCAGCCTTTCATTTCAAAGGAGTTCCCCACTCCAACACAAAACCGGACTGCTCTACAGCCAAGTAGATCTTACGCTCAGGAAGTTTAATGACCACCTAGGCAGGAGGGAAAATGCTGGTACAGTTCATAAGGGCTGACTCTTAGAACTAGACTGCTTTAATTTTTTCACCAATGACACTGATACAGAAAACAGGAGTTTGCTAGTGATGTTTAATGCCACAGTGCAAAGATTTAATGATATTCTAGTTCTGCCTCAGGAAAGGTTGGATGATGCAATTATAAAAAGGGTACCCCTCAGTAGAGTGATGTTGGTTGAAGAATGAAGTATGCTTATGTTAAAGTACAGTGTTAGCGGAGAAAGAAATGGGAATAAACTAGCCATAGATTTGAGTCTGACAAGAAATTAAAAAATGTAACTTGGGTGCAAGCTTTTAGAGCAGGCATTCTAGAGAATTCATGGAGTGAGAAGCCAAACTTGCTCAGGCATACTCTTTTCTTCTTCATTGGTCTTTTTGAATTTGTCAATATGATTCCCTGACGTAAGAGACACTTCCAGTCTTGGGTCATGTTTGCTTATTTGCATAAATGTTTTCCTTTTCAAAATTTGTGCTGTTACTCTTGGTTATTGCCCTTCATATTTTTCTAAATAGCTTCTTTCCACTACTGATCTTGGAACTGACACTTAGTACGCTAGTCACAAATCATCTGAAACATCTACGTTTTGAGTTGTGTCACCTTGAGGCATAATTTGTTGCCTTAACTCTAAACCCCAGAAAGAGACTGCTGTGTAGTACGTGCTATGCATACAATTCACGTTGATTTGCTTTTCTCCTTTTTCTCCTCAGGCTTTGTAATGTTTTTATTTTGTGGTTGGAAGAAGAGAGTTTCCATAAAGGAGACACATACATTCCTTCTCTACCGAAGCAATATGATGCACATAGACTTGCTAAAGTCATGCAGAATCAACAGGTGAAGTGCTAATGACACTGGTAATCTGGGATCCAGAATTCACTTCACTTGTTAAAATGAGTCCTCTAAAGTAGTGAGAGATGTTGTGTCGCTGGTCTTTAATATGTCTACAGCACATATGATACCTTCACAGCTCTCACTTTTTTCCTAGAAATCCTGTGCTATCCCAAACTGCCTTCCTTTATTTAACAAGGACTTGTGAGTAGATTTCTTGCATATCTTAATGAGAACACAGTCCTTATTCTGTGCTGTTCAATAATTATTTTTGTGTTCTAGGGTAATTTTAGAGAATTATTGAAGTTGGAACTTTAAATGACAAAAAACTGGAAGCCAAAATCTGCTCATGTTAGTAGTCTGTAATATGTCGGATTCAAATAGAAGTTAGTGAGTGGGAGATGTATATTATTCTGTCCAGTAAGCCTAAGGAGTTATTACAGTTAAAACATCTGCAAGAGGGAGATTTTTGGAAGGGCATTTCCTTGTGCCTGCTTTATTTTTATTCCTCCAGTGCATGTGACTACTGGAAATGCAGCTTGCCTTATCCTGATTGCAGCTAATCATGGCATGATGTTTTGGATATCACGGTTTCCTCTGTGTTCCTTTTTTAGGAATTGAGTTTTAATAATCTGTACCCTTTATCTCTAATTTGTTAGAAATTGTACTGTGTTCATGTCAGATTTCTTCTGTAAATGTCATCAGTGGTTTTCGGTGGCTTATCTGTTTATGTGATAAAAATTCTGCAGCTTTTTTTCTTCAGTTTAGATGTTCTTTCCTAGTAATATTTTCCTACAACTTAAACTGCAGAGTCTAGTTTTTTTTACCTTATTTTGGTTCCCCCAGCTGCTAGGATAGGTGCACGGTATATGGTACTGACCAAAATGGGAATGATAATTTAATTTTTTGTGCTTTAGGATTTGTGGATGGAGTATGTCAATGCTGAGCTCATAGACCATGAGTTTCAGGAAGCTCTAAACCTTTGGCTGCAGGTTCAGCTTGAATCACATACAACCTGTGTTTCCACAGGGCAAACGGATTTCACCAGCCCTCTATCAGGTAGGAGATAAGAATATTTGTTAATAAAACTAGATCAGAAAGAATTGTGAGCATGTTGAAGCCTTGGTTTCTTTAGGAACATAATGAAGTCTGTGAATAAAGATGTTAATGCAGTTTGTTTTCTATGGGTATAGTATTTTGTTTGAAGTTTTCATGGTGTACTCACTACGATGCCCGTGTGAGAGGCTAACATCAATGTTTTTGGTTTAGTTTGCCACATCACAGACTAGCAGGTGATGTTGTGCCTAGAGCTTCATGGGTGAGCTCCCCAAAGATTCCTCTGCACAGAGCATGCTCCAGACAGGCTGAGTCTTCCTGAAGTGTAGATAGAGAGCTGCAAGCAAAGGCAAAAACCGCTGTAACTGGAAACACAAAGGTTGTCTCCTCCCAGTGCCTTTCCCTGGAATTCTGGCATGGTGAAAGGGTTGTTCTAGCACAGGAGGGGAGAATAGTCATGGTGGGTATTTTAAGGATGTGGTGAGATTGGATTTTTTTGGAGGCTGATTGAAAAAGGGGAGGGAGGCAATAGAAGGAAATTGAAATGGTTTCATAGGCGAATTGGCATTGTTCGGGCAAAGAAACTGAGCAGGAATCAGCAGGAGGATAGAGCTGACCTGGAGAGAAGTTGTACTTTGGGGAGGAATTGGAGCTGACAAGACTAGAGACAAAGATGAATTTAGCTTAGCAGCCTGGGTCTGGGAGCCTCTGTCAGATGAGGGGAATAAATGGGGTGATAAGAGGAAAACTGGAAGAGTAGAAGGTAGAAGTGGCTGGGGGAAACAAGGAAAGCAATGTGACCTTGGATCTCAATGTTGTGTGGTGCAGCTGGTCATGAAGATTAGCTGTCGGAAATAAACTTTGTCAACAAAAATAGGAAGATTAGTGAAGTGATTTTTTTTTTCTATTATTATTTTTATAAAAGAGAGGAATCCTGAGATCCTGAGAAATGTTTGCCTGGTGGTAAAAAATGTTTCATGCAAAAAAAAGTGGTTTTGTCCAGTCTCCCCTCAACTTGTTGTTGACAAAACTTGCTTCTGCTTTCTTTCCTAGCCAAAGAGAGGATAATGAATAATTTGAAGAAGTTTGATACTCCCAAGCCCCTTCTTCCGCTCCAGACAATGAAAGCTCCTGTGCCAGTTATTTCCTCTGCCAGTCTAGTAAGTCAGAAGGAAGCAATTCAGCTCATGCGTATGGACCTTAACATCTTGCAGCGGCATGCCAAGTAAGACATAGCTGTTTTCCTCTGCCTCACTGGCGTGCCTAGTCTTCGGGTGCCCTTTACAGCAGCCTCATTTGTGGTGTTGGCACAAGACTGTCAGTACTCAACTTCTGCTTCTTGTCCCAGTTTTTTTTTTTTTTCCCTCAGCTATCATGTTACTATTCCACTCCTTTAAGATAAGACTAATTGTCTTTATCTAATAACTGAGATTACATCAGGTGATATCTAACTTCTATTGCTTCTTTTCTCGTTTGGCATACTTCTTAAAATAAAGCCTCTCTTTAGCCTCTATTTGTTGACAGTGAGTTAGTTAACCCCCTTGCACTAATGTAGTAGCTGAAATATGAAGCACTCCAAGAGAGAAATGTGATTGCTGGGAGTATTAGCTGTGTGAGTGAAAGAGAATTTCTGTTTTTAATATTCCTGCTAAGAGAATCCATCTGAATTATTTTCAAACACAGCTGATGAATCTATAGCTGTTCTTGCCCCGTGTAGTCATTTAATAACAATATTATAGAACAAAACAAAACTTGCTAAGCCCAAGAGAGGATGTGTCTAAACAATTCCAGCAGCAGTTTTAGGTGGTTGACTGAATCATCCCACGGTTCAGCTTTTTTTTTTTTTTTGTCTGGTGGAAAATTACGTTCCCTACAGAGGGTGATCTATTTAATTTCCTTCCGTGTTGTCATATAGAATAATTCAAAAGAACTCATGCGGACTTGAGTAGTTTTGGTCTTGTGAACCTATTTCTTTATTACTTTGAAGTGCTATTACTTTGAAGTTTTAACTCCATTTAATAACCTTTTATGTTTTCTAAGAAAGTGTCACAAGTCTTCATACAGCGCCTTAAATTGAAGTCTCATCTCTTGCTTATAAATTCTTAGTATTACTGTTTTCAGTAAAGATTTTTGTAACTTTATTACTAAATGCTTTTCAGAACTGCAGATCTCTGGGAATGTCAGCATGTTGCTCTCAATAGTGAAATCCTGGACACAGTACCTAAGCTGTATGTCAATCGGGAAGAGCAGATCACCCTCCATGTGGAGTGCCGGGGAACGTCAAATAAAAGCTGCCAGGGAGCAGCTCGACTAACAATCCAGGTTAGAGACAGGGCGTCACTTCTGTTTTGGGGCTGTTGGGCATGGATAATGAAAGTGAAATGACTGAACGGTTACAAGAATGGTAGTAGCAATTGACCAAATAAATCCATACACACGTAATAGTTACCTGAAATACCTAATACGTAATGCTCAAAAGGAGATGCAGATCAAAAGCTGAAGAATAAATTGTTGCGTAAAATTTGTTTTGCCCATCGTGTCCAATCTAAACTGCTTCCCAATGTGTGAACATAGCAATATGCTCACTGATAGGAATAGAAGCATGATAATGTTTGTAGAAATGTTCCCATGTTGCTTGGTATATGGATTCCCTTATCCCCTCTAAGTTTCAGTCCCTGTGGATTAAAAGTCTTACATAAAAGACATGAATTATGTTAGTGTGTGATAATTAAATAGGAGCGTGACCAAGGATGTGTGCTTGGGCATGATGTACTAAATCTGATCAAAACTCTCAGGGTAAAACCATCTATATTCAGAGTTCTCTTACTGGGCTCTGCTTCATTTTTACAAACAGGTGCAACATCAAAGAATTTTAGCAAAAGATAATATTCTGAAATGAATGTGTGTCTTTTTGTCATTTAGTTTGAAGGGAAACATAAAAATGAAGCAGTGAGCCAGCAGCTTCATGCTTTGTGTAAAGAAGTGAGACAACTGCAGGCAGAAGCTACGAAGCCACCTTCTCTGGGTGTTGTGGAAGCAGCAGTACATGTGGAAAATTTTATAACGTAGGTTGTTCAGACGCTGTTTTAGGTAGTGATGTTTGATATTTCTTTTTCTGTGTGTTAGAGTTAAAATGTGGAAACTGTTTGTGGGGTTTTCCTAATGCTTGTCAGCTTGGGTCATCAACAGAGCTGGAATCCTGACACCTGTTTGTTTGTGACACAGACCTCTAAAGAACAACCCTGTATTATCAGAAGAGCTAACTGCTCGTCATTCAGCCTCAAGAGGGCACACAGTATTGTTTTCTCTTTTGATTTATTGTATTCTGAATTAGAATAGCCCTTCTAACCCTGCAAAAGCACATTGAGTGATGACGGGGTAGTAAGTTAAACTTCAGGAGATGGCAAACTTGTACCACAGCTGTCCCGGCCATAGGCTAAAATGTGTGTTTCTAATAGCTCTCTCTCTAGGTTTTTCCCTGTTATAGTGCAGGGCATAGTTCTTTGATAGAGAGTTATGATTTGAAGTAGCTTTTCAATATATGAAAAAAAATTGTGCAGTGGATGAGGACTATATAATAGCAATTCTTTTACTGGGGTGAATAAATGCATTAGTCCGAGGCTGCCTTCGTCTTGAAGGCTTTCTAGACTTCATCCCAGAGATCCATTCTTCTCAATTTCCTACATTTCTGCTGGGATTCTTCTAGTGTAGTTGGTTTCCTACAGAGTGTACTCACTGTACAAGTAAAAATGTTTGGTTACTATTGCTACATGTTCTCTCTTGATCGTTAATCTGAAAAATTCTGTGGATGAGCTAGTTCTTGAGCTTAATCTGTGGAACTGCATGTTCTTCGAATGTTTTAATTCAGACTCAGTGAAGATGGGGTTTTGAGCTCAATCAAACATTTATTTGGCAAAACACAAGAAAAGATTGATTCTGTTTCAATTCTTTTACTGCTGAGCCTGTTAAGTAAAATGAAGTAAACTTTCTTGCAGTACAAATGTAGTTGAGATAGCTTAACATGATGAACACGTGATTTGAGGGAGAAATAATCTGTTGGAACTATGCTGTGAAAAATCTTCTGATGATCACTTTCTGACTCTGGTTATGGAGACTTTCTAAGGTTTGGAGGTACCCATTTCAGGCAGCAAAGTTCCTTGAGGTAGACCTGGAACAGTTCAGCCTGGATATGAGAAGGCTCAGGGCGTTCTCACCAATGTATAGAAATAGGGTGTGAAGGTGTGAGGGTGTGAAGAAGATGGAGCCAGGCTCTTTTGGCACAAACTGAGGCACAGGAGGTTCCCTCTAAACATCAGGAAACACTTTTTCACTGCGAGGGGTGAGAGAGGCTGCCCAGAGAGGTTGTAGAGTTTCCATCCTCCGAGATGCTCAAAAGCCATCTGGACATACTCCCGGGAACTATCTGTAGGTGGCCCCGCTTGAGCCAAGGGAGTTAGCCCACATGTCCTCCAGAGGTCCCTACCAGCCTCAACCATGCTTGATTATCTTGTAAACCAGAAATACCCATCTCAAGGCAATATATTGTCAAGAAACCTTTCTTTATTGACACAGATTATTTTCCATATGTAAATTTTAACTTTTTTTTTCCCAGGGCCTTAATAAATATCTACAAGGTGCAGCCTATGCCTGCAATTAAGGAAGTTGGAATTAGTTTGTTTTTTACATTAGTGGAATATGTGTGCGATGAAACTCAACGCAATCCTCCCACAAGGCAGTTCTTCACGTCCTGCATTGAGATCCTAGGCCAAGTGAGTTTATTCTCTGATTTTTGGATGCTTAATGCTTATTCCAATTGCCTGCTGATATTGGGGGTCTAATACATTCAGAAGCCTGAAAATTGACTTCTCAAGCTTCTGTCCTGTTTTTCTTTCAACTCGTTGTATGACACATACAGTCTTTAGCAGAGTTTAAGCTTGCATATAAGCAAAATAAAAACTCACATGCTCTGAGGTGCCTTCTTAGTGCTAATAAATGCTCACTGTGTTGGTTAAAAGCTAAGGTAGGATGGATTTTTGGACAGGTAACTAAAGTTTGAGTACTTACAGTGTGTAAAAGTGTTTTGGCACGTATTTTGCTGTTACCCATTACTTCCTAGCTGGTGTATATCTTGTCAGCTTCTGTATTTAGACACCTCTGTTCTACAGCCTTACAGTATTCTTTGTGTAGAAAGTTAGCCACAAGTTTGCTAGTAGAGAAAGTAAGTGCTTATTGTTGGTGGTAAAGGTTGCTGTGAGGAACACATTACATGGGTGCTGTGAGAAAAAGCATTAGCCTATGCTTTGGGTCCAGGTATTTATTTTCCTCTCTTAGATAAAATTTCCATGTGCAGCTGTCCTTAGGTGCCTTAAACAGCTGAAGTGCTTCATAGCTGTAGTTCTGTTTAGATTTTTCCCAGTGTCAGCCAGGGCTTCTGAAATCTGAATTCATTTTCTGTTGCTATCCCATCAGACAAAATGTTCTTGTCTCTACAAAAAAAGACCACAATTGTGCTTGTCTCAACAAAAAGCTGTAAGAGGTGTGTTTTCCAATAGATTCATACTGGGCCGTTTTTCTCACCATTCCCGATTTTCCTTAGGTGTTCATCAGTGGGACCAAGTCAGAGTGCAAACGTCTCCTTCAGACGATTCTGCAGAATCGAAGGCTCTGCACTCTTCTTTCTCCTTACTTCACTCCTGTTGCCTCTCCCAATGAATTTGTGACTTTGTACAAAAACGTTGTGGCCTTTCTGAGCGAGGATAACAGTGATGTTGTCTTCATGCTGCTGACAAAGGTAAAGTACTCATGAATACTGTGTCTGGCTTGTGAGTTGTTTTTGTGGGTGTTCTTTCCCTGAAGACTGTGACTTTAGGCTAAGGAAGAAAGAGGTGCCAATCTGGTACTTTAAAATAACATTGACAGTTTCCATAGATCTGTGTTGCTTATCCTGAATGGTATGTGTTGTATTTCAGCTCGAGGGGCTGGAGGCAAAAGCCAATAGGAAGCTTAAACTACCCTTTCCTAGCCCAGATAGTATGTGCTTCCTAGGGCTTACGCTTCAGTGCACTCTTACTTTTGATATGAAATTAAAGCAGGCTCTTGATGGCTTCTTCTGCCTGATGTCTGTAGAGGCATTCATCAAGTGATTTGCATATTTCTTGTTGCAGGACTGCATGATACAGTCAACCTGTTATTGTCAGTGGAGAAATTACTATTACGGACTTTCATATCACTCTGTTTCTCTTAATTAGTTACACAGAGACAGGGTTTGACAGCTGTGAATAGCAGGCAGTCTGTTTTGGGCATGACTGAGTGGCAATGATCAGCATTGTCCCTGCTGACCTTGGTCTGAACAGATGGCCTCGAGCCTACAAGAGCTTTGCACCTCCATCTTAAAATTTATGGACTATGGAGATTAGCCCAGTCTAATGCTTGTAAATGTTTGTTTGGCAGTGGTACTGAAGCGTGGAAATTCATACACATCTTTATGAATCTGAGTACCCCTGCCAAGGGTTGTTTTATAAATTCAGGGACTTCTGCGTTATGCTAAATCATAACCTTTGGAGAGCATTACCTTGGTTTTGAGTTAGGGATAATTAGGTGCAAATTCATTATTTTTTTCTTAAATATATAAACACTTCAGGATTTTTTTCCCCCCTGACAGTTTCTCCCTTCTCCTAAAGGTGTTGGGGCTGTTAAAGCTCCTACTTACAAATGCTTCCTCTCCTCTCTTCTAGTTTGACCTTACACAATGGTTAAGTATTGCCAAGCCACCTCTGTCTGAACGTACCAAGCTTCTGGAGTCTATTCACTTGGCTCTCACTGCATGTGGCCTTGAACCTGAAGAAGATATTTTGATGCCCTTTAATATCTTCTGCAAGCATTGGACTAACCTTCTCCAGTATCAGTTCCCTGATCACTATAGTGATTTCCTAAGATTATTCATGCAAAGTGAGTATCTGAATCAATGCACACTAAGCCTTTTGTACAGAGCTCTTCTGGCTTAAAAATACAAACTGCGTGCAGTAGAATTAAATAGCAACAAACATGGAATGATTTAAACTGTATTAAGTTTCTGTTTGCACTTCTTTGTGCATGCTGTGTGATATGTTTTTATTAGATATTTTAGCTCTACTAGAAGGGAGACATTCTCCCGTGGACCAAAGTAAACACACCAGTGACAACAGATTTTCAGCCCATATTACCGAAGAAGGATGGAGGAGAGCTTTCTATTAATGGAAGCACTTACTAATTGTAATTATGCCACAGCCTGTAATGCAGCATCCTTGTTCTTGAGCACCCTTCAATGTCAAACTGAGAACTACAATTATGGAGACCTGGGACTGATATTGAAACCTGCTGAAAATGTCCTGGTTAACATTAGATACTACCTGTAATCTGATGTACCTCTAAAAGGAGAACAAAAGTACTTCCTTTCTGTCAAACAATACGTGCTGAGGCAGCAACTGTCTCATAATATGTGTTTGTAACCAAGGATGTACTAAGTGCCTGGGAAACTCTCTAAGAAGAGACCATGTAGATGCCAAAAGGGAATGTTAAATGGCTTATGTTTGGGAATTAGAGAGATCTCTCACTCTTAAACTTGGGGCGTGGTTTTTTTTTTTTTAATGCAGTAGGGAGCTCGAATTTCAACCTTTCCTGACTCGTACTGGGAAGGGGACTAATATCCTTGTCCTGATTTTCACAAATGCATTCCCTGTGCTTTCTCCTAAGGTTCATCAGAGCAACTTCTAAGCCCTGACTGCTGGAAGGCGTCACTTAAAGCTTTGGGATGTGGTTCACCAGTGACTGAACAGGGAAGCTTCAAGAAAAGTGATTCTACGGAAAGTCCTGTATTGCGGGATGCTGCAAAAATTCTCCTCTCTGCAGAACAGGTGGGTGCCTCTTTGGGTGATTTATTATGTTTTTCAGCGGAAACAGATGCCCACATGCCCACCGGTGACAAATAACACTGCTGCGCAGTCTTCCTGTAGCTGATTCATAGTTTCCTTCTTTTTACAGGTTAGAGAGACAATAGAATGGCTTTCCACATCTTTCTGCAAACTCCGACTGGCTTCGATGGACTTCAGGACTTTTGGCCTGTTTTCAAAATGGCGTCCATATGTTCCTGAAGTGAATACATTTCTGGAGTATCTTATTAAACAACTTATTGACACTGAAGTTGACAATTTAGCCCAAGAGCCCCTTGGCAGTAACAGAGTTCTAGCAGGTAATGTGTCTTGTAAGCAGATTACTTAGGAACAGACACTCAATTTCTGTAATTTCCTCTGTTAAAGACCATTTAAATATACAGTAAAATCTTCTTATTCTGCACTTGTACAATGAATGGAATGTTAAAATACAGATGGGAAATGTTGATGCCACTTCATGACAAATGTGGGACTTTATGCTTTATCTTTATGCTTGTTGGAAGAAGCTTGTATATATTTGAGTTTGCTTTAAAATTACTTTATGAAGAGATCATACTTTCTTCAAAGAAAAACACAGTCTTTTGCACAGAGCAGGGGTTTGGGAATGAGGGATCACTGAATTTCCTCATGATGTGATTTTTGATTTGGAGAAAATTGCCAAAACACCTTTTACTTTAATATAAGCAGGTTTAAAGTGTGAGTCATCGTTAACCTCATAATCTCAGATATGTTAAAGAGATATTAATGAAACATCTAAACAGTGCAAAAGGCTTATGATTTTTGTTAAAACAATCGTATTGTTAACTAGAGTTACTAATAAGCATATTGTATTTTACATTTTTATTTGACTGGGAAGAACTGATAAAATGTTGGAATAAGCAAAGGAGATTGTATTCAAGTTTGGAGAAGTGTAATGTGTTCACTGATGCTAGTTTGAGGGGAAAAAAAAGCAACTTCTATGTTTTACTTTCTTCTAGCATTGCAGTCCTTGTATTCAATCATTGCTGGACTCTTTAAACCATGGATACTTGTCTTGGATAAGGAAGATGCAAGGTATATACTGCATTTTAAAATAAAAAGTGTTTTTCTTCAAGTAAAGACTTTCAGCCTATAAGACTGACTTTTGTTGTTACCTGATTTTTTTTTTTTCTAATTCACAGCTGTATTGTGACCTTCTATTAAGTAGCTCTGACTTGTGTGATATCCTTAACAATTACAGAACTAATTCATGAGTTTCTTAAGTCAAGTTTTCCAATACTTGGACTGAGTAATTGTTTTGGATACAAGAAATATGACCAAGCTCTGGTGAGGAAGCAGAGATGAGAAAAGTATGAAACGCGCTTAGTTCCGTAAACACAAAAAAATTAAATTTTAGATTCCTTTTTTTATTTTCTATAATACTGATAACTCTTTAACTTAAAACAAAATATAAAAACCAAACAAATACAACCCCAAATGCCACTGGGATGTAAAGAAACCTTGGACCAAATCAGTCTTATGATGATCTACTGTCTTGTGTTCGTCTGTCTTCACCTGGAGAGTTATTTGTAATGTTATACACTTAAATTTGGCTTTCTTATGAAACCAAAAACTTTTTGAGCTCTGAGCACATCTCCAGCATTTAATTAGAAGGCTGACTGTGAGTGGTATGTGTTGTCATTCAGAAATTCCTGTGTTTTGGTATTTAATTCAGTTATGAAATATCAAACAAGTAATCTCTTCTTACTCAATGGTATTGTGGATCTTCAGTGTGACTTTAAAGTATGTAGCTCTTCTAAGGAAGAAAAAGGCAGTTCTAAAGAGCTGAGTTTGAATAAAAGGACTGCTGATACCTGCTACATTGATTTACTGTATGCTATTTGCTATATTGATTTACTGTGCTTTAGAATATTGTTTACGTGTTTAAAGTCTGGTAACTCAACACTGAAATTTGTGTTGCTTCACTCCTTCTTTTAAGTAACCAGCCCTGCTACCCTTGGTTAGAGAGTGACACTCCTGAAGCATCCACCACGGTCTCTTTGTTTACAGATTGCATCAAGCTTTTGCATGAGAGCTTTAAAGGTAAGTGAAGTCTGTGCTGTTTTATTGTAGTGGCGCTTTCTATTCTTTCAGACCAAAAAAGACTTTTTTTATTGAGATAAGGTACATGAAGGGGTTTTGTTTGTCAGGAACTTTTAGCCAAGATGATCACTGCAGTGGTATCAGGAGCATTTCTTTATTTCATCCTTGAAAAACGGCTCTTTTTTTTCTTCCTGGGCAAGGGAGATAAAATGTTCCATAAATGCATATCTGTCAGATAACAAAGTTAATGTGAAGGAAAGCAAAACAAAATGAGCTGTCATGAGAATTGCATGACTTCATTCCAGGTCAGTGTTGTATGGAACAACGTATGCACTAGTATGTCACAATAACCGATACATGTGTCTCAACAGCTGTCTTGGGAGTAATTTAATCTCCAGGATGGATCATTTTGAGCTCTTACTTAGCGTTGCTTGTCGTGCCCAATGTGTAGTTAGAGATAGGAATGGAAAAAATTAGTTTCATAATAACTCTGATGAACTAGATTCAAACTTATCTTGTAAAAATAAATAAACAAAAATAATGTATTATCATGTGTTTTATAGACTTCATAGAATCCAAGAATGGTTTGGGTTGGGAGGGACCTTAAAGATCATCTAGTTCCACCCCCCTGCCCTGGGCAGGGACACCTCCCACCAGCCCAGGTTGCTCAAAACCCCATCCAGCCTGGCCTTGAACACCTCCAGGGATGCGGAGGCCACAACTAATTTGAGATACATAAGATCTTTTTTAAAAAAAAAACCAAAACAAACAAACCCAACAAAAAAAAAAAACCCAAACCCCAACCCAATGTAAAAGCAATGAAGTTCTACATGGAATGAGTATTTTATAACTTCAGATTATTGTCCAGCAACTCTTCAAATGATCGAGGAAGGGCATGAAATTGTAAGATTCCCCACTTTTTGATTTGGAGAAAAAAAAAAATCTAAAAGCTTAATCTGCAATCTTTTTTCCCTTTGATGAAGATATTTTAGTGTAATTTGCATTTATGGTTTTTCATCTTCAAAATTGGACTTGCTTCTGTAATCAAGCTTTCCTTGATTTTTTTCTGTTTTTAATTCAGCTATTTTCTTTGATTCTAGATAAGCTGTTGCCAAGTCACCATGGGGCTCTCTGGTTGCATCTAATGCATTACTGTGAATGTTGCACCGCCCCCAAAATGCCAGAGTTTATTCTCTATACTTTCCATACTGAGTTCAGAAGGCTTCCATGGAAGGAAATGCATCCAGACCAGATGCTTATGGAAGAGTTCTTTAAAGTGAGTACATGGCATCTGTTCAATTAAGTTCATGATCAATGTTGCCCTTGAAAATAATTGGAGAACTGGAGGCAGTTCTTCTGGCAAGTAAGCTTTAGAAGTTTGTTTGTAGAATTCACAGGCTGCTCATTTTGTGATTGATTTTTGTGAAGCAGTGCTATTCAGTCTTAGCCAAAGTTACAGGGAGCTTTAAAGCTGGCAGTGTTTGTAACCTGTCATTGCGCTCTCTGAATGTCTCATTTATTGCTTATGTATTTATTATGTACTTAGAGTTAATATATTTTACTATTGCCATGTGGTACTTACTTCTAAGTTGTCTGAGACAAGGTAAACCTGCAGATAGGTGTGGAAATGCCCCAGGATTTACTGCTTGTCTGTTTGGGATGAGTTCTTCATGCAGTTCTGAACAGGCTCAGAGTTTCTTAGTTTCTCTTAGAGTGAAGAGAAATGGATGCAGTCACACACCTTGGAGTTTGTAATAGATTATTTCTTTCCTGTTTGCAGTAGCTTGGTATTCTGTAGTGCGTGAGAGGCTTAGAATATTATATGTGCAGCTCTTCTAGCGGGGCGTGTAAAATGATGGAGAGGTGGTATCTGTCTACTCCTCTGTTGACTTAAAATGCTGCTGTGGATTTATGGCTATGTAAGGAACTGACAATTATGAAATTATTTATATCTTACATTGTTTTATATGCCTTTTTTTGCTTTCTCCTTCCTAGATTGAAAGAGGCAGCCCCAAGAGTTGCTTCTTATTCCTGGGTTATGTTTTATGTGAAATAAACTGGGTCAGTGTCCTCTCTGATGCCTGGAATCCCAACCCTCATCCTCAGACTTACAACATGATTGTCTGTTTGCTGTTTATGATGGTCCTGTTGGCGAAGGAGGAACAACTTATAGGCAAAGAGGTAATTTTTGGAAAGGTGCATACCTGTCTGTCTTAGAAAAGAATAATCCTTTGCTAGCGAGGGCACAGGATGCAACTCCTTTCTCACTTGCAGAATGATTAACTCAGAATTGTTTTTTGCATAGGTAAAATACCCCAAATAGCATTCTAGAGATGGCCAAGACTGATTCCTTATGTGGGGCATTTTGTATAACTGAAAAAAGAAGAGCTGCTCTTCATTTTAAGAAGCTTCTGTAGGTGCTGCGATCCAGTAGTGTTGTAAAGAGTAAACAAATAAATACAGACAGTTTCCTGGACCTACAAAATGACAGTCGGGGTTTTGGAAAGATCAGATATGTACATTAGTTTCATTAGTGTTTAAAAAATTATTGTTGTTATATGAAGCTACTGTGCAGTTGTTTTTCCTCTCGTAGTTAAGTATGCAATGCTGCATAGTATAGCTTTCTTGTCTCTTAGGCCAGCCCTTAATTAAAATCTCTGTTTCCTTTTCTCTTTCCTGGTTTTGGAGAGCCTTAGTTATAAGTACAGGCAAAGTAGAGGTAGTATTAGCAAGAATTTACATATGCACCTATAATACATGTGCATATATATGTATGCAAATGTTATGTGCACTTGTGTATAGGTGCATATGTATTGTGCATGCATGTAGAATCATAGAACCACAGAATGGTTTGGGTTAGAAGGGACCTTTAAAGGCCATCTAGCCCAAACCCCCTGCTGTGGGCAGGGACATCTTCGACTAGATCAGGTTGCTCAGAGCTGCATCCCAGAGCCCCATCACCCTGACCTTGGATGTTTCCGGGGATGGGGCATCTCCTGCCTCTCTGGGCAACCTGGGCCGGTGTCTCACCCCCCTCAGTGTAAAAAAAATTTTCTTCCTTATATTAATCTACCGTCTTTTAGATTAAAACTGTTACACCTTGTCCTGTCACAACAGGCCCTGCTGAAAAGTTTGTCCCCGTCTTTCTTCTGAGCCCCCTTTAAGTACTGAAAGGCCACAGTAAGGTCTCCCCGGAGCCTTCTCTTCTCCAGGCTGAACCCCCCCAGCTCTCTCAGCCTGTCCTCACAGCAGAGGGGCTTCCGCCCTCCGAGCATCTTTGTGGCCTCCTCTGGACATGCTTCAACAGGTCCATGTCCTTCTTTTGCTGAGGACTCCAAAGCTGGATGCAGTACTCCAGGTGGAGTCTCACCAGAGCAGAGCAGAGGGGTAGAATCACCTCCCTTGACCTGCTGCCCGTGCTTCTAGAAGGATGTTGTGGGGGACTGTATCAAAGGCCTTAGAGAAGTCCAGATAGACAACACCCATAGCTCTTCCCTTGTCCACTGATGTAGTCACTCCATCATAGAAGGCCACTAGGTTGGTCAGGCAGGACTTGCCTTTGATGAAGACAGTACTGGCTGTCTTGAATCACCTCCCTGTCCTCCATGTGCCTTAGCATAGCTTCAAGGAGGATCTGCTCCATGATCTTCCCAGGCAGAGAGGTGAGGCTGACAGGTTGGTAGTTCCCAGGGTCCTCCTTCCTGCCCTTCTTAAAAATGAGTGCAATGTTTCCCTTTTTCCAGCCACTGAGGACTTCACCTGACTGCCATGACTTTTCAAATATGATGGAGGGTGGCTTGACAACTACATCAGCCAATTCCCTCAGGATTCTGGAATGCGTCTTGTCAGATCCTGAACTGACACGGTCATGGACTTACGTATGTTCAGGTTCCTCAGGTGGTCACAAACCTGATCCCCCAGTCCCTGCCGTGTGGCTCATCCACTCAAGACATGTGGGGAGAGAGGTTGCCGGTGAAGACTGAGGCAGAAAAGTTGTTGAGTACCTCAGCTTTCTCATCCACTGTTACCAGTTTGCCAGTTGTGTTCATTGGGGGTGTCGCACTTTCTTTGACCTTCCTTTTCTGGCTGATATACTTGTAGAAGCTCACCTTACTATTCTTTGTGTCCCTTCCCAAGTTCAGGTCCAGCTGTTATACGTAATATATGCATACGCAATATTGTATATAACTTAAGGTGAAGCTTTTTCTGACAGCCTGAGGGAAAAGAGTGTCTAGCGTCTGCCCAGTTCGATTCAGGCAGTCTGTCAGTATGAGTGCAGGAGCAGCTTTGACTGGTGTTTGTACCTGTGGTGCTGTGAGAAGACTTTGGGAGGCTCACTGAGTCACGTTTATTCTGTCATGGCCAGTCATGTAAATCTCCACTGCTCCTTGCTGCTTTTCTGAGTGGCGAACAGAAGTGTGTGGAGGGATGGTAAGGAATTGCTCGTTTATGAAAAGCTTATGCCTGGCTCTGTCTCACTGTGCATTTTCGCGATGTTTTCCAGCCTGATATTTGGTACTGGTCACACTTTACGTTGATCGTGTTAAGCACAACTCAGCAATGGGATTAGTCCCTCTGAGGTTAGGAGCAGCTCTTGATCTGAGCGTAGTTTTTTTTCATAGTTGTCTTAAAGGAAAATACTTGTCTGCTTGAACATGTTTTCGCAGGAGTTATAAATAAGTGTTGTTCAGTCTTTAGTCAGAACTGCTTTTGCAGGTATTTATTTCTTACCATAAAATGCTCCCCTCCTAACTTCATGTGATGTGATGACAAGGCACAATGATGTAACAAAATCTTGAAGACCAGATACGTCTTTAAGAAGCTTGTCACTGTCTGTTTCTGGTGAGTTACTGGGTACAGATTACTTCATCTGTTGAATTTTAGGTTGATTTTTCTCGTTCCCTTGCTCTGAAGGAGGATTTGGCCATCTCTTATTTCTCAGCGCTTTTCCCGTTTATGGATGCATTCCAGTATTTCTGAATTCTTGGAACAGGAAAGACAAATACTGGATGTTAGGATAAGCTTTCCAAAACACTGCTTTTGCTAAGAGCTCTGTGTGGGTATATCTAGCACAGTTTCATTCAATCCATTGCTTCTGAAGGACTCTTCCAGAGGGGCTGGGTTATCTTCAAGAAGCCCCATCTACCAGCTTTATCCTGCTTGCAGCGTCTTCCGTTTTCCATTTCCTCTGAGGCATTACGAGGTGCTGTGTCAAGATGGCACTGGCAGCCTTTGATCAACATTGTATTCCGGTTTTGGAAAATTACCGGAGTTCATATGCATCAACCTGAATGTATTTGCTTATCAGAAGTTTCGCAAGCTTCAAAAGATACCTGTTTGTACATTGTATGAATCAGCCTCGGGAATTACCTCCTAACCTCCAGCAATGTGTTAAAGTGACACAATGTCACTCTTGTTTTACTTCCCAGAATGCTCCTGTGACACCTTGACTTAAATCTCAAACTCTTTATTTCACTGTCCTATGTTCTAGTGCATGAGCAACTTGAAAAGTAGTCGGTGTAGTACAGTGTCACATTCTTCTTGATGTACAATCATAGAATCACAGAATTATTTGGGTTGGAAGGGACCTTAAAGACCGTCTAGTTCCACCCCCCTGCCCTGGGCAGGGACACCTCCCACCAGCCCAGGTTGCTCCAAGCCCCGTCCAGCCTGGCCTTGAACCCCTCCAGGGATGGGGCAGCCACAGCTTCTCTGGGCAACCTGGGCCACGGGCTCACCACCCTCACAGCAAACAATTTCTTCCCAATATCTCATCTAAATCTCCCCTCTTCCAGTTTAAAACTGTTCCCCCTCGTCCTATGGCTCCCCTCCCTGCTCCAGAGTCCCTCCCCAGCTTTCCTGGAGCCCCTTTAGGGACTGGAAGGGGCTCTAAGGTCTCCCCGGAGCCTTCTCTTCTCCAGGCTGAACGCCCCCAACTCTCTCAGCCTGTCCTCCCAGCAGAGGGGCTCCAGCCCTTGGAGCACCTTTGTGGCCTCCTCTGGACTCGCTCCAACAGGTCCATGTCCTTCTGCTGTTGGTGGCCCCAGAGCTGGACACAGCTCGGTAACCTCATTTGGGTTAGTTCTGGATCCTTACAGTTTTTAGGTTGTGTTGGCCATCAGCACAATTCCAAGATTTGTTCATTCTATAATGTGTAGAAATGTGGTGCTTCGCAGTGTCTAGGGGTGACCTTTTGTATTGCAGATGTATACAAACCCTTGAGAGGAGGATTGCGGCAGCTGAAGCTAGGCTTTCTGCTGCTTGCAGACAGAGAGACTCTTCCATCTGCGTTCTTGCACTGCCTGTATGAGTCCACTATCTGTGGACACTGTAGGCTGCTGTACTGTTTAGGATGGTATTTATGAAAACAAGCACTTGGCTAGTCCCCCAGGTTGGTAGATGATTCACTGAATGGAAAATTGAGGCACCTGACTTCTGTCCCTCATCTACTGTGAGCTCAGGTAATATATTTTTAATGCTTTTCTTAAACCTCTACTGAAGTGACTTTACCTTGTAGGGTCTTCATTTCTTTCTAGCTGTCTTTACATGTTTACATGTCAAATCTTAATGTCTCCCACTGAGTTTAGTACTTGGTTAGGGCTGCTGCAGCAGTCTGAGTACTGTTATGTGAATGCTAGAGAATATGTCCACGTGTTGGCTTGCTGCTTGAATTGAGGAGCTGCTTTCCAGACAGACTCCCAGAGGTCGTCTGTTTCTGTTCGTCTACATCAAATTTTGGAGTCTTGGCTTTCTTCCGATACTGTGTACTGTGAATATTAATTCAAAACAGCAAAGAAGGTGGAGCTTAGACTAATGTCTTTAAATCTTCAGGAATCGCCACTCATAAATCTTCTTGGACAGACCAGCTCCCTTCCATGGCAGCTCGTGGGCATTTCGTCTTATCAAAGCATCATCAGCTACTGCAACAGTCACTACCCTCCCTCTGTTATCCTTGCAAAGAATACTGCAGCTGAACTGATAGTGAAGCTCCTGAAAATCTCAGCAGGCTTTGGTGCATCTTCAGATAGTCACATCCACCTTGTAAGTTGAGCTGGTTTTGCAGTGTCTCTGAATTGTTCTTGTTGCTTGCAGTGTTCTGCTTTTGTATATTATGGAGTGTGGAAAAAGTTCTAGGCGTGACTCTTTTTTCTAATTGATCTTGATTAACAGGATGCAACACTGAAGTGCCAAGCGTACATTCGCCAGGTGGTTCAATTTCTCAGCACCTTAGAACAAAGCGGAAAGATTACTCTTGCAGCTTTGGAACAAGAAATGTCCAAGTTGCTAGATGATGTAGTCATCTTCAGTCCTCCAGGTTTGTGTTAAAGAAGTGGCAAATTACTTTAAAATTGTCAGGGTCCTTTATTGTACTGCATGGACTGTTAAGCATCTATGACTATGTAATTTACTTGCATTGCTTTAATGTCTCCCTTATGGGCTGCAAGGCATGTTGCTTTGATTGATGTATATATAGGCTGTGTATTAGCACAAACCAAAAATACAAACATTACCCCCTAGAGCTGTCAAGAGTGACAGGACCAATAGAAAAAACAGAGGTTATGTTGTGAGTAAAACTGACTGATATACAGGAGCTTGAGGGATTCTTTTCTTCGCTGTCTAGTTTTTTACCCCCCCACAGCTTTTTTTTTTTTTTCTTATTTGGCTTTTGCATCTTTTTTAAAAGGAAGAATGACAGAAATATACTGTCTTGGTCCTGAGGGATCAGGTTCTAAGAAAGGATTCTAAACTGTTGTGTCATGGGGAAAACTAACTGTATTGAAGTAGGGGAATTATACTGATGTACACTAGTAGTATTGTGTGTCCACACCCACAGCATTTGTATTATCTCAATGTTAGTACTAGTACCATCATGAGCTTCCTCTATCAAACTAAGACTTCAGGTGAAATCAGTCATCTCACTGTACTACACAGAAATACTTGTCATGAGTCGTGTCTCTTGCTGCCCATGACCCACACTGTTGTGCTAGCAAGAATGAACAGAAAGTGTCCAAAAATCTGTGTGACTGGTAACTGTCTCTCGGTACTTTTATTGCTTCTTGGGCAAACTCTGTAGAACAGCCCCATAGCCTGCAAAATTCTTTGTGTGTAGAAGAGAAGTGAAGGCTTGCGTCTTACTGCCAACGCTCCTTGTAGCTGAGAAATTTTGGAGGAGACAGGAGCTCCAGTATATGAGGAGTAGCTCTGTTTCATGAACCCCTGTGCGTACTTGTATATGTTAAAGAGCTGAAAGAAGGAGAATGCTTTGTGTTTCTCAACCAGGCTGTGGAGTACAGGAGGATCACTGCTGTGGAGAGGCTGCAAAGTGATGATGTCTATCAGATTTAGCTTCTCTATCAGGTTTGGAGGGGGCTAGTGGAGGTTTCTGGAAGAGCCTCCAGGGTAGCACCTTCGCTTGGCAACAGCTGGAGAGGAGGAAGCTGGACTTCTTGCATGAGCACTTTGCCAGGACTGGTGCCAGGAATTGTCCCAGGGGGATGTGGTGGGCCCTGAGGTCACAGAATCACAGACTGGCAGGGGTCAGAAGGGACCTCTGGAGATCATCCAGTCCAGCCCCCTGCCAGAACAGGGTCACCCAGAGCAGGTTGCACAGGAACGCGTCCAGGTGGGTTTTGAATGTCTCCAGAGACGGAGACTCCACAGCCTCTCTGGGCAGCCTGTGCCAGGGCTCTGCCACCAGGTCAGGTGTCTGGTGGTGGTTCTGCTCAGTGGCCTGCAGCCTGTGTGGGGGACTTGGCTGTAAAACTAGTTGTGACCAGTTAACCTCCTATTTTAACCTCCTGACCTCCTATAACATTATCTATCTTGTTTAGTCTGTGATAAGATGTTTACTTTAACGGAGAGCTGTGCTATGACAGATGACTGTTGGGGCTTTTTTACTTTTTTAATTTTTTTATTAGTAGGTAGATGATACAAACAGAATAGCTTAGTTTGGAAGGGACCTCTGGAGGCCTGTAGTCCAACCTCCTCCTCAAACCAGGACTCGCTTCAAAATTAAATCAGGTTGTTCAAGGCCTTGTCCGGTGAGCTTCCAAATATCTGCAAGTGTGGAGGTCTCAGCCTCTTTGCATGATGTTTTTCCAGTGATTAATCCCTCTTTGTGCACACCTTTTCTTCTTAACAAGAAGAAAGAGAAATTCTTCCTTCTACAATGCCTGATATTGCTTGAAAATTTCCTCTTCTAACAATATTAGGGTTTTTTTTTTTTTTCATCAGTATGTTCAAAGGTCTACTCTGTACTTAGACTTTTAAGAGCTAAGCACAGGAAACATTTGTGCTGTGAGGGTGCTGTTACAGGTGGGCCATGGTAACATGTTCAGGCAATGCCAAGAGATGGTTTCAAAAAAATATTCTGTGGCTGAACACTGGGATTAGTAGGAAATCTAGGAGCCTGGAAATGCATGAAGGGATCGCGATATTTCAGGGCTCACCTCAGTCATATTTCAAATTGAATCATCTAAAATCTTGATTGTTTCACTCTAAGCTGTGCTTTAAATCGTGTCTTAATACCAGGTTTTCTTGGGGACTGTAAGCATGCTTTATCATTCAATTTATTTGTGCTGCAGTCATGGTAAAAGACTCTAAGTGAAAGATGAGCTCTGGTGTACTCTGCTGTATCAGTTGTCTCTCTGTTTAATGAATGATGAACTATCTCATCAAGGGAAGAGACTGCCAGGAACGGGTGTCTCGTTGCAGTTTCATAAGTACAGACAAAGAATTGAGATGTGTAAAAAGCAAGAGGCTTTTCCCAGTATCTACAGAACAGGTTCAGTGGTGAAGTTGAACTTGGGTTCCAGCGTCTGTTTTCTGAAATGGCTCTCTCATTTCTGACTTTCAGACATGGATCTGCAAACACGTCATATGGCCCTCAGCAGTCTCTTTACAGAAACGCTGATGATGATGAACAATTCGAGCGTGACAACAGCCGAGTCGCTGCGGGGGAGCTTACGGAAGTGGATCGACGGCAAAATGCACGGGTTGCTAGCGATGCCCCTGCTCACAGCAGCGTGTCAGAGCCTGGCGTCTGTGCGACACATGGCAGAGACGACGGAAGCCTGCATCACTGCTTACTTCAATGAAGGTAGGAGCCTGTCCTGTTCTGTTGCTTGTCTCAAAAACATTGATCTGTCTTCGGATGCCCGTTAAATACGAACTCTCTGGAACCTGTACAGCTTCACGATGCCCGGTGCTGGAACTGGGTTTTAATCTGGTTTCTGTAATCAGAGCTCTTTTTGTATTTGATGGCTCCCAACTGTGGCACGTGTATGTACGGTAGTATCTACAGATAGAAGAGTTAGGCCATTGTGATTTGGGCTCTTCAGCTGCTCTGGTTGTGTATTTTCTGAAGAGCTATATCTGTATTTGTGAAGACTGATTTGCTCTGTGCTAACGGTTGCCATTTTTCCAGCTAAAGGAGAGGACATTTAAAAAAGAATCATCCCAAGAAAACAGAACAGATATTTATGTCCCCTCCTGTAGTATTCTGTAGGCTAATTTAAGGAAAAAATACTATTAATTGGTAGAACTCTGAAATTCTGTGGGTTGTTTTGGGGGATGGTGTGTGTTTCTTTTTACGTAATCCTTGTGGGACTACATACTGGTTTTTTTCCACATTTTATGTAATCAGATTTTAGTACACCTGCAAGAAATACTTAAAACTCTATTGCTAAAATTTTCAAATTTAATCCTGACTAAATGCTGGGAAAATATCTTCCTTTGGCCTCGAGGAGATGCTCTGTGACAGCAGAGTTTTTCTTTTCTGTCAGTCAGAGTTGCATGACAAATTGCTCACCCAGAAAACAGCTAAACTAGCTCAAATTCTGTAATTTAAAGGAGCGTGGTGAAGTAATTCCAGTTCTCATGTTTTACCAAGTGCTGCTTACTCACATGCCCTTTGTTCTGTCCTTTTGTTTTCTTTATAGACTGTCCTCACCACCAGGATTTAGGCTGGGGCCCAATACTCGCCTCCCTGCAAGTTCCTGAGCTAACCATGGAAGAATTCCTGCAGGAGTGTCTGTCTTTAGGAAGCTACTTGACGCTCTATGTCTACCTGCTGCAATGCCTAAACACTGACCAAACTTTTAATAATGAAATGAAAATTTTGCTAACCATCGGCAAATGGCTGGAGCAAGTGTACCCAAGGTATGAAACTCAAGGCTTCTGAATCTGCCTCGACTTTTAAATAAGGCTGTAGTTGTATGGCTGGTATAATTGAGTGGCCAGGTTAATGAGGTTAATTCACCAGGCTGCTGGATGAAATGGCCAAACCTTCCATATCCACTATTACGGAGTATTCCCAGCCCCAGTGCCAACACTAATAGTTGTTTTGGATACATAGCAGACAAAATGTTATGTACTTGAACACTTCTGGTGCAGTTTTGGACAGTTTTCAGTCAGAGAAGCTTGATTTCAATGTCTGGCTTTGCGCTCAATTAAAATTACTTAAAGCAAACCCTCAATCACCGTGGATTACACTTCCCAGAACTTCCACTAGGTGGGATGAGTTATGTGCTAAATATTGTTTGATACTGAGAGCTGGTGTTCAAAGCTGCTCAACGGCGACTGTCAGCAGCTCTGAACCAAATTTGAACCGAGTGAATGTGATGGGGCACACAGAGTTAGGGGCTTGTATCGCTGTGAAACAACTTAATTGGATAACAGGGTTCTGGGGAGAAAGGATGGATAGCTTTTCGGGTTAAAAGGGTAATACATACTTAAAGTACGTCACAACTGTATATACAGTTGCTGCTGAAATTGCCAGAATTTAGCAAACGTGAATATTTTTCCATGTTGATAATGTTCCTATTTTCTGTGAAAGAACGTTTTAGGAAAATGTACATTCACACTGTTTCTTGAAATTTGAAGAATATGAATTTGAACAATTTGAATTGTTATAGGTGCCATAGTAATTGATTACGATGTATTACTATTACTAATCATTACTATGGTTACATGGAATTTGATCACACCAAAGTGTAAAGGCGACAGCGAAGCCACCATATACAACAGATTAAACCTTGTGTTAAACATCAAAGCTGAGGGTGCCTGGGATGGGAAATGACTGGGCGGAGTAATCTGAGGATAGTCTGATGCAGGAAACTCGTGCTGATGCTTCATGTGGAAAATCTGAACTTGTTAACTTAAACTGCAAACTGTTTGGGGAAAGGTTAAAAATATCATAGGGGGAACTTCACTTTGTGCTTTGCTCAACAAAAAACTTCAGTGTTTCCTTTTCTAGAAGATCATATTAAAAGTCTAAATTGTTGTGGAAACGATACCTAGTGCTTCCTAAAGTGTTTTATTGGTAAGTAAAGAAAAAAAAAAAAGTAGAGATACAGCTTCATTCCTTTTATACCAAGTCTTAGACAAGTTTAATGGCTGCAGTATCATTTATTTTCAGTGGTAAAGCTTAACAGCAGGCATTGCTTTCTGTCCTCTTACAGGCCCTTAACACCTGCTAGCCGCTGTTTGCATCAAGTCCATAACAACAGCAGTTACAGCGGTATAATAACTGGTGGGGTAGCATACTTATGCTGTCCTGATATAGTAAGATTGTCTGTCATTAATTAACCACCTGAATTCTTGGTGAGCCTAACGGGGAGAAATACAGACTTCTTAACCTATGCATCTGACCACTTTTTTAAAATTTGTATTTTGTTTTATTTTATTTTTTAAATGTTACCTAAAGCTCAGCAAAGGAAGAGGCAAAGCTGTTTCTTTGGTGGCACAAAGCCATGCAATTATCCTTGATTCAGCTCGAGCAAGATGACACCATTCTGATTGAATCTGTCATTCAGACGCTGCTGTCAATCCAGGGCAGGCAAAGTCAGCTGGCTGAGGAGAGACTGAGTTCTGGAATACTTGGTGCTATTGGGCTAGGCAGGAGGTCTCCTTTGTCACCCAGGTAAGTGTTGAAGGTGCGGTAAATTGTGATTCTGGCTTAAAGTTCACCTCCAGTGAAGTTCATAGGGAGACTGTTCATGAGAGGAAGATACTTTCACCTGGTCTGTAGAAGACTGTTCTTGTTGACGTCACAAGAATTTTGCGTCATCACGTGTTTGTTGCCTCTTCCATCTTAACCTTGAGGTGTTGGAAATGTTAAAAGAAGTATGTGCTTCATTGGTATTCACGTTCCCCTCTAAAGAGAGAGACCAAGTTTGGTTGTTAGGTATTAAAATCAAGTTCACTGTAGAAAGAACGCCCAGAAAAAAATACGTAAATGTTTGTGGAACGCTAATTCAACACAGTACCTAAACATAATTTTGTGTTTATAAAGACCTTCTGGGATGCAATTCTGTTGAAATTGCTCTGAAATCTTACCTTTTGTTCAACTCATCCTTTGATTTTGATGATAAGGATGTTTCAGAGGCTGTGAAATGAAGCAATATTTCAGATGTGACCTCAAGGCTTCATCTAAGCTTGGAACAGATGTAACATTTCATATGTATGGTATTATATTATCCTCTAGTATGTATGATATCCTATTATATTTATGAGAAAGTGATTTATTTTCTTCTAATGCATTGAAAAAGGTCCTCTAAAGCCTTTACTGTGTTCCTCATGGAAGAGATATTTCATAGGTTAGAATTTCTAGTTTATCTGCTGTTGAGGACTTGCGAATTTGATACCACCTTCTCTCTCTGTCCTTGTTGCTGTGCAAGGTTTCGGGTGGTTGCCCGCAGCTTGTCTGCCTTCCTCTTGGTGCAGATTCCTGCAGAGAACCAGGTCCGCCTGAAAGCAGGGTCAGAGCCGAAGCTGTCGCAGAAGGCCCAGCAGGTAGTGTGTGCCAGTTGCTGGCTTCGTGATGCGCCCTCTTTGCGTGCTTGCTCAGCTTGTGGGGTGAAGCTTGTAAGAGTCACTGCAGGCATTTCTTCAAGCTAAATCCTGCTCTCAGCTTCTTGATTTTATTTGGCGCTGTGTCCTCTGTCTGTTTCTTGCTACTGCTTGACATCTGGCTCTAAATTCTGAATTTCAGAAATAGCTTGTTGCTCTCATTTGCCTTCTCGGGGAGGGGAGTATATCACAAACTTGTCTGCTATTTTGCATCAAAAAAGCGTCTTGGGATTTGCCAGAGACAAGGCCAGGTGATGATGTGATTTTGCTGAGCTCTGGTAGCAGGACTGTGCGTCTGAGCGCTAACCTAAAGTGATCCTAGGTAAAACTTGTCTATACAGCGTTCTGTATTAATATGAAGGCATCTGTTTCTAATCTTAAACACTGAAAAGATGAACTTATGCCTGTAAACTCTGAATTCAGAAAGTTTGGAACATATCAGGTAGAAAGAGCTTAAAACAAACAGGAAGAAACAGTTCTGCTGTGATTGCGCTGCTTTTCAGTGATAAAGCAGGGCTACATTCATACTAACATTTGTTTATGCAAGATCAGGGCTTAAAAGCCCTATGACTATAAACATTCCTTCTTTAGCATGTGCACTGACCATTATTATTATTTCAGTAAGCGCATGAGAAGAGGAAGGAGGAGTTGATTAGAAACCAAAGCAAAGTAACTTACTTGGTACAACCTGTTTCTCTTCTCTAAGGAGTAAATGAAACTTTATCAGACTAATTGCAGCATTTGCCCTGGCTGGTACTACCAGCATAGACTCTTTCACGTATATTTTCTGGCTTGATGTTGTCTCTGTAATATTACTAATGGGAATAAAATAATACTTTTATGAAAGTCAAGATGTTCATAGGATCAACCTCAAAATAATAGTTAAGTGTGTTGCAGTTTGTCATTCGGCGTAATTTCCTTGAAGCCACATCTTGAGTCTATGAAGTAAATATTTGACAATATTTGGGTTACAGACTCCTAGTGAGCCTTGATAGAACAGTTCTGTTGATCTCGGGGAGAGAACAGCTTGAAAAATATGAGTTGACGTGAAACACTGTTATGTGATTGTATTTTACAAATGTTTTGTTCTGAATACTGCAGATTCTCTGGTAGATAAGGATCTTCTATTGGAATTGTGCATGTGGTGGCTCATGAACTGGTTTGTTATGGACAGAGGCACGCGCAGCTAACAGAATTTTCCCTTATATCTATAGGCACTGAATGCTCTTGAATCTATGGCATCAAACAAACAATATATGGATTATCAAGAGCAGCTCTCCCAGGCTTCTCAGTTCATCAAGCATCCAGAACATTGTCTTCGAGATGGCAATAATCTCTTGGCTCTCCTTATTAACACTCTGTACCCAGAAGTGCATTATTTGGACAGCATACGGTAGCAGCTCTGAGCTTTCAGAATCATGCAAGGTTGATTGCTGTGGTTTACACTTAATGTTGTTATTGCACAAGTAACTTTTACCTTTCAGAGTTCCACTTTAAGTCAGAAATGTGAATGGGGATCGCACACTGGCAAGTTTTCACCTCTTTGAGTTTTTTTTTTTCTTTTCTTTTGATTTGTAGGCCTCTGGAATTGCTTATTTTTTGTTGACTGAAAGCACTTGAATATCTTCCTGTGTATGGTGCACATCTGAGAGGGGGATACCTGAGAACAGATGTACAAATCATTAGACAGCAAAGCTTACACTGTAGCATGTTAAGTTTTTGCTTTGTGCCTTTTTTGTTTTCCAACGTGTCATTGCTCAGGCCAGTTCAGAGTGAGTAGGGGATTGTGTATAAAAGAGCTTTTGACTTTCTTAACTGTGATGTCCCTGAATCTTGTGTGAGTGTGTGTCTGGAGACTTGTGAAATCCTTGTACTTGGAAAGATACTATTTAAAATTTTGACTTTTTTTTTTTCTGTCTCACAGAACACTGTAGTTGAAAGGCATGCCTACAATCTTTTCCCGCTTCTGTAAAAGCAAAGTAAAAATTGAACTAAAGAACTTTGTTATTTCCTATTTTCTAAATATTAATGACTCTGCATCTGTATTGCTTGATTAAATGCAAGTAACTTCTAGCCAAGTTCTTTTTAGGTCAGGCGATTTAAATCCAGAGATGGATTTTCTGGATGCCCAGTGTCTGGGAGGGGAGCAGTCAGTTATGTTCATGTTAGAAAGGATTCCTTAATTCTGAAAGTCCTGGTTGTTTAGGAAATACTGACTTAACAAATAGACACCCAACATTTAAGTTTATTCTTTTCTGCCTAGCTAGGCATGATGTGACAGTATTTTAGATGACACTGTGAACAGGTATTTTTCTTGTATTAAATTTGGTGATCGCTTGTTAAAATTCTGTTGCCAAAACATGAACCATGAGCCTGTAAATCTGTTATTTCAACTGAATGATCACTGTTTTTGTTGCCTTGTCTGATTATAAGATGCACTTTTGTTCAGGGAAAGCAGAAAGTGAGTTTCCCCAGTTGCTTGTCTGATGTCCCTTTTATCACTGAGCTGTCTGAGGTGGCCCAAGGTCCTGCAGTCCCAATCTGTGCACCTCTGTGAAGGAACAGTGATCGCTTCTTCTCATCCTCCATTAATTGTGCCTTTGTGTTTGGAACGTGATTACATGTTAAAACATCAGTTCTGGTCACTAGGGGAAGGAAATGTGCTACCTACTGTCTGGTCAATAATGCTTTGAAGTGGTTCCGGTGCTGGAGAACAAATCACCTTTTTTTCTTCTCAACAGATTCTGCTAACTATGCCAGCTGGCTCATTAGATCACCTTCATCTTAACGTGGTCTTAGAGTTCTTTGCTCTATCTGTAAGCCTATAAATACATATACATATATATATGTACACATATGGACATCCCTCTGTATATTAACCAGATATTGATGCAGCATATTTTTTAACAGACTGTTTTGGAAAATTCACGCCTGGAAGAATACATTCTGCTGCCTCTCCTCCCCACCCCCCCCCACCACCCTTCCCCCGCAAAGACTTAAAAGCACTGTTTTTAGTAGATTCAGTGTTGTTGAGCAGTTGCATAAAAATGTGAAGAAGCCAGAAATATGTGTGTTTGATGTGCACCTTTAAAATGAGATATCGTTTCAGCTGTTGAGTTCTTACAATTGTATTTATAACATACTATGTCTGCAAGGACCACGCAAAATAAAAATGAAAAATCAAGTAATTTGTCACAAACACCATCGTATTTTCAACTTGCTGGAAGTGTCCACATCAGGTAGTACATGACTGTTCTTGGAGATGAAAGTATGATGAGGGAATGCCATGCAGTTGCTCAGTTGATGCAGGTCTAGAGACTCTTCTCCTTTGCATCGTGAATTTAACATACCTGTGATACAACAGCCTGTTTTTTGTGCCCAGAGCCCAGGAGAAAGTTGATCTATATGTAATAGCAGAAATAATGCTTCTCTGTCCTGGCAAAATCCCCCAAACCTCTGTGGTAATGTGACCGTAGGGTGATGTACTGGTTCTGTTCTTTCATCAGTCACAACTGAGTCAGACTGTGGAATTTGATATTTCTCCAAAATGATGGGAAAACTGGTGGTGTGGAGGGAAGTAGGGGAAAATTTTGCCTCCAGTGCTGGTGGTATGTCGTTTCTCCCGAGAGCTTTCCTGGTGGGCAGGGCTGGACCAGGCTGGGGTCAGTGCTATCACCATTGACACCATCCTGTCCATTTGTCTTGACCATTGAAACAGCTTATTTAACAACTTACTGCTTAAAATGTAATAGAAATGATGCTGTTGACTTTTTTTTCCCTTTTCTTGGTCTAATTGTGATGAAAATTATTTTTTTTTTATCATGGTTAAAGTACTTTCTGAATAATGCTATGGTAGGCCCTAAGAAGTAGGGAGGATTGACCATGAGCTGCTGCTTTTGCTGTATGCGTCACCCACAAACCAATCTTCTGGCTTCTTGGAGGGCATCGTAGGGGTAGAAGTCTGAACCTGTGCTTTCCTCAAATGCAGGGGAGCAGTTTTATGAACTAAGAGGTCCTCTGGCAGTTCTCTGTCACAAATGTGAAATCCAGAGCTTGGGCTCTTACTCTTTAAATGCTGACCAACAGATGGGCTTTTGTTTCTTCTAGTTTTTATGGAAAGACTTTCATGTTCCCAGCATCTTCCACCCTCCCTCCTACCCTAAACTGCAATGGTCTTGTTCACATAAATATGACCAGGCAATCTCAGAAGGAAAACTGAGATTTGTGTTGTTTTCAGCATTGTAGATTGCAGTAGCAAGAGATGAAATTGGAATGTCAGCTACTTAATAAGAAGTGTGCGTTTTGGACAATTAGTGCGGTTTAGTTGGAGAATTTTTTCTTTCTTTTTTTTCCTTGTTATTCTGGCAACACCATATAAAGTTGCACTTCACTTTCCCAGTGCAGTTGTTATGAAGAAGTCAACTTTAAAATAATAATTCCCAGGCTGGGGATGAGCTTGCAAGCAGAACCACAGGCTTGATGGTAATTCAGTAGCAGCTCAGGCTCCCGGCCAGTGGTGGTTGCTACCAGAAGCAGGATCATTAGGAGAAGAGTTTTGAAGCAGCTCCACTGGAATGATTGCACAGAGCATTGAATTCAGTGATACAAACCTGAAAGTAGGTTGTTGTCACTCCTTTTTCCATTTTTTCTCCTCCTCCTCCTCTATGCCAACTCGTTGCTCTTGACAGCCCTCTCCTGGACCTTTGCCTGACCAAGACTCCGAGTTGACTTGCATCATCCGGTGCCATCAGCTGGGTCTGTTCCCTTGTTATTGGAGCATGTTCACAGTCGGGTTATAGACATGTCTGTGGGTGGCCAGTGACTTTGTAATGCTGACTTCATCTCAGAAGAATTTAAGAGATGAAGTCAAGCCTTAAAAGAACTTTTGTGTAACACAGAGATGAAGACTTTTTAGAAATAATTTTCCTTTTTTTTTTTTAAGAAAACCCAGTTTAGTTTATTGAAATATTTTCACAGCATATTTATCACAAAGCTCTGAGAATCTGCTTGTCTGTGCATGTGAGCACTAGGAGCTGCAATAGAGTTACAATACAGACCACCCTTTGCACGTCTGTCTTTCAGCTCTACCAGCTTTCAGAAAACCTCTTTTTCGCTTGGACTCCTCTTAAAAATTAAGATTTTCTTTAAGGTCTTAAATAAACTCTTCTGGAAGTTAAGGAATAATGATGATGATGATAGTGATGATGATGATAATAATAATGGTAAATCCCAGCAGAAATTCCAGTAGCATTTTTTTTTTACAGCTGGTATTTGAAACATGAAAATACTTCACTTGCTGGCTCTAGGAAGCTGTATGTGGTTTGACAAGTGGAGCGGTGGAAACTGCTTTTTGAAGTAACGTTTGAAAAATGCCAAAGCAAAAAGATGTGAGAAAATGGTAGTTATCTGCTTGCTAAAGACTGTCTGATACGGGCTAGAAACACACAGGTTGGTTAGAACTGATGTCTTACATAGATCCTCTTCTGCTCTTCGAGGTCCATCCCTCTTTGTTTTCTTTTTTTCGTTCTTCTGTCTTCCTTTTAAAGGCTTCTCCTTCTTGTAAGCAGCATCAGAGATGGAAAACATGCACCTGCAAGGTCTGTTTGACCTTCTGCACATCAGTCAACGTCAGTCTTACGTTCGCTGTGAAAGGCACGCTTGTACAGAGCAGGCAGGAATTCGAACGGTGCAAGCGGGTGCGGATGAGATTGCCCAGGTCCTCAGCTGCGTCTCGACGCTGTTCTTTCTGTCGGCAAAGTCTGGCTGCCGCCAAGTCTGCGGTCAAAGTTCTCATAGGTGGAGTCTTGCAGCTGTGGCCTGGCAGGGGAAGAAGTGAATATGGTGAAGACACATTTCTGGCTGCTGTAGACTTCCCAGGTGGCTTCAGCTAATAGCTAAGGAGTGTAGGAGTAAGTGTCTGCAATACTGTTTGATATGGATCCTGCCCTCTGCAGCAGGTAGATGCAACTCAGATGCTTAAATACTAATGTTTTACATCTTAAAGCATCCAGAATGATCTCCTGCACCATTAGCATTAACTCCTACTACTGTCCTGCTCCTCAAAGCCTCAGGAGATTGAGCAAACCTCTCCTGCGAAGGATTGTCTTACGTAGAGTGTGGAGGATCTTGGGTTTTAAGCTTCATCTATCTATGCATGTATCTGTGCAAATACAATCAAGGGTGCAGTATCGTTTGGACACTTAAATCAGCTAAACTATGCTTTTGCAAGTAATTATTACAAATTTAACTGTAGGATTAAATTCCCTGTTGCTTGTCTGTGTCCTAATGCTGTACGCTTCACTGTCGTGCTGAAATGGCCATCTTTCTTGGGTAGGTGGGGTAAGGTGGTGGGGTTTTTTTCCCCATCCCTTCCTAGCTTGGCCACCGCAGCTGTCAGGGGTGTCTAAGAACAGTCTTGTGCTGGATAATGGTAAACGCCGTGGGTGCTGTGGGAGCATGGTATGGATGCTAGACAGAGGATTGGGCCCTGCCACACCTGAGCTGGCTCTGAGGTGGGCTGTTTGGCATCTCTGTATGTTCTAGACTCAGCAGAGCTCATCAGCTTTAATCTGAGCCCTTTTTCTGCTCCATTAGAGACTGGGGCGCAGAGAGGGGGGAAGGTTTCTGTTGCACAGTTTCGCTCTCTCGTTCATCATTCATCAGCCTACTGCAGATGCCATCCCAGCCTGTTCCCCTCATCTGTCCCTTGAGTGAGGGGTTCTTTTGATAGCTTAATATGGCTTCCTACCACACTCTGGGCCTATGGCCCACCTAAACTTCTGCTAGCGCCTTACTGCTACAGCATCCATGTGCCACGGTCTCTCTAACCTGCTGCCCTAAACCCATGTCCTCGCATCAGTGGGGTCTCTTCTCAGCCCTACCAAAGCCAGAGCCTCCTCCCAGCAGTGCCCAAGCCTTGGTCCCTCACACCAGCTCGCCTGGCGATCAGCCCAACCCTGTCCTTGTTCCAGGAGCCTGCTCTCAGGCCAGAAGGTTGTTGCCAAGACCAAGGACATGTTGCGTTTCTCTCCTTAGCCATCTCCACCCTCCTGCTGCATAACATGAGTAGAAGGCAGGACGTCCTTACCGGGCCAGGCTGGATGGGGCAGAGGAGGGACCTGTGAAGTGGGAAGGAGGACATGGGTTAGCAATGTGGTTGCAGTGAGCTGCAGAGCCAGGACTGACCTAGAGCTGTCAGGAGGCTGCACTGGAGGGTGGTGGTGAGACCCCAGTGAATGTGGAGAAGACCTTTTGTCACACATGTCATCCTCTTCAAGATGGTGGGAATTGGGCACTGGATTATAAGGAGCAAAGCGTTTCTGATTTGTCTTACAATTTCTACAGTTTGAGGCAAGCGGTGGCTTTTGCAAGATGTTGACATCAGACTGTCTACAGATGAGTCATGGTGATGTGACATCTCGTCCAGCCTGAGAGGCAGAGCCTGGAGTCCCTCCTCTCCCTTCCTCCCCGTGCCATTGCACAGCAGGGTGGTGGGCTGGGGGCCAGTGGCCTCCAGGCTTCTTGGGGAGGTCTCATCCCTTAGTCCATGAGCTGATTCTCATCTCCTATGAGCTGGGATTTCCCTGCTCTCCTGGGCTTGCTGTGTCTGGGAGGTGGGATTTCACCAACGGTGGGGAAGTACTTGGGTAGCGAGGCCCAGGGGACAGAGAGGGGTGGTCTGTAAAATGAGGATGCCCACCACAGGAGATTAAACTGTTGCGTGGGGTGCAGCAAAGATAAATCCTACCCACAGGCTACAGGGGAAGAGGTAGTAATTAGTCTGTTTCAAGAAAAAAAATAATTAGAAATCTGGTTGTGCAGGCAACAGGTTCTCTGCTAGTTGCCCATCTGTTAGTTTATTAACCTTTCTCCTCGGCACAGGGAAACTCCTGTTCCCTCTGTCATTTCAAAGGTCCCTTCCTGAAGGAGACCTCCTGTCTGCAGGCTGCGAGCAGTGAGCCAGGAGGTTCCTCTGACTTGTTCTTAAATTTTTCCATTAGAAATGTCCTTCTCCCAGGGTGGAAAATCATATAATCATTTAAGAAGAAAACAAAACACAACCAAATCCTCCTGCCTGACTTTATCTGCCTCATTCAGTCGCTGGTTACCGGTCTGGTGGCGGAAGACTACCGAGGGAAACAGCGATACGTACCTCCTCTTGAGAAAACGGTGAAGCCCAGTATCACCAGCAAAATGAGCACTTTAATTCCCAGTGGCACAAAGATCAGGATCAGGAAGAAGGAGCTGTTGGATGCTTTGAATTTATAGAAGTACACAGCCCCCTCTGCTCTCCCGTGGCTGTTGACAGCAGTACAGGTGTATTTTCCATCGTGGGTCAGGTACCGGAGCTCCTTGGTGATGCGGTGATTCAGGCTGGTGATGGAGGTCAGGTTGCTGTAGGGTGGTCCAGTCCAGGTCAGAGCAGGCACTGGCTCCCCCTCGGCGGTGCAGCGTGCCTGGAAGGTGCGATCCCCGTTGGAGCTGACGGTGATGTTGATGATCCTGGGGGCAGCTGCAGAAACCACCACAGGGGAGGTAAAGCGCATCAGGTTTCAAAGGCAGGTCTAATGCAAAACCCCTGGAATGAGCTCTTGGTCTTGGACCCTCAGTGTGTTATATCACGTTGGGATCAAACCTCCCTTGTTTTTCTCAGCACTGTCTTTCCCTAGATTTCCCCACCCTGCCTGTATTGGATAGAGGGACAAAGGGATTTGCCCAGCAAAGCCTGCATGCAAGAATGTGTACTCTATTTGTGTTTTATCCCTGTAAAGCCTTATACAGTTTTTTGAGTTGCTGTGACCTGTGGTGGCAGAAGGCAGAGGCCCTGTACTGTAGTAGGGCAATAATCCATGAAGATGTGTTGCTTTCTGCAGTTGCACCGTGAATCACAGCCCGGTTCTATCTGTGATACAGGCATAACTGCAGTTGGTGACCTTTTTGGACTGCCTGCATCTGCACGTGGTCCAGGACAAGGCAACCATGGTGCTCTCCTGTAAGTGTCTCATGGTTGTTCCCTTGGTCTCTGACCTCCAGAGCACACATAGAGGGATCTGTTTGTGCAAGTCCATTGCTTGGTGCCTGAAACTTGCCAGGTTTGGCAAATTATTGAAAGGGAACATTTCCATTTTTTGATACAACCTATTTTTGATGTTTTCCTCCAACCCCGTAGTGACCATCCAACAGCTCTTGTAGGTTCCTGGTTGCTTTGGGGTATCACAGCGATCCCAAGATAAGGCCACTAATTTTGTATCCTATGTTTGTAGCACATGCGATTGTGTGACCGAATGAACAGTGGTAAAGATCGTTTGGGGGATGCAAAATGTTAAGACAGATGCTGTTGAACATGTCATCTTTGGTCTAGTCTGCTAAGGAACCGTAGCTGATATGACCAAGCTTGTCTTACCCTTTGATCCTTTCCTGTTGGACCTGTTGGCCCATTTCTTGCATTTGGTTCCTAAAAGCATTGTGAAAACTTGAAGGGAACTAAATGAATGTCTTCACGGAGGAAAAGCAGGAGTTCAATATTTACCTCACCTTTTTGTCAGGCTGGACAGCAAATGCATAGCTTGCAACTGCCTACAGCACGTCTTGCCCCTTGGCTATGTAATGCAGGAGGGGTCTGAGGCTGGAGGACTGATCTGTGAGAAAGCTGGCTGTGTTATTTGTCACATGTCTGTGTGTTTTGGTGTTTAAATTAGCCTTTTAAGCATTATTTAACTCTTCCCATTCATACTGCGGGGGCCCACTCCCAAAGTGGGGTGCAGCCTGGGTGCCTTTTCTGCTTACGTTATCATTCCTCTGATGTTAAAATCCAGGCAGCCCGTGAGAGACAGATTTTGCTGCCATCCTGCCCTGGTCATGCTCTGTGTGTGGGTGTTTAGGAGCTGCTCCAAGTGAAGGAGAGCCTTGACTACGCAGAACTTCCCAAGAAGTAACTGAGCTCATCCTCAGGTCCCATCCGGATGCCGGCGGTGCACAGCAGGCGTAAGGCAGTATCACTTCACCAGCAAAATCGTCCAACACGCAGCACTTCTACACTCCTGAGCAAGGTCTGAATCTGTTCCCAAAGCCACTTGGGTCTCCTCGTGCTCCCTCGATCTGTGAGCACACCCGGGGAGGTGGGATTAGCACTTTCCTGAACGAGGTCTCCTTATAACTGAATGCTGGGTGTGAACAAAGCACGTCGCAGCCCGGGGGTGCATTTGGCACAGGCAGTGTGGGAACCCTGGGCATGGAGGGGCACAGCCAGGGCTGTGTGGTCGGTAATGGAGATTCACCTGTGCTGTGTCTCTGCTGTGATGAGCAGCTCTAAAAGGAGGTGTTTTTCAGCTATATAATTCACCTGACGGAGCAAACCAGCCCCACTGCAGCGGTGGGCTCTTGTGTTGGGTTTCCGTACTATGAACAGCATGTGGGCTTCAGTGGGAGCTGATGGGCAGTGTCTGACTTTGAGACTCAGATTTGGCTGCAGTGTGGTTCGCCTTTCTGCATTTCTCTCCTTCCCTGTGTCTATTTAGTCTACAGGCTCCGCAGGAAGGAGCAGTGCGCTGCGTATGTCCGTCCAACAGCTATCACAAGGGGTCCCAGGCTCATTTGGGGATCCAAGTGTCACTTCCATGCAATGGCCACCCACTGGCTGGACTTCTCACCTTGTGTGACTGTTGTCTAGTGTTGCCTCAAAGACGCTTTGTCTTGTGGCTCTTGCCCATGTGGTTTCTAAGTGATCCTCTGGCTAAAACTGGAGGAACCTGGGACTATGTGCTGTCCAGAGGGACAGGATTGGGTGTGCTTAGCTAAGTGTGACCATGGCAGCTGAAGATGCTTTCAGCCAGGTATGGGTAAGAGCTCAGGGCTTTTTTTCTTGCTCAGGATTCAAAACAGTGTTTCAGCCTAAGCTGGAGATAGTAAGAACCTTCAAGAGGACATGAAACTCCCCCTTGTGTCCTCTAATCCTCTAATCTGGGTGTAGTTTTAGGTGTTAATAGACACTGCCAGCTACCCAAATTGGACATTTGTTAATCAGAGATGGTTTTCAGGCTGTTTGTACTAAACTTTTCCTTCTCCAGAGGAGTTTGGACCTATGGCACATGAATGCTGGGTATCTTGTCTTCCCAGGCCCCTGTGACCATCCAGGCTTGTTTGTCCTTGCATTCGCTAACGCACACTCAGCAGCCAGGGTCTCCAGTTTAAATCCTGATAACAAGGACCTCTTTTACCTCATCCCATGGGCAGCTGACCCCCTGCTTGCTTCTCTGCTGCCTGCACAGATCCTGTGCTGCAGGGGCAAAGTGGGATCATAGAATTATAGAATGGTTTGGGTTGGAAGGGACCTTTAAAGGTGTTCTAGTTCAAGCCCCCTGCCATGGGCATGAATGCCCAGGACTTGGCTGTCTCTTACCCCAGCAGCCAGAGCCTGGCTATTTCCTTACCGGTTTTGCTCCTGTTCTCTTCCCTGCATTGTACACATCACCTCATACTGAAAGACTGCAGAAGGCAATGAGTATTCCCTGACCAAATGTTATAAATTAACCCCAGAGCCGGAAAAGCCAACCCTTTGGAAGACCATCTTAGGTCAACTTCTGTTACCACCTCACTAGTTTCCACATCTTATGGCTCTCGCTTCAGGGTGGCTTTGCCTCCTTTGGCACTCTCATGCCCTCTTACCAATCAAATGCAGCTTTATCCCATTCCTGCTTTCATACTTGTCGTGGATATCTCCGGACAACTCCACCCGGCAGAAGTATCTCTCGCTGTCACTCCAGGTCAGATTGTCAATCCTGATGGAAAGGTCCTTGTGCCGGGGGTTGCCAAGCAGTTTGTATTTGTTCTTGTAGCTGATGGCAGTCTTACAGAGCTCACTGGCACTCTGACTAATGCACTTGAAAACGATCGTGCCGTTGTAAGGTTCCTTGATCCTCCAAATGGCAGTGAGGGTCCGGTCAAACGTTTTGTAGGGGTGTGTGAAAGTACAGGGCAGGATCGCCATCTTCCCAAGTTCACCCGTAACATCAGATGGGACATGAACAGACCAGCTGTTGGACTGCACACCTAGAAGCAAAAAAGAGATGATCAAGACTGATTTATCTGGAGTGTTTAAGAGGGAAACTGGGCATTCTTCCTGCATCTGCTCTCTTGTTGCTCAGAAAATGGGTGGTCTGTTCCTGTGGTGAGCCCTGCGCTGCTTGGTGTTCTTGCTGAGGACTCGTGGGTGGTTATGCAGACCAGTTTCGGTGGCTGGATTTGGTATCAGTCTGCAGCAGAGCTATGGGGACTGACTAGCTCATGTTACAAGTGACTTAATGCTTAAGCAGGCCTCCTGTTTGTCCAGAGGACAATAGCAGCTTAAGCTGTGTAACAGTCTTTTGTAGTTAACAGACATTTGTGTGCTTGTAGGAACAAGCCTCTTTTTACTTTTTGTTTTCAAAAATAAAATATCTAAAAAGAGAAGTTTTGCACGTGTTCAGAGATCTGGTGCCTTTAGGCACTGAAGTGCAGTGAGTGCAGCAGCCCCGTCTTTGAGTGCACGGGCACACACGCTCCTGCGTTGCAGTATTTGTTCCACAAATCCTTTGGTGGTGGCATTACCCCTGGGGAAGGTAGCAACAGCTGATGTTTCCAGTGCTCAATGCTGCTATCATCACAAAAGGAGCATCTTACTCCTAAGCTGTGACAGCATCTGAATAAAGACTTGGAGATACTCATCTTACACGGGCTGGTAAGAAGAGGCAAGTTCCCTGTATTGGAAGGAGGATGCCCTTGACAGTGGGGAGAACATCTCCCCGTCAGCAGAGCAGGCTTTCACTGCGTGGACTCTAGCTGCTGGTATCTTCCCAGACAGGCCTTGTCCTGCTGTCACGGCAGGGGAAATTCTGAGTTTTCCAGCTGAGATGTCACAAATGGTTGGGATTTTTTTTCTCCTGGCCAAATTTAGTCACAGTAAATCCTAGCATAGTCTAGGGGGAGTGAACCTTGTCGCCACCAGACCCAGTCTGATTGTTTCTGTCTGATGATGAAAACAGCCTTCACCTAACTGGGCACTCCGCATCTCTGAAGTCTATAAGGGAGACTCAATGTCTCATCCATGTCTCTTCCCCAGGAACCAACAGCATCAACAAACAGCACCTGTAGGCAGTGCTTTCCATATAGATACGTGTATCTATCTACTATCTTGCTAATTGTACAGCTGTAGCAGCAGATTGTGGCTTCAGGAACATCTGTGGATAGATTCCTGTCTTATAAAACTCACTTGATGGCTTCATTAAATCAGGAGCTTTCCCCTCAATAGCTAAGAATAACTGCAAAAAATGTAAAGGCATCCTGTGGGTAATTGCCACCCCTCCCTGGTCTGTCTGTCTTCGCTGCGATCTGTGGGCATTCAGCTGTCAGGTTAATCGAGTAAACTCTAAGATAAGATTTTTTGCTTGTTCTTATATCTATTCTCCATAATATTTGGCAAATACCGCAGTGGCAGTGCAGCTTGTATTAATCTATTGTGTGCTGCACAATGGAGAAAGGCCAACATGGGACCGGTTCTCTGCTGTTCAGTTATTTATGTGGAATCAGGGCCAAGCCAGTATTTTGATAACTGAGATCTGGAGTCGGGCTGCCTTGTCATTCATTATAACTAGATGAGTACGTTTTGCAGCCCAGGTAATCTCATGTACAAGGCTACATGGTCACGCGAGCTCCAGCAAGCTCATGGACTGTGAGCGCAAACACCTATCAGTGAAAACAGGAAATGCTATTGCTTTCTAGTTTATTCTGTGTTATTTGGCAGCATGTCACTGCCGTGACCCTTACTTTTGGAGAGCTGCCGATCATGTGCTTCTGAGTACATGATTTGCTTTTACCGCTACCTTTTTGGTTTGCCCTTTTTTAAAAAATCTTAAGCAAAGAACATTCTTTTTAGCACATAAACATCCTCTTGCCTTCCACATGAGAAGTAATGTTAAAAATAAGTACTTCTAATGTCATCAGCTCCACCCATTTCTGTGGAAACACAGTTTGCCTTGGTTATGAGTGGAGGGAGTTGTCAGCATCTTGTGTATAATTTAACCTTAAAGCTTCAGCATGGGACATCTTCCATGGCTTCCTCTTGCTAATATCCAGCCTTCATTTGTTCATGGGATTGAAGGTCGTAGGCAAATAGCCTACACACCTTACACCAGGTAACTCCTGAAAGGAGCTGTCAGGTCCGTGTATCTGCTCGTTGTCAGTGGAAGTGATTTGAGGTCATGAACACAATAACAAGATCAAAAGCTGGAGGCCACCACAGACACTAGCCTTGCTCTAGCAAACACTATTTGATAGTATATCTAAACAAATCCATTGAGTTTAACAGGACTTAAGTGCATACTTGAAGTTAAACATGAGCTTAAGTGCTCAGTGGAACTGGAGTAAATTGCATCCGTTGCGTAATAACCCCCAGGAACATGAAAGAGCACTTCTGGGTGGTGATGGACATGCTACATCCAACTGACAATGCAGGGGAAAGGTTAGATGAAGAATAACTCCCTGCACAAGTTAAAAAGGCAAAAAATGCAAAAAACACTATACCAAAGACTTCTGACAATTGCAGAGTCAAGCCTGTGAGTTTTTTCCAGTATTACCACATGCACCTGGAATTTCATGATCCTTTTAAGCATTGCGATGGGTAGTGCAATTCTTGGAGAGTTCATTGTGCCAAGCATTTTCCCTGGCACTTCGACTAGAGTGAGAGGAAAAGCCCTGGTCAGACAAGGTTTCGCAGCAAGCTCAGAACTCACCCTTCCTGGAGATGCGAAGGAGGCACAGAAGAAACAAGCCGAGCTCTCTCATGCTGGTTGACGTTCTCCACTGAGGTGTATCAGCAAACCAGAACTGTCCTTACTACATCTGAGCTGCTGGTCTTGCAGTCACAAAAGGTTTTTCCAGGGACGGAAGAAGTTGTGGTTTTCCTCTCCTTGGAGGGAATGAGTTGTCTGGCTGAACCAGCTCTGGATTCAGATATTAATAGTTTTGTGGTCAGTCATGTGAAAAATGCAACAGAGGGAATCAGAGCATTACCCTTTTCCATCTAAAGGAAGGGGACCACGGGTTGGGGCTGTGGACACCCACTCCATGCCTGTGATGGGGCAAAAGGGGATGGTTTGCAAGTGCTCCTGAGGAAGGTCTTGCAATCTGCCAAAGGAGGTGGCTTGAGGCAGTTCCTCCTCCTGAACCTGGAGCCTGCAAGCCAGCTGTGCTTTACCCCTCATGCTCACTGGTTGTTGTCATGCCTAGGTGTAAAAAAACCTAACAACCCAAACCCCTCTGCTTTTGAAATCATCTGAGCACTTGTGCCAAGGTTCAGTGGTGGAAGAGTGCTCTGATGTCCCCTGGTACCCTGCTCTCTCCGGTCTCCCTGTCCCTGATGAGTCGCGAGTTGTTCTCCTCCTTGTTGTTAACTGTTAGCCTGTGTTTGAAATAAGCTGAGCACTGGCCTTTGCCCAGGATCCTTGTGCAAATGCTTGCTCTTTCCTTCTGTGTTTAGCTTTAGCAAGTTTACTCTGTAATTTGCTAATCTGCAGAACTCGGGGCTGGTGGAGAGCTGACCATGCTCCCTTCCACGTCATCTCCCATGCAGTGATCCCATGGTATTGTTGAGTTTAACCTTGGAGCGTGTATTCCCTATCGAGGCTCAGCTTGAGGTTTGCTGCTTTTGCTTTAAACTGGAGGAAAGGCTGATGGTGTCCAACTCCCTCTTCTCGTCTCGGCACTTTAGGGTCCCGCTGCCTCTCTCCTCTTTGGGGACGAGGACAGCAGCACCCACACCATTCCTCTTGCAGGCAGCGAGGGGTGCGCAGCCACTGGAGGGCTCCCAGAGCCAAGATAAGATGATGCTGTTGAGTAGCTGCTGCCACTTTCGCTGTGCCTGGAGCCAGCGCCTTCCCCCAGCAGCGGTGCCAGGGCTCCCCTTTGCTCCTCACCTTCTCCTGAAACTCTCTGTGCGTGTTCCCGTCTCAGCTTGCTGCTCGGTACCTCGCAGAGGAGAGACTTGGAGATTTGGTAGCGTTAAGACTGTTCACTGCTTTCTGATCCCTTTTCTGTCCAAAGTTAGAGCGTCTGTGAAAGGAGGGATTTCTGTTTTCCCAGACTTTTTGGAGGAGGCTCTGAGAGTACCTAGCGATTATTAACGGTGGCTTGGACCTGTTGCTGATCATCAGAGGGTGGTATTATGTCAACTAATGACTTAGACCCCTGCTCAGTCCCTACGCAGGGAACAGGAGGATCAGGACCCAGTGCTCTCACTACTTTGCAAACAGTCCTTAGTATCTGTGAAAAGTAATACATGCCATTGTCAGCAGAGAAACTTGAGGGTACGAGTGGTGGAAGCAGCAAATAAGAGACCTGTATCCTTATCCCATCTGTGTTGTGTGCCTTTTCTGTATACCTTCCCCATTTTCCTCCATATGCTATTTGATTTTATCTATTTCTGATGTAAATTTTTTGGTGTTGTGACTGTTTTTAAGCATGTACTACTCATAGCACAGTGGGACTCAGTGGATCGAAGTGAAAGATTAAAGTGAAATCCATGTTAAAAACAAGTTGTTACAGTGAAGCATAAATGATTAATGTAAAGAATAGCTGTGCTTAACGCTTAGTTTGAACCTCTCCCTCTCTGATGTTTCTCTCTAGCATCTCCTAGACAAGTATCTGGTAAATCAATACAGAAGTATGAATCCTTCAGGTTTTATCTCTAAACTGATTTTATTATCAGACCATCAGATAGCTATTTGAAAATAAGTATTTTAATGTTTGAAAATGCAGAGTTGAAAATGTGTAGCTGAAAATGTTTGCAAAGTATTTGAATCGGCCAAAAAATCTTGTGAACAAAACCATCCATGGGTTATAAGATTCACAGACTCAGTTATCTGTGACCTTTTTTTCCCCAGTTCTGTGTTTAAATAGTGTCTTAAGATTCCTGTAAGGAGGGCTGCTTCTGGTCCAACACTAAAACCAGGATGCCTTCCACGTTCATCAAATTCAGTTTTTCTTCCTGGTAAATCTCTTTTAAGGGTGAAATGATAGCAATTTTTATGATACTTTATTATCTTCCCTCAGTGCTTGTACAGAAGCAACAATCACAGGTCTGGTCCCAGAGACACCCCAGTTCCTGGTGCTTTCTTGTGTTATGAAAATACGTGGAATCTGGAGAAAGAGAAGAGAATGGAAATGTATGCGTTTTCCCGCTCAGAAAATGTATGAGGAAAAAAAGAACCTGTAAGTAAAAACTAGGGAAACCTGTAAATCCAAGTACGTAGAGACTGAATATAGGCCAGAGACAAGTTTTCAGCTAAGGATAGGGAGACATCTGCCCATCCTGCCAATGGTATGGCCTGTTCGTGGCATACTCCTTGGCAGCTGAAGGGGAGTATCTCATGTCCCCATCACCTTCACGGCCACGTCTGGTCCTGTGAATAACAGTCCTGGGGCTTTGAAGGCCAATATCAGCCTTTGCTCCCTCGACTTTGCCTCCTCTGTCTGCCCTGAATCTAGGCGATGGCCTCATGAGGTGCTGAGAAAGTGTCCGGGTGTTGCTTTGACTACAGTAACCATGTGCTAGTGGCGCCGGTTACCTAGCATACCATACCTATATACCATACCATACCATACAGGTTGCAATTTAAAGGCATGATCTGATGGAAAATGCACAGAAAAAGGGAGAATGGCGTGGAAATAAACTGATCGAGGTGGTCAGCAGCTGTATCTTGCTAATATGAGTGTTTTACAGGGCCAGCAGTATTTCCCATCTGCTTTTAACCTTTCCTAGTTGGCTGACTTCTTGTAGAGGTTAGCACTTTCGTAGAGTGTTCACCTCCCGCAGTGTTTTGTGACAGACAGCTGATGAAATTTGCAGGGCGACCCAGAAGCATGCCAGGATGATTTCTTAGCAGATGCCCTCCGGTCAGTGATAACCCTTGCACCACATGCGTGGGCAGACAGCAACCTGATAACCGAGCCCTTTGGACCTGTCAGGAGCTGCTCCATGCCACCTTGCATGCTTCTCCACTGACCGCCGTGTTAAACTGCTGTGATCTGAGCGTCCGTCTGGTCCTGGTGGGTGGTGATGTGCACCCAGGTTGCAACGCGTAGCTGGAGATGGGCACGGCAGAGCTCATGCCTTCTGGTCCCATGTTTGTCGCTGAGGATCTCCCCAGTGAGCTTTTCTGTGTGACTGTACCTGTGCTGATAATGCACCTGCTTATTCAAGGACCAGAGCGGAGCCAGTAGTTCTCCCTCCCTCTCTCTGGGTCTTGATTCCAGCTCCAAGGTTTTCTGTTTCAATTACTTCAGTGGCACGTGTAAATCCCGCCCCTAATCCTTCGAATGTGCCAGTCTGCACATGTTCGACGCAAAAGCCTTACGTTTTGTCTAATCTGGCACTGTTCCCTGAAGGGATTGGGTCTGGGAAGTAGCTGGGAGGCCTGAGGAATTTTCCCTCTGCCTGCTCTCTGCCAGCTGGGCAGGACAAGCTGAGCTGGCCTGAGCTTCTTGAGGAGCCGCTGTGGGCTGCCAATCTCCTTCCAATCTCCACTTCATCCTCACTGAGCTGGAGGGGAAAAAATAACCGCAGTTATTCCTTGCGCTTCCTACAGCGCAAGGAAAACAGAAGGGGTGGGAGGGATGGAGGGTGTCTAAATGAGACACCATTCCTGTAGGTGACACTGATCCTTCTTCCTGGCATTGAGTGCTCCTGCAGAACATGGTCACTGCTGTGTCAAGCTTCTGCTGATCCAATTTGAAAGTCTACAGGTTCAGTAGCTCGCCTGAGGTGTTTGCTTACCCCCTTAAAAATGCTCCGACCTGGGAAACTCTCCTGCCTGCCATATCATTGCTGCAAGATCTTGGGCTGTTCCATCACGAAAGCTGAAGCAGCGAATTGATGGAGCAGCAACAGGGGTGCTGGTGAGCCCTTGTTGCCTCTGGTGAAATCAGCTAAAGAAAGTTGAATGCATTTTTGGGTAGTTTTCTCCCAGTGGGCCATTACTGTATGAAAAACATAACTTGCATCTGATGATGGGCAGAGCATCATGGATGGAAGGAGAACAAAGGAGTGTCTCTCTAGTAACTTGTTGTCTGTTGGGTTCTATGTCACGTCTATATATTGAGATGAAGAACAGGTCCGATCTCCCAGACGTGTGTTTCTGTCCCTGCTGCTGCCTTTACAAAAGCCTCTGCTGTGACCAGGAAGAACTGGGTTTGGGACACGTGCGGACAGTCAGGGATGTTGTGTACTCGACTTTGCCCACACCAAGGTGGGGGTCAAAGCCATTGAGAGAATGAGCCTGGGGCCACGATAATGCTAGTGCCTGCCTTCTCCAGGCAGCGCTGGGGCTCAGGATCGGGCGACTGTTTATTATCGGCTTTACAGTGGGGTTATCTCATCTCAGCACTGGGCTTGGTCCCCAGCTTGATCAACAGTGTAGATACACCTGATTTCATCACAGCTTTGCCCCGAAATGCCTGATGTTGCCATTCAGAATGACAGCCCTAGGAGACCTTTGACTCACAAGGGATACATATGGACTCGCTTAATGATAGCAATGGAAAGTTTTAGCTCCTCAGACCCAAGTGAGCTTACCAACCACTGACTGTCGTCCCCTACCCTGGCCATCCTGTCATCCCAATAAGTGCTGAAGGTCTGGTCTCTCTTCAACGCTGGGATTAGCCTGAGCAAGGGGGTGAGCCAGCGGGCAAAATGAAGAAGCTAAATCTGTCCTTTAGCCTAGTCCTAATGACGTGTCTGATTAAAGGCGCTTGAAGTGCCACCAGAAAAGAAGTCCCTGCCCACCCTTCCTACTGAAAGTGAGCCTGTGAAGATTTATGTGCTCTGTCTTCCCCTGCTGAATGAGCGCAGCTGGTGATTTAAGAGATTTACGCTCCTTTAGCTGTAGATTTCGTAGCCCTTCTCTGGGATGAGAGAGGCACTCCCTTATACTGCAGCTTGGGAAGGAGCATGGGCTGGTTATAGCCGTCAGTCCATACGATATCTAAAGCAGGTCTTGAGCTTTGTTTAACACAAGACTCTTGGCCAGTGAAGCAGTAGGGCTGATGAATGCTCTAAGCTCTGGCTGCCACCACCGCCACTGCGCTGTCTCATGTTGCAGACTCAAAGCAGATTCAAAAGCACTTAGACTTAGATCTGCTTCAATGAATAGAAATGCACCTCTCGAGGATGTGCCTCTGGAGGATACCTCTCTGCCTCTTGTTTTCGCTCATACTCTGCACCCAGCCTCTCTAGACTGATCTTTAGTGTGGCATCTTCTCCAAGAAACATACCATTCTATTGTCGTTTGCCCTTCCTGATGTCTGATACTCTGTAGTGTTTCGTTGCTCCAAATGCAAAATCATAGACATCAAAATGTAGACATAATGTTGTTTTTGTTGTATTTTTTGTTTGTTTGTTTTTTGTGTGGTTTTTTTTTTTAACTGTGGTGCCCCAAGCTGTCATGCATCTGTAATGTGATTAAAGCCTAGACTGTTAAACCATTGCCCCTTGCTCACTGGCAAACCTCAGCTGAATTTCTCTTCTTGGCATTATCTACTGCTCTACAGCTCCAGAAGCACTTTGACTGCTCCTCAGCCCATCCACCTGTGTCAACCATAGGTTTTCCATCCTGCATAGGTAACTAGCCATCATGCTTTCTCTTAAATATAGCCCAACATGTGTTTGAAAGTGATGTGCTTTGAAAGTGATGGTGGGTGGAATGGCCAGAGGAGACCACTGCACCATCTCATCTGACCTGGTACTTGTAGTATAACATGGATAGTTTTCATCCGCTTGCTTCCCAACTGAGTACCAAAACTTGTGTTTGACCAAGGGACTTGAGGAAAGTGTGTTTTACGGGCATTATAGACACTTTTGCCTTTAAGGGGACCACTGCAGATAATTTTAGTATGTAGTTCATGACCTGTATGACCTGGCTGAGGGAGCTGGGGTTGTTCATCGTGGAGAAAAGGAGGCTGAAGGGAGACCTTATCACCCTCTACAGCTCCCCGAAAGAAGGGTGTAGCCGGGGGGGGGTCGGTCTCTTCTCCCAAGGAACAGGTGACAGGACAAGAGGAAATGGCCTCAAGTTGCACCAGGGGAGGTTTAGATTGGATATTGGGAAAAATTTCTACACCGAAAGGGTTATCAAGCATTGGATCAGGCTGCCCAGGGAAGTGGTGGAATCACCATCCCTGGGGGTGTTTAAAAGACAGTTAGATGTGGTGTTCAGTGACATGGTTTATTCATGATTTTTGTCAGTGTTAGGTTGATGGTTAAAGGTCCCTTCCAACCTAGACAATTCTGTGATTCTATGAAGGGCAGACAGTGTAGGTGCTATTGGCAGAGCCTGTCAGTGCAAGATCAGCTCTTTTCTAGCTGGGGCAGGAATTAGGTGAGATGAAGGCAGCAACTTTCCTTGCCCTGGTGGAGTGACCTGCCTCTGGAAGAGCCAGGAGAAGGAATAATTTTTGCTGTCTGTGGCAGAGGTTCCCAAGAAGGCGGGTTGAAGATGGGATTGTGTTGCTTTTTTATCTTATATGGGGTTTTCTTCTAGAGTTCAGTTTGCTTAATGGGTGTGATACTTTGATCGATGCAGGCAACGGGGCGAAATAGGACATACTGATAAAGTATCACTGCCTGCGTGTTTGCCTTCTACCTTCACCTCAGGAAACATTTCTGGTAGTAAACGGAACATTTGGTGCCAATAAATGGCAAACTGTTTTGAGCACATTTCCAGCCTGCTCAATCCTGCCTTCAAACTTGCATGTGTCTCTGCTGGTAGGTGCCCAGAGCTGGCAATTTCTCTTTCTGTGTTGTTGGTACTGGGATCTGCTGGGTTGGAAGGTCCCAGCGATGGAAGTGCCAGGAAGAGGCATGTGAGTTGTAGCATATAAAGGCATTTACTTTTACTTCCTCTGGTCTCTGATAACATAAAAGTGTTTCTAAAGAGCCAGTGCTAACACTTTCAGGCCAATGTAACCTTTACTTAATTGCACGATTGCCATAATCTCATATGGCCCTTTAGATACCAAGTGAGATAAGGCCCCTACCTAGGGGAGCTCACACTCATTAACAGTGACGGATTATGACATTGACTCCTGGGATTAAGATCAGAGGCTGATAACGTGGAGGAGAAGCGTTATGGGGAGTGCATTGTTCTTATCAGTTCTCACCACACGCGGGGTTGAAGCAAACAATAGATCAATTTACATCACATAATACACCCTACTCACAACCCTGTGTGCAGGGTTGTGCTCTGCTGTCAACTCACTGGCAGGACCTTGTTGTTCTTGTTCAGGCAAGATTAGAAAGTGAAGTTGCACCAGAAGAGTGAAGCTGCTTGACCCAGAAGCGGCAAAGTGAGGGAAGCTGAGGAGGCGTAGTGGAAAAGTCAGGTGAAGAAGAGAAGCAACTTAGGGTTGGGCAAAGACAATGCTACAGTGTTGGAGAACAGCCGAGTTTGAGGGATGAGGGGAGGATGGCCTTTCCGTGAGGTGGACGTTTTCATACAGTCATTTCTCTCCTTTCCAATCTTGAACCCCCTTTATTGGTAGTCACCTTTGGTCATGGTCCCTTTTGCAAAGAGATTGCCTTAAAGCACAGTAGGATGCAGCCAGGGCATCAGCAAGATGAAATTTGGTTATGCTGCAGGGCAAATAAAATACTGGTAGTCTAAAGCTGGGAATCAGGTAAAGCAGGTGGGGAGGGGAATGTGCTGGTTAGGAGTGGATGTGATGAATGGAAGGAGCAGTTAATGGCACTTCTTGGCATGTGGGGCAGGTGGCTTTCTCACAAATCTCTGCTTCTCACGTGACCTCCTCAGAGACCTTAGCTGAGTTAACTAGAAAGGTTCTGCAGTCCCTGAAGGCAGCCTCTTCCTTGGGTTTCCACAATCCGTAAGGTTGGGTGTGAGCTTATCGTGATGAATTTGAAAATCATTGTGCCTTATTGCAGCATGTCCTTAAGTACCTAAAGAGTTAAAACATACGTGATCCTCGATTGCCCACTTTGTGGTTTCCAGCAGTAAGAGGGGAAAGGAGGTTTCTCTTTCTGTTAGGGAGCTGAGTGACTGAGGCCACCTACAGGTGTAGGCTTTCAAGGAGTAGACTGCAGGTGACTTTATCATAGGATCACAGAATGGTTTGGGTTGGAAGGTACCTTTAAAGACCATCTAGTCCAACCCCCTGCCATGGGCAGGGACATTTTCAGCTAGACCAGGTTGCTCAGACCCCCAGCCAACCTGGCCTTGAACACCTCCAGGGATGGGGCATCTACCACCTCTCTGGGCAACCTGGGCCAGTGTTGTCAGACAGGTTTTGATCTGGCCCACGTTGATGAAACAGAGACAAGTTTTTGTAGGCAAAAGGCATTAATTTGTTACAAATAATCATACTGTAGAAAGATTAGTCCGTGATTTAGCCAGAGAAGGAAGAACAGACATGTGTGTCCTCTGAGGTGCAATCACTCAGTTGCCTGTCTGGCTTGATTATTTTGAGTAATCAGGCCTTTGGCCCTTTTTCTCTGTGTGCATAAATGATTCTCAGTTATCCTTTGAAAGCTTTTGGATGGGTTCCCAGAAGAACTTAAATCCTGCATGGCTTCGTGACATGTCTGCAAGCAGCTGTCTTCTCGGCACCAGTATGTGGTTACCTCTCCCATCATCAGGAGAAATGTGGCTATGTGTATTTGAGGAGAACGTGGACAACCCCACGTGTCTGAAGTCAGAGCTGTTTGGGTGCATTTCTTTCATTACTTGCTCACAGCTTCATCTAAAAGCACAGGTTTCTGCAAGTCTTACAAATAGCCATCATTCTTTGAAAGGACAATGGAACAAATGAATGTGCAGAACTCGACGGCGTGATTATCGGTCACGTCGCAAATGGGGCCTCTGTTACCTCCTTGGCTTTATTACGTAAATCTGCAACATGCAGGGTAGCAGCCTCCTCTGGGAGAAGGAGTGTTGTAGGGACAATGTGCCTTTCCTGCACAGCATTCTTGCTGATATTCCTTCTCTCCTATTGTAGGCTTCCAAATTCCTTGGCCTGCCATGTGCTCTAGCTTGAAGGAAGGGTGACACTGGTTTTGCCTGGCTGGTCTACATGAGTCTTGTGGATTCCTGCTTGTTTGCAGAATTGCCACCCTGGGAGGCAGTGAAATGCTTACAGCTGTGATTTTCAGCTATACTGGAAGGGAGCTGATGGGTGGTTTGACTTGCTGAGAAGGACCATTCCACAAGGTCCCAGCAGAGTTTAGGCTGGAGCTATGAATACTGCATCCCTCCTGTGTAATTCCTTCTTTGGCACCTGCTGCTCCTGAGCCTTGTTTGCGTTGAAGATGAGAGGCGACGTCAGCTTCCAGGAGGTATCTGTCAGGGGAAAGGTTTTCTTCTGGAATTTTCGTTGCAGGCAAAATATAAAACAATTAACATTTTTGTACTGAAAAAAACCCACCCAAAATGTTTGATATTCAGTAGAGAAAGCCTGGAGGTCTCAATCCACCTGGGCCCATTTCTCAAGCACATTTGGTGTAAATTATTTCTGTTAGACACCTCCGCTTCTTTTCTGCACATCTGCAAACATCTCAGGGATAAGGATAGGTCTCCTTTTCTGTTCTATTCCTGCCATTCTGCTCTTAATTGCCAGCACGATGCTCAGTTCACAACGTATCATTTGGTGTGTCAGAGGGCATTTGCTAACCTAGTGCTTCTCTCTTCATATCAGCTTTGGCTTAGTAAAATAAGTAATTACAACATGGCAAATTCATCCCAAAGCTGTATCACTCATGTTTTGGCTAAATGTAATCTCATGCTCCCTTACGTAAAGTCCCCGCTATGTTTTGGAGGGCTGGTCTGTCTGCTGCATCGATGTGTGGATCCTCTTTCCTGAATCCATTCTTTTGTCTTTTCTGGTTAAACTAATGAAATCAAACGGTGTCTTTGGCATCTTGTGGCTGAAGGGTGATCAAATGGTATGTAATCTGCCCGCATGAAACCTTTACTGAGTGCCTCTGTAATAGTTGTGTTGCTGTCCTAGCCCTCTGGGAATGCTGCTCTTGTACGTGGACAGAGCAAGTCTCTGGTGCTGTGGACGCTCTTGCCAGGTCACATGTCTTTCGTCATTATCCACCCCACAGAGATGAAATCCTATGCCTTTAGGTGTTTCAGGAGAGAAATGAATGGTATGTACTTTCCAATAAGCTGCTGAGGGCAGCAAGGTTTGAGTGAACTCCAGCGAGGGTTCTGCCCATGGATGCCTATGGATGGACACTGCTGTGACAGCAATATGGGTGCAGGGAGCCCCAGAATGAGCTCTGGTAGCAACTGGAGGGTGTCGTGACTAAGGATATTCAAGGGTTAGTGAATCTGAAGTGTTTGGTGTTGGAGAAGCAATAACGCTTCCTCAGAGGGGTTGATGACCATGTCCATCATGAACCACACACCGCGAGCAAACCAGGAATGGGGACGTGTAAAAGGGAGCGAAGCCTCAAAGGGCCATTCATGGTGGGATGGCCAAAAAGGGAAGGAGTTTCTTGGAGCGAAGGATGGAAGTTCAATATCTCCTTAGGGGATTTTTTTTGGGCTTGCAATTCTTCCAAATTATTGCCGTGTTCCTTGTCTCTTGGATAAAACTTGGGTTTGTTACACGTAGTGGGCTTGCTAGCTACTCACGGTGCCTGGCAGAAGAGTTACACACAGGGGTGCATCTTGTTGCTAAGCCACCACTGCATAACATTTGCTTCTAAGTGGGATTTCTCTCTCCAAGGAGGGAGAGTTTGTATTTTGAAGGTATTCTGTGCGTAGGTAGGGTTGAGTCACCTACGCAGTTTAGACAAGGGTAAGCTGAAGATAAGTGATCTGTTGGGTTTTCGGTGAAGTGAATCAGAGAGAAGTGTCAAGGGGGTTATCATTCTGGATTTTCCTATTCAGTTGAAAACTGCTGCTTTGTGTGCAGGGAGTGCATGAACGCAGGGAAGGGTTGTATTTTCCTCGGGCTGAGAGTAAAGCCAGGACATCACAGGCAGCAGGAGGTGACTGAGCATCCTGCATTTTCTGTCAGATGATGCCACTTGCTGTAGGTGTTCTCTGTCATGCGAGTAGAGGAAAACCACAGAGAGCAAAGGGAAGACGGGGATGAGCTGGGAACGTGTAATGAAAAGTACATAGAAATTCCAGGCACAGGAAGTTTTCTTATTTTCTTGTCCTGCAGATGAAAGAAGGTTCAGGTGAGGCGAGACAGATGTAACACAAGCTACTACTTATGTGGCCTGTTTGTCATCACTAACAAAACCTCATCTAACTTTTTACCCACACAAGAGGTACTCAGCATCAGGGTGGCTAATGAGATGAATGATTTGCGGGTAAAGCACAGTTAGGCAGGGGTTTTTAGGATCTAATCTTGAATTTAGGCCTAAGATGACCAGAGTCACGCGGTATCTCCTGGGAGCTGTTTCATTGTGGGCCTAGACCCTTTGTGGACCTGCACTCACAGCCTAGATTTGTCCCACCTAACTTGGTTGTCATGAAAATGGGTGTCTAGTTGCCCTCAGCCCCTTCTGTGGTCAACAGAGAAAGATAAGCCGCTCCTTCTTAGCTATTTCATAGAGGATGGTATTTATTTTACCGAAGTGCTTCTCTCTCTGCCTTGAATCCCTCTCTCTCCCCATGAATTGTCTAAAGTATTTGTAGCTACCAGGCTACAAAGTCTGGCGTTTCACCAGGAGTCTCTGAAGTCAAAGGGGTCATATCTGGGCCTTACTGGGGCAGCATTTGGTGGGCGCCAGGCACCGCTGTCACAGAGAGCACAGCAGGATTCAAGTGTCGCCTGACCACAGAGAAATCTAAAGAAGGGTAAAGACAGGCAAGGCAAGTTAAAAAAGAGGTTGTTGTATCTTCCTTTTAGAGTTGAGAAAGAAAAACACATAGGGTTTACCCGGTGAGTGTGTAGTCAGAGGCACTCTGACACATCCATGTGTTGGATTCTTATGCAGGGTATTCATGTTCCCATCCTGACTTTTTTTCTGTGTTAAGTCCTAGATCTTTATGCACAGATCCTTAATGATAGCCAGGCTGCTAAATTTGTCGCTCACTGGTGTTCTGAACCAATTTTCCTGAAATCTAGAGATGTATCTGCTCTTCCCTGTTCTTTTTTCTAGACACGTGTAATTGCCTTGCCCTGCACATTTGACTGGCATGGGTAAGGCCTTCCATAGACCTTGCACCCTCTGCCACACGCATGCAGAACGTAACCTGCCATCAAGGCAGAACATCCCGCCCTGTGTGTGAGAGCGAATTCCAGCACAACTTGCAATGGCGGTGCAGGAAGGGACCAGGGAGGTTATTTCTACTCACATCAGCCTGTAACTTCCCTCTCCGTTTCTTAGAAACGCTATTCCAGTTTTGTTATCCCTTTAAGTAACCTACTCTTCCTGTGTGTCTTATAAGCGGTGAATATGGAAAGGGAAGGTAGCATGGCTTTATTAGAGTGGCTGTTTGTGTTTGAACTTTCTTTTCTGTTAGACACGACCCTTACTTGCCTTCATTTAATTTGTTTTACATTAATAATAAAAAAAGCTATTGTGAGAAGACACATCAAAAGATTTTTCTATAAAGCTGAAAACTGTTCTTCTAGGTTGTCCTACACTTCGGTATGTCTGTGTGGTATGAGAGGGCGGTCAGTGCAGTATAAAGCTGGGAATAGTGCCTTCACCTGAAGCAAATCCTTTGTGCAGCAATGGGGTCCCGAGTGGCTGACTTTCCTATGGAGTATCACTTCCTCCCCCACAAAAACGATATACTACAATGTGTTTTATAGCTGCCTTATGGCTGCGGCACAGGGACAGTTTGCTGGAAAATTCCACTTCAAAAAATTCCTCCTTTTCCTTCCCAGTGCGCCATGCCAGGGGCACTCTTTTCCTAGTATGATTTCTTTAATTATACTAATTAGAAAATCTGATCCTTAACCTCCTAAGAGGCTAAAAGATCTCAGCCTTTTCTGATTAAACTGATGACCGGTGCAAGAATGTTTAATCTAAAGTGAGGGGATTTGTAGTTTGCCAGTTTTCCAAGCCCGTGGTCCCCATCCATTTTCTAATCTCTATATTTTCATGGTAAGCAAAAGAAAGGAAAAGACAGATTTTCGTAGAAAGTGTTTGCATTTGGACTCCCAATTTTGCAATCATGTGCAGATGTGGTTTTATTTTATTCAAAAAAATAATCTCATTGACCTCACTGGGCCTAAAAGCGTAAGCAATTGCTCTCATGTTACAAGTGTGACTGAGCCGTATTTTCCCCATGCTGGTACTTTGTTTGATCACAGGACTGATTTCATTGCTTACTTCTGAGCATTTGAATTTGTTGTGAGAAATCCTTCTCATGGCGGTTGAATGTGCTCCACATTTGGGGCCAGCTTTCCAGCTGCATCGCTTCTAGGGCAGTTTGAAATACTGGTATGGTGGGCAGGATTTCATCTGGCCTCAGGCTGGATCTTGTTCTCCCAGTCCCGGAGGCTCTTACCATAGCACATGACGCAATGTGAGCTCCTCTCTCACATGTTCGCCCTTTCAAGCTCCCTTTCACTGGTTCGCGGTGACATCCTTCTTCACGATACCCTTCGGTGATGCCCAGAACCACCAGGTCACAGAGCTACTTGTGTTCCCTCTCCTTCTTTATTTCTGTTCCTCTTTCTACCCTAGGTGAGTGCTCCTGTGTCAGGCAAAGGGCAGTGCTTCAATGCTGCTGTCTCCTGTGGTCTTCCCCTCGTGTGTGCCAAGGATGTAGAATCATAGAATACCAGATTGGAAGGGACATCAAGACTCATCTGGTCCAACCTTTCTTGGAAAAAGCATGGTCTAGACATGATACCCCAGCACCCCGTCCAGCTGAATCTTACTTGTGCCCAATGTTGGAGAATCTACCACTTCCTTAGGGAGATTATTCCAATGGCTCATTGTTCCCATTGTGAAAATTTTCCTCTTCTGTCTGATTGGAATCTCCCCAGGAACAACTTGTACCCATTACCCCTCGTCTTTTCCATGTGACTCCATGTAAAAAGGCAGTCAGCATGTTCTTTGTAGCCACCCTTTCAATACTGGAACCTGATGATAAGGTTTTCCCTAAGCCGTCTTTTCTCAAGGCTGAGCAAACCCAGTTCTCTCAGCCTTTCCTCATACGTCAGACTTCCCTGTCCTTTGATCATCTTGGTGGCCCTTCTCTGGACCCTCTCCAACCTGTCCACATCTTTTGTATAGCGGGGACCAAAACTGAGCACAGTTTTCCAGGAGTGGCCTGACCAGCGCTGAGTAGAGTGGGATAACGACTTCTTTATCTCTGCTGGTGATGCCCTTGTTGATGCAGCCCAGCATCCTGTTGGCTTTGTTTGCCACAGCAGCAGCAGCACACTGTTCACTCGTATCGAGCCTGTTGTCCGCCAGAGCCCGCAGGTCCCCTTCCATGGAGCTGCTCGCCAGCCGGGTAGATCCCAGCTTGTGCTGCACTCCTGGATTACATTTTCTCAAGTGCAAGACCTTACGCTTGTCCTTGTTGAACTTCGCAATGTTTTTGTTAGCCCACTCTTCCAGCCTATCCAGATCTTCCTGCAGGGTGGCTCTCCCTTCTGAAGTGTCCACTTCCCCACTCAGTTTGGTATCGTCAACACGCTTTGTCAGAGAACACTTCATCCCATCATCCAGATCACTTATGAAATATTAAACATCTTTGGCCCCAATGATCGGGGCAGTGTGGGCAGCAGCCCCACAGCGCAGGAGCTAAACCCCAGCCCGTGCAGGACCAAGAGGCTGCACTTGCAAAGGGTTGGGCATGAAAGGGCTGTCGCTGATAAAAAATGCAGGAGCGTTATGCAGCAGAGTTCTACTTTGCGTTGAAATGCACTAGCAAGTCAGGAGGGCTCAGCCTCAAGGTAGGTAATTACCTTCAGAGCCCCTTTGCCAGTGAAACATCGTTAAATATTAGCTGGTGTAGGAAGTGCTGGGGAGCCAGGAGAGGTCCACGCTGCCTGCTGCGCTGTGTCTAGGCACTGTCTGGGGGGTGTTGGTTGACAAAGGCTGGGGGTGTGCCAGGGCATGTCGAGCAGCGTGGGTGTCTGTGTGCCAGCACCTGGTCCTTTTCATTTACCAGCATGGACGTGGCCCATGGGGACCTAAGCCCAAGTCTTCTGGCTCAGGTCTATGAAATAGTAAGGCTTCAAACTCCTATTTAAACACTTCCCATTTCTATGCACGAGAAACTATTTATCTTGGTCTATCTGTGCCTTTGAGAATAAACAGAGTGAGGGTCTTATGTCATTGGGGTGTTTTTGGTTTGAGAGTTATACTGTTTCCCCATCTCATTCAAAGTCCTGAGTAAGCCAAACAGCTGGGAACAAAAAAGGCTTTACCACCTGAAGGCAGGTTTCCATGGCAAGACAAAGAGAAAGCATCAGAAAGGTGTTCATTTTGTGTCTAACGATTCACTTGCCATAGTGGTCTTTGCAATGCTTAGACATTGCAGGGGGAAATAATCAAGTATTTCTTTTGAATGCACATCCCTGCTTCCTTATGGCTAGCATCTGTCTTAGCGGGTGAATTATTCCTAGCTATGACCAAATTCTGTGCCAATTCTACCCTTTACACTAAATGTCAAGATTCAAAAGATTAGCTAATTATCAACACGAGCATTCTTCATACTGTTTATATTTCGTGTACCACATGGTAAAACCAAACAAAACCTGCGACAGTCCTGGAGAATCAGATAAAGGGGATTGTATTATCGCATATCCCCAGATTTGAGCATCTAAAGTGGTGGTGTGCTGCAGTTATACCTCCTGCTTTCGGTTCTGCTTCTGCAACCGACTCTTGGGTCTGGTCCTCCGGTAACCTAGGCTGAATGTTCCTTTCTCCCAGTTCAGCATAGAATCATGGAATTGCTGAGGTTGGAAGGGACCTTTAAGATCATCAAGTCCAACCTTTAACCTACCCTGACAAAAGCCACTTCTAAACCATGTCCCTAAGTGCCCCATCTACCCTTTTTTTAAACACCTCCAGGGATGGTGAATCCACCACCTCCCTGGGCAGCCTACTCCAATGTTTAATAACCCTTTCAGTGAAAAAATGTTTCCTAATATCCAATCTAAACCTCCCCTGACATCATCAAGGGTGTAGCATCTTTGCTGCATGGCCAAATGTTGGCCTCTTCTACACTTGCCCGGACACTGGTTTGCTGGGGGAAGGGGAAATGAGGGCTGTAGCCCATGTCTTGGTACTGCTGCTGGTTCTGTCAGCATGCCCTGGGCTCCCTGAGGAAGCAGCACTCCTTTGGGAAGGGAAAGGAGCTGACAAAAATCTGCTGGTCCTCACTCAGCATCCCACGATTTCTTATCTTAAGTTGTTTATTCTTGCATTCCCTCCCCGTACCTCTGACAGCAAACCGCCTGCAGGACTAGGAAGTGTGTGGCTACAGCCAGGGCTACTGGGCACCTGAACCACAGCAGAAAAGATTGGGGCGCAGGAGAGACACTGGTGTTAAACGGTGGAGACTGGGACAGTTGCCTGACATGGAACTGGGAGTCTTGGAGGGAATTACACACATCGGATGGAAGCAATGAGAGTGTTTTAGGACATGGCAGTGAGGCAGTTCATTTGAGTTGGATGAAACCTGATTCCAAGCAGGTGTTTTCAAGGGGTTTGGTGTTGTGTTTTTTATTAATTATTATTATTATTTATTTTTAAAAAATGTTAAATGCAGTGACATCTCTTTTGCTATGTTATGCTGGCACTGGGAGGGAAGTAATCCAGGGAAGAGCCCCAAAACTCCTGCCCAGCATGAAAGTTTCTTACGAGTCTGATATCACTCGTGTGTCAGAAACAAGAATGCAAACAGAACACTTGAAAAAAAAAAAAAAGTGACTTGAATAGCGTTTATTTGACGTAAAGAAAAAAAGAACAGTTTCAATAATAAGATAAATCAGTTCTCTTAGCAAAGACTGTGTTATGAATGGTAACGGGAAAAAGCATGATATGCATATTCTGACTGATATACAAGTCAAATTACCAAATAACTGTTATTTTGCATGGGGTGATGGGAAGAATGAATTCTCTGAATAGCGTCAAATGAAGAATTAATTCTGAATGACGTGCAAAATCTTTCTAATGGCTGAGACCCGGCCTTCATCTTTTCTTGTTTTTCTGTTCTGTGCATATGGTTTCTTTACAGTACTGCCAAAATGTCCCTGTTGCTCAGCAACAGCAAGCTGAAATAGCACCAGTCGGACGCAATCTGCTGATTTACGCTGGCCATAAAGCCTGCACTCTTTACCGAGTGTAGATTTTGACAGAAGGTTGAAAGCTAGCCTTTGTAGGTTTGCCTCTCTGGGGCACACGTGGTGCTGGGTGGGGAGATGTCAGTTCAGACACCAAAAGATAGCGTTTTCCATCCCAGTTTGACATGTGGAGAGGTGCATCCTCTGGACAGAAAATGACCTCCTCTAACCCCAATGTGGGGGCCCATCCAGCATCTCCCCTAGGAACAAGTCCTCATCTGGTCTTGAGGAGGTTTCCAGCCCCAATTGTAGCTCTGCCTTCGGCTGATCGTGCCGCTTGTACAGAAGCAGACTTTGCACTTGCACAATTAAGAAGGTGTTGATGCAGCAAAATGTCAGAAGTACAAAGAGCAGAAGTTAGAAGTTTCCTAAATATCCCCCATATGCTGATTCCATAATTTTATTTTCCAGTGTCTTTTAGACTACTTATTTAAGTGACAATCTGTCTTTGGAAGAACTTAGTGATGATAAATAGAGGAAAACTCGTATCAAACTCAAAAAAGTATGAATATTTGTTTTAAAAATTAACTCCACACAACATTATATAGATATTTACCAAGTAAAACACAGGAAATGATACATTTTTACAAGTGATCTCTGGAGTGTCAGTTATACAGAAATACTGTCAAACATCTGAAAATCTAACACTTCACCAGAAAATACTGCCAGCAGTTCATCCCAAATATTTTTCACTCAGATCTTTTTGGTGATCGTAAAAAGACACGTTTTTTTTCCCAACCTCAAAAATCAGCAGTAGCACTATTCACAGGCTACTTTTTATTTCCTCTGCCAGAAGAGGAACAGGTTTTAGTCTACTTTCCCAGGAACAACAACCTGACTCAGTTGAAGATGTCCCTGCTCATGGCGGGGGGGTTGGACTAGATGACCTTTAAAGGTCCTTTCCAAGGCAAGCCATTCTATGATTCTGTGACATTACTGCACGTAGGCTAATGCCAACCGAAGGACCGGAGCATATGGAGTAGTTGTGATGAAGATGTCAGTTTCATCGTGAGATGAAGTATCTCGATAAGCCAGGCAGAAAGGTGGCTGAGTTAACACCCACTGAGGTGACCAGCCTGTTGGGTGCTAGGTCAGCATCCTCCTTCCCTACCTGCAGACCCCGGTAGCCTGTGCAGAGGTGGCACAAGGGCTGAGGGGGACGGTGTAGGGAGAGAGGTCAAGAAGATCGGCTCAAATTAGTTCTACTTGTGCACAGACTGAACAGAGCCATTTTATTGCATAGGAAATGGACAGCAATGACTTTGCTGTTGTCCTCTCCTAACCCATGACCAAGTTCAAGTATTTAGAAAAATCATGAGGTTAACATAAAATCATGAAACTTATTACTTTTTTTTTTCTTTTTTTCTGCAGAAAAAGATTATTTTCAGTGGGACCTGTTTTCTTGGCCTTGGGTTTACAGACTTTTCTCTGCAACTGGGTAGGCCTGAAACAATTTTTTTCATGAAATATTAGAGCCCAGTGCAAACTAAAACATCCAAAAGCTGTGGCTGATAGACACCCGCTCCCTGCTGTTATTGTGATCTTTACGACAAGTCTTGCAGGTGTTAGCAACGCTGCCTGCAATTTAGTTTTGTCGATCTTGTGTGTGATGATTGCTAATACACATCTCCAGCGGGCTTGAGAGATCCTCCAGGCAGAATTCTTCACCACCTATTTTCTGCTTCGCAAAGGGTACTCTTTATTCCACTTTTCTTTTATTATGAAGCTCCCTAAGACGTATCCTATTGCTGTCGTAATCTGGTTTTAACCATTAATTAGGAGTCCCATCAGATGCTGAGAGATGCTCTGCACTTTATTGCTTTACGTCCGATTGCTGTGACTTGGATTTGACAAACAGATTTTTCTTTTCAACTGCTAAGTCATTTCCCCACTGCTTAAAATTCAAGTGTCTTTTCAGGTGTATGTGCTTTTAAATCATTACGGGTTGGTCTTGGGAAAGGTCCCTCCGGCACAGTCCTATCTAATCAGAATAGAAAAAACAAATATGGTGGAAAAAGTCTCTCCACTCAGAGGGTGGCATTTTTGTCTTTTGACTTTGTAGCCCGCAAATCACATTTTTTTGGGAAACATCTTGCGCGCTTGCCTTAAAATCTGCAAAGTATCTCTTTTCTTGTGTCTTTATACCTCACAGCAGGACCTCTGATGTTTCTTCATCTTCAAATAGTAAGCTCGATTGGCTTCTGGGTAGGTGACTTTGGAGAGTGGAAGCTTGTAGATGGCAGAGTTGTTCGTGGTTATTAACAGGAAGGTCAGTGCAGACAAGCAAAAAGACCAGGTTCCTGATGGCAACCCAAACTGCAAAGAAAAACACAACCAACCTGTTTACTGTGTGTCTTTCATTCATTTGATCCCCCAGCCCTTGAACAAGACTCAGAGTCGGGCAGCTTGGAATAAGCTTTCTCAAGGAAGTCTTGACTTGATTTTTGTGGAGTCTCTCCCTGGGGAGGCAGGATTTCTTTATGAGATCTTGACATTGTGCATAAACCTGCAACGACTACCAGCTCTGGTGAGACTTCCTTCTCTTTGTGCGCCTGCAGTGGTCTTGGATGGAGATGAGGTAGGAGCAGATGGAGGTGAGACAGGAGCGGATACCAGAAGTGTTCAGCGTTTCCCTGGGCTGTTGTACTGACTACCTTTAGGCATTCAGGCAAAACAGTTAAACCGAATTTGAGGTTTCTTTACACATGTGGAGGGCCCTTTTCTCAATTCCTTCAGGCAAAAAGTGTAGGCAATATAGACAAAAAGTACAGACATATCATTGTCTCAGAGGTGTTGACAAGAGCTGTGGAAGGTTATGCAGGCTCTGAGGATGAAAAGTGGTGATGATTGTTGGTGGCCTGTTTCAGTGACAACCACGCCAACCTTCTGGGCAGGCTGTGTCCCCTCTCCCAGACCAGTTCTGCCTTTGGCTGAAACGTTATCTGAGTTTTTGTGTTTTGCCTCAGAAGCCAGGAAAATATACAATGTTCAAAACCTGTCTTTGGAAAAAAGACCTTAGCAAATACAGTACTTACCGCAGACAGCATGTTGGTCACTGTTGCTCCCAGGTAGGCACTGAAGAGGGCTGTGAAAAAGAAAGGTAGTTCCAGGTGAGTTCAGTTGCTCGTGGAGAAGACCAGCAAGGACAAACATCTCTCACACTGCCTTGGGCAGCTCAGCCAATGTTTATGTCCATGCCTGGATAACCCCCTCTTAAAGCTCTTTCCTTTGCACTGTGTCCCCTCCATCCTGGAGCTCAGGGAAAGGGCAAAACAAAAAAAGAACTGGAGTGATGAAAAATGTGGCTATGGAAACAGAGGCTTTTGAAAAATGCACTGATATGGCAAGTATGTACCTTGATGGATGGGGTTAAATAGGAAAATAGCCCTTCCACCCCCATCTCTCCTGCCTCTAGGGCTAGAAGGTGGGTCAATGAGATCCAAAGCTAAATCTTTTTTATATGAGCACTGAATGAGCAATAGTTTCACTCCCAGCTCACTCTGATATTGAAATTTCATATGGAATTGCCTTATAAATAATTTTTCAATCATTCTGTGTTGCCTAGCTCATGCCTTTTGTATCCATTTCAATAGACTGGGGAAACTGTACTGCCTAACTACAGATGCAGACTGATCTTGAGCTCCAGTTTTCTCAAAGTTTAGGGGATGCTCTGAAGAAGGAATTTGAGCTGCTATTTATGATTGTAAAAACGAGTATGATTCATCCAGCAATGTTGAACAAACACAATTAACACCTCAAAACTAGGCATCTAATTTCAAAGACCTTAGTTAATCAGCGTCCACTGATCGCCTCTTTTCCTTTGAACACAACTCTTGGCTGAAAGCGAAAGCAATGCTTTTATTTTGTCAGGGGACGTTGGAGCAACGGCTCCGACATCCGTCTCCATCATTCGTCAGTCTCGCCTAAGTCCATCTGGAGGTGGCCATCTGGCTTCAGCCCACCTCGGGTATCAATGCATCTTGTCTCACTTCAAAAGGAAACGTGGCAGTAGTGAAAAATCCATGGGGTACGTACCGCAGGCAATTGCCAGCAAATGTGTCTGCCAGGTGAAAGCGTAGAACATGCCTCCGATGGCAATGCAGGAGAGGGAGCTGTTGTAGCCCCACAAGCCGGAGTAGACTTTGCTAAATGGTGTTGCTAAGCTCAGTGCTGGAAAATAAGTCAAAGAAGTGTCATTCCTTGGCTAAAGAGATAAAAGCAGCTAGAAACGTCATGAATTCAGCTTTTTAGGGCTCTAGCGTGCATAGGTACACTGGGTTCCTACTTTGTAGTCATGTTGCTACGGTCTAAGACTAAAGCCGCTTTAATCTAATGCAGTCACGTCAGAATTTCCCTGGTGCTGCTGAGCTGAATTTGGCTGTAACAGTCTCAGCGGAAGATGTATGAGTGAATGAGTGTGCATGTGAACTCTGAATGCATCCCCGAGGCCTGCGCGTTCAGAGTGATGACTCTGGCTTTTATTAGGCTGCTCCTAAAACCATCAGAATATATTCAGAAATGAAGTATTTAATGATAAAAATTCATTTCAGCCAAAAATACGCTTCTTTCTTCTGAAGATTTCCACCAATATAAAATGAGGTAAGAGAATGGGCAAGTCAATCAAAAGAATTCTTATAACCTAGCAACATATATTTTTTTTTTTTTTCAAGCAGTCATTCTCCAGTGGAAGAAACGTTTGTGACTGTAAATGCTCCACTCATTGCAGTTCCTCTTTTATTCTCCATGCTTTTATATAAATCTGTGACACAAGTCAAATCCTTACCTGCCAGCATCCCCACTGCCGATCCAATTGCCGCATGCAGACAAATGAGCGGAGAAGAGATAAATAAGGCAATCAGGAAAATTCCCCCAGTCCAGGGGTTATCGCAGCCATAAACCTGACCCACCCCAACTGGAATGGATTGAAGGAGCTGCAGGAATTTTAAAAAAAGAAAAAAAGAAAAAGAAGGTGATTTGTTATTGGCTTTGTAATATTTTAAAAAAAAAAAAAAAAAAAACAAACTTTTTTCTTCGCCAGCTTCGTGTTTGGCATTTGTTGGCTGCAGTCTCTCTTTCTGGGCTGTAAGTGGAAAGTTTGGACACTGCTCGGGAGACAGCAGGGCATTTCCACAGGGTTTCCCCTTCGATGAAAATGAGTCATGCCTTTTCCCTAGCCATGAGCTCCTCTGGCGGGTTTTTGCTCTAATATCAAAGGTAAATGTCTTTTGTGAAAGGACTTTGAAGGGTTTGCTCATCATCTTTACATGTGCTGCTGACTTGGACATTTTTACACGGTGTTGTGGAGCACAACAGTGAATCTAGGAAATGGAAGCGCTCAGGTAGATGATGCATTTGAGAAGACATTTGCCTCTGAGTGGGCAGATCCGAGGGTGGAATGGCCAATAATGGCTTGGCCAGAATTACGAGGCTTTACTCAGGTAAACCCTGATCTGCTTATATACCTGAAACTCCCTTGGGATTCAGTAGGAATATGAATGAGAGTTGCTGGGTTCGTGGGACAGGGCCCAACTTGGTCACAGCTTAGAGATGGTATCGAGACACTTTTCCTCAAAATGTTGTGCTCCTCCACGTGGAGGAGCCCATTTATGGTCCCCTTAAAATTACACTCCATAGTAAACGTTTTTTTGAGAAATTTCATTTGTGTGGATTGGTACTTAGTGTCAATTAACTTCCTTTTCTTAATCGCTCCCTGGGAACCCCTCAAAACTAGTCCACAGAGCATTAGGGGAAAGTTATTACTCTAGTACCTGTATTGTTTACGGCGCTATGCAGGAGAGTAAAATGTTTCTTTGGAAAGGTCCCCCTTGAATATTAATTAAAGATATGTGAGCACGTGCCTGCACCCAAATTTGTAACTATTCTTCCATAGTAATATCTGCCTGCTCATTTCTAATCGGAGAGGTGCAATTTTAAAACGACAGCTCTCTGTACGTGGAAACTAAAATTAACCTGTGAGTTAACTGGTAGTCTCAGCACAACCTTATCTATGGGGCACCAATCAGTATGTGCACAGTAATGGGTAATTAGATTAGAGAGGGTCTTTGAAGATTATAGTTTAGATCCAACTGTAAATGAAAGATTCCAGATACCAAAAAGATTCTTATTTTCAAGCTCTCAAAAATGTCAGTTCCTAGAGTAAACGTTTACATTTTGGATAATAGCTATCTTATAAATGCAATTTTGTATTTCCAGGCGGTAGTGCAGTAACATAAAGGAAGATAATATCATTATATAGTGGTTTTCTTTGTAAATGGAGGAGGCTGTTATCCCTAGGGCATCCTACCATTGGCATTTCGGCATCCGTCCAGGTGATGTTTGGTGTTGCTGTTGCAGGCTGAGTGACAGTTGTAGGGAAGAAGAGGTTATGGGGTCCTGATGCAGCCAGGTATAAAGTCAAGGCCAAGTTAAAAGGCAAGGTGAAAACAGGCAGATCCCACTTGCGGAAGACTGAGCCTAAAGCGCTGGTGAGAACAGGGCTGAAAGAAGAACAAAATGGTCTCACTAGGAGCTTGTCAGGTAGGCAAAAAAAAAATATAAAAGAAAAACCCAACATAAAAAACAACTGCAGGAAATTCACTCGGGTGGTTTTTTTTTGGTTTTTTTTTTTGTTTGTTTTTGTTTTTTTTTTAAAAAAGCTGTTTAATTTCCTCAGTCTTTCTGATAAAATCAGAGAAATGCTAGGGTCACTCAGTAAATTTCCTACCCTTCTCAGGGCGGTTAGCAATGTACAGATTCTTGTCACATTATGCAATATATGAGGTGAATTGGGTGCATAGATGGTGACCACGAAGGAGCCAAGATCCTCCACTCATATGGAGGACCCAGTGTTTTTAATAGAGTTATTCCACAGCTCAGTCTCAGTGTTTGGGGTTTTGCTTTTTTTTTTTTTTTTTTTATTACTTGAAGTGGACTGAATTTAGGACAACCAGGTCTGAGTGACCTGTGAAGGTGGCTGTGTGTCCTGTTTAAGCTCATGGATCAGAAGTAAAGGCTAACATCAAAGTTGTGCTTATTAAAGTGAGTATAACACGACGTGAACTTCAGGCAGAGAGATGATATGTGTGATTTAGCAATCTCCAACTAGACATTTGGGGGTGAAAGAACATCTTTCAAAATTTCTGCTGTCCGAATACCTAGCAGGTTATGGTGTCATATATATGAGTAAAGTATTATTAGTTGTTTGTTTTGATTAGCATCAACTGTCACGTCTTGGGACCACTGAACAGCTTCTGTGCCTGGAGAGGTAAATTTTCATGACATTTTTATATGGTGGCTTAAATAGATGAAACACTTGTGGTTGATGGTGGTAGGGAATGGTTAAAATAACGTTCCTCTTGAGACAAAAATGAATTGATGCATCGCAGCAATATGGCTAACATTTAGGGCATTGAATTACATACGATCAGCCATCAATCTTCTTTTTCCCCATTGGGTTTATTTGTGATTATGTGGGTATTTTATTTGTTCTGGGATTACATTTGAGTTTAAAAGTGCAAATAATGATTCAGATTTAGTAGCCCATATGTGCCAGTTGTGTTTCTTTCACATTGTGGTCTGTATAGTGCATAAAAATACAACGGCTCGGTCTCAGTGTGGGGACACTGGGGCTGGAATAGGAAGCAGAGGAGCCATCTGACTTACCAGGTCATGGACACCAGCACTACTGGCAGCAGAAGCCACCAGTGGTAGTCTCCCTTAGCAGAGAAGATGGCCATGAGCAATCCCACCAAGACCCCGTTATAGCCATACAGGCCTGCTGCTACGGCGGATCTGCATGAAGGAAACAACCATCTTGAAATCTTCTCCACTGCGGGTGCTTTGCTCGCATCATGCCCTCTCTCCCCTTGCAGTCATGACTCCGTGTGATGACAATCTGCCAAGGCTCATGCATCAACTTTCAGTTTCACATGCTTGAGTCCCAGGTCCTCCCAGCAACTACCCCTTCTGCAGTTATGTCCAGTGTCCCTTTTGCACTAGACGCAGGATGGTGGGAAGATCTGTCTGGTCCTACCGGAGCAGATACCTAGCCAATGAAGGCTACATACATGCTTTTCATCCATGTTGCTTGTTTAATGTGTAAGACAGCATTGAAGTCACAGTCTGGTTTTGAATGGCAAAAGGATGGACTTACCTGTCCTGACCCAGAACAAGCGCTGTTAAAGTTGAGACAACCGTTCCTAAACAGCCTGTGAGTGTCCACCATGGGTTCTGCACCAGGAAACCAGCAACCACGATAAGCCCACTGAGGGGATTGTTGACAAACATCACCTGGGATATCCCACGCAGCACCCAGTCAATAAACTGGATCATGAGAGGCTTATCTGGAAGAGATCGAATTGAACAATAACAAAAAAACCAAAACAAAATGCACAGATGATACTGATTCAGGATGGGTTTTTTTTGAAACTCAGGAAGAATTTTGGCAGTGGAACTTGGCAGCGCGACTGAAGTAATGAATCAACAAGACTGTAAAACCTGACTGGGATTTATTATGGTCTATACTGAAGTCTTGCAGCTGGAAAGCTGAGATGAACAGGGTGGTTGCCAGAGTCCCCTGTTATAAAGCACCCTGAACTGGTTTCATATGAACTGGCTAATTTATGATGTCTGTGCCTCAGATGGGAAATCGTCTGTGTATCCCATTGCTGATTTATTATGGGGACCTAACACACCTACCTATGTGTAATTTAACTTCACAGTGGCATTAGGCTTGACAGAAACTGCTCAGCTGAAAGGACAGGGAGCGTTATGAAGAATGGCAGAACACCGAACAACCATCCTGGGTTATGTTCTATGGGACTAAATTTGCTTTGTACATGGTATATTGGGAGGTAAATGTCATCTCAGTCATCCTCAAGATTTAAGCAATACGTAGATCTCTGTACAAAGCTGATTTTTTCCTACGAAATGGAAATAAATCAGGGCAGAGGTAGTTTCTGTAATACTTCAACTTGAATCATGTCACTGAGAAGTTACTTGTGACTCCTTTGATGTAATTCTTCTTTGGAATCCCCTAATTAGTCATGATGAAGTAGCTTTACCTTTTAGCCAGGCTCCAAATTCCTTCATGTCTCCAGTGATGTACCCAAAAGCCCTGCAGACTCTCTTCCCAGCTTCACTCAGTGGATTCTGCTTTATTGGCTTTCTTTCCCCTTTGGTTTCTATCTTGACATCGACACTGTTTTCCATGTTTATGTTCTGACCCTTTAGTAAAATTCAATGGGAAAAAAAAAAAAGATCATTACAATGCCTCTTATTGATTTCTGTTTACTCTCTCTACCACATATTATTGCTCACCACATGGTATCTTGGAGCCAGAAAGAGAAAAATCCTTACTCTGAACACCTGATTCTCATTTCTCCATAAGCACTTTTCTTCGTCAGGTGTTTTTGGGACCCTGTGCTGTCCTTGCAGCTTTCATGGAGTCATAGATTTGAACACCGTAAGAAATCCGTGAGGCTGGTGTCATAGTATTTTACCTGATTTTAACACCCTGCTCAGCTATATCATGTTTTCTAGAAATCAAGCAGCTCTTGGTTTAAAGGGTGACTTCAAGAAGAGCAAGACAGCATGAGAGGACACTGGCTTCACAGAAGTTAAAGCTTACCTCAGGATTCAAATTAATAGAAGCTGAACACAGAAGTTAGTAGAAGTTGAACCACAATCTAGGAAGCTGCTTCAATGATTAAGTTTCGCCTGCTGCTTAACCCGTATTTCCAGTTTGAATTTATCCATCAGCCATCAATAGTAGGTGCTTCTCGGTTAGGTTTATGCATCTCTATACAGTCACCTACTGGGATCAGCTCAGCCTTTCTTATGAGCTTGTCCTTGGCTTGAGTGTTGTTCATGGTAGCTCACTCCATTACTCACGTACATACATACATTTCTTTTTTTCTGTGTTGAATTTTAATTTTAGATGCCCATCTTTAGAAGTATCCCGCACTGATTTAAGGGCTTAAAGGCCAAATTCAGAGTGCTTGCTTTCGATTTGCCTTAGTCTTGTTGGCTTCTTCTCTCTGCCATGCTCTTCAGCATAAGACAAGATAGGTGACCACGTATTGCGACCTGTGGTAAGAAATCCTCAGGGACTAATGAAAAGACTCTTATTAAATTAATCAGGCACTGTATCGAGCCTTAAATAAAGTAGGGGAGTTTTATAAGCCAAACAGAGGTTTTTAGGCCTAAGTAAGGTGTTTGGCACATCCACAGAGGGCTGGTAGAGATGGAGTGCCCTATGGGAGACATGCCCTTTGGATTAAGAGGAATACCCTTTGGCACCTTATACAGCTCTAGACAGCTTCATTCAGGCACGTGGATCAGAGACTTACACCTAACTGTAAACACTGGAGTTTAAAACCGATGTCCTATAGTCAATTCATTATTTGTTCATAGAATCATCTAGGTTGGAAGGGACCTTTAAGATCATTGACTCCAACCATCAACTTAACACTGACAAAACCACCAGTCAACCATGTCCCTCAGCACCATGTCTGCCCAGCTTTTAAATACCTCCAGGGATGGTGATTCCACCACTTCCCTGGGCAGCCTCTTCCAATGCTTGACAAACCTTTCAGTGAAGAACTTTTTCCTAGTATCCATCCTGAACCTCCCCTGGTAAAACTTGAGGCTGTTTTCTCTTGTCCTATTGCTTGTTACCTGGGAGAAGAGACCGACCCTCACCTTGCAACAACGTCCTCCTCCCTGAAGGAGCTGCAGAGAGCGAGAAGGTCTCCCCTCAGCCTCCTTTTCTCCAGGCTGAACACCCCCAGCTCCCTCAGCCACTCCTCACAAGACTTGTGCTCCAGACCCCTCTCCAGCTCCATTGCCCTTGTTTAAGGGCCTATTCTCAACATGAATTCAGCAAATTTAAAACAGCCAAACCTTTCCCTGGAGTGTATTCAGTTTCCTGAAGAGTGGGACTAATCCTTGGTAACTGTCAAGACAAAGAAACACAAGCCAGGGTACGTTGCTGAGCGAATACAGAACCAGAGCTGCTTCATGTCTCAGTGGTGAGTAACAGCTTGTGCCAGAAGTAAAGAATTTAAGTTGTGAGTTAATAATCTAAATAAGATGATACAAGCATGTAATTATTGGAGTTAGTCCTTGACTCGCACTTCAGTAAAAGCCTTCTTGGCAGCTGGGGAAGAGAATCCATACTTCAGAGCTACAGGTGCTGAGGACTTAAGCTGAAGCAGCCTCACCCGTGGGAATTACACTTGCAGACCCCGACATTTGGTTAAGCAGCTCTGAGCCTTTGCTCCGGGAACAGCTGGTTAATGTACATCCTGGCCAGTTTCTTAGTGTATGTTCTTGGAAGGATGATGGTGACACTTCAGGAAGTAGTAAATATTTGAACAAATAATAAATAGACATTTTCTGCCTTCTGGAGGGCCGTGCTAACACAAGGTTAGGTTCCGCATCCAAGAGGCTGAAGACAGGACCAGTATGAAGAAAAGTGTTGAATTTGACTTTGTGTAGGACATGAAGGGAAGGAGCTTTACTAGAAGAGGAAGAAAAGAAAAGGATAAGAGTGTTGCTAGGGATGGTGTGTCGGTGCTGGAAGGCTTTTTCCTGGCTCAGTTATAATTCATTACCTTGATTCATTAACCTTCGCTTTTCTCATATTTTATTCTGAAATAATGGAATAAGTGAATTGGATGCACTTTCAGTTAAATCAAAATTTCCAGCCAAGATAAGTGCTCTTCATTTGGTGAAAGTGCATTTACATTTTCAATTTAAAGAATCCTCCTCTTTATGTGACTAAGGCTTTCTCTGTTGCTAATCCATAAAGTCAAGGGCTGTTGCGTTTGCCTGTGCAGAGCGATGTTGTGTGTCCCGTGCTAGCATGCCCGATGTGTTTCCTTGTTTGCTGATTGCTCCGCAGCAGCCTGGAGGTGTTCTGCAGCGTGGGATGTAATGTGCTGTAATAACGATGTAAGAAAGAGGCGCTGAGTCACTGTCTGATTGACTCACGCAGTGGAGAATAGGATGGGTCACGTTGGAGGCCCTACCTCATCAACACTTTGAGTTGCTTTGCCATAGGGAGGCACTTAAGTGCATGCCTAAGGTAGTACTGCACGGTGTAAGCCTGAGACTGCACAACTCCTTTGCTCTGGGTTTTCATGGGCAGAAGTGAAGTCAGCTTGATGCACTTGGCACAGCAAAAAGAACCAGGTGACCAGGTGAGTCACTTCCACCAACCTGGCTTGAACTTCACCCCCAATGAAGGCTGCGTCAATGCCCTGCATACCTGTTCTTCCAGAATATTCAAAATCAGAGTGCTTGGGGGGTGATCACGGGCACCTTCTGGCCAGGGGTCAAACTCATGTTCATTGTTTCCCTGTCCTTCAAGTGGTGTGTCTCTCTAGAGACGAATCACATGAACTTCAGTTCATCTTTCCTATCAGTTTATATACGCTAAAGGTGAAGGAAATCATTATGAAACACGCCAGCACCTGCAGAGCAGCCTGGTACATAATGGGTATGCTAAGAGCACCCTTGGTTTCAGGTGGGGTCTTCGTGATGCTGTGAAGACCCAGATCCAGCCCTGTCGGCTGCCTCCTGCGTACGATGGTTTGGTTATCACCGCAGCCATGGTTCTGGTCCCATCTCTCCAGAAATGCAGTGTGGAGGACTTGCACTACTTCTACTTAGTTGTCCAAAGAAAGTATAAGCGAACCACTTGGAAACCCATACCACCATAGATTTTTTGGGGGCATTTTAAATAATTTTTGGCATTATAAGCAGCAGTATCTGCCATATATGCTCAGATTAACGGTCTGCTAACACATACCTTGTTTTAGGGAGTAGGTGATAGCTATTTAAGAAAGGACAGAAGACAAAAAGTATGTGTGTTTTTTGACAGGGATTGTATGAAGGCCAGCCTACAAGCAGGTCTTTTGAAGCTAAGTTAACATGCGTTAACTTAATTAACTTAATTTTCAGTCAAAGTGGGTTTTTTTTTGTTTGGTGCACGAAGGAAGAAAATGGAAATAATTGTGAAAGAACTGTTCTGCTAGGGCAGACTGGCTGGCTTCTGTAGGGGTGAAGGATTTTTAATTTTTTCATTTATTTCTTATTTCTGTTAGTCTGGGAGAGTGTTTTTTGATCTCAGAATCTTAACTAAAGACTGTAGGTCCTGCTCTCAGACGCACAGCTTGAAGTGCGCTGCCTGATCTCATGTGTGCTCTGGAGAGCCGCTCCAGCCGAGCGTTTGGTAGGAAAAGCCGTGCGGGCTCCCGATGCTGGTGTGTAACTGGTGTGACCAGGAGCAGCAGCAGGACCCCAGCGGAGCCAGTCTGAATGTGATTCTCATCTCTGTGATGCAAGGACCGATTTGTGCTCTGCTGCGAGTGCAGAGGAACTCTTTAAAACTCTTTTCCCATGGTGTACCATGGAAAGGGAGAGCTAGATCTGGGGCACTGCTGCTTTTCCCCAGTGATTCCAGATGTTTGCTTGCCTAGTTATCTTTGAGCTGTTGGATAATATCTCTCTGTCATCCTCGCTGAAGATGCTCACGTAAGCAAGAAGACAAGTTTTGCAGCTAAAAGTATCTAAATACTTTTGTATCGGCTGTGAAATGGAACCCATGTGAATAGAAAAGAAAAAAGATGTTTATCTTGCATGAAAATGAGATCATCGCAGGGCCAAAAAGCTAATCTACTGGGTGGTTTTTTTCAATCGTCTATTCAGAGTTAATGAATGTCCTGTAGCAAAGCACTGATGTTATGCAACTTCATGTCTCCCTAAATCAATTTCTCTTCCACTTGTGTACACTTCTTCCCTGTCACGCCATACCTACGGCATCTCAGTAATGCCTCGTTAAAGCTGCAGCGTAGCAGGCTCCGGGCTGGTGCTGTGCTCCTGCAGCATCTGGCCCGCAAATACTTTTTTTTATTCATGTGCTAAAATGGAGACAAGCCTGGTCACACAGTCGTCGTGTTTTGTACATGCTAAAAGTGTTGCTGTGCTTGCAGCTGGGAAAAAAAGTGGCTTTTATTTGACTACTTGTTTTAATACTCCCAGGTAATAGTTATTTCCAAGCTGGTGCCTGTGTTGCTAGGTGTTGGGCTCTGAAAATGCAGCAAAATTATCTAGTACTTTCTCTTCTTTCTGGAATTTTCCTCTCTCCCTGCCAAAATTCAAGTCAGTCTGTAAATCAAGAGGATTTAAATTACCATGTGGTATTTGTTTGTCCAAGGAACTGCTACCGCACAATTACAGTCTTTGTATCTCGCATTCTCTGAATTGTTGCTGTGAAGTGTGCGGGCAGCCAGCTCTGTGTGCAGCATGTTTTTAGAGGAATTCCTGCATCCAAGTACAATAGGAGGAAAGGGCCAGATTCTCAGCCACTCTGATTCCAGCACAGCCCGTGTAATGTTTAGTTAACCCGGGGGTTTAGTGAAGCCGGATAAGTGGAGCGTTATGTGTAGGAACACACGCGTGCACAAGCGCACCCCTCAAAACAGAGAGAGATCATAACGCACCTGACCCTCACTGAAAAAAATGTTCACGTTTTCCCACAGAAGACACATTTCAAAGCATTTGTTCCAAAAAAAACCCACCAAAAACGCTCATCCCTCAGATTCAAATATTCATTAAGCCCATTCGCAGTTCAATTTTCAGAGATCTGTCTCTCGGGGACAGAGAAATCCAGAGATACTATCACATTAGCTGCGTATTATTACTATCTGGGCATTTTTTATTTTGCAGAATAGAAAGGCGATAAAAGAAGATGTTAAAGAGTTCCAGGACCCTAGTTTTTTTTTTTTTTTCCTCTCAAAGGTTCAGCCAACTGGGCTAAGCAGTACTAATAAATCCTCGCGCTGCTAGAAAACTCTCAATAACCGAAATCCTCGTGACATTCCCCAACCCCTGTGTTGAGGGGGGTGAGCTCAGGAGGACTGTTCAAATGCTGTTCGTTGGGCGTTTTGGAGGAGAAGAAAGATCCAGGTAAGTCAGTAACAGGGTGCACATTTATTGCTGTGTATGAAAAGGAACGAAGAAAGTCCTCTTACCTCTCCGTCGAGTTGAGGGGTAACTGTTGCTTTGCTGTCTAGGACAGAAGGAAAGCAGGACCCAGAGACTGGGGAAAAGAAAATGCCCCACCAGCTTATATAGGCTAGCATGGCTCCTGTCCTGATACTACTAATTATTTTGTTTCTCCTCCCACTTGGTGAGCTCCAAGCAAATGTCAGGAAGGTTCCCTCTTGAATTCTCCACCTTTCCTCTTGCTCTGTCCTTGGTCTCTTGCCAGCAGCCTCTCCAAATGTCCTCTCCCTGCCGTTTTTTTTTCTTTTTTTTTTTTGGTTTTTGTTTTTTAACTAACTCTCCTTTAACTCTGTCCTTTCTCCTCCGCCACCACTTAAAAGGACTCAAGGCTTCAAAGCAGACTCTCGGTATACCTGAGCTCAACCTCTCTAGCGTTTTCCTCTTTATGCAAGGCAGCTCCGCATCCTTCCCTCTCTAAACACTGAGCCAGGAATGTCCATCACAGTGTGTTGCATCCAGCAGGCTGTCGAGTTTTCCTGTTTCTGGGTAGTTTTGGGAGGCACTATCCTGCTAACACACCGGAGCAAAGGACCTGGTGACTTTCCATTGTTAAATTGCTTTTTATCAGTTATTTGAGAAATTCAAGGGGTATTTTTCCATCTTCTTTTATTAACCTGACCTCCCTAGCTCGCTGGGAGGAATTTGGAATATCAGAAGTGTGGCATATTTGAGAGGTTTATAAGGCTGTGAAAACCCTGTGAAAGGCAGAGAAGAGACTGGAGAGGGAAGTCTTGAGAGAATGAATTATACGAGAAAAGGCACAGAAAAAGCTAGTAAACTTAAGGAATCTGGCCAATTTAAACCACGGTTTAATTTGCTTTAGGACGCTCACTGGAGCAAACGGTTCATTGCTGAACCAGAACCCATCTAGCTTTATGGCTTTGCTTCCTCCAGCCCTCTGGAAACAGCCTCTGCATCTGCGTGAGCTGCAGTGATGTTATTCTCACTGCGCTCGTTCCCAGGGTGCCTCCCTTTGATGGAGATGTTTTTAACAGGAGACTGGATTTCTCCCCCACCCCACCTAAGGATAAAGTATCTGTTAGAGGTTGTCAGCTTAGCATTGCTGCGTGAGCCAAGGCTTCTTCTAACCAAACAGCCACCAGCCGTTGTGAGTGAGCCGCGAGCTGCCATCCACTGACTTTGCACCCAAATAGTACATGTTACGTGAAGTTTTGCAGGCGAAGCTGCTTCACTCCAGCGCAGAAAATTTTTTTCCCTTTACTGTGAATTTCTCCTTGCATCTCAAGAGAAGGGAAATGCATTGGGTAATTTGGATGGGTGATCCTCATAGGGAATCTGATCACGCTGAATTTTAGACTTCACATCTCTCACGTTTCAAGGATACTCAGGCCTGGCCTCAAGTCATCTAAAACAGCATCTTTTCTGCTCTACGTGAAAGGGACGCAGCGCAGGGGGCAGACAGGATTTGCTGTTGGGCTGTGCTGCCTCCATCTGTGTAGCGGTTGAGTGGCTCTTTCCTCCAGGGAACCAGATTCAGGACCGCTCTGTCCAGTTCTGGTGCTTTAAAGAGGTTGACATGTTGGAAGGGATTCACAAAAAAGCCACCGAATTGCAGGTCTGTGATGGATGTCTTGGAATGATGCTTTGTTTAGCTTATCAAAGAGCTGGTTAATAAGTAACAGGGTCACAGTCTGCTGATACCTACGTGGGAATGAGGTCCCTGGCAGCAGCCTGCTCTGTGAACTAGAGGCAGAGGAGTGATGTTGTCCTCTGCCATGTGATGGGTTCACTGGATCATAGGTGCAGCCAACCACGGAGAGGGTTTCACTACTGCAGCAATCACCTTAGGGAATCCCTAAATTTCATAGACTCATAGAATCATGGAATGGTTTGGGTTAGAAGGGACCTTAAAGATCATCTCATTCCACCCCCCTGCCCTGGGCAGGGACACCTCCCACCAGACCAGGTTGCTCCAAGCCCCGTCCAACCTGGCCCTGAACCCCTCCAGGGATGGGGCAGCCACAGCTTCTCTGGGCAACCTGTTCCAAATTCCCAACAACTACCTTCTGAAAAGGTCTGGGACAGATCTCAAACAGAGTGCTGGGGTCAGGTGCAGGAATGCCTGCCCGTGGCTGCATGACAGCCAAAGCACTCCTGGTTGCCTGAGGACTGAGAGTCCCTATAGGATTGTTGCGGAAGGGTGGGAATGGTGGAAAACCTCCCAGGTGTAACTCAATCCATGTCAAGTTAAGTGCTCACCACTAACCTCCAATGCTGAGCACTCAAGGGCGTAGTTGTCTGCCCCTGAGCTCTGGGTAACCATGTAATGACGTGCAAACTCAAAATGCAGGTAACAGGCAAGAGGTGGCTAGCAAGTTGCCTCTTGAGCTTAGGGATGTATGAAGACCATTTGGTGCTGAGGACAAGGCAGCTGGGGTTGATACCTGGCATGTAAATCTCACATCATTTAGGAGAGATGAATCCATGGCTTAACTCATCAGCTCTCTGCTGGTGAAGCTGGTTGATGCATTTCTTCTGCCTGCTGTGCTCTGTGGGAAGGCGGCTCTGAGAACGCCCCTTGGACCGAGCCCAGTGGCTGACACGGTCAGAAGAGGGGTTGGTGGTTGGATCCCAAGGAGACTTAGTACCTGAGTTGTCCTGGAGAAATGCCTGAATGATGTCTGACTGTGTTACCTTGCCAAGCTGGAGCTGCCTAGCTGTGTTAGCTGGGTACAGTGCTTGAACTCACCAGCTCTGACAGGAAAGACTCTTATGGCCCTAATCCAGCGTCACGCACTCTATCTCCGCACCTCCCTCAAGGCTCAGTGGCCTTCAAGAGGTGCACTGAAAACCACTTGGTAGCAGGTTCATGTTATACTGCTGTTTTTGGCTGTGTTCCTCAGCTCAGGTTGCTCTGCAGGGATTAGGTCTGTACAGGGAGCTGCATCAGCTCTTGGACTCCAACAGGTACTTTAAACTGATGTAAATCCATGTATGGAGCTCTGCAGATTGCAAAAACTCAAGTCCTGCTCTGCCTCTGCTAGGCTGGGCTGTGGATGTGTGAAATGTAGCCAATATTTGTGGGCTCCTTGTCATCACTCATTGGTGGAGAAATCATTCCCACGAGCTGAGCTGGGACACCTGACACTGACAGAGCTGACACTGGCCACCACTGAGACGAGTCTGGCTCTCCCTTTACTCTCCCCATCAGATATTTATGTGCATTGGTAAGATACCCCTGAGCCTTCACTTGTCCAGGTTGAACAGTCCCAGCTCTCTCAACCTCTCCTTGTATGACAGATGCTCTAATCCTTTAATCATCCTTGTGTCCCTTTACTGGTCTCACTCAGTATGTCCTCGTTTCTCCTGTACTGGGGAGCCCAAAACTGGACACAGTGTCCCAGACATGTCTCACCAGTGTATAGTAAAGGGAAAGGAAATAAATGATCTCCTCCCTCGACCTGCTGGCAGCGTTCCTCCTAATGCAGCCCAGGAGGCTGTTGGCTGCCTTTGCTGCAAGGGCACATTGTTGGATCATGGTCAACTTGGTGCCCATCAGGACCCTCAGGGCCTTTTCTGCCAGCTGGGTGGCCCCCAGCATTTACTGGTGCATGGAATTTTTCCTCCCCAGGTGCAGGACTTTGCACTTCTCCTTGTCGAACTTCATGAGGCTCTTGTCAGCTCATTTTTCCATCCCATTGAGGACTCTAGGGATGGCATATCAATTACTCCTCCCAGTTTTTTATCTTCTCCATATTCACTGAGGGTGCACTCTACCATCACCTAGGTAATTAATTAAGACGTTAAACATTTTTAGCCCCAGTGTATATTACCCCTGGGTTGTACCACTAGCAACTGGCCTCTGGTTGGACTTTGTGCCACTGGTTACAACTCTCTGGGCCCTTCCATTCATCCAGTTTTCAGTCCACCTCACCGTCCACTTCTCTAGCCTGTATTTTATTAACTTGTCTATAAGGATGTTATGGGAAGATGATGTCAAAACCCAGTGATGCTCCAAAATTGCTCCAGTGACTTAGGACTGTAGCATAAGGGACCTCTGTCACCTGGTCTAGCCTCCTGCTGTAAGGCTGACTGTGATGGAATCCACTGTTTCACTCCCAGAATTTTCCGCAGTCTGTGGTTTCTCTGGAGCAGCGCAGAGAGGCAGCAGTGGAAATGGGGTTGTGGGTGGAGGGGGGAGATAACCCCGCGGTGTGCTGAGGGAGAGTGATGCTCAGCCCATGCGCTGTCTGAGGAGGCATCTCCTTTGGCCAGGCAAGGGCTGAGCTGCCCCAGAGGCAGGGCGCCTGGAGGAGCAACATCTGCAGGTCTGTGCCTGTTGGCGTCTGTGGCCACGTGGCTTTTTGTCAAGAGCAAACGGAGAGTGGAAAAATCTGTTTCAGCACAGAGCACCAAGGGGTCTGTCACAATCTTGCGCTTGTTTGTGAAGGAGGTAGTTTTGGGCTTATACAGAGTGGACCATCTTCTATCCCTTCGTTCTGGCCTGTAAAAATTCTCGAGGAAGAGCTGCTCTTTGACATTCCTCTGTGTGACAAATGGGTGGCAGTTCCTCTAGCTACTGGCTGTGGAGATGGCTGGAGAGGTGTCCAGCTCCGGTGTCCAGCTCCCTCTCGTGGTATGTGTTCGGCACATGTGCAGTTACAGAAATCAGAGCAAATATTCAGATGCCAATTGTTAGAGGGCTCATAAACAGCAGTTCCCCGGCCCTGACATAATCAAAACTCCCTGTGCCCTGAGCTTGTGTAAGGCTTTGGATACTGCTGATGATGTACGCTCCCAAAATTAATGGTTCCTCCAATGCACACACATCACTCCCCTCCCCTGCCCACCTGCTCTGGAGCCCCACTGTCTTTTCTATCCAGCCTGACCTGCTCCCAAGGGTCATCTTCTCAGTTTATGCAACTGCAAGAGTGCAGAACTTCTATCTGGAAACCCACTGGGATAGGAGTGGAGCAGGAGTTTGTGAAGAGCAGGTTGTAAATGGTTGGTGGGTAGAGTAGGGTGTAAAAAAAGCTCTACACCGACATGGAAATTAGGTGCCAAGTTTAGGCACAAGTTTAGACTCTCTTTCTGTAGGTGGATGCTCTGAATGCTGGAGCACTGGGTAGCAAACAGCTCATCTCTTTCAGTTGCAAATTTTTCAAGATACTGGTTTAAAACGTTGCTGCTATTAGGCGTGAAGAAATGCTTGGAAGTGAACTAGCTGGCCAAGGCAATACATACCAAGGACCATGATGATGAGTTGCCGTCTGGCATAATTCCATTCAGTAGTGTAGAGGTGGCCATTGGTGTCCAGCATAGGAAATGTCTCTGAGGCCTCGAGAAATGCCAGGTAGTTATATCTGTTACAAAACCCAATGAAAAAGAAGGTCAAAGAAAAGCCAAGTGCATTCATCTGGCTGGGTCCCCTTGTTTGGATTTGTGTTCCCTGCCCTTTTTTCACTCTGCACTATCGCTTTTCTTATCAACAATGGCCATTTCTCTTGGCTGGCCTGAATGCCTGTGGAAATGAGATTGAGTCGCAAGCATCTATGGGACCTCCACTGGAAATCATTCTTTTCACCATCATGATCCTAGTGCCAATTACTTACTATGGCCAGCTGGCTCCCAAGATAATCTGCACTTTGTCTGGAAATCACTGGCCTCTGGTATGGTTGTCTTCAGCTTCAGACACCTTCAAATCCCCTCCTCTCTCCCTGTTGCGTGCATCTGTGCTGGAGAAGGGGGTACCAGTTCTGCCTGGCTCTTCTGCAAAGCTCTCCGCCTCACGCCATGAGTCTGCACCTCAAGGCTGCTTGTTTTTCTGCTCATCTGCAGTGTTGTAGACTGGATCAGCTGTATTGAAACATCCTGAAATATTAGAAGGTTTTGGAAGCCTGAGGTTAACTGTATCACTGTATTTCAGGACCGGAGAGGAAATTGCAACTCAAACAATTCTAAATTTCAGCTTCAAAGTCCTCTACTGTTTTCTTGGCTCCAGGGAAAAGCCCAAATCCAAAGAAGAGGCTTATTTTCCAGACCTACATCAAGACAGCAGGATCCTCATAAGAATGACATCGCTGGCCAAACTTGACACATTTTTATGCTAGAAGGCAAGGTGTTTTTCTGCGGCTTCACCCACTTTTTGCAATTTCAGAGTCAGCTCACTTAACTTCCCTGCGTCTCATCTCAGCTTAGTAGAGTCTCACACCCTTTCCCCTTCCTTTGCCTTGATGGTAGGGGTATGAGTCTCACCCAGGGCATCCCTGCTTTCAAGGAAATAACTCACTCTCACAAACCTATACATTATAGGAGATGAATGTGTTGGGTATTAGCAAAGAGCAGAATGCTATAATAGTTCCAACAAGAAACTCTTTCAGCATGTGAATCCCAGCAATTACTATTTTCTTGCCAGGTAGTTCTTAGTAGAAGTGGAAGTTGCTGTACCTAAGATGGGTTGCGGCTCTGATCAACAAGAGAAAGAGGACTGGCAGCATCCAGAAATGAAACAGCAGACGCTAGTAAGAACCAAAAAATGAATAATCAGTGCAATGGACAGCGGTAGAGTTACCTCTGGCTGTGGGGTTTTGTGATGCAGTGCTACAGACCAGCATTTTTATGGACGCTGAAAAGGAAAGGAAAGATGAAAGGAAAATAAAAAATATGTAATGTCTGCTGGATAACTCAATTTTTGGGAATGGAAAATGTCCTAAACAGGATTTAATTTACACAAGTGAAATAAACTCACTCATCTACAGTAAGAAACCATCACTGGCTGATAGTTTGTCGTTGTCTTTGCCTTTCTGTTTTTCTCCACAGCCAGGAAGTCGCTGCCCGGTTTCTGGCTGAGTGGTTTTGCAGAGAAGAGATCTGTGGATGGCGGAGCGACAGAGCTGTCATCCCTCAGTTGAAAGGAGGGCTGTGCAGTGGGGTCAGGTGCAGGCTGGGCTGCCCTGGAGGGAAGGGAAACAGACTCCAGGTCATCCTAGTTGCATGTGTCAGGGGTGTCTCTGTCTCTCTGTCTTTGCCTTTCCCAGTTCAGTGCACAGCACAATTGGATTTGCAGCGGCAGAGATGTGCTCATTTTGGGTGGGTGAGGTAGCTGGATGTTTTTGGAAGGGATCCACACGTACTTGGTGCTTCACCTCTGCTGTGCTGAGTGAAGCTGAATGTTTTGGGACCATGAATTTGGGTCTCCCTCAACTCTCTATGCAAAGGACTGTGCTGTGAGGGGTCTGGAGCACAAGTCTGGTGAGGAGCGGCTGAGGGAGCTGGGGGTGTTCAGCCTGGAGAAGAGGAGGCTGAGGGGAGACCTTCTCGCTCTCTACAGCTCCCTGAAAGGAGGGGGTAGCCGGGGGGGGTTGGTCTCTGCTCCCAAGGAGCAAGAGATAGGACAAGCGGCCTTAAGTTGCACCAGGGGAGATTTAGACTGGGTGTTAGGAAAAATGTTTACACTGAAAGGGTTATTAAGCCTTGGAACAGGCTGCCCAGGGCAGTGGTTGAGTCACCATCCCTGGAGGTATTTAAAAGACCAGTAGGCATGGTGCTTAGCGATATGGTTTAGTGGTGGTTTTTGTCAGAGTTAGGTTGATGGTTGGACTTGATGATCTGAAAAGTCCATTCCAACCTGGGGGATTCTATGATTCTATGATGTGAAGATGCAGCTCTACGACAGCTTAAGCTACTAAATTCAGTAATTGAGTGTGCTCAGGAGCTGCTGAGCTGTAGTCAGAGGTGCCCAAACTCATTCCCAGGGAAAATGTGGTGGAAGAACCACAGCTCTTCCCACAGAGTTAACCCATGTCTTCTCATTGCGCCGTCGGGATGTGTGAATTCCAGCTGTAGCAACAGCTGCAGGAGTTTGTAAAAGACCCCCTGAGAACTGTAAAATCAACTGCAATCAAGGGTTTGTTTCCTGTTTGAACTCCTTCCTTCTTCCAAATTAAAACACACCTGTCTGTTGAAGGGGACTCTATGGGGCAGTGTTTGTCGAACAGATCTCACCCTCAGAGTGGTGCCATTTCTGTAACCCTGGCAAATGTGATCCACAAAATCCCGAGTCAGTCTACAGTGCTGGGGAACGCGTCTGTCATTGCAGACTGGATATATTCGGCATGGACAAAACACAGCGCAACTTCCCAGCAGCTAGAGATTTTGGGGGCTTCTCTTATTTGGACATCTAATCATAGGTTGGTTAGAGTTGGAAGGGACCTTGAAGATGGTCTAGTTCCAACCCCCCTGCTATGGGCAGCGACACCTCCCACTAGACCAGGTTACTCACAGCCCCGTCCAACCTGGCCTTACATGTTGTAAAATTTGGTGGTTTTCAGCCTGTGGTGAGGTCCTGTGTTGCTGGAGTACCCCTCTGGAGCATAAAGCCCTCCCTGATGTTGGCTGGTGGCTGACAGCTGGTGCTGGCTGGCTCCATGCGCTGGCTGCTGGCGGTTTGGGAGGGACCCACCTGCTCTCCCCGTGTCTGACAATTTCACCATCCTGTTTGCACCGATCTGTAGTTGGAGGTATGGGAAGAAGAGGTGTTGACATTGCAGAAGGGCTGAAACATGGCAATCCTTGTTTTAAGCTCAGAGCAGTATTGAACAGAGCCAGGAGGGAAAGGCCCGGGCTCTGCTGCAGAGCGGCTCGGGCAGCTTAATTAAGAGTGGAGGCCAATGAGGAAACCTGCTCAGTGGCAGCAGACTTTAACCCGTTGCACTTCGCTGCCTCTTGCTTCCCATACAGGGCTGCAGATGCATCGCTCCATCGCCGTTTGAAAACAGGGTAGCGCATTTTCCAGGCCTACATCTTTGGGTGTCCTCCCTGAGCTGAGAGGTGTCACCATCTCCTGTAGTGCTCTCCCTCTGTACTGCTGTTTCTGTCTGCTCTGGACCCCGGTAGTACATGAGGGGGCCTCAAAAAAGGTCACCAGGTGAAGGAATCAGGTGGTAAACACCACACTTTGGCAACTAGGATGCTCAGGTGTGGACGGCAGACCTCTGCCAAGACTAATGTCCATGGAGAAGACAAATCCTTCCCCTCCACATTCCCTCAGCACAGCTTTGCTAATTGTTCATGAAGAGTAATTAACGGATAAGTCGTTCTGCAGTCATCAGTACCCAAGCCAGGACATCTAAAGCATTTCGCTCAGCTTTTTCTGTAGGAGGTTCTGTGACTGATCTTACTGACAGAAGCACCTATGTCTGTGTGAGAAGAGCTGTGAATGCCCTATCAAAGAGACAAATTGGGTTTTTATTTTTGTTGTTGTTGGGTTCTTTGGGGTTTTTTTTGGGTTCTTTTAGGGGGTATGGAGCAGATAGAACAGTAAGAAAAATGACATTTGGAGCAATAAAGTAAGCATTTTTCTTAGAGCCACATGGTATATGTCGTGATATTACACGATTGCCCTAGACGGTCACGTCTGTTGACTGGGGAGTTCTCTTGCAATTCCTTCGTATTCCTTAGTCTGCTCCCATTTGCCACTGAAGTTCAGATTTTGAAGGCAAATTCTCAGGAGGTTGTTTTTATAGATGCAACTGCTAGGCCAGGCATTGATTTGTACAGGAATATTTATTTCATTTGAGCTGAGTGGAGTGACCGCTGTAGCTACAGAAGTGGCTTTGGTTTTTAGGCTTTTCTGTTTTTTATGGGCACATTTGTTTTATGTTAGATCTCTGGGAACTGTCTAAAAATAATTAGTCCCATTGAAAACTGTGCATTTTCTTTCTGTTAGTGAATATTTTCTGTAGAACTTGATAGACAGCAGGCTGTTGGGGCTACCATTGATAACTTTGGTTACTGCTTTTATTGTCTACTGTTTTCTTCCAGAAGACACTTGATTTGTCTTGGTTGTTTTCAAGAATTATTAGTACTGGCTATAGTTACTCAGATCTTTTGATTAGATGGAGACTTAAAGCTGTTTATACCCTATTTTTTATGGATGGCTTCAACTCCTGAAATTGCTTTACTAATTGATTTTAGGATGGATTTGCTTGTGGCTGAGGAATTAATGTCTTCGGTGGCTTTTATATGACAAATTCTTTCCAATAGCCATAATGTGCTTGGACTTCATTCTTATTTATAAGAAAACAAATAATATGCTTGGCATAACTAACCACCGTCGAGGTTTTTCTTCAAAAATATAGTTCCAGCGTTATTATATAGTATTTTTGTAATTTTATGTTGTTACCATTCTAATCTTTCTCTAATGCTGGATTGTGTATGAGCTAAATTGAACTGTGCAAAGCGGATGATTGGATATAAGAAAGAAATCTTTTTTATGCTGAGGGTGGTGAGACACTGGCCCAGGTTGCCCGGAGAGGTGGGAGATGCTCCATCCCTGGAAACATTCAAGGTCAGGCTGGACAGGGCTCTGAGCGACCTGATCTAGTTGAAGATGTCCCTGCTCATGGCAGGGGGTTGGACTAGATGGCCTTGAAAGGTCCCTTCCAACCCAAACCATGATTCTGTGATTCTATGAATGGGTCCTGCTGGCTATGTGTTGCCTCGTATGTTCTTCTCCCTTTCTTTGTTTCTCTACAGCAGCAGTAACATTGGGATGTCCCTGATCTTGCAGTCCCTAGGGACCATACGAGACTGCTTCTTTACTGGTGGTGGGTTGCTGGCATCATGGCTCAAAGGGCAGCTCTGCAGCCTTGTTCTGCTCCAGCTCTCCACTTCCTTCCCTGCCTGCCGACACCTCTTCTGTAGATGTGGTGCTGAGGGACATGGTTCTGTGGTAACTTGGCAGTGCTAGGTTAACGGCTGGACTTGACGATCTTCTTCCAACCAAAGCGATTCTCTGATTCTATTCTATGATTCCGGTGGTGCCTTTGCTTTTTCTGGCCTCACCATGCGGGAATAAGCAGTTGCACATGCAGCCTACAAATGCCCTTTAGCGCTGTCTGAGATCACAGATCCATTTGCAGCAGTCCTCTGTGACAGCTTTAAGGCTTAACCGCCTTTGTGCAGTGGCTGGGTCACGGGTTGCTTTTTGCAAAGAATTGGTTTCTCCTACTTTAGTGGTTCTCATCTCTTGCTCTTGTGTTACAGAAATACAGCTGTGCCCTGGGGCTCCTGCTGCTTGTCAGAGCTCAACAGCTCCAGGAGGCTGCTGGGATTTGCATGGGAGGTCTTGACCACTGTAGCGCATTTGCTTTTCTGCTTGCTGCAGTTGTACGTCTGTCAGATCTTCCTCCCTCTAATAGAGATAGGTCAGGTATTGAGCTGTGCTCAGTCCCATCCCTCTTAGTTTGCCCTGGGCCGACAAAAGTCTCATGGCTAACATATCAGTCTTTTATTTATCTCCAAGACGACTTGTGGCATGTGGGAATGCCAGCTCGTTCCCTTGGTGCTTTCCTGGAGGGCTTTCCTGAAATGGTGCAGAGGTGAGACACAGGTCCTCAAGTCTGAGAGTGGACCAGGTTATAACGGCTACAAAGCTCAGTGAATCCCTAAATTTTCAATGACAGGGTTATCTTGGCTACTGAAATGTGGACTTATCTGCATGTGTGAGGGTGTCCTGCCAGGTGGAATCTCAAATCTGTCATCATCCAGATAGGGGAGGAAGTAGGACCTAAATTTTATTGAGGTCCCTGGAATGGCCTAACCTGTTTAAAAAGCATCTCAACATACTTATATGGCATCATAGTTTTGTCTCCCAGTTTGACGTCAATCTTGGGTGCTCCTTCTAGGGGACATTAGAGGAGCTGGCAGTTGCTGGTGCTGCTGGTCTTTTGCTCATAAAGGCATAAACAGTCCCGTGAGCAGGACCCAGGCTCACCCATTTTTAAAAAGGTCCATGCGCCGGGTGAGAACTGGGTGAGACCTGCTCAAAGACCCTCAAACGAATCTGCAAAACAACCCCGCACCAAAAGGTAGAAAGGAGAGTGGTCTGTATGTTTGTGGTTGCATAGTCTCTTTGCATATGAAATCCTCAAATCCTTTGGATCTGTGATTTTAAACTGACCATGTGACATGACTTTAGAATGTGGAAGCTTTTCTATCAGTCATCAGGCTTGTTTTGCTGAGATTTTGGGAAAGGCTCCCACGAAAAGTCCTTTGTAGGGCAGTTGGCCCTTCCCTGTTTTAAGGACCCGGAGGATGTATAAAGTGGCCATGTCCTCACACCTTATGCCTGTTAGAAACCAGCCCCTGGGTAGAACATTGGCAGGAGGGTCCTCCGTTTCCCACCATTAACTCTGATGATGCCTCCTGAGGTTTCTGTGGGGCAGGTCAGGTACTGAAGACCCAAGAGAAGGTCCCAACAAACATCAAGGGGAGCCTGTGACTTGTTCATTGCTCGTGGCTTAGTGCAGGGGAACTGTTCCCGTAGGAAGAGGAGAGAAAGAACTGCAGTAACTGCCATCAGCAGTAAATATTTATCTCATTCTTCACATGAAGTTTTCCTGTTTCCCACTGGATATGTGTAGGGATTCAGACCTGCTATCCTGCATTCAGCAGGAGAGAGATCTGTTTGTAAGACAGAAAATGATGCAAGAAAAAGTGTTTGATCATTGCTAGCTAGTCATTTTTCTAGTCTGATTAAAGCATATATATTCATACCTTCATTGTCTTGTCACTTAACGAGGAGTCAGGAGATGGCACCAAAAATAGTGCGCACTCTGTAGGAATATTTACCTGTGCATGTTGTAGCTGTTAAGAGGGATTAAGAGGGTTAGACATTGATGGGACACAAGAAAGGAAGAGATCAGTCTGTTTATTCCACTTTCAAATATACATGTTCTTAATTTGAAGTGCAGCTCTTGACGTAGTTCTTACATTATTTATTATTATTAGACATCAGTGCCTTCTCAGCATATTTATTTTGTTAAATTACTTGCCTGAAATTAAATGCCAGCGTTAATGTTCTTCTGCCTATTCTTGTAATTACTATTGATAAGAGGTGACTTTCAAGTTAACAGCATGTGGATTGATAAGGCAGTCATCATTATGTTACCTGAGTGCTTTTTGGAAAGCTTAGCTCAAGGGCAAATCGTGTTTCCTCCAGAGCGTGGGGTGACGAATCCCCAGCCTGCAGACCACCGCTGAAGGTGGTGTTTGTGGCTGTGAGGTGCTCAGCTAGCATCTGAAAAACCACCCCAAAACTGTACACGCATGAGCATTTGAAATCAGTAAGCGTGGCGGGCTTTGGGGGTGCACAGGGGAGTGCCTCCTGTGCTTATCTTTGAGTCGCCGGAGGGTTTCTGCTGCTTGCGTTTCTGCTCTTCTCTCCTGCTCTCGGATGCTCTTCTCTTCATTCTCAGGTAGTAGATCCGGTTGGCTTCAGGGTAGGTGACTTTGCAGAGAGGGATTTTGTAGATGGCTGGGTTGTCTGAATTTATCAGCAAAAAGAGAAGTGCGGAGAAGCAAAAGGGCCAGGTGCAGAGTGGCAGCCCAAGCTGGAAGGGGAAAGGACAGACACACAAGTGCCTTTTGGTACCTCTTTTTGCATGTTGCCTTTGCTTACTTCTGCCCGTTGTTAAATTCTTGCATTTGAGAAGCTGGGAGAGCCTGTGCTTTCCCTGAGGACAGTGTGACGCGGGACCACCCAGGGAGGTGGGAGATGCCCCATCCCTGGAAACATTCCAGGTCAGGTTGGACGGGGCTCTGAGCAACCTGATCTAGTTGAAGATGTCCCTGCTCTCGGCAGGGGGGTTGGACTAGATGGCCTTGAAAGGTCCCCTCCAACCCAAACCATTCTGTGATTCTATGATTCCTGAACCTCACCATGCAGCATCCCCCATTCGGATCCAGAGGAGGATGCCCAGATGCAGGAGCCTGCATGGGGGCTACATGCGAGCTAGGTGCCTGCTGGTCACTGGAGGTCTGGGAAGCTCCTCTGCTACCAAATGCCGATTCAGCTGCTCACCCAGAGGTATCTGGTTTATCTGAAATGTATGGGGATGTGTAAGGCATCCCACATTGGAAACCTCAGTCCTTTTGGAGATGCAGCCGTTGGCCAGAGTGGCACTTGGCACCAATATTGAAGCAACTGAATCAGGCTCCAGAGCTCTGCTGGCTGTAATGAAAGCCAAGACACCCAGCTCACACGTAGACATTTAAATTGTCTAATAAAAGAGCTGAATCCTACCCTCCCTGTCCCGTAAAATGTCGTGTACTGAGAGAACTATTCACACACATTCACTGTACTCAGTGCCCACGTGCTACTGGCCCTCAGTCCTGCTCTGTGGCCCTACCTCTTTACCTGACCTGGGGTCTGCCAAAAGACAAGACCACAAGGAGACAAAGTATATGTTCTTTTTTTCTGAGGCATCCCAAAAGCAGGTGTGCTTAACAAAGCAACCCATCTGCAGAGACCGGCACGGTACCGAGTGGATGCCAGATGCATACATCTAATGCACGAAGCTGCTAGTTCTAATTTTTTTTTTCCTTTTCAGTTACTAAATCAATTTTATTAAAATATGGTTTTGCTTTAATCTCTCAGATCTTAAAGAAGAGACAAATCTTGGCATTTCTGGCTTCAACTCTTTCTTGATCTTTCCAGATACGATAATTTTGTATTTAAGAGAAGACTCTCCCCCCCCGCTACTTTACTTCTCATATACAAATCAAACTGAAACAATATCTGTGAGTAGGGTGGGAGAAGGATCTTGGAAGAAGCAAGGAAAAATTTGGACCACTGGGAATGATTCAAAAACATTGCCTGCAACTAAGTGTTGCATCTCAAATCGCTCGCTGCTGCTGGAATTCACATATACATGCACAATCCTGCTGCGGATGACTCGCTCCAAAGGTTATTGAAATCTTATTGTCGGAGTCTGCAAGTGCAGAATTCAACGGGCAGAGAATCTGTGCAAGACCTGCGATTGGCTGCAGCATTCTCATTTCAATGCTGTCAAAGCTGACATGGAGAATTTTGAGGTGCTTCCTTAACATTGTATCATAACAAATCAAAATACAGTTAAAGCAAACAAAGAAGAACCCTCATAAATCCCCACCCAAAAACTTACCACAGACAGGGCATTAGCAAGAGCTGCTCCGGAGTAGGCACAAAACAATGCTGAGAAAAGAAGACCAAAGACAGCTCAAGATGAGGAAAATATCGTTCATCTCTCCAAAGAAATTATCAGAAATAGTAATATTGTCCAAATGCACAATGAAATATTCTCGCAGCTACCTGATGTCAAGACTAATGTTAGAATTCAGCTATTAGTTAAAATGCCCCACTGCTGCATCTGGCTGTGTGGACTGAGCCAACAAGGAGAGGAGCACTTCTGGACCTGGTACTGACAAACACAGTGGGACTGGTGGAGGACATTAAGGTTGGGGGCACCCTAGGTTGTAGTGATCATGAAATGATAGAGTTCAGGATCATGGGTAGCACGCACAAAACATCGAGAAGTAAAATTACAACCTTGGATTTCAGGAGGGCTAACTTCGACCTCTTCAAGAAACTGCTTGGAGAGATCCCGTGGGCTAGGGCTCTGGAAGGCAAAGGGGCTCAAGAAAGCTGGTTGATATTCAAAGACCACTTCCTCCAAGCTCAGGATCGGTGCATCCCTAGGAGAAAGAAATCAGCCAAGGGACGCAGGAGACCTGCATGGTTGAGCAAGGAGCTTCTGAAAAAGCTCAAGTGGAAGAAGGAAGTCTACAATAAGTGGAAGAAGGGACTGACCCCTTGGGAGGATTACAAGAATGCTGCCAGGGCGTGCAGGGATGAAACAAGGAAAGCCAAGGCTGCCCTGGAATTAAACCTGGCCAGGGATGTCAAGCTCAACAGTAAGGGTTTCTACAAGTATATTGCAGGCAAAAGGAAGACCAGAGAAGTTGTGGGCCCACTGTTAAGTGAAACAGGAGCCATGATGGTGGAGGATGTGGAAAAGGCGGAGTTACTGAATGCCTTCTTTGCTTCGGTCTTTACTGCTTGGCCCAGCCCTCAGGAGTCTCAGGCATTGGGGGAAGTAACGGGGAAAGAAGAAGACTTCCCTTGGGTTGAGGAGGATTGAGTGAGGGATCAATTAGATATTCAGAAGTCCATGGGCCCTGATGGGATGCACCTGAGAGTGCTGAGGGAGCTGGCGGAAGTCATTGCTGGGCTGCTCTCCATCATCTTTGAAAGGTCCTGGAGAACAGGCAAGGTGCCTGAGGACTGGAGGAAAGCCAATGTCACTCCAGTCTTCAAAAAGGGCAAAGAGGAGGATCTGGGGAACTACAGGCCGGTCAGCCTCACCTCCATCCCTGGAAAGAAATGGAACAGCTTGTTCTGGGCGTCATCTCAAGGCATGTGGAGGAAAAGAAAGCTATCAGAAGTACTCAACATGGATCCACCAAGGGGAAATCATGTCTGACTAATCTGATAGCCTTCTATGATGGCATGACTGGATGGATAGATGAGGGGAGGGCGGTAGATGTGGTCTACCTTGACTTAAGCAAGGCGTTCGACACGGTCTCCCACAGCATCCTCATAGGGAAGCTTAGGAAGAGTGGGCTTGATGAATGGACAGTAAGGTGGACAGATAACTGGTTGAAAGACAGAGCTCAGAGGGTCATGATTAGGGGCACAGAGTCTAGTTGGAGGTCAGTGACGAGTGGTGTTCCCCAGGGGTCAGTACTGGGTCCAGTCCTCTTCAATATATTCATCAATGACCTGGATGAGGGGATAGAGTGAACCCTCAGCAAGTTTGCTGATGACACAAAGCTGGGGGGGTGGCTGACACAGCAGAAGGCTGTGCTGCCATACAGAGAGACCCGGACAGGCTGGAGAGTTGGGCAGAGAGGAACCTTATGAAATTCAAGAAGGGCAAGTGTCGGGTGCTGCACCTGGCGAGGAATAACCCCATGCACCAGTACAGGTTGGGGGCTGACCTGCTGGAGAGGAGCTCAGCTGAAAGAGACCCGGGAGTCCTGGTGGACAACAGGATGACCATGAGCCAGCAATGTGCCCTTGTGGCCAAGAAGGCCAATGGCATCCTGGGGTGCATCAAAAAGAGTGTGGCCAGCAGGTGGAGGGAGGTCATCCTCCCCCTCTACTCTGCCGTGGTGAGGCTGCACCTGGAGTACTGTGTCCAGTTCTGGGCTCCCTGGCTCAAGAGGGACAGGGAACTGCTGGAGAGGGTGCAGCAAAGGGCTACCCCTAGATGATTAGGGGACTGGAACACCTCTCTTATGAAGAAAGGCTGAGGGATTTGGGTCTTTTTAGTCTGGAAAAAAGACGACTGAGGGGGGACCTTATCAACACTTATAAATACTTATAGGGTGGGTGTCAGGAGGATGGGGCCAGGCTCTTTTCAGTGGTGCCCAGTGACAGGACAAGAGGTAACGGGCACAAACTTGAGCATAGGAAGTTCCACCTAAACATGAGGAAGAACTTCTTTACTTTGAGGGTGGCAAAGCCCTGGAAGAGGCTGCCCAGAGAGGTGGTAGAGCCTCCAACTCTGGAGACATTCAAAACCCGCCTGGACGCATTCCTGTGCAACCTGCCCTAGGGGACCCTGCTCTGGCAGGGGTTGGACTAGATGATCTCCAGAGGTCCCTTCCAACCCTATGATTCTATAATTCCGTGATTCTATGACTGCATTGGGTCCCATCTGCTCTGCGGAGATGGATGGTGAACGAAGAACGTGTTTTTGTCAGCAGCAGCTGGTGGTGGTATTTCTGTTATCAGTTGGCACAACTTGACCTGTGTGCAGTGGGGCATTACAGAAATTCTACACCAGTGTCTGTCCTGTGCCTTCAAACCATGAGCAGTTAGCCATGGGCCTGCTGGCTGCAGGAGGTCAGAGGTGGCAAAGCAGGAGATAAGGCACCCAAGGACAAAGCTGACGAAGGGAAAGCTACGGAGCAACCCAGAAACTGTGCTCGGGACAGGAAACTACTGAAATGCAAATGGTTGGAGTGAACCTTCACGGGGATTTTATATATGCTACACACTTTCTAAGCTCTTCCCATAGAGTCTGGTTTTGGCTGTTGTTGGAGATGGAGTCATGGGGTAGTTGTATTTTAAACTGATCTTGTGCAACAGCTCTCTTCTTGTGAGACAATTCCTCTAATGCTACATATAGTTATGAAAAGGCAGCTTCTATGAATCTGTTGGGTTGCTAATTTGTTAACCTTCTGCACCTGGCAGAGCTTGTGCTCCTTTCACAAACAGCACTTCCACCCTTCCTAGATGCTTTCAGGCCCTTCTGTCTGCGCTTGCAGCTTGCACATCCAATCTCAACTGTGACGCCGTCACAGAAATAGCTCTTGCATAGGACCTAGTTTTGCAGCAGAGCAGTATTTGACTCTTAAACCCGTACTGCCCATAGAGTGCCTGGCTGCATACATTTTCATCTTTCCTTTATGTAAAAGACACGTACCGCAGGCAAGTGACAGCAAATGAATCTGCCAGGTGAGGGCATAGAACATGCCCCCAATCGCAACGCACGCCAGCGCGCAGTTGTAGTTGTGTAAGCCAAGGTAGATGCTGTCAAAGGGTGATGCAATGCTCAGCGCTGCAAGACAAAAGGCAAGGCTGTCAGGTCAGGTGTGAGAGGTATCTGCAGGACCCGTCACTTGCTGGAAATCCGTCACCTCTTCCCTGTGACATCTAGACAAATTTCACCGTGTTAACACTTGCGTACGATGCACATGCAGAAAAAAGGATGAAATTAATTGGAGATCATTATTTTTGAGCTCTGATAATGTCCCTAGGGTTGGAATTAGGCCCAGTCTCAAAGGTTTCTTTCAGGCAAAACTTTCTGCGCAGGCACTGAGTGTGTTGCAGTTAGTCCCACAGATCTCCCCCAGGTGGAGGATCCGGCCAGAGTGTAGGAAGACCTTCTCAACTGGGTGTCCTTCTCGCAGAAACCTGCACTCAAACATGCTGTTTAAACCTCATACATACCCTGATCTTGAATATCAGAGGCGCAGCCGAGTGTCATTTGTGGGAGTAAGCGGCGTTTTCTGTCTCTTCCTAGTGACCTTTGCTAGCTGTGGTCTAGATACTAGAGGTGGTCACTCTGTCACTGCTGTGGGAATTCTCCCACTGGCTTGGGAGCTGAGGGTCTGCTCCAAACCTGACCCCATAGGTACTTCTACAGGATTTGTCAAAGGCTTCAGGAGTACCAGTAAAAAGAAGAGCACAATATGTCATGCACAGGCCACCTTTGTGTCACTCTTAATATTAATACATTTCCTAGTATAATGGCCGCATTTGCCTTCTGTTTCATTGCCGTGCTTATCCCCAGATACTTTCCCCTGAACTTCCTCTTGTAGATTAAATATCAGGCCTGTACAAAACTTGCGAAATGTTCTTTACCACAGAAATCATGGATAGTTTTGTTTAAAAATGCAAAGGTAAGGCAGCTCACATCTTGTACAAAGTGCGTCAGAGCACAAAGACCTTAGCGTTGGCTGACTGTGCCTTTTCCGAGGTTGTAGTCTCAGACTACACTTATGCCATCATATTTTTTTACTACAATCAGTCACATAAGTGGCATTAATCTTGCCTAACTTCAAGGGTCGGATTCATCTCTCTTAACTTAAGGTTGTTTCTCTTGTTACTGGAGACACAGGCCATTTTGAGTGGTATTCTTTAGCTATTTTTACAAATCTGCAGCAGGGTAGAATGAACTACATCCCGGAAAAGGCTGTTTCTTTTCATTGGCTGATGAGCTCTGAGGTAGACATCGGCATGTGGTAGTAATTTAAAACACTTGTGGTGGCAAGGGGTCAGTTCTGAAACTATTCCTCTAGGTTTCCTTATCAACATCTCCATGGGATTCATCATACCCAATGGCAGGAGGGTTAAGCAAGGTGGAACAAACCACCGGTCCGAGTTACAAATGTAATAACAAATTAAAAGTTTAAAGAAAATCTGCTTTTGTTCTTGCCCTCACCATGCTGTGTGACCCTCAGTAAGACCTTCCAAATTTAGAAGCAGTTTCAAAAATGGGAGTGTTGTCCCATGTACATCCAAGCCCATGCAACTCCAAAGTCTGGACAGAGTCATAAAATGGTTTAGTGTCAAGATATCCTGGTTAAAAAATTAACTTTGGTAAAAATTTCTTACCTGCAAACATCCCCACTGTTGATCCAATTGCAGCGTGTAAACAAATAAGTGGGGAGGAGATGAATAAAGCAACAAGGATGATGCCTCCAGTCCAGGGGTTTCCACAACCGTACACTTGCCCGGCACCGATGGGGATGGACTGCAAGAGCTGCAGCAGCCAGTGGAAAAGGGCACGTTGTTGTATCTTTGTACTCAAGAGGACACAGCAGTTATTTTGTCCAAGCAAATTGTCAGAAAGAAAGGAAGCAACCCTGGCTCTGAGTGGGACCAATGGGTAAATGTGGGCTCTCGTGCCCTTGAAAGCAGAGTTAGTTCACTATTTGGTTTGAGCTTCATCAGTCCAAGATGGAATTTTATATCTTTTGGGATGGTAATATGGTGGATAGGAGTTGGATTTTTTTTTTTTTTTTTGTGTGTGTGTGTTTTTTTTTCCTTAGGTAACTTTAGTGAGGGAGAAAAACGGAAACCTTCCTAGCCAAAAATACTATGGTGGGCCTGGTTGACTTGAATGTATTGTATATTATATGAAGCATATTCTGCTGCTTTGGGAAGGTGATTGTCCAGAGCTAAAGCTAGACCTGAGGGGACTGAGTATAAATGAGTTTCTGTTCTTTCAGGATTTTGATGTTTCTTCTGTCTTTTCACATTGTCACTGACTGTCTTGCTGGTGTTCTTTTAACCACATCTGGACAGTGGGAGTGCGTATTCAGATGTGCTTCTGTATTGCCAGCACTGAAGACTTGTTTTGGGGCAGTCCAGTTTTAGGTGCAGCAGCTTTTTCCCCTGAGGCTCAATCAGCCTTTCTGCTGGATCAGCCAGGACTTTCCCTGGGGATTTTGTGGCACTGTCCTCTACAGGCTGAACCGAGCCATATATTTGCGTGAATTGCTGCTGGCTGTACATGTATAGCCATTCTGACCCATGTGAAATTGTTATCCCAAGCTGAATGCCTTCACACTCACCTTTTTAATGAAAGGGCATAAACTTGTTGGGGTGAAGCTTACCAGTGGCACATTGATTGCAGACCAGGTGATATTGGGCGCCGAGGCTACAGGCTTGATGAGGGTTGTAGGGAAGAAGGGGTTGTAGTGTCCTGTGGCTGCCAAGTACAAAGTCACCGCAATATTGAAGGGCAGAGTGAGAACAGGAAGGTCCCATTTACTGAGGATGGATCCCAAAGCACTGGATAGGATTGGACTGAGAGCAGAAGGAGAAGAGAAACAAGTACAATTTATTCATAACAATTACAGTGGTGAAACTATAGCCTACCACTTTGGCCGTAAGCTCTGGTAAATGCAAGCCAATGCCATTCCTTTTAGAAACATCAGGTAGTGAACACCCTTATATATTATCCTGCATTGGACAAATAGTTGCAGAACGCTGTTAATCTTTTTGCAGCAACTATCACATCCATTCATGGGTGGCAAAAACTCCACACCCTTCTCTCAGGAGAGTTGGCTAGTGTGCAAGTGCTCTGCTAGCTGGGATATGCTCAGGGAGCCAAGGAAGAAATGCATCCCTACAGCATCGAGACATGGATGGGGAAAGGCGATCTGGCTTCTTATTCTGTAGAAAAATCTAATAAGAAACAGAATTTTGGGAATGCTGCCTGAAGAACTTTGGGGAGCTCTAGATGGTTAAAAAAGCTCCTGTCTTGATGAGGCAAGAGGGAGTTGGAAATGGTGTAATTGGCTTTTCATGCGTTAAATAGTTTGAAGGATACCAGGAGAGAATCCTAGAGACACCAGAAGAGAGTTCTAGAGGAGAAATAAAGCAGAAGAGGTGATCAAAGAGTACGGAAAACCCTCCCTTAAGAAAGATGTAAAATATTTACTGTGTTACACACTGTTTTGGGGAAATGAGTCTTTAGGACATATGGAGCCTGACAGAGCATAAGACAAAGTCACCACTATAGCAGAGCTATGAAAGGCATTGTGCCAGCCGTGACCCAGCCCTTGACTGATGTTCCTGCTTATGTCAATGAGACTGATGTTACTGTGGTACCAGCCAAAAATCATATGGCATTTTCTGAAAACTGAGCTTCCTTCTTAAGAAACATGGTTGACTATATTTAACACGTGAAGTGTTTGGTGTGGTCCTCAAAATAATGAGAGGCTGAATACTAAAAAGCCTGCAAACCTTGAGATAGCATGACTGTCCCTAAAGTTCTTAGCTGTAGAACTGGAGTTACAAACTTCACCAGATCTGCTTTCCTCAGGACATTTCCAGGCTGCCTTATTTCCACTTTAAGTGAATGTCCCGCATGAATGCCTTTGTGGGGTCATATTGGCAAGATAATATCTGGCTTTTATGGGGCCCAGAAAGCTTATGGAAGAGAGTGAAAGGCGAGGTCCTGTCCTTGATGAAAACAGACTGTGCTCTGCCGCTCCTAGCTGAGCTTTCCTGATACGAGTGAGCTGAGCAGCTCTTATGGTCAACCTCCAAGTAGCAGTGGACATCTCACAGTTTACAAAAATTCATTTTAAAGACTTGAATTTTTCAACAAGCTGCATTTGAGTCTTAGAAAGTCATTAAGCTGGTTCTAATAAAAAAACCCAAAACCTACTCAAACTATTTGGCATTTCAAAAGCAACATCTTGTGTCCTGTTGTGTAGATACTACCAGTGGAAAAAATGCTTTGTTCTCCCTGTATGATCTCAGATGAAGTCTATTCTTTATGAAAAATTTGGTTCCCAGAGCAGTTTACATATTTTATTGCTTGTAGCTGTAGGAAAAAAATCAGCACTTTGGTGAAAACGGCGTCCTAATTTCTGTGCTGAAATACAAAGCTTCTGCCAGTTATGTATCTTCTCAGAAAAAAAAAAAGGAACAATTAAAGAAATGCTGACTTCTAAAGCTGAAATTCAAAGTATCAGTTGAAAAAATCATTGAAACGTCTAGTTTTAAAATCTTTCATCTCTACTCTCAAGACTGGTGAACTAAAAGGAGGAGGAAAAGTTTGAATAAAAAGGCTCAAAGAATTCTGGCAGACAAGACAAAATAAACATCATTGCAACATGTCCTGGGTTTTGAGAGGTTGTTACAAAACTACCTTGGCTGAGAGTGACTAAAGAAATAAAATATGAAAAAAAAAAATCTGATCTTAAAAGCAGTGAAATGCAGTAATGACTTGCGTCGTATCGCTAACGGTGATTAAAACGTGCCTCTTGAATTAATTTCAGTTAAGGCTGTTAAATGGATTCTGCAGTGCCGTCCGTATTTAGAAATGGTAAATTTAATGCTGAAAGGACGTTGCCTGGCGTTCGGAGTTACTTGGAGGAATTAATTTTGCACGTGAGTGGCTGCGTATCTGAGAGGGGGAATATCGAATTCACCCTGTGGGAGAGCACGGGGTGGCTCCAGCACCTGCATGAGGAAGAACCGCTGCGGCGCTGGGGACAATGACACCCTCCCTGGGTGAGCCCTGCTTGATGAGGGCCATTTGCAGAGCGTGTGAGTGGGGCTGCTGTGTCCGTGTGCTGTAATCAGTGTTGTCTGCGCGCTCCACCTCCCACCAACGTGCCTCACGAGCTCCGTGCACCAATGGATGCCGCTTTCTGGTGACACCGTGGCTGGAGATGCTGGTGTAGTGGGGACTTCCACTGTGTTTAAGCTGTATATAGCAGGACTCCTCATTCTCTGAGAACTGTCCCTGGGAGGAGAAGTGACACTTACCAGGCCATCGATATAACCGCCACAGGAGGAAGGAGCCACCAGTAGTAATCGCCTTTGTCAGAGAAGACGGCCATGAGCAATCCCACCAGGATCCCGTTATAGCCGTGCAGCCCAGCTGCAATGGCTGATCTGCAGTGGAAAGAAATGTTTGCAAGGTAGCCAGCTGTGCCGATGGTGACCGCTCACAGGGACCCACTGAAATGCAATTTATAAAGGTCCTGCTCCTGGTGAAGGGAGTGGAGGTGAGGGATGAAAAAGCAGTGAGGTTGCTGCCATATTGCATTGACTGGTGTGTGGAAGGGGAGAGTGTGGAGAATGTTGAACGATGATGGTATAGGGAGCTCTTCGTGACCCAAAGGACCCACATGGTTGTGACAATGGCTATCAGAGAGCGATAACTGTCTGCTCTTACAAAGACAGCCAACTGTGGGCACAGGCCTGTTCTCCCTGGACCACAGCTCTGTCCTCACCTAACTGCTTCCAAACCATCCGTAAGGAATTCCAATCTGCTGTCTCTAATGTACTCAAATGTGGGGCTATGACCCATCAGCAGGTTCCTGATACCATAAAGCTCACTTTTTATTAAGTGCCGGGATGCAAGGTACCACCTACCTGTCCTGACTGAGGGCCAGCGCAGTTAATGTGGACAGGATCGTTCCAATACAGCCCGTCAGCATCCACCAGGGGCTCTGGATGAAGATCCCCACTAAAATGATCAGCCCGCTGAGAGGGTTGTTGACAAACATCACCTGAGAGGTCCCTCGCAAGATCCAGTCCACCAGCTGGACCATTAGGGGCTTATCTGGAGGAGATCAAATAAAAATGCTGGCGATAAGGCGTCGTTTCAGCAGGACTCCCTCAAAGCATGCTCATCTCTACAGTCGCTTTCTGGCCACGGAACAGAGGCGATGTATCAACAAAACCGGTCTCTGATTTATTGCTGTCTGAGCGTATTTTGCATCTCGCACTTGAAAAGCTGATAGGGATGGACTGGGCACTGCTGTAAAGTTCATGGAGGGATTCATAAAAAAGGGCTTGAATAGTCTTTCTTGCATGGTAGATTGCTTAAGATTCTGCTATAAATTTAGTGACGAGGTAGTCCCTTTTTGGTGGATAATTCAGACGTAGAGAGTGACTTAAGCAAAGACTGAAACTACTTTGTACGTAGATAGGGAAATGTGAAAAGGATGCACTTTTGCTGTTGCAGGGACCGGAACATGGAAGTACAGTGTATATAGGGGATGGGGTCAAGCTGTCAAAGGTGTCTAGAAAGTACTTTGGGAACCGAAGAACCTAAATTAAGAAAATAGTTACTGTAGCATGGACTGTGCTCAGGGGAAAGAGGCATTTCCAAAGGACAAAGAGCCGTTGCTCTTTGGAGAAGACTATTGAACCTGGGCCGAGCAAACGGGAACCAAGCTCGGGTACCTCAGGTGAGTGCAGGGTCTGAGGGTATCTGTGTACAGTGGTCGAATGTACGTGCTCATGTACATCTATGCACGTGCTAGCGACCTCCATGGGCAGAGAAGGGTCTTGTAGCACTGCAGTAACTTTTCGCTGCTGGCTCTTCTACTGCAAATTGACTTAAGGTCTTTTTCTGCCACGCTTCTGGGAGAGCCATAACCATTTCTGTTCTGCTGTGCGTGATTAAACGTGATGCAAGGAGAATAAATGAGAAAGAGGGTCTGCTTACACGTGCAATATGTTCATGCAATGTGTATGTGTAGCTTTCATCTTCGTAAGCGTTTAAAATTAATGCAATTAGTTTAGATTGTTAATTAGACACAGCATGAAGTGCCAGACTACTTTTTGAAGCTGGGCAATGACTTACTCCTAAAAACTCCTCTCTTCCGCACTCCCTCCCTTCCCACTTCCCTGTGTGGTAATTACAGTAAACTCTCATGTTTTGCTTTCTGGTGAGATTAGCTTAAATAGAGGCCCTTTGAAAGGCTGGGTACCACTCCGCATCTCTTCAGCAGCATTGGGGAGCCCTCCCAAGAAGCTGGAGCGCATGTGGTGGTTTTTGTCAGAGTTAGGTCGATGGTTGGACTAGAGGATCTGAATGGTCCCTTCCAACCTGGGCGATTCCGTGATTCTAAGTTGAGGGACGGCTGCCAAGCATCCCTCAGGCTGTGTGGTGTTGGGGAGCCAGGCAGTTACAACCCGGGAGGAATGAGTTCCTTAGAGAAAAATAATCAGGCTTTTCTGGAATAATTACTAATAATATTCCGTGTTGAGCTATAAAATGTATCAGCAATGCTCTTGGTTTTAGACACAAGTATTAACTATAAGTATTCAAATATAACCAGTGAGCAGCGGCCAGAGCTTTTCAGGACATTGAATAAGAAGAGCTGTCTACCAAGCGTGGACCACTAGAGCAAAGAGAAAGCAGAAGGAGACGATCCCCGGTGGCTGGGGACCACAGTGCCAGCCTGCTGAGCTCCCTGCCCGGAGGCATCTCAGCCCTCATCCTCCACCACCGATAGCCACGGCACAGCCTGTGTGTGTGCACGGCTGTCTCTTATCTCTCTCCCGTTGCTGGAGTGGTACTGCTAACGAACCTAGCCTTGACAGAGGACCCACAGTCTTACATAGCCTCTCAAAGCCCCAAATCCCTAATAATTCTGGGTAACGCGGACCATCTGCTCATGTATTGTTCCTGTCTGGACAGTAAACCTTTGAGATCAGTACTTGCTTTGTATTTTATAGCAACAGAACAGAACAGCCACGGTGCTTATTGCTCCCCCAGGGCTGGTAATACAAGAGCCTTTGCCCACACGATTAGCAGTCAAGTCCCCTTCTTCAGCCCACACACAGACGAGGAGACGGTCGCTGGTCCAAAGCACTTCCAAACAGGACCAAACCCCCAGCCCTGATGTGTGATTCCAGGCGCTGCTATGAGGAGCGTGATGCTAATGACACCTAACTGATTAAGCGTAAAAGATGTTTTTTGCCTGTGCTGAATTATGCCTGCAGCCATGGTAATGGCAAGAGGATGCAGTGAGATCCCGCTGCTGAGAATAAAATGATCTGGGTTCAAAGGCCAGAAGTTTGCAGTGAGCTCAGACCACACTGCCTCTGCTCTGCCTCAGGAGGTCCCTTCGGTTCCTGCCCCACCACTGAAAGTGCTGTGGGCAGTGTAGGTGTCCCCAGCTAGCTCTTCATAGACAGAGAGTCCCAAACATATCCCTCTGCTTACTTTTCATCCACTCTCCGTATTCCTTCATTTCTCCTGTGAGATACCCGAAAACTTGGTGGATCCGATTTACGCTTCTGCCCAGCAGGTCGTAGGCTCTTGGCTTCTGCTCCGTGTACAACTGCCTCTCGCTGGGATGGTCAGCCACAACGATCTCTCCAAGCTCCATCTGTTTTGGGTGGTAAGAAGAGGTAACTGTAAATCACAAAGCCCATGTGTTAGAAAACATTTTGGATTGTGCCCTGGCAACTTTCTGCTGTACTTCAGAGCCCCGTGGTGATACCCTTTTGCAAAGAGGGGATGTTTGACAGAGAAGGGACCTGCCTGAACCACTGCTGAGAGTGATGTGCACTGCTGCCTAGGGCAGTGGTGTCTCCTCTGGGGGATGAGGACCGTGAAGTGACCCACTGCTGCCATGGAGCTGTGGCACAGAGCTGCAGAGGGAAAGAGGGATGTGACGTAGGTGCCCTGCAGCATCCCACCCTCACTCCAGATCCTGGTGCAGTGTGTGACAAGCTGCTGGTTGGAGAGGGGACGTAACCTTTGCCAAGTAAGCGAGCGGTACCTGCACGCTGCTGCAGCTACTGAGGAGGGAGCCCGCTGATGTCTGGCTAGCAGCAAGCTGGAGGGAAGAAATGCAAATTGCCAGTACAGTAGCAGACAGCGGGAGACAAGAAAATGCTGGAGGACTGGCTGGAGCTTGTATCTCTCTTGGTGTTTTTAGCTGGTGCCTTCATATATCAAAGCAAATCTGTGACCTTTCCTTGCTCCTCATTCCACATCTGCCTTTGATAGACCATCAAGAGCAAACTGGGGCAGCATCAAAGTATTGCTCAGAAATCAGGATCCACGTGTGGCTTTAGACAAAGATAAGCACCTTGGTTCAGGGCCGTGAGCTCTTTAAACAGCAAGCGACTATCCAGGCAGGATTAGGGCTTTATTAAACTCCTAATTACAGTTGCAGGGCTCTGTTCATTAAAAAGTCCATTAAGGTATAAACGCGTAAGAGAAAATACACCGCACGACACCCCGGCGAGCTACCCTGCAGGTTAGTTACACCTCCAAAATGCGTCCCCCGTCTCGGAGGGAGCCCGGCACCGGCTGGTTTGGCTCTGAGCGTTTCGGGGGGGCGCCCCCGGGTTTCCAGGCGCTGCCCCGAAGCGGAGCGCGTTTGAGAAGCCCCTTGCCCCGTGTTTCGCGGGACATGGGCACCACCTTCTGGCGGGAGCCTGTTTTTTGGTAGCTCAAGCCGGCCGGCTGTCGGTGCTACCGCCTGCAGCAGCAGCGGGACAGGGCTGGGAAGGGATGGATGGAGGGAAGGCTGTTTTGCAGCGAGGACCAACGACAGGCGGATGGTAAAAACACCCGCCGCCCCGAACGCCCTGATAAGAAGGTCCCTGAGCATCGAAAGGATGCTTTCCCTTCACCCCCGGCGTGCAGCCCTGCGAAACGCGTTGGCGCGGCGCTGGTTGTCTGGTGCTTCGGCTCTCCCTGCTGCAGCCAGAGCCTTCGGGGCGACCTCGGCGCACAGGCGTCAGCCTGGGGCTGGAGGTGCGGGCCAGACGCGTTGTTAGGTGCGACTGTAAAAAATAAACCTAACCAGCACTCAGTTTGCTTGGTCCCAAGGCGGAGGAGGATGACAGGGGGACATGGAGTGGCCTAAAGCAACGAATGTGGTTGTGCAAGGAGCGGGCACCCCCGAAACCTTGCTCACGAGTGCCTCGTGGAGTTGAGAGCAAGGAGGTTCCCAGGTTCTGCCCAGCTGCAGGAAGAAGCGAGGAGAAAAAGAGGTGGGGTGGGTTTATTGTCCCTCTTCTTTTTATTTTTTTTTTCTTTTTTTCTATCTGTAAGCTGATTCTGGCCAGAAGCTGAGTCCTATCCCTGTTTTCAGTTTAAGGCAGCCTTGGTGACTGTCATTTTTTGGCTAGTTTCTTGTGGTTATCCAGGAGGATATTGGTGCAGGGAGCACGGAGCAGGAGTCCCGTTTCTCCTCCTCTGTGTCCTCTAGGCTGAGGGAACTTGCTACAGTCAGCTATTGTGAATTTCTATCCCTCTGAGGCAGGAAAGGGACAAGTCCTACTGGAAAATCAGGTATTTGTTCCTGAATTCATCCCATAGACTTTGGGCTGCATAAGATGTGTCATTGCTCCGGGCTTCCTGGTCATCAGTGTACCTTTGGGAACCTTCAGGTGGAAATTAGCCCATCTCAGCTCAGAGCTGCCCCCTGAAAGCTCCTGTTTCTTCTTTTTGACACCTTCACCTGGGTGCTGCAGTCAAACACCCAGTGTTTTTTGGGAGGGACACAGGGTCTGAGGTCAACAGCACATGCAGAGGAGAGACTCCAGAGCAATGCCAAGCTACCACCTGGCTGTCCTAGAGGTTGCTTTCCCTCCAGAGCATAACGTTCATATTTAGCAGGTGTTGGCTGGTATCAGAGATATTCATTGTTGCCTCTTTCTTTGTCTTGTTTGCTCATGTTCCTTCCAGAAGACCTCTCCAAAGAGTTTCAAGAGTTGGGTTGGGCTCCAACAGCTGCAGTGGATCCACATAAAGGAGACTGGAGCATCTCTTAGGATCTTGAAGTCTCGGGAACGCATCAGTAGAGATAGGTTGGTGGCCTGTTTGCTGTGAACAATATCTACCACTAGCAACCAAGTGCAGCTGTTACTGGCAGGGAGAATAAATGCTGTGTGTTTGTCTCTATGTCTTCTTAGCACCTGAGAATCTCACATTCATTTTAAACCTCACCAGGAAAAATTACGGTTGGGTTTTACAAAGCAGAAACATCAGCGCAGAGCTTCTGAAGCCTGTATTTACAAGACTGCACTGCTCAATTCCCTCTGCAATTGAGATGTGGGACCTGTATATTTTTAAAATTCTTGTCCTTGCTCACATAATTCAACTTTCAGGGGTTAAGTGCAAAGTAGTCATGTGAGAACCCTTTGCAGTCAATACAGAGAGAGACTAGTATCTCCAGAGAGTGATTCATGCCCCTTTTCTTACATACCTATCTGAGATTAAAAAAAAAAAGGGTGTCTGTCTCTCTTTTTCCAGCGGCTGCAGAGGGAGCCTGATTGCTGAGCTTTTAGAGGGCTATTTTCAGGCAAGAGAAATTCCAGCCTAAGAGATTTTGCCAAGGTCAACCTTGAAGTTTATGGAAGTGGGATCTGGAGTCCCAGGCAAGTGCTTTAAATCACTGAGCCGTCTGTAACAGGCCTGTAATCTGCATCAAGAAGGGCATCAAAGCTCTGGGGCTAAGAAAAAAATAATCCAGTCTCTTCCTATGATTCCTGTTTGCTCTCTCCCTGCGTATCAGAAGGCAGCTAAATCTCTGCTTGGAAGGGAGCACACTCACCCGCCTCAGATGGGAAGGCAACCTAGGACATGACCAGTTTTGGGGGGGAAGGAGTAGCGCAAAAAAGAGATGTGGGAATGCTGAAATTCTCTATACTGCCACAGCGGTGAATGGGGGGGGCTTTACAGCAGAGGAGCCCAAGGCGCTGCAGCAGCTGGAGAAGATCCTGGAGGGTGGTGATGGTCACAGTGGTCCCCGTAGGAGCATCAAACCGGAAAAACACAATTTCTTCGCAGCGAGCACCTGTCAGTCGATAGGCTTGCGCGCAGCGGTGGGGGCTCCATGAATAATAGAGAAATCATTTGAACAATTAGCTAATTAGGGCTAATGAGAGCCTGAATCACTTATGGCACACCTAAGGGCTGATGGGGAATTCCTTGAGAAAAGGGCCTTTTGTCAGCAAACACTGATTCGTCAGTGTGGTAATGATCTGTCCTGCTCCTTACGAACATTTGCCAGACTGCAGGGTAATGCCTGGTGGTTAGGGCTCATCCCTAGACCTACTGGTGCCCGCTCGTTCCCAAACAGACGGCTGTTGTACCACGCTTTCGAGGCGCAGCATCCCGATAGCACAGCGCCTTGTATTTTTAAGCCTCCCAGAGCAAGCACCGGGTTTCTTTTTGGCTTGCGCCACTCGAGAAAGCGTTCAGAGGGCAGCAGCCTGCAGCGAGCTGGTGGCCCCGCGAAAGAAAAGCTCCTCGGGTGGGCTGTGAACAGTGGGATGGTGCCTGAGCAGGTTGGTGGGCGATGCGTAACACTTGAGCCGGCTTTTACGGGGCTGCTGTTTGTGTAGGGAGTTTAGCCTTATGCTAAGACACCTGAAGCCAAGCCTGGGGGATTGCTCTTTCCTCCTCTATGAAGGCACAGAGGTGATCAGAAAAGCACGGACTTCAAGGGACGTGGCCTCACAAGGGCCTTGAAAAGAAGCAGTTTGTAAAAGCACGTTGCTCTCATAAGCAACCATGAAGAAATAGAAAAGAAATACAGTGTACAGCTAGAGGGCAAAGCTTTGGGACGGTGACAGAATGCTTGGCTGAGTTGTAATGACTTCACCAAGCAAAGCTCTACCAGGGGTCGACCCGTGACACCAAAAACAAATGAACAAAGCAGAGCATTTCAGAACAGTTGCTGAGGTTGAATGCAACACAATTGCAGAGAGCAGGTATGAAACACTTAGCCACAGACCTTTAAACTAAAAAAAAATTAAAAAAAAAAAAAAAGCCACCCTAAAGGAAAAAAAAACGCTCAAGTAAACTTGTTTCCTATCGCAGGCATTAAATGAAGCCACGTTCCAGAGCAGCTCTGTCATACCTGTACAAACAAGACTACCACACAATAGTTAGTAATCAGGATAGTTTAACTTATGGGGCTAAATATGACTCTTACATCCTTATTTAGATACTTGGCGTTTACGATGTGGTCTTGGAGTCTTTCTGCGCTTTCCTTTCCCGGTCTGTGTAGCATGTAACGCAACACGTTGCTTTGCTCCAAGGCGATACTTTACTGCTTCTTCGATTCCCTCTCTTGCAGCAGTATCTCCCGATCTGCCAAATGGAGACACAGAGCTTATTTAGTGGTTTGTCCTAGTGTCTTGCACAGGAGTTATGCCGATACCGGTCGTGTATGGATTGTATTTGTATACATGTAAGTGTGTGTAACTGTGGAGAAGGAGGGTTTGCCTTCCTTACCATGGGTGACCCGAATGATGTTCGTAGAGAGGGATTCCTCTTGGCTCCCTTTAGCCACTTAAAGGCTTACAGTTTTGGCGCTCTCTATGGCCAAGGTAGACTGATTGGTATCATCTCTGGGCAGTTCACGCAGGTGGTCAGATATCGTTCTTGGGTTGGGACAGATTTCCTTCCCCAGGGGTCTGTCTCATCCCCTTAGTGGCACAGAGAGGTGAAGAAGGGGCTCGTGTGGCTCACTGTGGGCATCGCCAGTTTAAGTGTCTGTATCTGAGCATCTTGCCTTGACTTCCAGAGAGGAGCTGGTCAATATATGGATCTAGAGCATGATTCATCTCCTGCCATCCTACACAGATGAATCATGTCCTAAACTCTGTTGCATTTGGTGTCTGTAACGGGAGAGACAGACAGCTCAGACGCACAGAGCTGCACCACGTACGCGCAGGGAGAGGGGTGATGGAGCTCAGCTGAGTGACTATCCCAAGGTCATTCGGGACATCTGTAGCTGACTGGGGTATCAAACAAGGACACGTTAATGTTTGAACAAAGTGCCTAACACATGAAGAATTTTCAAAATGCTAACTGTTTTTTTAATAATAAAAGTAGTCAGACCAGGTAGATATTTTAAGACACAAAATTCCTGTTTTCCTGCATATGGTTTTGGTTATAAAACCAGAGGGGAAAACAAATAGAGAAAATATGAAATATAAAAACCATCACTTCTAAACAGAATGTTTTTCAAAGGTTTCCATGAGGTGTTGGCTGCTCGGCAAAGCAGACTGTAAAACAACTTTACAAGCCACATTTATTCTAAGAGCTCCACTTATTGAAGTACAATTCAAACTCTTGTTCTGCCGGCCAAGTTCCATAAATTAAACACTTGTCCAATAACACATACCTCTCCACTTGGATTCTCTGTTTCTTTTTGGCTTTGTGTGTCTGTGTCTCTCTCTCTCACTCTTTTTTTTTTTTTTTTTTAATCCTCTGCAAATGGAAACAAAAAAGGTTTGCCTGTTTTGGGAATGGACTTAAGAAATAGACCAGTAAGAGTAAAAATAAGGAGAGGAAAAATAAAACAGGTCAGCAGCTTAGTCCAGCTGACCAAAATGAGACTTTCATTCCATCATTTTATGTCTTGGTGACATTGATTTAAAGCTAAGGCTAAATCCACGGTGTGAAGCTGCACAATGGCAAATGTCCGACCAAAGAAGTGCTTCGTCTCTGTTACAATGCACTGGGCGTTGGGTGTTCAGGGGAACCAGCAAGGTGACCTGGGAGCTAAGGGAGGTGGGACTTGTGCCCTGCCTCCAGAGAGAACCCAATTTCCCTCACTCCCCTTGGGTGTTATGGCCTTAGAGATGTGACCATCAGCAGGATCAGCCTTTTCTTACAAGAGAAGGGACAGGAGAAGCGTGAGACATTTTCAGAGGGCCACCCTGTCCGACCTGGAGCAGGAATGGGTCCACAGATGTGCCAAGGAAAAGCCCTGACCATAGCGCTCCTGGGCTCACTGTGTCTTCCCGTTCCACCTTCTTTCCTGTTGCTCTCCGTCACCACCCCTACCCTGCCTGCAGCTCTCACTCCTCTTTCAGTTTGGTCTAGAGCCTCAGGTCCAGACTGTGTCCAAATCAGTTCCTTTCTTGCAGATCTTTCTTGCAGATCCTTTCTGCGTGATATCTTTTGAAACCTGATTTTCATCCAAGAAGCTAAAGCCCTCACCTGAGCTCCCATCATATCACTGCTTCTTTAGCACAGCATCTGTCATTCCTGCCCTGTAGTATCGCCATCTTCCCAACTCTCACTTTGTCATGACCCTCTTTCTCCTTCACATTGACCGTGAGCTGCATGTCTTCCCTTTCAGAGCCAGTCATTGATCTGTCTCATTAGGAGGGAAAAATTAATTTCTATGTTCAGCTGACCCATAACGCTACCTCCATTTGCCAGAAATATTTCTAAAGGTCCTCTCCTGTGGTACAAAGCTTGGATGCCCTAACATGAGCTCCGATGAAATAAATTCCTTCCTTTATTCCAGAGAGTAGCAAGGCAGGAATAATACAGCAAGAAACTGGACGGTATCTCTGCTGTCTTGTTAATTCACGGTGGAAACTTGGGGAAGTCAGCTACTGAATGTCTCTCATCAATTCAGGGGTGACCTCTTAAATGAGAATAATCCCTTTTACTCACTCTAGTGATTCAGGGACTCTGTAAGGCTGGAGTGTGACAGACATGGGCAGACAAATGTGAATCAGGTTGGAGCAGCTAGAGAAATTACTGTTCTTTATTGGAAGCTACCCTCTGCCTGGCTGAGATACCGTAACTGATGGGTGTGAAAGAGAGGACAGGGAAGGAAATGTGCTTTTAGGACATTTTAGTGTGGAAGAAGGCAGATTTAATTTAGCTTCTGCTGAAGGTGCTTTCAGGCAGCCTATTCGTGTTGCAGTACGGTTGGAGCAGCTCTTCTGGTCAGTTTCAAAGGCTGGGCTGAGGACATCAGCTCCCTTTGAGAGGTGGTGGTTGAGTGAGATGATTACTTCTCAAACTGCTCACCTGATCTGCAAGAGGTCAAAGAGGGCTTGATCAAGGAAATTTTTTTTGCATCTCAGTGTGGCTGCTTAGGTAATGTCATGTAGTATTCATAGAATCACAGAATCATAGAATGGTTTGGGTTGGAAGGGACCTTTCAAGGCCATCTAGTCCAAGCCCCTTGCCATAAGCAGGGACATCTTCAACTAGATCAGGTCGCTCAGAGCCCCGTCCAACCTGACCTGGAATGTTTCCAGGGATGGGGCATCTACAGTCTTGCTGGGCAACACGTTCCAGTGTTTCGCCACCTTTATTGTAAACAATTTCTTCCTTATATCTAGTCTAAATATCCCCTTTTTCAGTTTAAAACCATTACCCCTTGTCCTATCGCAACATGGCGTACTAAAAAGTTTGTCCCCACCTTTTCTGTTGCCCCTTTTAATTAGTGAAAGGCTGCAATGAGGTCTCCCCGAAGCCTTCTCTTCTCCAGGCTGAACAACCGCTGTTCTTGCTCCCTGGAGCACCAGGGTCCGTCTCTCCACCATTGATCCGTAGAGCCAAGGTTATCTGTGACCTGCGACACTTGTGTACACGCCATTGTAGTTCAAGTCCGAAAAATGAATCTAGGCATATGCTGAGAAACCTCGTCTGTACCATGCAGAGCTAGTTGGTTGCTCAACCTGTAAACTCTTTTACTGGGATTCAATATCTTGAACAAGCCACGGGGGCTGGCAAACCCCCTTCATTTTGGTGTGAAATACACCTCCGGTTTGGCTAGCTTAGCGTGAAGGAATCAAGCCGCTCTCCAACAAAACTTTGCCTGTAAATGTTTTAACGGCAGTAACGATCAGGCGGTGTCTGCTATTCCTGGGCTGGCCCAGCTCAATACTGGACTGTCTTTAACAACGCATGGTAAACCACAGACTGTACAGCGCTAGGTGCTGTTCACAATGAATAAAAATGTCAGAGCTTGGCCAATATTTGGTTAAATCTTGAAACAAAACATACAGCACTTTAATAGGGTAACCATAAAGGCATTTCTCCGTATAGTTCACATCGCTTGCTCTTTAATAGAAAGTTAAAGGGGATTTTCTTTTTTAGATAGCAACAATTTATTGTGTGTTTCCCTGGTAACTACAACACTGCGAACCTTCCTTGAAAACTCCATTGGGATTCCTGCAATGTTAGTGAGCGTAATGAATGGTAAATGTAAAGCAAACCCATTGAATCACTTTATTTTAAATTCTGGCAGAGACATAATTTCCCACAGTTCATAAACATTTACAAAAAAGGAGTTTACATGTAGAAAAACAGTTGTTTTTATCACTCAGATCAAAGAACACGTTTATCTGGATGTACGGATGCATTTTCAGCCAGCTTTTGAGAAACTCAGGTGACAATCTTTAAGAAGCTTCACAGACTAATGCACGAACCTTTGAAGTCTGCAGCTTTGCTCACCTGAAAACACAGACATCGCTTCTGCTCTCTGTTCTGCATGAGCCTGAAGTTTGCACTTCAAAGATTACAGACGACAGGCCAAATTTCCCGCCTTGCTAACAGCACTGGGACTTCCTGACTACAACAAAACAAAAAAGTACGGCATGTTTCAGGATAGGGGGATCAGCAGCCTGATCTAGTGGAAGACGTCCCTGCGTACTGCAGGGGGGTTGGACGAGGTGACCTTCAAAGTTCCTTCCAACCCAACACATTCTGCGATTCCACGATGTGTATCCACACCCACGTGAAGCGGCGAGGAGCGAGAGCTGCAGTTCTCAGCTGCCGAGACTCTGGGCAGAGCCTGGCACCGCTCCACGTCCCGGGCTTCCTTTTCTAGCGGCAGCTCAAGCCCAGAGTTGGCTTGGTGGAGTCTGGTTTTCATCTCAGGTTTTATTCCTCTGCAGTTAATAGAATAGCACTACTACAAGCGAGAGAAGGGTCATATCCATCAGCCTCAGTGGAGCTGCTCTGGATTTGTGCCGTTTGTTACATAAAAGTTGTTTCTGGCACTGTTTGCAAATGGGGGCTCGTTCGCTACAGGAGTGAGCGAGGTTCCTGCCTGCTACCGAATCGGGGCCGGTCCCAGGGCAGGTCTGCGCCGCCTCGCGCTGGTGACTACGTCTATACCCTACACCTACGCTGCAAAGCCTATCTATTTATAGCTTGAGAGCTTCGTGAAGGGCTGGAATGCTACTTCGTGAAGGATTTAGCAGTTTTGAAAGGGCGCGCGGAACAACAACCCCCCTCCTTTACAAAAATTTCTAACAAGAAAAAGTTAAAGCAGCTATTATTTTTCAAGGGTGGATTTTTCAAAAAATTTAGTTTTGCTTTACTCTTGAAAAATTGCAATATGGTATATCTGCAGTATCAACTTACAGGTGAAGCAAAGTGAGGTTTCAAGGTGGAAACTGGAACACTAGAGGTTGAGTAGCACTTAGAGACTTTCAGGAGCAAATCGCCGTCTCCTGAGATTTCTGTGAAGTTCTTTGTTTTGTGGCTACAATTTTCCCCCCTGGTGCTTTGTTACTGTGCTGTGGGAACTATATCACGTAACTGAAACATCAAATACCTCCTCCCATCAGAAGACATCTTTGGCCTGTGTTGGTGGCCAACATGTTTGTTTTCAAGTGGGATGCTCAAATCATACACGGGGTTGTGACAAAGATCTAATCAGGTTGAAAGCATATAAAACCTGGTTAAATAACGTTTCTAATTAGAGGCGGGTATTATTTATCAGAAATTCAAAAAGTTTTTAAATTAAATTTGAGAACTAAGAGGGTCAGATTACATGCATAAATTAGTTCAATCCTAATTCTAATACGAGTAGGGGAACGTGGTCCAGGAGCTTTGACTGCTGTGGCACAGTTATTAAAAGGGGAATTTGTGGAGCAAGGCAAAGGAAATTTTCACTCCCCCAGCAGAAACGCCAGGGAAATTGTTTCCTGGGCAAGTAAGAAGATATTTTGTGAGGGCCTCCTCTGAAAGGCACTGCGAGTTACTGAGATAACATCACATCCCTAATGCTGAAAGGCGAAAGTACAAGTGTGCAATTGCTTATTTTCCTGGCATGCTTATGGGTTGGGCAGAATTCATTTTGGTGGGATTTGTAGGCCACTTGCATGCGGGAGACTGTGTTGCATAGCTCAGCAGACCTGCTATGCCTTCGGTGAGGGCCCGCCACCAAGCTTGGCCCAATGCAGGCTGGAGCTGTGGTGGCTCAGTTCATGTTGGGATTTGCTTCCTTTCTTATAATTTTCACCTCCATTTCTCTGTCTGCTCCATCCCAGACCAATTTCTTGGTTCTTTGTGCCTTCCTGTGTGCCTAGATCTGGAAAGATGTACCTAAGTGTCTGTCACACCTAAGATCCGAGGTAGATGACTTTTCCCAGGTGACCCGCTCTGGACACCATGACTTAAGTGTGCCCTGTGTGCTGAGTGGGCAAAGGAGATATTGTTGGCTCGTGCTGAGGCTGCTTTGGGTTGTGTAAAGTGTTGCCTGAGGTTCGGACTTCCCCATGGATGCAGGTGATGTTATCTCATGGTTCCCAACACGTTCCTGGTCGAGGACTTCAACTAACGCCAGAATCTGCCTTTTGTTTTCTGGAGACTGACTGAGTTATGGTCTTAGAAGTAGGGTCAGGGTTAATATTAGTGCAATTCAACACAGCACATCCCAGTTCATTGGTCTATTTTTTTCATGCAATGGGCATTTTTTACCCGTATGCCTTAGCTACGGTGGGAGCTGGGATGCCTAGTCCATAGCTAACATTGGGAGTGGCGTTAGTGCCCATGGTACAGGGGATAAATGAGACTAAAGTCTGTGCTGTGACATATTTTAGCTGAAACATTGATGTTTGTGAGGAAAGGGAAGGGAGAGAAAAAAGAAAGAGCATTTGCCAGACCTCCTTCTGCAGTTCATTTGCAAGTGTGAGTACTGTAAATAGCCCAGCCAAGGGGTGGAGATGTGTTCAGGTTGAGCTTCCAGAGAAGAAAGACTGGAGAGCCAAGATTAGGTCAATGTCCAACTCGTCCAAAGGAAAGGGAAGGAGGGAGGGGGACTTAGGGACAAGATTAGAGTTAGGGTCTGTGAAACAGGGAAGCAGAGCCAAAGTCATGGCCAGTTTCTGCAATTCGCACTTAGTTATTCAAGTGGAAAAAGGTGGAAATGTGCTATTGGTGTCTCTGTGTGATATATCCCCAATTTCATCCCGTGTACATGAATATCACTGGGTTCGCTCTCACAGCTGGGTGGGTGAGACAGTTTGGGGCACAGGTTTAGGGTGAGCAATGTGGGTTGCCTGAGGTTTAAGGTTAGTGTCAGGTGCGGAAGTGATTTGCAAGAACATACAGGCAGGTCTTGGGAATTTAAAATTTAAATATATTTGTTATTTTTTTTTAATAAATTTTAAAAATATTTGAATTTTAGAATTTATTCCGGCCAGTTATGTTCATGATTTTAAAAATGCTGTATTCCTAATTTTTGGTTAGCAGTGTGTAAGAAGCTAGTGTTCAGGTAGGGTTATGATCATGCAAAAAATTGCTGCCGAATGATGGTTAGGTTTGAATTTTGTTGGCCCTGTGGCGGAAAGCTGTGTGTTGCTCTCAGTTGATTTGGTTGCCTTATTCTGAATTTTCTGAACTTTTGCTCAATACATTTTCCTGGCACAGGCTGGGCTTAGACTAGCGACAGCTTCTGTGAAACTGGTGACTGCAGAGCTACAGTTATTTTCAAATTTGCAAGTTCTGTGGTGGAGAATATTGGTATCACTTTACTTGGATACCTTAAGCTCAGGTTTCTTGTGGTGCTTTATGCCTTTCTTGTTCCCTATATTATTGTTCAAGTTACTTTTACAGGATTTGAAAGACGCATTGCAGACCCAAGCTTAAAGCTGAACTTTGGCACGACTGTGAAGGAAAATACAGAGTTTGCATCAGCTTGTTTTACTCACAGTGAATTTTCACGCAGAAGAATATACCTTATCTATAGCCAAGGTTAGGTTTAGCGCTAGATTCTATTGTAATGCTCAAAATGCAACATTTTGTTTCAATGAAGGCTTCCAGTTATGTGGAGGAAACATCTAACTAGTGTCAGCTTATTTAAACGCCATACTCTTAGGATTGTGTGGCTTTGAGTGCCTTCTCCATGGCCAATGCTTGGGTATTATAGGTTTTATGAGACTAAAGGATGTATAATGAGGCTAATAATATAAATTTGCCAGTTGTACTGAGTCCAGTGCAAAGGTTGGGATTAGTTTGGAAGGTCGTGAAAAGTTGACTTGGAAAGCCAAGGGTTTGGCTGAAGTTTGCCAGCTGCAAAGAGAAGAGCCCAGGGCTGCTTCCACTTGGTTTGAATCCCTTAGCCTGAACACCTCTTCTGGAGCCAAAGTTGGGGTTAGCCTTGGGGTCAACATGCACCCAGGGGTCCCTGTTATAGACTAAAATAACTCTCTACAAGGCTGCTCTGGGATTTCCTGTGTTTCTAGGAAGAGCTGAAATGCTATGGTGACACAGTCAATGAAAGAAACACACTATAAATAATGTTGCCTTTGACATCAGATATGTCATCTCTGGGCCACGGTTTATGTTTTCCATGTCTACAGTATCAGCGAAGTCCCGTGGCTGATCCCCCTGTCCCATCATGGGTAAATACCGCTTTCTAGGCAGGGCGCTCGAGTTCCTCTCCCCATCCCTTCCCATTTTGCCATTAGGGATGATAAAGCAGAAGCTACCTCAGAAGCTACCAGAGAGATTTCAGTCAAGATTTTAGAGCACCTTGGCAAAAAAAAAAAAATAAAAAAAAAAATCATGGAAGAATAATGTATCACTTAGTTATGGGCTATAACAGAGGAAAAGGTTAGATCTTTCTCTGTCTGGATATAGAAGAATAACTTTTGAGAGAACGATGCATTTTACTGCTAAAAAAGCAGTTTCAGGTCACTCCACATCTAGCAATAACAGCTGTATTTAGCAGAGTGCTTTGTCAGAAGAAAATAAAAAAGATCAAATGCAGGAAGGGAAAATCAAAGAGTTACAGTCTGGATGTTTTAAAGCCTAGTTTAGCTAAATTCGGCGATAATTTTTCAAAGGAAAAAAGTACTGCAATAAAACATTTATTGTGTTTTTGTGCTTGTTTTCATTCCTTTGGGAAAAATGAAGCAGTTTAAGACGCATCCAATACTAATTTTTTTCTTAGTTTTTCAGTTCAAGCATTAAAACAAAAAAAATCAGTTATTCACACAGTTCTCATTATAGATTATACTAGAGGAAAAAGTTGTAAGATAGCTTTCTGGTTGGCCTAACACAGTACCATTCAAGAAGGCATCGTTTGTTTAAACGGACATTGGCAAGGTCCTTAGTAAGTGTGTGAATGATTAAAGAAAACCGGATATTTGGAAATTAACTGGAGGGAAAAAAAAAAAAAAAAGATTTGAGTGTGAAAAGCCCTAAAAACCATGTGTGAGAGCTAACTCATCTACATGGCTTATGCTCAGACCCGTTTGGTGGAGAATTGTTGAGGCCCGAGGCGCAAAGATGTTTGGGCAGCAGAAGCCAACTTGGAGGCTGTGAAGTGATTTGTTTCTATTTCCTTGTATCAATTTGAACAGTCAAATCAGCTTTACAGCTCTGAAATAAACACAGTTGGGAGTTTATGTGAGTTCAGGATGGCGTAATCTGTATGTTTTGGACAGGGTAGGGGAAGGACAAGAAACGTTTGCAGCCAATTTGCCAACATGTTCCTCATTTAACATATCAACAAGTTGGTTGAGGTAATGGGAGAGATAAGTATTTTAAGTTGTAAATGCTTAAGAAGCTGGGAATCTGGAAAAAGGAATTAGTTTTGAAGTTCAGCAGTCATTTATAGCCAGATACGTGGGACGACGTGAGAGGACCTTGGGTATCGCTGTTCCTGCCTTGTAAGTACCTTGCCTCATGCTGGAGCTTACTGTCCTCAGACATGCACCCGGGTCATGACTTGGGGCGAGAGACCTTTGCTTTGTTGGAGAATGGACATGCACGAGGCAGAGAGCAAGTGAGAGTCCGGCTCAGCCAGAAATGTTCATCCTGCGGATTGCATTCAGCCTGCCAAAATATTCATCCAAGCTGGCAGCTGCCTCTCCCCAACTCTTGTCCCGGGGCACAAGCAACGAGCTGCAGCTGGACAAGCTGCTCCAGCTCTGCGGGCAGCTGGCTCTTGCATGCTGTTGTCCTGGGATGAGACCTACTCAGAAAAATACTTCTTTCCAGCCAAAGATGGAAGAACGCCTTGTTTGTTAACTGAGCTGAAAATGAGGGAGGAGGAAGGAAGAACGATGTTATCACACCTGCATTAAATTCATGCTTTCTTGCAGAAATGTGAGTGCCTGAGGACTCTGGTACCCACAGGGTTGGTTGAAGCTCAGGAGAAGGCCAACCATATCCTGGGCTACATCAAAGGAAGCGTGACCAGCAGGTCAAGGGAGGTGGTTCTGCCCCTCTGCACTGCTCTGGGGAGACCCCACCTGGAGTACTGCATCCAGCTTCAGAATCCTGAGCACAAGAAGGACATGGACCTGTTGGAGTGGGGCCAGAGGAGGCCACACAGATGCTCTGAGGGCTGGAGCACCTGTGCTGTGAGGACAGGCTGAGAGAGTTGGGGTTGTGCAGCCTGGAGAAGAGAAGGGGGGCCTACAAGAAAGCTGTAGAGGAAGTTTTTACAAGGGCATGTTGCGATAGGACGAGGGGTAATGACTTCAAACTGGAAGAGGGGAGATTTAGATGACATGTTAGGAAGAAATTCTTTACTGTGATGGTGGTGAGACACTAGCCCAGGTTGCCCAGAGAAGCTGTGGCTGCCCCATCCCTGGAGGGGTTCAAGGCCAGGTTGGACGGGGCTTGGAGCAACCTGGTGTGGTGGGAGGTGTCCCTGCCCAGGGCAGGGGGGTGGGACTGGATGGTCTTTAATGTCCCTTCCAACCCAAACCATTCTGTGATTCTATGATCTGTCCAAAGCTCCCAAGTTTGCTTATGACTCTAAAGCGTTGGGTCACTGTTCAAGCCCCGGTGAAGTCAGAGGACACATGGATTGCTCTGCCATCCCCTGCGGCTCAGCCACTGGAACAGGCCACCTACTGAGCTGAAGCTTTGGCTTTTTACCAGTTTTAAAAACTAATTGATATGAATCATGATAATGATTGGTTTGTTGATCTTGCCTTTGGCAATCAACAAAGCTGCTTACAGAATTGCAATCTTTATATGACTGCAGATAAGTCAGCCATGTCACTGAACTCAAAGGCAGCAAAACCTTCAGGGATTTATTAGTACATAGCAACTTTCCCTGCTTCTGAAAGCATCTGCATAGTATTTTCTGCAGTATATATTTCTTTTATCTCTGGACTTTCTGATCATCACTTGACTTCCATTGTCTAAGGCCTCAGTGGGCTCTAGAAATAGCCTTGGAAAGGTGTGTAAAGTGCCTTGTTTTCTGTTTTACAGGTGGGGAACCTGAGAGTAGGACCATTTAAGGCTGACATGTTTGCCTGTGATTATGGAGATATCCATAATCACACATCTTAACAGCCAGTGTGGTTTTCTAATCTGCGTGTGTGCAGTCTGAGGTCTGTTGAAGGCGGCAGGAGGCAGGAAGGCTTCACAACAGGAAAAATCAAGCCATATGTCTCTGGGTAGATGTATGAACCAAAGGCCCCAGTTTCAACCTACCCACTTCAATATCTCAGTGATTCAGTTCTTCCTTCTGCAGTGAAGGAGCAATCACACTACTGGGAGCTCGGCACGGGACCTCAGGGAGAGAGGTGAGAGATTAAAGAGCATTTCAAACTTTTGCTTCTGTCCTTGCTGCACATCCAGGAGGTGCCTCCTGCCTGCCATCACACGGACGGCATGGTGCCCGTTGGGCGTCCCAAGAGGGGCTTAGCTCTGATGCATCATCACATCGAGCTGTGGGGTCGGGCTCACAGCACGAGCTGCCGTGGCTAAGCCCTCTGCCATGGGTGGTCCTACCTGGGGTGGGCTGATGAGGGTCAGTCCTCTCTTCCCACTCAGACTGGGGTCCAGAGGTCCTTCTCTCTGTCATTATTGGGTGTTGGACAACCAGCATACTTTGGCCCTAAGCTCTGTCCCTCCTGCCATATTTATAGCTTATTTCTGGATCATGGCTAAAATACCTGATGAAATTTAGAGAGGCCAGCACAGGTAAGGGTCCCGCAAAAGCCCTGTTTTGGAAGCGTAAGCGGGCCTTAAGTATCCAAGCAGTCTCACATAAAAGACAGGGTTTCTGGGATTTCAGTGTTGCTACTGGGAAAATGGGTTTCAGATCTTTATTATGCAATGAAAATACTTGAATCACCACTTGAACTAAATGAAAGCTTACAGTGTGTGCATATTATTGCTTTTCTTGCTACCTATTACTTGATTGGGGTTGGGTAAGGTTAGCAAAAGAATTAAATGAATTTTCTTTGAAAGTTATGTGTTATGAAGTAAGAGGTATAAAAGTTACATTACACATGGCAAATGTCTTGAGGGTTTAGTTTATAGACTTGTTTATATTTTTATTTTAATGATTATTACTTTCTCCATGTCATTTCCACTTTTGCATCTCCATACTCATTACGTTTTTATTATCTCTTTTATAAAATCAATGGCTGCAAACCAGATAATTTTGTTCTTCAAATAAATAGATCCAAATACCTCTATCCATAAATTAAATGTTGTGGCTGTGCAAAGGCCTTTTCTGAAGTCGCTAAGCTTAAACTGAAGCCAATTAATAGCTGACCTTTCGTTTTTATGGACCATGGCATGCAACACATCCATCTGACTTGGCAGATTTGAAATTATCCGAGCGATAGCTGAACTGCCTTGAAAAATACATTAGTAAAATTAGTGCTCATGAAAGACAACAGACCAACAGCCTTAGAAATCAAATCCTCACGAGCTAGATGCAAACCCCACTGAAGTAAACTTTCAGTCTTTCTCTTGACTTCAGTGCGTTCTTGGGCAGGGCCTTTGCCACCACAGCAGGTACAGCCTTTTCAGGGGCTACGCAATGTTCAGCCAATGGTTATCACAGTCAACCTCAACTGATGCACGTTCCCAAACATGCTGTGAGACCCGTGGGTGGAAAGTGCGGTTGTGGAGGAAGAGAAATCTGCTTACGAAAACCAGCAAGTTGAAGTGATGAGAGGATGAGATAAGAGGACAAAACAGAGTCACTGGGAAGCCTGAGGGCCACAGCTAGCATGTGTCCAAACACAGTCACCCGTGCCAATGTCAGGGAAATTTTGTGCCTAGTCAAACAGCTGTGGATACTTGTTATTGCTCCTATCACAACGAGATTTGCTGTCTGGAGAGAGAGATGGAGCGAGACAGACATGTTTATGGACAACTCTGTGATTTGGTAGCTGTTGTACTGTAGTTAAAGGATGGATTTATATATTTTTAATTGCTGGAGAAAGTCCTGTTGATGCCTGGCTGAAGTGGGCTTGAGCTAGCCAGAGTAGGAAAAGCCCAAAACTTCTATCTGAGCTGTAATGTTGCACCTAGGAAGATGATTGGTCTAAAAATAAGGATCTGTGGCGATGCAGAGTCCACTCTATCCTGGATATCTACTACATCCAAAGTGGGTAGGGCTGGGACAAGAGAGGAACAGGGTACAGCCACAATGAACATGTGAGTAACTCAGTATGAGGGACAGCTGAGTCTCCAGCTTACCCACACTTAGATGCTCCTCTTTGCTCATGAAGGTTTCTGGTTACTTCCCCAACTAAGAATTGGATTGAAATGTCTACTGCTTTGAACCGTTGGCAAAAATAAGATGGTCGAATGCCTTCTTCCCACAAGAGATAAGTTTGGGCCACATGGCTTTGCTTTATGGTTTCACGAATGCCAGCGTGGACTGAGATCACGGGTATGTTCATTCTGTTATTTTGATTGATTTGTGGAGTCTGCTCAATGCTTCGGCTGTGAGATGTCTCACCAGGATCAGTTGACTTTTCTGGGGTGCTTAAGAGACATTCAAGTCTGAGTTCCCTTTCAATGGATGGAAAGGGTGGGGGGTCCTGCCCCTCTCCGCTCTGTCCTGATCTTGGTTCTAGAGCAGGTTCCATTTTGACCATAGAGGAACACCGATCTTTTGTGCTTTGTAAGCAGGGTAGATATTATATGTAAAAAAGTAACTTCTGAACAGCAAGTGTAGTCAATATAATCTTAGAATGTGTCCAACATATGCTGTCTTATCTGAAGGTCTCTCTTTAGGCATAGGAGAAATGTCTTACGGATAGTATGGCAAGAAATATCTGGGCCAGAAGTAGCCTGCCTGCAATAGTACAGAGCTCTGGACAGGATAAATTACCCTTCTGAGAGATGGAAAAGGATATGATAGCTTTTTCTTATGGGGAATCTTTCAAAGAACTAAGCAAAGAGTGTGTCTATTTGCAGAAATAGGAATTTAATTTGTATATCTGCAATAAAAGTGTGATTACTGTTTATAAAATTAACCAGTACTTTTCAACTGTACGTGGCCTCTGTTCTCCATAAACCCCTTTTTTAGTGTGTATAGATTCTGGTTTTAATAACCTTTATTTTCTTCATGTCATTTTGGTGTTCTGAAACATATATCTATGTATTTTTCCTTTGAGCCTAACACTAAAAACCCCACTATGTATACACAACTAGTCCTGGGTCATCAAGTCCACCTCCTGGTTGCCACCAGGCAACCCATCTCATAACCCCATACACAGACCTGCCTTTGTGCATCTGAGAAGCAGCCAGGTCTCTCCCTGGGTGTTTCCATGGGAAGGCTGTTCTAGAACTTTGCTGAATGTGATGTTAATCTGTTCTTTCCTATTTTCTCTTGTTCTGTCTGACGGCCTTCTCCAGGCTCACTGGAAAAATGGGGTGGTGGCGGTGGTGAGCCTAATTGCCTTGTTAGAAGTAACTGAACTGGATGAAATTAGCCCAGTGGTCTGAACAGTGAAAATGCAGCATTTGGTAACGATCAGGCTTCTGGTGTGTTGAGCTCTTGCCTATTCAGCTGACCAGTATTGCCTTGTATTGTGCTCATGTTTTCCCATCTGTTTGTCTGTATCAATCTTTTCTTTTGTTTCATGTTTCAGTCCAAAACTATTTTGGAGCAGGGCCATCTTTTTGGGTTGAGTATGCTCAACATCCAGCCCAGTGGGATTTATGATTAAGGCTTCCATAAGGAACACAATATGAATAATAAGAATAATAAGAATACCACTAGGCAGTATAGTCGAACTTGCCATAGAATATCTAATACAAATCCTATACCTAAAAATAGAATGCCACAAGCAAGAGAGATGTTCAAAATATATTAAAGTGATTTTTTTGTTTGTTTATTTGTCACTGGGATTTGCAAGTCACAGGGAACTATATTTCAACAAACTAGCATTTCCACTTATAAATTTTCTAAACAGGATTTTTAGGAAATAACTGTTGAACTATGCCCACCCCTTGCTGCTCCATAGTGACACCCCCCCCGCCATGCGTATTAAGCAGGATGCCAGTAACGATGTGGTCGTTTTGAATTGTCTTGCTGGAATTTTGCCTGAGGAAGCAGGGAAGGCTTTAGGATCTAGGTCCTTCTGTGGTGGACAAAACATTTTGTTACATTTAAGCAATGAGCACAATGTTCATTTTTAACAGTCCTATTGTTGGAGAGGGAGAAGAGAGATTGTGATCCAAAAGCCCCTTAAATGGGATTTGAAGTAATGAGTAGCTGTGGTTATCGGAAGTGAGAATTTATGGAGCCATTGACTATTGCTGCCAATCCTAATGGTAAGTGTTTTGCCAGGTAATGTTATTTGCTTGGTGGTAGCATTTTGTGTGGAGCTGGATGTGCTGGAAGACACTGTATGAAAGCAGAATTAAATAGAATTCCTTTTCCAAAGAGTTTACAGTTAAAGTATACTAAGAGCAATTACTGTATGTGGCTATGTAAAGCTAGACAGGGGACCAAAAAAGAAGGACGGTCTGTTGAATAGGTCCATGTGAAATAAATTAAGGGTTCAACTGGGAAAAGTGGTTTGGTAATTTTATTTTGAAATTACTAACTATGGGTATCATAAAATCTTGAGCTCTCTTCTGAATGTAGGAGTGATTTATTTTTGAAATTTCTGAAATTAAAAAAAAAAAAGAAGAAGCAGCAGCACAGGGAATACTGTAAACACCTGTTATGTTTTCGTGATCTTCTACTTACTTGGAAATACTAGTCAAGTAAAGAGTAGGATCTTCTGAAGAAGCAATATTCTAGATTAGTGGGTAACTAAGGAGAAATGTGATCATCTGATGGGCCTGACCAGAGGGTAACCTGACAGAAAGGAAGAGGCTACAGATGGGAAATATCTCACCAGCCATTTCAGAAATAGGAAGAAGAAACAAGAGATCATCTTCTCAGAGGTAAGTAGGATCTTGCTTTGCAAAAAGACTTTGGTCCAAGTTCAAACCACGCAGAAACAGTGAGGGAGCTGGGACACAGAAGTGTGTAATGCCATTCTTTTATCTGAGCTTTCTGTTTGTTTTGTTCTATAAGTAAAGAGCAGCAGGTTAGAGACCTTTGCAAGGTCTATGGATTGCATTCCTCACCTTGATGACATCTCTGGAAGCAATCTGTAAATCTGTGCTCATGAGACTCTGGTCTGAGACAGCTCACATGGTTGGGGAATTTGGGAACGCTTGCGCTGCGTGGCAGGATGTGAGCTCTTGGTCAGAGGTGGTAACTAGCGCTCCAAGGAGCCTGACGTTACCTCCAATTCACGTTTCCTACTGTCTGAGGAGGCTTTGGAAGGTCAAGGACCCAAATGCATGCACGTTGGTCAATGTCACCAAAGGTAGCCCTGCAGAGGGCATGTCCACCGGTGTGTCCATGTCAAAAGGGTCTGCACCCGGTGTTGATGGCTGTAACCAGCAAGGGTGGGAGTGGAGAGGTTAGGACGAAGGCAAGGGTATCCCAGATTTTCTTTTCTCTCACCTTGCTCACTGGACGCCCAGTAAAATATTCCCAGAACCCTTTTTGTTTGTTCCCTTTGAACTCCCTTCCTTGACAAAATGCAGAAAGCGGTAAATACATGCGTCCTGTAGCTGCCACTTTATATATTGAATTAGTAAAGCTTAATAAGTCCCCCATTATTTTGTTGCACTATGGAGAATACAGGTGCTTTTCTGCATAAAATTTTCACACAACACAGCAGGAGTTGCACTTTAAGCCTAAATGGCATGCACTTAGTTATCTAATTTTTGCACGTTAATCCTCTCAAGATGTCTGTTAACATAAACCTCATTAATTAATATTCCTTTAGGATCTGTGAATGTGTGATTCAGTGTTTTAAGGGAAATTGAAAGACCACAGTGTATTGTATTATGAATCACAATATCAATAACATTTAAAGACATGTAAAATAACTTAGCTGACTCCTTGACGCTCATGGCACGATACAGAAATATACCCCTCTGTAACCTCTAATCAACCAAAAAAGGAGGTCTTATCTCTGCTATCTCCATTTTCTGTTTATATTCTTAGATGATCACAGCTGTAGTAACACTTTGGCAATTGTCTTCACTTTAATGTGTTTTCTTAAGGAAAAAATGGGATTCTTACCCAAAATAAATGTCTAAAAGACATGGAGGTCTGACTGAGAGACACTAGACTTTCTTTTTAGTCAATGGAGATACACAGGCAGCTCCAGAAGGTAATTAATCTGATCACAACCTAAGAGAATTCACATCTAACCCTTACTCAAACAACAATGTTGCAACAAGCTCAAGTTTAAGACTTTATTTCCAAAAAAAAGTGAGTACTTAGCAGACTTGTGGCATTCCTTTGCCCTTCTTATTTTGAATGGGAAATAGCAGACAGCCTATTGTCTCTGTTTTGGCATATCTGAGGCCAGTGAATGTGTCAAACATGCACTGTGGTCCTGAAATTTAAGCCTTTATTTTCAGTCCAAAGGGATCTGGGAATTTTTAGTAAGCGCCAAAACTTCTGGATGTTTCTTTTGCAAAGCGACTTCCAGTTTTGAATTGCTTTAGTGCTTGCAATAATACCTTTCATCAAAAGATGTGAGTGAGCCCACTTAATAAGCATCAGACCTTCACTGGTAGAAAACTTACACAGCAGAAATAGGAAAGATTGTACCAAAAGCATGAAGAGGTATTTAAGTATCACCACCACGCATTTCTACACAAAATCTTGAATGTTATCTGTGGATGTGGTGGAGCAGGCCTTGGTGGAGAACGTGGAGGGTAAAGGAAACACATTATTGTAATTTTTGCTCAAAAAGAGTGGAGTTAAGACTCCCATGGACAGGCTTAATCACAGATACACAACTTAAATCCTCCTGTTAGCAATATGATCTTAAACCTCATGGGTTATTTATTGCTGGCAATGTTTTGAACAGAAGGGCTGTTCAGGTGTTGGGGCAAGCTACCAGGGAGAGCAATGGATTCCTCTTCTCTTGAAGCCTTCATCTCAAACCTGGAAGTCGACATTACTACGCGCCATACAGCAGCTACAGGATGAAATTTACAGTCTCTGTTACATGGGCTTAATGCGGAGATGTCCCTTCTGGCCCGAACATTTATGAATTTCAGTGTTTGTAAAGTGCCTACAGATCCTTGAATAAAAGACGCAACTGGAAGTACAACGTATTTTATGGGAGAGCTCCATCTGCCTTACGCGGAGGTAAAGAAAACCTCACGCAGCTGTACAGCGAGCTTAGGTATATATACATTTTATTAAACTTTCAGCCAAGTGGGTACCTAGACATAAATAAGCAAGGGCAGACCGTTTTTACTAAAATACGTATTTCTCTCACCCTGACAGGCGTGCAAGGGGCTGCAATTGCCTGTGTCTCACGGACAATTTTAACAGCAAGACCGTCCTCCTCAGGGGACCGCTCTCGCTTTTTCATTTAAAAAAAAGGAGAAAAGAAACCCAAGCCTAAACATATGATGGTTTTATTATGTGAAACTCAATGGGAAATGAAGTAAGAATATCGGACTGCTTTCAGTTGGGTAGTTTCCTACCAAGGGATTTTGTTTTAAGTTGGAAGAGGGGCAGCTGTGTCGGAGGCTAGCTTCCCTTTGCCTAAAACATCAGGAATTCTTCAGCGCTTTAGTTGTACAGAGGTCTTTGGGTGAGCTGTGCAACGGTAGAGCAGGCTGGATGGGAGCTTTTTCCTGAACTTTGGTCGTTTGGAGAGGAAGATTCAGCTGCAGAAGCAGAGGGAAAAGATCCCTCCGAATGATCGCAGCAGCTCCGGGTGGTATCTAGAGTGTGTGTGTGTGCGTGTGTGTGTGTGTGTGTGCACGCGTGTGTTTGTGCACACTCGCTGCACAAGCAAAGCCAGCCAAATTCCATCTTCGTGGACAGTTCAATGGAAAGTTAGCTCGAAAATGCAGTATATCATATTTCATGAATTTAATAGGGTTTTCATGATTTTACAAAGTGCTTCAACCAGACACTCGCGGCTGGAGGCTGCACAGCAGGAGACCTAAAACACTGCATCTGTGTTTTTCAACTCTTGCCAGAATCCATTGAATTTGATCCGGAATGACTATGCATCTTTGGAATGTACATTCACTTTTCTCTTGCCTTATCCAAATAAAAAAGGGAGGGGGAAAAAAAGAGTCCTATGAGAATTCCATATGGAAACACTAAACTAGCATTATAAAGGATTTCCTATAAACAAAATTACGGTCACAAATTTTGGACTCGGACCACATTTGAAACAAAGGGCCCTTTGTCTCCCTCTTTTTAATATATTATTTTGTCTATGTTAACACACACATTTTTATTTTTTTATAGATATATATAAACAGATGTGCACGTATACACTCATGCGAAAATGAATGTATATATTAGTTTGAGGTCCATTTGCAATCTCTCTTTTTTTTTTTTTTTTTTTTTTTAGATTGCAGAACCCCTAACAAGAGCAAACTTTAATCGTTCTGTGCACTAAATCCCTTGAAAATAAATATCCAGGGCAACTTCAAAAGCCCTTAATTAGAAGCACATGTGTGGTGTTACAAATTTCTGGCTGAGGCGGCTGAGTTGTAATTTAATGTTATGATCTGCCATAAATATTATCCATAATGAGCAGACTTCGTGTTACACTTCTGTACGTCAGATAACTGCAATATTTTTTTGTCTGCTTTTGTTCAATCACTGAACCTTAAGTGAAGTTTAAAATTAGAAGGAAAGAAAGAAAGAAAGAAAGGAAGAAAGAAAGAACCATTTTTCCCACGAGGGAGCTGAACGCTTTTGTCCTCCTAGCTGTAAAGAGGGCTATTGATTTTATTCTGTTTTCTTTGTTATAGTTTAAAAATGTGGTAAACAGATAATAACTTGGAGATGATGGGGGAAGGGGAATGGTAAGGACCGGAGGTTAGCGAGATGGCTGGCTGTTTTGAACATCTTTCTGATAGCAGCTTCCTGGAATATGTGCTGTGTTCCCCCCCACCCTGCCAAAAAAAACCCCAAACCCTCACAGCTCGTTCCTACATGAAAATGCATTGTACCTGACCCATGGGGCAGTTGTCTATTACAGTGCAGAAAGTCGAGGGTAGAGGATTAGGTTTTTGCATGTTAATTTCAGGCACGGCTTGGCATCGACCGTGCGTGAACAGATACACACACGTGTGTCTGTGTGTGTTTGTGGAGGTGGCGGGGGGGGGGTAATGAACCAGCCGGCAAATTTACGGTGCAAATATACAGCTGTAAGGATTATGCACTGGTTTCCTAAATGTGTGTGAAAACGATACAGAAATAGTGTGGGGCCATGGAACGAGTCCACAGACTCATGACTCATGTATAAAGAGGCCGCGCGGTTTTGGACGCCAACCAACGGTGCAGGCTGCGTGGTTTTCCCCTTGCAGAGCGCCCTGGGACCCCCCCCGGCCCCGTCCTCCCCGTGACTATTTAAAATGACAAGCCTTATCTGGTGTTTTTGACTTCAGGTATCTGAGCGCTGCCTTGGCCAGGCTTTGCAGGCAGACGCAGACACATCTTTTAGCCCGCGTGTGACGTGCGGGAGGGCTGCTCCCTCCCGGCTCATCTCTCCGGGGCAGGAGACGTTGCCTGTCCTCAGCCCACGCTCCCTCCGGCAGTCTGAGCATCTCCTGCCTCTTCTCCCACTCAAACAAGCCTCTCGGTTGGAACCGCTTTTGTGCTAGGTCCAGAGAAACAAGCGCAAGAATGAGCAAAAATCTCCGTCAAAGAGCCCAGGGTGTGGACGTGTCTCCTTTATGGACTGCAGCGGCTCGGCATAAAATGTGTCTCCCGCGGCTACACGCTGACGGAGCCGTTCAAAGCAGGGAAGCAGTGAGCAGAGACGTAGCGGTTTCAAGCTGCAGGCACTACGGGGCCAGATATAAAGCAAATAGATGGCTGGAAACAGCATGCTCTGTGGGCACGATAGCAAGTGGTTGGATGGCAACTGGTCCCTGCCTGTTCAGCTTTTGCCAGACTCTCTGGCTGCTGCCACTGCTGCTCGGGAGAGACTGGGGTGTCTGGGGTGGTATCTCCTCCCAGGAGATGTCAAGCCCTCATAGGAAGAGCAGTCAATTCTTGCGGCAGCAGGAGGAGCTACAAATCCAGTTCTCCAGGGTTTCCCCCCCCCTCCTCCGCCCCCGCCTCTGCAAGACTTTCTGTCTCGGCTCTGCCCCTCATTCCTGAGATGCCTACATGCAATTTGTGCCTATGCTGTTGCAAAGCCTTGAGCTGGATCACGTCCTATCAGATCACATAACTCATATCAGATACGGCAAACTGCAGGCCAGGTTGGTTCCCCGTGCTAACTCCCCTCAGCCCAGCTGAGTTACACGGGGATGAATTTGGCCGCCTCCTTTCCCTCTTTAGGTACTGCAGAGCAGAAGCAAGGCTGTAAACCTTCCAGGTGACAGATTATCTCCAGAACGGTTTTCCAAGTTACTTTATAAACTTCAGCTACATAAGAGAGAAGATAAAAACAGTAATGCTGCCCATCAGTTCCCATGATGGATAAGCTGCTCAATCTGACTGTGTTGGATGTCTCCAACCAAAAACTTTCGTTAAAGTCAGGAAATAAAATACCTCTACTCTCTCCCTCTGCTTTCATCTCTAGTTTCTTGTACCAGAAGTGCTAAGATATGGAGAGGCTGTTGTCAAGATATTTCTACCAGAGGTGATGGAAATGCCTATTTCTGCGTGACTGACAGCGTCTGTTTGTAGGCTGGGAGGGTTCAGATAATGCCTGGAGACCTGCAGAGCTGGGAGTGCATCTCTGAATGCAAACAGCACTCAGAGTCATCTCCAGTAACGCTTATAGAGGCACATTCAGTAGTTTGGGACACTTACCAAACCAACCTTAACCAAAATATATCACTGGAGAAAAGTTTCCAAGTCCTTGTTCATAATGTTATTTAACACTTCACAAGTTCCTTCCAACCAAAGACCAAGAAGTTATTTAAAAGTATGAATCATTTCAGTGTTTCAGAGCAACTCTCTGAAGTCCTCCACTACCACTGCACCTCTGGCTGACCGCTAGGTGATACTTGCCCGGTGTGGACTGGTGCGATGTAGCATTGCTGGACATTGAACCTCTCTCCACTGTGTCCTTATTCGCTATCAATTATTTGGGTGCATGCAGCTCCAGGTAAAATGGATATTATCTGACACAGCCCCTTAAATGGGAGTTTAGAAAAGCATGAAGGATGGTAGGGCAGACATAGACCTAGAAAGATGTTTTCCAACTGAGGTCAAGCACTAGTACTGGTTTGAGCCAAAGGAGAGCTCAGGTTTCGTATGGCCCAGTGCTCCCTGCCCTGCACGAGCCTGCTCTTCTGCCCATCTCATGTCCTGGACCAGCTCTTCCAGAATCAGAAACCTTGACCTCCAAGAAAGGCCAGGCATGGAGGTTCCAGCCTACCAGCTGTGTTGTGGTGAACATAGTCTTCCCAGAGAAAGAGCACTGAAGTGTGGTTGCACATGGCATGGGGCTCAGGTGAAGAGGACCTTGCGGCAGGTTGTTCGATGCCTGCCAGATGCTCCCCCACTGTTTAGCCTTTCTCTTCCCCATGTATCTCCTCCACTTAGAGCTTTGCAAAGGTGACAAAAAAGAGCTTGACAATTTGACATTTTACAGATTTGTGATTAGTGTCCACTGGCCCACAAAGGCCTTTCACAATGAAGAGAGGGAAAAATATAACCCCAACCATCACGTAGAGAAACAAATTGAGTTTATTGCTCATCTTCCAGACTGCCCAACTATGCTAACTTGCTCGTTACCATCCTTCTTTCACAGCTCACTGTATCAGGTTTTCCTTGAACTCTTCATTCACTTAGGTCAATGAGGAGTCTTGTGCACTCACCACGCAAATAACGAGGTACGTGCTCTTTCATTTGCATTTCTTCACTTCTCTGTAGTTTATCCTGATTGCCTCCACTGACTTAGTAGGCTTTGTGTCAGACTTGAAACGAGGCCATCTGGGGTAAGGTAATGATGGTCATTCTTCCTTTGGGTTGGCTTGAATTCAACTTTGCTTAGCTAAAGCACAGGTTTCTGCCGCGGTCCAAAGAAGAATTTCCATTTAAACGTGGTAGAGTGCAGCTTTGTCTGATTGCTTGTCCTGAACCCACAGAGATTAGTCGCATCCCTCAACCTGCTAAACTACAGCCTTGTCAGGGCCGTGGGTCACCCGTGTGCGTGCTGTCCCAATCACTCATTTTTTAGGACATCAACAGGTGAAGCTGAAGGAACAACACAGAGCACACAAGTGAATGTATATATGGGTTTGTTTCCTTTTTTTTGGTATATCAGGAAGGCGTTGTGTGTGTGAAATGACAGAAGTGCAGCTGTACAGTGAAGGGAGGGCATGAAGGACACAAGACTGTTGCGGAGAAAGGTGGAGGAGCATTAGAAATGGAATGGAAGGTGTAGAAATTTTAATCTAGGACAAAATATTATCTGTTTTTGGTCTATATGCCTCCCCAGAATATATTCTGCATTTGATTCAACTTCTACATATGCAGCATTAAAAAAGACACTATTTTTCTTGGTAAATCACCTACAGAATGAATTTTAGCATATAATTTTGCATATCTACCTTAGACTAGCCAATCCTTCAAGTGCTTTGTGCCTCAAAGATGTCCACCTTGAGATGATCTAGATCTCAGCTAAGGCAGGTCAGGTACACTGACCTGTGTCCCTCTGACCAAATAAATCACTTTGTGAAAGAAGCTTTGGTATTCCGTGTAAATAATGATTGTCATGTCATGGTTTGCTTAGTCTGCTAATCAAAACATGTAGCTCTGAGCGCTTCCCATTTAGTGCAGCTTATGAAAATCAAGCATCATTATTGCTGTCTGATACATTATCACCACCAGCCATATAATGGGCAAAATGTTCCTGGCTTGGAACGAGTGTAATTTATGATTCTAAATTATTGTGTATAAAGATGGAAAAGTGCAGCTGGATATTCATTAGACGCATTCAATTTAATGTATTGAAAGCAGTAAAGAATATGTTTTAATTAATAAGCCAAGTGCACATGGCTTGGAATCCGTAAAGAGAGCACACAGAGCTCTGCCGGGCTCTTGTACTTACTGGGAAGCGAAAAGGCAAAGCTGCTCCTCTCTCTAGAGGGAGTGAGTCTGCATTCACACGCAGACCAGAATTCAGCTGCTTTGGTTGATCGCCAGAGTTAGTGGATTTTGCCCTTCAGTGATGCAAAAGGCATTGGACTTTTTTATGTGCCTCAGTCTTTGGACTTCCAATCTGCAGGCCAGTTTCAGGAGGAAGACAGCTAGCATGTTCCAAAAATCATGACCTTTGCTCAAATTGTTTTAAGACAGGGCAATTTAGAGCAGTTAAAAAGACGTTAAAAATGTTGTAAGTGTTGCCTCTGTGTTGCAGTGTTGGAAGGAATGAATAGGAAAAAGCAGGACATCTTCAACAGCTGTGAAGTTCAAGCCCCAAGATGACCTTCAAAATCAAAATTGCATCATTGACATTTCCCCTAAGAGTTTGAAAAAGTACCGAAGATATCTACCAAAGCATGTATTTTTTGTGCAGGCTTCTTGAAAAGGCCCAAAATAGAAATGCAGTAGCATGAACAATTATTAAAGTTACTGTTGGGACTGGAACTTTCATTCTAGCTCAAAATGCTTTTTGAAGGAAATTTTTGGCACCTGGTGCTAACCATGTTTGCTACGAGCCAGAAAGTGAATCACCTTGGAAAATCTGAGCAAAATTTCCATGGCTGCCATCATGCAAGGGCAAATTAAATGTATTTCCAAATTATAAGAAATTTTTAACATGATTCCTAGCTCATAGCAACCAGCTCAAAATCGGCTAGTACTTACAGTTTGTAATCTAAGTTACACCTTCTTGACTTTTCTGACATTTTATTTGGAAGAAAGGGAAGGGGCTGGGTTACAGTATTATACTATCTATGTTCACATTAACACCCAGAGTACCTTCATTAGGCATGGCCTTTTCTCAAAAAAATCCACATGCGAGGCGTGACCGTTACCATCCACAAACTGGGATCTCTCACTGCCAGTGCCCAATAAGTGGGGCCGTATTCCCTCCCTGGGGACTGACGGTACCAGGTGAAGCCCTTTCTCCTGAAAGGCCGTGTGTTAGACCATTCACAGAATCAATGCTGAAGGGAATAGCCTTGATGCCTGTGTCCTGTTCGATTTTTTTAGAGCTTAAACCATGTCAAGAGTGGCTGGCAATGCTATCATGGGCAACTTAATCTGTGAGTATGCTCAACCCTGGTTACTCCAAGCGGCAATTGCAGTGAGGATGTGGTGACACCCAAGCCACCACCGGTGTCGTGGGTGGCTTTTTACTTAGAGTATAGGTCTTAAACCATCCCATCTTCATGTATATCCTGCAATGAACTAAAAAGGTTGTCATCTGGAAAAGCAATTACTCCTTAAAACATCCTGAGAGTGACCCTTAGGGGTGTCTGGACTACAGGGTAGACTGAGTGGCTTACTATAGCCTGAATGTGTGCACAGCGCTGCAAAGACCCAGTGAGGATCTCCCACCTGGTGTGCTGCCAAGGTGTCCTCCAACACATCTGCATGGTTGGTTGTCCTTCCCCTGTGCAATTGAGCAACTACTTTGAAAGGCATCTGGCAAGAAACTGTGCCTTCTCTGCAAAGTAAGTGAGTTTCCAGCCTGAATGAAAGTGTCTGGCCTTGATGAGAGCCAACCACCATACTCAGATGAGAGACTTTCGTGACAGAAAGGAGAGTGCACACACACTCAAGGAGCCTGGACTCACTAGCAGGATGTGGGGTGATCTTGTTCTCTTTCAGTTGCAGAGTAGAGCGTGTCTACTTCAGCCTGCAGTGTTCTGGGAAATGGAGATGGCTCCTGCTGTTGTTGTCCTAAAACAAGGGGATACAGGAGCCTGAAATCCCAGAGGGCCATAGAGCAAGAGCTATCAGTAAGTATAAGGTGACATATAAATAGCGACGTACGAACACCTTGTCTAGGTGTAAAAGGGCTGTGGTTAGCCCCAAGGGTCCCTGGCCCAATGACCCGGTCACTGGAACCACTATGGGCACTGATGGTATGGCAGATCTGTCCCCAGGTGGTGAACAGAAAATAGGTCTTTTCTGCTGGGCTTGTAAAAAGTCTTTCAGAGTTAACACAAAGCCAGAGACCTTGATTACTCTCCCCATGCTCCTACAAGATGCACCACCTCCTCAAGTTGTGCCAGAGCAGGTTTAGATTAGATATCGGGAAAAATTTTTACACTGAAAGCATTCTCAAGCATGGAACAGGCCACCCAGGGAAGCGATAGAATAGGTATCCCTGGAGTAGATGGGTAGACGTAGTGCTTAGTGATATGGTTTAGCGATGTATTTTGTCAGAGTTAGGTTGATGGTTGGACTTGATGATCTGGAAGGTCCCTTCCAACCTAGACAATTCTATGATTCTAAGACACCCAGACCACACTAAGAGGAACTCTAAATTGTAGCTGACCCACATGCTCACCACTCATATTTCAACACAAAATGCTTGTATAAAGAGTTTGTTTGCATACATGGTCCAGAAGAGCCACCAGCCCAAAAAGTCTCTAAAATTAGGCTTGTTTTGCTGTCAACAGTGTCATCTGTTGATGAGTACCAGAAACAACAGTGTTAATGGAAGAAATATCATCTTTGCTAATATCTTCAACAAGAGATGTTAGTGGAAACAAGTTGTTCCATGAACAGCAAAATTAATGAAACCATGTTTCTTGTGGGTGTGTGTCTCAGGCTTGAACTTTCTGGTTAAACAAGAGTGCCAACTTAAACTCTTCCCATAGGTGTGATATGAATAATGTCTCTCCCCAACATGGATTCTCCAGTGTCTGATAAAGGGTAACTGGAGCCTGTCTTATTCTGGCTGGTGCAACTAATCATGTCCCTGTCTTCCCCCAGGCTATAAATGTTCATGAAACCTGTACAATTCTAAAAAATTTTGTTGAAACAAGTTCAAAAGTTGTCAGGAGGACACAAAGGGATGAGCTGATACACACATAACTTGGATCATGTAAGTCCTTATTTTATTTGGAAACCAGGACAGAAATATTCTCCACAGGCAGATTTTAATGCAGAAAATGGCTATTTATGGAAATCTTTACACTCTTTTCTATCTTGTAAAGAGATGCAGCTTGGCTTCTCTCCTCTGTGTGATTTATGACCTATAGGGGAAGGAGTGTTTAAAGGTAACCTGCCAAGGATTTTCAACAATTGTCCCTCTTCCTTTTACAAGTTTTCTAAATGCTTGTTGTGCTTCCTTTTGATGAACAAAAAGCTCATCAAAAGGCTTTTACATTTTCACTTCTAGTATTTTGCTGCTTGTTCTTGCTGAGACTTTTAGTGGAGAATCTTTGAGCTGTTTCACAAAGACCGTGTAAATCAATTCAAGTGCCAGTGTTTAAATTTTAACACGGGTTTTCTGAAGACTAAGGTTTAAGCACTGATGTTAAATAAATAGTTAACTGAAGTTCCCCTTTCAGTTACTTTGCTTTTTCTTACCTTACTCTTCTTCATTTTAGTAGACCGTCTGTGATCAGACAGTCCTAGACACAACCTATATTGCCAAAGTGAAAATAAAAAATAAGCTCTTCAAAAAAACCCAGTTTTATTTATGCAAAAGAAAGAAAGAAAGACAGACCAATGATGCAGGCTCTTTTTACCTCTTACAGGTCCTCTTTCTTACCTGGAGGAATGGTGGAAGGTTTTGAATGTATCAACCCAAGAAGAAGTCTAGTCAAGGCCTAATGAGATTTGTTTTTTTCTTTTTGTCTAGTCTACACTAATTCAAGAGTCAGAAGTGATGGCCAACACTATTGTTGTGATTTTAAACAGGTCATTCTTCCTAGGAGCAGGACCTCGAATCGCCATGTGTCCTAGGTGAATTGTAAAGCCCAACTCTACTCCTCATTATTTCTGCTCTTTTGATTTTCACAGAGAGTTTAACCAGTTCTTGTTGTGGCCAGTACCAGTGACAGGGGAAATATTTATAGTGTTGAAATCAAAGGAGCCAGCACAAGGCAGTGCTAACAGCTCTCCAGTGCTTTAACCTTATTTTTCAAGGGGGGGATGTAACTACAGCCTTAAAGATCGCTCTCCCCAGTAGGAATATTTACCTCTTGTAAAGCCTTATAACTGTAGTTCAGGGAAACAAACCTTGTTTGTTTTTTTTTTTTTTTGCATAACTCACAATTCTTCAGTATCCAGTTTGAACATTGCTGGTTCAAGCAGCACACTGGTTTTCTGATGTGGACATTCGTGTATTTCTCAGCCTTTTTCACCCACTGTTTCTCATGGTGCCTGTGCACGTGGAGAATTCTCAGTCAGCAGGAAAAGGGCCGGCCTCATGCTAACCAGTAGGACGCTATCATTCATCAACACTCGCTTCTCCCCTACTTTGTTCCTTACACTCCTGAGGTTTTTTGGTTTATTTGATATTCTCTCTATTCTGTAGTGTTTTTGCACTTGCTATGTTACCTCTCAAAAAGCTACAGCAATGCACAAACCTCTCACTGGCTTCTATGTTTCACATGTCCTATGTTCTTTGGTTCATGAACGGATTTACACAGCAATCCAGCAGGACAGGTCAGGGCAGTAGGGAGGTAGGTACCCACAGCTCCGGTGCCTTACTGAATATCCTCAATAGCCTTCAGGCTATGAGCCTAAAATTAGAGCATCCATCAACGCCTAAGCTCCAGACCCCAAAGCCAGGTGAGGATTTGTCCTGAGCCACTGATGTCAGGAGAGGGAGAAAGGCAGGGCAGGAGAGCCAGCGACTGGTTGGGGGGTGAAGAGCTTTGGGAAGTGTGGGAGATGCAGGCAGGAACTGCAGCTTGGAGTTGACACCTTATACTGAAATTTTCCAAGGTGCAAAGGCTGCAGGGCTGTATCTATTTTTTGTCCCTGTCTTTCATTCTCCTCCAGCCCCCTTGCAGCAATAACCTGCCCCAGGCGACTGCCTCCTTTGCCCGTGCTGAGAGCTGGCCCCTGCTGTACCACCTGGCCCTGGGCTGTTTCCGCTCCCCTCTGCTCTATCTGCCGAAACCCTGGCAACAGATCGCGGTGGAGTGATGGGAGCCTGACAGAGGGGATGTGAATATCTCGCTGTTGATTGACAGCCCCTCCGTAGCGTCGTCTGTCAGATTCATTATCTGTACTTCAGAAATCCCTGGAGATCCCATCACCATTTCACAGGGTGCCGTAGAAACACATAACGAAGATCCAGCCCCCTTTCCCCAAGAGATGGCAATCTGCTTCTAAGATAAGAGGCAGGAGGTGGAATCAGCCTGTGGACGGCAGCGAGGAGAGAAAAAGACTTTTATGATCCGGGAAATAGGCAGACGCTACAAAGTCTGACTGCTTTGCTTTTGCTAATGGCATCAGAGTTTGCTTGGTGTCCTCTGAAAGCAATGGTCTCCAGAAGTGGACCACCAGCCTGAGTCTTCTGCCCTAACTGGGTGAGTATACTCCAACCACAAAGTAACAGAGACCACCCTGTTGGATGAAGACCCAGAAATTTGAGTTCCAGTGCTAGAACCTGCAGACATTCATTCTGTTGATATAACAATAAGACTAAGATTTTTTATTATTATTATTATTATTTCCAAAGCAGCTGTCAAAGCGGATTTGGGGAAAGGGACTTTTAAGTGGTGTTTACTTGAGGAATGATTACTCATGGAAAATTCCTTCTCTGAACTTTTCCAATTTCATTAACAAAGGAATGTTTATAAAGCAAAGCCCCGCTTGACACGCTGACATTTCTGAGTTTGGAGTTGCTCTTGTAGCGGTTGAAATTGAGGTCATGCGTCAGTCTGAGAGCACGTATGACATCCGGGTGGAACAAGGACCTGCTTGTGGCAGTCATGAGAGAAAACGTTCCTCGTCTGGCAATGGGGCAAGTGCTGAGAATGTGCATGGAGGCATCACAGGCGGCTTGGTGAAAGCAGTTTCTCGCTCAGAACATTGCCTGAAGTCATTATTAGTTGGGCAGAATAATTTTATCGTGGGTAAAATGTTTGCAATCTCTAGAAGAGAGCTGGATGCCGTATTGTTTGTTGTTACTAGTAACTATTCAACGTCCACCTTGAGATGGAGGTTTGTTATGTAGAGACAGGATTCCCGACAGACTTCCCAGCCTAAAATTGGATCCTCATTGTAGCTAGGCTAATGTAATCTTCTTTTTGGTTTGTTTTAATACTTTGTCTGTTGTTTGCTCGTGTTGTTTCAGCCAATGCTGAAAACATCTGCTGTCCCTTCCTACTGATTTATCCAAAGTCCACCTTGGTCCAGAACCCAACTAGCCGTAGGACAGTTCTATACCATTCACAGTCTCATGCTGTCAATTTTTAAGGGGTAGGCGGAAGGTTTTCTATTATAATGCACCACACGCTACTGTTGGAATTGGTCAACGATTTAAACTTTCATATCGTCTTTCACTGAAGGATGGTGAGAACATCTCACAAAGATAAGTGTTCCTATCCCCATTTTGCCATTGAAAATGGAGGGTTGGAGGATTAGCCGAGGCCACGTGCTGAGGCGCTGATGGAGTCAAACCCAGAAACTCTTCCTCACGCTGCCGACGAGGACAGCATCTCTTCATTTTTCGGCCCAAGTTTACCAGCTATTTCTAGTCTCTCCTAGTGACCAGATGTTAAAACCCATCTCTCCCTCAACATATTCAAACCTAACAGGAGATGGAAATCTATGGGTAATTTTCATTGAGATTTGGTGTGTGGAACACACGGTACTGGTTATTTCCAGAATAAGGGACTAACAATTAGGGAAACTTGTGACAGTTTTGAGAGTAAGAACATGCAGGAGTGATTTCTGTGCATAGCGCTTGTAGACAAAGGCAGGCATTAGCAAGAAAATCAGATAAATAGGGCTGCGGGGAAAGAATATTTCTCAATGTCACATTCCTAAGGGAAACTTCTCAGAAGACCCCAAATATAGCTTCCCTGACGCTAATGCTATGCAGACAGGGAGCTTGTGCTATGTCGCTGAGGTACTCAGTGGTTATGAGGTGTATATTTTAGAAGATCACATGAGGAATTAAGCACGAAGGTGCCATTTAATGATACATTTATGCACTTGCTTTTTTTTTTTTTTTTTTTTTTAAAAAAAAAAGCAGACTCTCTGCTGAGCATTTACTCCTGTGAGTTAATGACAATAATTACGTGAAAATCCATTCGGGCTTCTCAAGATGCTGAATTTGCAAACTGGCAATACAAATACTTTGATACTCACTTAAATGCACTGTAGTTGCACCTGATTCTAAGCACTGGTGTTTTAAAAAACGTGCCATTTGTAAATACTAGGTCTCCCCGTTCTCTCCCTCTCCACTCTAACATCAATGCTTAGCAATGTTCAGCGTATCTGGTTGATGTCAGTTTTGATAAATGATTCTGCTGAAAGAGCTGACCGTAAAGAATAACATTTTCCATTAAAAATTAATATATTCCCATGCCACAGGTCCTTGTGTAAAAGCAATACAATGGTCTGTATTGTCTGTCTGTCAGCAGCTCCACACCTGATTTGCAGTTTACTTAGGTCTTACAAAGTCCTGAGAAAATTACAGTCTTGATACCTGCCATTGATTAGTAATATTTATATAGCCATTCATTTGCACGTTGGCAAGTGACACCTGCAGTACGGCTAGCTGTCAGGCGGGCTCACAACATGAAAGAAAGGAAAGGGCCTTTGCTTATTGAAGGAAAGGACGCAATTTTTTTTTCTGCCTTTCCTTCAGTTTTCCAAAGAGATTTCAAATGGCACTCTGCTGGTTCTGCGCAGGATGGGCATGGTTTTCTCCAGTCCTGTGGAAACCTGGGGCAGCAGAAACTGAGTCATTGAGCCCAGTTCCCCACTACTGACTGTCCTGAGTCACATTGCTCTGCTCAGAAGCTCATGGAGTATCGTGTCAAAAGTAGCTTGAGTTTCTCCCCTCCCTGCCCTTTTGCCACCATGGAGATCCCAGGACCTATTTTCCTTTGTGCATAGAAATGGCCTCCTCATTTCCAGGCTAAATATAATCTTGGAGACTTTAAACTCCTCCTTTATTTTGGCAATATTGCTCTTTACTTTATATTACTTTTCTGTTTACCTGGTTCTTATGAACTTTGACAACCGTTTTAGTCTGTATTTTTAAGTAAAAATTTTTTTGTGTATGTACGCACTGTGTGTGTACATGCCTTGTGCCAGACTTGGGGTTGGAACTCTTCAAAAAATATATTTTCTTTCTCCTTTGCATTTTAGTGGGCTCAGAAAAGTCTAGCTGAATGATTTCTCACCTGTGGAAGTGTCTTCGTCCAAGTGCTAACACTTTGCAAAAGTTGCTTGGTATTAGTGAGATTTTGTTTCAGAAGGGTATCAAAGCAAGGTCCAAAATAGTCTATAGTAATTTATTTGCTGCTTCTCTGTTTTGATTTCCCCTGGTTTTGTGTTGGATGATGACGTGAAAGACAAGAGAATGTGAAGCAGAACATTTCATATGCTAGGAAGCAATTTTTCCATTACTTTCTGGGAGGTTCTTCCCATAGAAGGAGAACAGCCACTGAGAAATGGTACATTTTCCAACTTGGTTTCTCCAGAGAGAAAATGTGAGAGCTACCTATGAGGTCAGGTAAAATTTTATAAGAGATTTGTAACAAATATCTTCTAAGGGTGAAGTTGATTGTCAGTTGGCCTAAGGATCCTGGAATTTTTATGCTATTTTATGTGGAGATATGTGAATTAAGTATCTTTTTCTCTTTCTTTCCTGTTCCCTTCCTCTTCTCTTTTCCCTTTCCTTTTTTTCCCTTTCCCTTTCCCTTTTCCCCTTTCCCTTTCCCTTTCCCTTTCCCTTTCCCTTTCCCTTTCCCTTTCCCTTTCCCTTTCCTTTCCTTTTTCTTCCTATATAGGAGTTGCTCCCAGGGAGCACTGACCCATTCAGTCTGTTAATGTCCTGCATTTCAGAGCTAGCTGTTCTGCTTACTTATTTTGTATGGGGGCAAAACAGAGTTTGGAGAGACCCTTACTTACGTGCAGATAAAGATTTGTCAAATATTTTGTTGTTGGCAGAAAGTGTACTTTCTGAATGACAGAAACACTTCACAAAGAAATTTCTTGTTGTGCGAGGCAATTGAAACCAATCCAGTTTCAAAATTCTGTTTTAAACCTAGAGAAATTTGTTTCGTGATGGAAGTAAGCAAAAATGCATGTTACAAGGAAATTTTTGCCCAACAACCTACCAACCCTTGCACGTACGTCAGTATTTATATTGAGGTTCATCTGCCCTAGCTCAGGCATCTAGAAGGGATATCTGAAAAGGTCACCCCTCTTGTTGAAGAGCCGTTCCCTAAAATAGCCCTGTTAGATAGGGCAGGCATCATTCTGGTATGCTACAAGACATATTCTTAAATCCTGATTTGCATAACCTTGTGTGCCTGCTGTCAATACACCAAATCCAAACTATGCCTACGTCATCTGTTAAGAAATACCTGGTGTATTTTTGCACAGAAACTCTTTCACACATCGTTGTTCGTGCAACGGCACCACGCAGCCAAACAACTGCCCGAATATTCGTACACCGCACATTTCCCATTTTAAATTCTTACAAGGGAGGTTTCTGAAAGACTGGTTATTTTACCAAAATGAAATGCACTGATAAGACATGCTGATACTCCACATATTGGGCAGAATGAAAGGATTGGCTTTTCTATGAGAACTCTTTAGGTAAACTCACATGCTTGAATGATTAAACCCAAGGACAAAAATATCTTTTACAATGTGTAATTTTTTCCTTTTTCGCAATAACTTTAGCACAGGAAGGAGAGGAGGGAGGAAGAGAGAGAAATAAGCTTATATTCTTAACTTTCCTAACCCATATTGCATTCCAGAACTATAAGATGTGGTAAAGACAGGTAAGCAGATTAATTTAGCAGACTTCCAGACTTCTGAAGCAAAAGAGGGAGGCAAGAACATTTTATCATTTCTGACATATGGAGCATGTAGTACTGACTGCAATATGGAATGGATGATCAAAGTCATGTTTTCAATAGATTCTAGGAACATTTTTAGCCTTAAAGTCATTAGTAAACTTCAATTTAGGAGCTGAACCCTAAAACCTTAATTTGGACAAAGTGCTTCTACTTGGGAGCAATAGTAACTCACTCACAGGTCAAAATTTAATATAATTCTTGAACCAGGCAGCTCAATGTCTTGGTGAAAACGACTAAAAAATACTTAGAAAAATACCTTCAAGGGATGAGGATGAAATTGAGAGCTAAGCGCAGAAAAAATAAGAACTAGGGCTTTCAAAGAAAATTGAAGCTTTGGAGAGCCTTCAACTATTTTGATTTATATTTAAACATTTTAGAGATTGGAGCTTTGATTAGCTGAGACCCTCTCCAGTTCCCCTTCAGCTCTGATTTATGGGCAGGCAGAATCTCAGTAAAATGAAAGCTAAATGAAGTGTTCTTTAAAATTACCTTTGAAGACTTAAAGAAGGTAAGGAAGAGGGCAATGTGGCTGATGCTGACATGAAGGGGAATGGGATATGAGGGTGAGTGTTTTTAGGAGCTGAAGTCTTTTGAATACTGGAGAGGGGGAAGGAGCAGAAAGAAGAGGATGTCAGGGGGGTTCTAATTGCTACATGTGAGACCACTAATATTTACATCCCTTTTGACTGGGAGATGCATTAAGCTGGACTTATTAGCACAAATAAGGCTGTTTGTGCATATGTGAGAATGTTTTTGTAGGTTTTTTTTTGTTTTGTTTTGAGTTGGTTTTTTTTTTTTTTTCATTTATAAAAATTTTTTGTCTCAATTTACTTAAGAAATGGCTTTCTTGTTTTGGGGTTTACAACTGATTGTCTTAGCCCACCCAAGGGTATTTTGGTAGAAATCTTATAGCATCCAGAGAGCAACTAGATACCCAGATGAAACTGTGGGGCGGTGATTTATGATGAATGACCCCAGTGGCCCATCTTAGACTAGCATCCTTTAATATTAAGGTGGATAAAAAAGTCTGTACATCAGACATGTTCACTTCACTTGACCATGGTCTTCCCAGTCCTTCCCTGTTTTTGCTCTTCAGGTTGCCATTCTTTTTATTAGAGATGATATACACTAACTAACTGGGGCATTATCAGAAGCCAGCCGGCACTGGATAAAACTGCCCCTAACCAGGCTAAAATTTTTGTCAATATCCAATTCTACAAATGGTCTCAATCTGCTCTCCTTACAGCTGCTGGCATAGGAACTGTCTCCGCTCAAGGATGTGTCCTGCTCTTGCAAGTGACTGCAGTAGGGGTACACATAGGGTCAGTGTCCCACCACGAGGCTACTGCAGTTGGCTCGTCCTTGGAGGAGAAATCTCAGGTGCAGAGGAAATTGCATGTGACAGTTGTTTGAAAACATGTCTCTTAAATGAAGTAAGGAATCTGACATAGGTAGATGATCCCTCAGAGAGTGGTAGCTGCCAAAATCATGAGTTAGGTCATGACGTTTGTAGAAGATTTTAATATTTTGCAGCTGGAATGTGCATAAAACGGCGCATTCCCACCCCACATTCTTGCTGAGTTCGAAGACGTGGATAGAAATCATTACTGACTGGCTCAAAACCTTCCTTGCAGATATTGTGTATTTGTTTCTTGACAGCCTTTATCGTGGCAAGAGGAATTGTTGAGCTCTTATGAGTGGAGAAGATTGAAACTGACTGTGGGAGATTGTTTAAGTTTTCCTAGTTAGTTAAACAGCCGTAGGGCATCTTGGATTGGATTCAACTTCATAGCTTGGACACAGATCTCAGTTATCCTCTGTTCTTGGCATTGGTCTTTGCTTGCCTGACAGCTTAGTGATGGGAATCCAGGATCTTTGACTATATAAATCTGTTCCTACATAGGTGTCACCTCATTCTGCACTTGTGTGCTCAGCATTCAAACGTTTTCCTTGGTTGTTCCTTGCTGACAACTGTTTCTTCCCAGTGGGGAGCAGATGAGACATAGCAAACCTTTGTCACTTCTCTGAGATGATGTTATATCAGCTTCCACATCGGTCTTGAAGCCAACTGCAGTCTTGCGCTGTCAATGGCTTGGATCTTTTTCTGTTTGCCAGACTATTGTCCCAGCGAGGCAGTCTCAGCCTTACCAACACGGCTAGCTCACATGCATGCTGTGGTTCTCTGGGACATGCACATGGATGAGTAGCGACCTACTTGTGATATCTCCTGCATTCCTTGTACACTGTTTGTTCCAGACACATGAAACAATTATTCTGCTAGTGATATGACAGTTCTCAGCCGATTTGAGAGAATCACTGTGGGTTAAGGAGCATAGTTACTATTTTTGTAACTACTGGCATCAAGTAATCACATAAGTGGTGTTGCCTCTGGAATTAGCCAGATCCCACAGTTTTTCATCTTTCTTCTTGAGACATTGGGCTTCTCTTGTCTCCCTAATCGCTCTCTCATGTGTCAAATCAGGGTTGAGCCTTTCTGACACATAGCAGGCTTTCATGCACAAACCATAACATCACATACTGTTTCATCATGCAACCAGCAGGAAAAATGGCAGATTTGTAGGGGGACTGCACTGGAACTGGAACCAGAGTGCTCCTCCTCTGTACAATTCCTGGGAGGCAGTGAAGGTCCTAAGAAGGACCCTAGAACATCTTGTATGCCCAGATGGGATCAGTGGGAAGACGGACTAGAGAGAGAAAAGATCTGGGCCAGCATGCAGTATCCAGCCACAGTAGAGAAGACTGCTAACCCTGTCGACTTCTGAATTGTAGGTGCTGTTGGTATTTCCTTTGGAAATACCTCAGTAGTGGGGTTGCCCTGTAGCTGGTCCCAAAGGTGTTCCAACCAAACCCAGCGAGCCTAATGCGATCGGTGATGGGGCTGCCCGCAAACGGCAACGCTCACACCCACCCATGTTGGTCTCTCTTGTGAAGAACAGACGTTCCCTGTCTACCAACAGCTATCATGCACGTAGGTTAAATGGATATCTCACTTCTCTAAAAAAAGGGATTGTTTATTTCTCTTTAAAGACAGAATAGGCAATAAAAGGATTGCAAAGGCAGGATAGAAACCATTAGTTTACGCCAGGAGAGTATGAGCTGGGGTTACTTTACGGTTTAAGCCATCATGCTGTAAGCACTCCTGCAGAATAAATGGGAGAAAAGTAATCTCTAGAAATGATTCTGAAGCAGTTCAGAGTATTTAAGAAACAAAGTTGTGTGCTTCTTTCTCCCTTAGGTCCACAACTAGCCCTATCTAGCTGCAGTCATTCTCACTTTCCAAGTCCCATTCAGCAGAGAATTTAACTCTGTGTTTAAATCCACCTCTGATGAGCAACGCACAGAAGCATGTGCTCCATATTAAATGTACACTGAAAGCCTTCCCCTAGGACCCTCTTTGCCCACCTGAAGCTCTCCATCTAAATTCTAGCCAAAATTGCACTGATGACAGGGGGGTTTGGCCCATGCATGTTGCTCAAAACGATACGACCGTTTAAATGTGTAAAACAACAACTGCAATTTAAACATAGGATCTAAATAGCCTGAATTTTGAGACAGGTGCAAAATCACCATCCTCCTTGAACTGTGGAAACCACCTTTCCTGGAGCTTTTTTAGGATAGTTATAGTCAGATAAAACTGACTAGTTTTACGCAGGAAAAAACACAGTGATTTCTAAGAATCTGTATTGTACTCACATTGATTTTACTTAATCTGGAGGTTGTTATGTTGAAAAAAAAGAGATACCTCATGCCTCATACCATAACAGGTAGTTCATAGACAGCAAGTACATAGAATCATAGAATCATGGAATGGTTCGAGTTGGAAGGGACATTAAAGATCATTCAGTTCCAACCCCCTGCCCTGGGCAGGGACACCTCCCACCAGCCCAGGTTGCTCCAAGCCCCGTCCAACCTGGCCTTGAACACCTCCAGGGATGGGGCAGCCACAGCTTCTCTGGGCAACCTGGGCCATGGGCTCACCACCCCCACAGCAAAGAATTTCTTCCTAGTAATCTCAATCTGCCCTTTTCCAATTTCATGCACAGCTATTACTTCTCTTCTGATATATGCCATTACTGTGCTGCCTGGGACCTGCTAGAGTTACTGTTCAGCCCTGAGTCAGAGGAATGAGCAATGCAACGTACCCATCAACTCTATGCAGCGTGTTCCTTAAAAACCCCAGTTGGAGCACTAGCCACATCGCATTGGCGTGGTTTAAAATGTGTGACAAGATAAAAGTCTGAGGTGGTGGTCTGGGTCATGACGTCATTATTATGTGCCAATTGTAATAATAAAATAGCAGCAACTAAATGCCATCCAACGGCTGTACTAAGAATAGGTTGACTGAAATGTAATGAGTATGCATCATCATTAGAGAGCTGCTGAGTTTCAGAGAATATCTTCTAATGAACAATCGGATATTAACTAGCAAACGATGACTTTTGCAACTGAATTGAGATGAACTCATTGATACCATTGGATTATTGAGTTTATGTATTGATGTTCAATCATTTTAATAGGTTTGCTTTCCTTATTGTGGAATATGACAATAAAAGTGCTGTGAATAGTAATTTCCTAATAATAACCCTAATAATGCTAATAATACCATAATCTTATTTAATCTAATTTAAATAGACAGCAAAAAGACCTACTTAGAACCACTTGTCTTTTGTTGGCGGAAAGATTCTCATTATGAAAATTAAATTGCGTTCGAACTCCTTTGACACACTAATATCAAAGCCACTCACCATTTACAAACTAGGCAGGAGCCCCAAATCTGCGAAATCTTTAGGGAAGCACTAATGTGTTGTGTTTAATAGGGATGAATTTAAGCATCTGCTTACAGACTTTGCTGAACTGGGCTTTCTCAAGCTTTTGGGCAGGGTCTCGGTTTAAAATGAGATTAATTTTGCTTCCACATCAGGACACACTATTATTTTCTGAGTCGATTTATAGTTTCCCAATGAAGCCTCTGCAAGCGACTGTAGGAATTAACAGGGAAGAAGAGAGAGCAGGTGAAGGGCACGTGGCGCAGATGTAGCTGAAATGAACTAGTAAAGCCTGTCTGGTATACCAAACTCTCAGCATATAGTCAGTTTTCTTGACTCCACGCATACTTTTAATATCCCATAACAGAAAGGAATCCTCCGAGAGCATGTCACCCAAGTATGGACCTGCCTCAGCAGTATTTTAAATAAACTCCATCATCAAATACTTCTCAGTTGAATTCACCCTGAAGTTTCAATACCTCTTCTACACATATAAGCACTGGGAGAGGTGACAGAGCGAATCCTGTAAAGGAAGAATTAAAAGCGACTCCTTTTTACTGCTAGTCCCTTCTTATCTGTGTGTTATATACATGGTTTTGGATTTCAGTCCTGTCTTCTTTTGTGCAAACACGGCAGGTTTGCCGTGTTTTGCTTGGTATCACTGCGGGGCTGATGTGTCCCTGGGAATAAGGGCTGGACTCTCTCGTGGCAAACGCTTCACACCGTGAGTGTGCCTCCAGTTGCAAAATTTTTACTGGTGGCTACAAGGTAAGACGGGAGGAACAAATTCTGAATTTCTGGACTATTTGTGGGGCTGACGGTCAGGCTAAAAATGCCTTTCCTGCTCAGCGACACAGAAGAGTGGATGTCGTAGGGGTCAGCTAAGCATGGTAGTCAATATGGACATTTTCTCTGAAAAATCCCTTTTCGGAATCGAACCGTAAGTTCAAAGCAAGCAGGACGGGCTGGGTTCACGAGGGAGGGTAAAATGCTGTGTTTGCTGCAAAATTCGCTGGTGCCGACAGCGACGTCTCGCAGGAGACATCACAGGTGACTCACCGGTGAAGAGCGTGTGGGGATGGAAACGGGGCTGGGTAATGACAGGGGGAGAAAGGAAGGACAGCAGTGGGATCCCGGGCCAACTCCAGCTGAAAAAAGGGGCTTTTGTTTCCTACCAGAGCTCCTGATGCTTCAGCAAGTGGCATGTTGAAGGGTGCTAAATCCAGAAAAAGCAGTGATCAGGGGGAGTGCGTGCACTGGTGGTGGCTGGGCTGGGGGCAGTGGGCAGGGTGGGATCTGACCGTACCCCTCTGCGCTGGGCGGAGGTGAAATGCTGAGTGGCCCCGGCGCAGCCAGCTGGCAAATTTTTATGGTGGGAAAGGGAAGAGAAATACTACCCTTCTGCTCTAAAAAAAACCCTTTTTCAACTAAGTAATTTTGGAAATGGGTGGATGCCTTATAAATCCCCACAATGCTACTCCTCTGGAAAACAGTACAGAATATGCAGTTTTCTGTCAGAAAGTCAACAGCTTCAAGTTGTTCAAGAAAGTCAACAGCGACTGCACTGCAGGTACCCTGTTAGACGACCGTGCTTGGGTAAAACCTCCTCACCCCTCCTTACAGCTGGTCCCCAAAGTCACCGTGGGCAGCTCCAAACCTGCTCTGCCTTCTGCTGCCTGCTCATGGTGTCAGAGCCCACGGGGAAAGGCAGGGTGTGAGGATGCCTTTAAGCCATGCCTCAAGTGTATGGAGCGTGGTCGTGATGGGACCTGTCACTGAGGAGTCCCCCTGTGAGCGTCTCCCTCCCAGGATGATTTAAGCAGGCCACGGGATGATTGTGCTGCTCGGTTTATCCCTGGGTCCGCAGGGATTCAGGTATTCCCACCCGCCTTTGCTCCTGCAGGGCGTTGCGGAGGGGAGCGTGCTCCTTTGGGATGCCCTTGCCACAGAGTGATCCCAGGGAGACAAACAGACCGCTGGGGAGAGAGAGTGTTAAAAATAAAATTAAAGGAAGACTGCACATTACAGTAAAGTTGAAGACAGGACTTCCAGAGAGCACAGTTTGTCAGGAAGACAGCTGCTTTTTATAGCATGCCTGGCATGGCTGATGGCAAAGGCATTTGACATTTAGCTCTGATTGAGTGGCAGGTGGGGAGAGGGAAGCCAGAGATGCTGTAAGCAAATCTCTTAGAAAGCAGAATTAGGAAGGGGCAGCATTTGGGGAAAGTTACATAGCTTGGCTGGACTCCTTGGCTGGATCTGAAAGGGGTTGGATCTGAAGTCCCTCGGCATCACTCCCCCATCCCTTCATGGAGTGAAAAAAATCATAGAATCACAGAATGGTTTGGGTTGGAAGCGACTTTAAAGATCATCTAGTTCCAACCCCCTGCCCTGGGCAGGGACACCTCCCACCAGCCCAGGTTGCTCCAAGCCCCGTCCAACCTGGCCTTGAACCCCTCCAGGGATGGGGCAGCCACAGCTTCTCTGGGCAACCTGGGCCAGGGGCTCACCACCCTCACAGCAAAGAGTTTCTTCCCAATATCTCATCTAAATCTCCCCTCTTTCAGTTTAAAACCGTTACCCCTCATCCTAGCCCCAGAAATCCAGGAAAATTATTTTCTTTCTTTCCAGAAGGGTCCGCTTTTCTTGTTTTTTTCTTTGTCCCTGCTCACTGCAGGGGGGTTGGACTAGATGACCTTTAAAGGTCCCTTCCAACCCAACACATTCTATGATTCTATGATTCTTGGGCTGTCGAAGCTGCCTGTGTCCAGGTGTCCTTGCCCTACGAGCCAGAGCAGGATTTGGTCCTCAGGGATGACAGACGCAGGGACAAGGGTGAAAGACCTCCAAGCTAGCAGTAGTCATGGCTGGGATCCACACCTTTCCTTTGCCACTGGTTTACTGTCTGGAGGGGAAATTGGGCAGCATAGGATGTGAATTATGGCTGAGGGGGTCTTTCAGTTGCTCTTGGCATAGGAGAACCCAGCCCTGACATGCGTTGGAGCAACTGGAAGGTCATTGAAATAAAAATGGGCTTCAGGGTCTTATTTTCTCTGTTTGCAAAAGGTGAGTACTAACACAGACCCTTCCCGCACTTCTCAAGGCGTCTTTGAACATGCAAAGTGCTATGACTCTTATTATTCGAGGGGCTTATTCCCTACGTGACAACTTTTGTCTGTTATGCTTGGAAAGAGCCTATGGCTCTCCATTGTTACCCCTGAGTTGTTCATACACTGCTCTAGGTACCTGCCCAGCACCTAAAAAGGGGGATAATGGGCAATGTTGTTTTTCTTCTCGTGTTTGAATAATTCCACTGTGTTTCCAGCCCAGCTCTGCTCCTGTGACTCATGAGAAATACTGGTCATTGTGCACTGGGGGTCATCATGAAAGACTGGGAGCAATTCTCTTATCAACTACCGCTTATCACATGGACCTACTCATATATTTGTTCCAGACTCTCCTGAACTCCCTAATTTAATTTACTATTTTTATGAGGTCTTCCTTATCTCCAAATACATTTTCTTCTTATTTGTTGTTCAGGATACATTCAGTAGGAGTTAAGAACCTCAGTAATTTACAGTTATCATTAAATTCATGGCTGCTAATTTATTCGTGTTTACACCTTCTGTACAAGAAGGCGAAATATTTGATACAATAAATAAATTTCTCCTCTCAAGCATTTGTCAGGCTTTATTTATTCGTGCGAGTCTTTCTTTTCCAGTGCAAGGATAAACTACGGGACTCACTGCCACAGGACAGGAGAGGGGAGAGTGTGAGTGTGTGTGAGATACTTAATTAGGACTAATGGCACGAGGGATGCCCTTAGGCGAATCTTTTAACCTGCATATGGCTAAAGATCCTTGTTTGCAAGATGAAGACAGAGAATGTAAATTACACTGAACATTGGCTTCAGAAAAGAGAGGGATTTGAGAAAAAAAATAATGATTTGCTCAAGTATTGTATTTTAATTAGGGAAAAAAATATATTGTAGTTTTGATTTTTGTTGTTTTAAACTGAAACGCTTTGATTTGTGGACCAGACCCAAAATGGTTGAGGAACGATTTTGTTACAAACTCTATTTGACTAAGGTGCTATGGTATTTCGTGGAAGCTGTGATTTGAATATTCATCAACTCCCCGCAGGCAAAACTTCTCCCACCAGGTTTGTGGCATAGATGCTTTTTCTTTTTCTCATCTATCTCAAATTCAAAGTGTTGAAAAATTCCTACTGCAGGCCAGCTGTCTGGAGGCCTATGTGTAATTGTACTCTTGCTTCCAGCAGAGAGAAATCTGTACAGTGCTAGGAATGATGTGTTGATGTTAAGTTTATACCTCGTCACAGGCTCAGTATGTATTTATTGGAAAATGCATCTACTTTCCCTGTGCTCTTCTTTCCATCTGAGAAGTGGGAAAACTAAATCTGGACAGAAATTTCTTTCTGCATAATTTTCCGGGGTGGGGGTACATTGGTGGGATTTCAGCTTTATTATGATTTTCCTTCTAACATCTCATTTTAAATTAATTCAGTCCCCAAAATATTTTGAATATTGTGCCACAGGGAAATTGGAGTTTGCTGCTAAACCTTCCGTAATACATCATGGTTTCTTTTCTTATTGAAGGAGAGTTGAACATTTGGGAAATCTCAGACAGTGAAGTGTTAGGGGAGATGTAGTCATATAGAATCATAGAATCATGGAATTGCTGAGGTTGGAAGGGACCTTTAAGATCATCGAGTCCAACCTTTAACCTACCCTGACAAAAGCCACTTCTAAACTATGTCCCTAAGTGCCCCATCTACCCTTTTTTTAAACACCTCCAGGGATGGTGAATCCACCACCTCCCTGGGCAGCCTATTCCAATGTTTAATAACCCTTTCAGTGAAAAAATATTTCCTAATATCCAATCTAAACCTCCCCTGACGTAACTTGAACCCGTTTCCTCTCGTCCTATCACTTGTCACCCGGGAGAAGAGGTCAGCCCCCATCTCTCTACAACCTCCTTTCAGGTAGTTGTAGAGGGTGATAAAGTCTCCCCTCAGCCTCCTCTTCTCCAGGCTAAACAACCCCAGCTCCCTCAGTCGTTCTTCATAAAGTTTGTCTTGCTGATGAGTCCAGCTTCCAGGTGAGAATGGCACTGCAGGCAGCAAAATTCACCCCCGAGGCCTTCGTGACACTTCTTTAGCCAAAAATATTTGGATTTTTTTTTTGTGTGTTGGTAGTCTTTCTAGTATAAAAGTAGTAACAAAATCTTTGCGGAAAAGAAGCTTCCAGAGAAAATGCAAACATGGCACTATTGACAGTAATACATTGCTTATAATTTTCAGTATTTTTATATTGTGAATGCTATGAGGGAGATGCTTTTTGGTTTTGCATCTGTTGGCTGACTCTATGCCCTGCTATAAGAAATAATAATAATAATAATAATAATAATAATAATGATGATGATGATGATGATGATGATGCTCCTTTGCCTGAGATGTACTTCAGAGCAGACTTTACCCACAACAGGCAGACCATGAATGGAGATTTTAGTTCTCCCTCCTGGGTCCCTTGGATCTAATGGAGAGGGCGAGGGTGCCCTTGGGCATGCAATGCCCAGGGAATTTGGCTGGGTCATTTCATGGCAGAGATTCCCGGGACAATAGAATACCTCAGGAGCACCGCAAGCAAAGCCCCTCAAAGCGTTCCCTGAGATCCTCTGGCTTCTACCAGAAATTATTGGCTTGCTGCAGGAATTACCCCGTGAAACCTCATGCTTGCTGTGATGCTAACGTAGGGACAGATGCTCCCAATGGTTCCTTCCCAACTAAAGAATGAAAAATCCACTTAATACAGCTGTGCTTAGCCCAGTGTTTACTCATAATAAAACACCATTAGAGGGACATAGCCTTGCATCAGCGTTGGCTTTGTTCTGATGAAATCTGGCTGCACTAAGAGCATCTTGGAGAGCCGCTCCATTAGGAAGACCCGCTGCCCAGCTCTGCTTTACAGGCAGGGTCCTGCCTGTGCCCCAGGAGCGTCGAGGTGAGCTGACCCCGCAGGCTCAGGCGTGATGAACAAAACCACAGCCTGCTGGAGAAACAGCTTGTTCTTTTCCTTTTTGCCCCACCGCGCAGAAAAGCCAGTTGGAGGCTGCAGCCAGTGAGGAAATCCGGGGGCATTCCCTGCTGCGGGCAGTGTGTCAGCTGTGGCACGCACTTGTAAGGTAGTTAAGGTAGCATCCTGCATGGTGACCCGGCCAGCCTGCTCCCGTGGGGGCGGCAGGATTAGTTCAAGACAGCAGAAATTCACTGTTCCCACTTCAGCTGTTCTGTCTTTGCTAGCCTTCCGCCTTTTACCTGCTACACTCCCCCCCCGAAGCTTTTGTTGCCTTAGTTTTCCTCCCTCAGGGAAAAAAAAAGGTTGCAAAACCTTTGTCTCTATGATCTTTTGTATTCACCGAGGTCTGTTTATATTTGTGTTAACTACTTGTATAGTTTAGCTTCATAATGGTAATTAATATTGTATGTATAGAAACACTCACACAGGACATGATCCAGCTTTTGCTGAAAGGAGTGAAACTCCGTGATTCAGACAGGCCTCCCGAGAAAAAAAGGGGGGAACCTGAAATGCCCAAGTGCATCCGTTAAAGATTGTTTCAACGGGGGGGGGGGCGTCAAAAAACATTTTGCAAATTGCACATCCAGTTTATTAGACTGGGACAAAATGGTGCACCTAACTGCAGGGCGGGAAGCAGGAGCTATTTAGCAGCACCGATAACTAAACCCGGCGAGGGAGGAACGCAGAGAAACTTTACGGGAGATGATTTCCCGCGTGCGAGACCGCGGGAGGGGCGCCCTGCTCTGAGACCTGCGAGGGCTGCGAGCGCGCAGAGCTGTCGCTTTATGCCTCCCCGCAAAGGGTGTGCGGGGGAGGATTAAAGCCTGACCACCGATCACAGAAAGGAGAAAAAGACATTCCCTGCTCTACGGGCGAGCAAAAGGGGGAAAGCTTTAGGTAGTTCCATAAGCTAAAATTAAAGATTTAACTAATTTTAAAGAGGTCTTGGGATACATTTAAATGTGGGAAACGTGTGTCTTAACTGCTGTGTGTTCTGCTCTGCATATTGTTATGTTTAATTTGCCCAAATTTTGGAGGTGCTGAGGAGCAGCGGCATCCACTGCTTCGAGCTCAAGTTGAGGGATGTCAATACGCTGAGGATGATTGAGCCCAGCGTGGCTGAGCTGGGGACATTTCCAGAGGAGGGCTCTCGTGCCCCCTGATTAACAGATACATGCAGCGTTTTGCAACGTTTTGCAATGTGACCATCCTCATCTCCCCACCGTCCCAAAGCGACTAGGAATGTGGCCAGTCTGGCCAAGATCACAGAGAAGTAGCAATAAATACTGCGAAGTTTATTTGAGCCTGCACACAGGAGATTCTCCCAGGCGATGGAAGGGCTGGACCCAGCACGTCGTGTAGCAGCTCCCGTCACAAGGAACCCGTTGTGGCAACCTCTTCCCAATAACGCTGGTATTTCTTGGGTTGCCTCCATTTTGCCCCGGGACCTTTTTCAGTAAACCTCTTAGCAGTTCTCGCACCAATTGGTGTCTCCCAGGCCACGAGACTTCGTGAGATAATCTCACCTAACATACTTCACTTGGCCAATATCATCACTGTTAAATCCTTAATGGCAAATGTTAAATATTTTATTTGATGGAGAACTTCCCTTCACCCCGGCCCAAGAATGATATTTCGCCCTTCGTGAAGAATGATTGCAAACATTTCTGACAATAATTAATTTTCTGTTAATTATTTTCTATTTCTGTACAGTGTGTTCTTTTCATTCTAGCTCTCTAACAAATTTGGCGTTGAGACCCCTTCACCCTTTCCATCTATTCAAGTACAAGGTTCCATTCTTCATTAGGGCTATTTTAAAATCTGCAAAGAACTGTTTTCCAGATGTGGATATGCATAGACAGTAATTGCACTTCATGATCACTTCCAGCTGCCCTAAATGCCTGCCAACAAATTCCCATAAGGAGTGCATGTTTTGTGCTGCAAATCAGGGAGAACATTGTAAAATGATAATGTGTTGCACACTGCAGGACCTACAAGAGTTATGGACTTTATAACTGAACTAATTGGAATTAGGCTTTGCTTTAAAGGTCAAGAAAGTGACAAAGAAATGCAATCTTTGTAAATTAATGTGTTGGATGGTTTTTGAGTAGTATTGAGTACCTGTTTGTTGAATAATGCTCATTTTTCTGAATTGTATATTCGAGTACTCTGTGGATGCCTTGCAAACTTACATATCATGGAAATGGCAATCTCATGTTTTGAATTTGGATGCGTAATCAGACACCACATATTCTTTTACCAAGTCAAACATTTGCCTCCTGGAACTCTTCTGGTGTGACCAGAACTTATAGTTATGAATCACATGTTCTGCTGGTGTTAATGGCCTCAATTTCATTGATATTGGTAGAGATATGTACACACTGCTAGAACTGAATTTGGTCCCGTATTTTTGTTATTTTAACAATGTAATTTTTAAATAGGTGTTTATATAGTTCCAGTGTGGTTTTCTCCTTTTTTACTTACACATCCTTATGATTCTTGGCTGAGATACAGTTTTATGAAAGAAGACCAGCAGAAGACATCACTTACAGCCTTGAAGTGAATAATAACAGCCTAACCCTCACAGCAAGTGCTTTAGCGCTCTTCAAAAATAAAATAAAAAACCCCCTGACATTAGCAGAACAGAGTTTAAAAATTTATCATGTGACACTTTGCTCCATCACGCACAAGTCTGTGGACCCAATAAGCAATCCCTACCTATGGACTACCCTACAGTCTGCTCCAACGCTTGACCATGGCCCATATTCCTGGAGATTAAAAATATGGAGTCACAGATCCAACCATGCTTACCACCTTACAGTTGTGCCCCAAAACTCAACTTTCCTTTTGACAGCTGAATTCAGAATTTGGCTTTCCTCCATAGCAATATAAAGTGTGGAGAACCAGAACGCTGCCAGGAGCCAGAGAAGAGGAGCCCCAACCTGAAAACTCTCTGGTCAGGTGAGTCCACATTTTTGTAACAGATATATATTTTGCTTTGTATGCTGAAAGGAGGTCTACACATCTGACCCACTTTGGTGCTTTTCCTGGAAAACCTCATGTACTTGAAATAAATGCCTCCTGAAGTGTATATATCCTCTTGCACCACCAGGTTGGAGGAATGCTGAACGGTTTCTTGCATGTTCACCAAACTATGGTGGGTCTAATTGACTGTTACCACATTGCTGTACAGGCACGAATGACTGTGAGCACGAAGAGGAAACTTATCTCTACTTCCTAAGGGTACCATGTAGGTGATTCCCATGGGTTCTTGTGGAGGAGCTCCTTATGCTTGAGGAAAGTAAATAGACATTCTTGAGTCCGTTTTGGTGAATTTGCCAGTGATTTTCTATCACCTTATTGTTGTTTTGTTTTTTTTTTTTCTTTTTTTTCAATGAGGATGTAGGTTGCTATCTTGCAAAGTTTCAGACAACAGGTTTTCTTTCCTTGGTCAACTTTTCTTTTGCCACCTCCTTAGCTGTAGTTCCTGTATGTCCTAGAGAACACATGTTGAAAACCGCTCCATTGCTTAAGTCTACAGCAGCGTGGTTCATGAGTATATATCTCATAAGCTACTTTCCACAAACACTTGAAGGCCTTACTACAGGTTTATTTAAGCTGCAGCTCTGTTCTGGAAAGTAACTCATGAACAATTTTCTGCAGTCCAGGGTTAATGCCTGCCATTAACAAGGAACTGAGCAACGAGCTGGACATCATGGCCAAACCTCACCTGTGCCTTTCCCAGGCTTTTCAGCACTGTGTAGGTGCTACCTTAGAAACAAACTGTGTGTTATTAATAAGGAGTCTTGTGATAACACAAGGTGCTTGTGGTGTCATATAGATGTAATGTTCATGTAGGCTGCCCCCAGGATCACTGCTAATGAAGGTACGGCTGGAGACTTTGCCAGCTGAATGAAATGGCTTAATAATACAATGTAATTATATAGCTTAAGTGTCAGAGCTACAGTCAGGAAAAAGGGAGGTGAAAATTAAGCCCCTAAATCCCCATTTACTTACCCAACAAAAGCCGGTCAGCTTTGTAAATCTGGTGGGTATATAGCATACCCTGTCCATGCAGGAGTTACAGGGTGGAAGACAGATTTGAAAATCGTGTCAAAGGAGGAGCCTATATCTAAAACATCTTGACTTGCTTGTGCATTGGAAGAGCGTTCTTGTACCAACAGAGAAGTGGTTTTAATTCTATTATTCAGGTCTCACATTTGGTAAAGCAAAAATCAACATCTTGTTAGCATATAACATATGGATGACAACGAAACACTTAAGGGAGATGAGAGACGGATGGGACACACTTTGCTTGAGTGACGGTGTCCCCTCTGGATGCATCTGTGTGTGTATATTTGTGTAAAAAGTGCACAAATGTCTAGTGACTCAACAGAAAGGACTTTGTCTCTACTCCTTTTCTACTTTAGGACATTGACTGTGACACTTGTAGCCCCAGGCTCTGCACTCCTTCACGGAAGCAGGCCATCTTCAAATGAGCAAGTGCCAATGGGATGGTATTACATGGTCTAACAAGAGCAGAAGAGAATGTCATCAAGATTTTTCCATAAATCCCTCTGTCTTTGCATGGGATATTTCTATGAAGTATTTCAGATTGATGCAATCTCCCACCGCCTGTGTGCTGAGCTGGCAGGACATGAGCCATACACTTCTAAGGCTGATGAGCCTGTTCAAGCCCTTTGTTGACTTAGTTATGAGAACAAGAAGGTCATATTGGACGAGGCGAGCATGTTGCTTGCAGCAGGGGAATTGAGGCAGAGAGACTCATATCAGACTGCTATGTAGTACCTTAACGTCCTACGATGTCCTTCAGATTGTTGTGTTGTAAAATTCCCCATTAACCCCTCTGCATGCATTTTATGGACAGACGTTTGGTCTATAGATTTTGATTAAGAGGAATATTTATACATTTTTCTCAGACTACTTTAGGTACCACACTGAAGGAACCTAAGGGAACTTATATTGCCTAGCTGAAAGGTAAGATGTCTCCATTTGAGCTGTTCATCTTTGGTTCATTTTGGTCCATAGTCAGTGGAGGAAGAGGAATTCTGAATAATCAGATTAGAGGAATTGTCCTTTGGAGTGCTTCCAGTGAAGAGTAGGCTGCCTTTTACATTTGAGACCTGTAAAGTTGAGCAGCTACATCCCAAGCTCAGTTTCATAGATGGGAAAGAGCAGAGGATTCCCCAAGAAGTTTCTTCGGGACACCAAGGATTGGTGCCTAGGAATGGGCAGTGTGAGCACCTCTTTTTTGATGGTACTGTTGCCAAAGTGGCTCCTCCAGGTGTTAAATCACTGCCTAGTGCAGCGTCTCTGACAACTTCAGCAAGCATTGATCATGGCTGGATGCATGATTTGGAGCCCAGTGCGGTGAACTTCCGTTTGACTTTCTGTTGGATTATATGGTGAGCCCTGTTACATAAATAACGGCCTCTCTGCATGTGACATTATCAGCCTGATAATGCAGCTGCAGCAGTCTTCTCTCACAGTAGGTGGAAGTCATTGGCCAGAGCAGCCCTGGTAGGCAACACTTTCTAGACAAAAGAAAGCGCCTTTCTTACCATGGCATTTGTCTTGGTAGGTGGGAAAGCACTTGTAGCTGGACATGGGAGAAGGAATAACAATCTTCTGTTATAACACTTTGTTCTAACCGTGCCTTTATGTGCTCCGTGGCAAAAATTCATCAACAACATTAATTTATTGTGCTTTCACGAACAATCCTTCATTCACAACCCTCCCACACCCAGACATTCACACATGACCAAGGTTCATAGCTGAAGATACTCGCTGACGCACAATTCATCAACAGTTCTTTTCAGCAGTGAGCCTTTCCGATGCTTTTTTACTTCTTTTTTACTCTTTTTTACTCTGCTCTCCAGCTGACCCAGCACCTCTGCTATCCCAGTATCTAGCCCAAGATCTCTTGCTTTTCTTCTGTCCCTTCTGTTTGAACATATCTGTTTAAAGTTAAGGCTTATTGAAATTTCAGAAAGAAAGAGTTTCTGCCAAAAAATACAGTTTTGTAAAACCTAATTTTTGGCAAGAGAATGTCAGCTACACATACATGCAGACACAAAACTTTCCGGGTGAGAAATTCAAAAGGAAAAAAATTGTTTTGAGTGATCATTTCAAAACAAGATGAAATACTGTATTATGGTACAACCTAAACTGTCTTTTTTTTTCTTTTCAAGAAAATAACCCCCCACATTTCAAAAGAAAACATCATATTGTTTTGAAACATAACCTGGGATAATTTTTCTTTTTTTCCTTGGAAACTGCTCAAGCAAGTGAATTTTTTTAAAGCATACATCTAGGATTTTTCTTTTTCAATGACACTTTTTTTTTTTTTCAGGAAGAAAAAAAAAAAAGTTTTTTGACTTGCTCAACTTCCACTTTTTAGACCTGATCTCAGGATCTGCCATACTGTACTTGTATAGAGCTGCTCTTCTCTATAAAGGATTTTCTTCAACTCAATTAATGTAACTAATGGCTATAAGGGGAGTATTTTATTTTACACTCATCTGAAAAGGGCAAGTTAAATGATTTTGTCCCAGTTATGCAGCAGACTGACACAGAAAAAAACAGCAGATCTTTGTGCCCCTTGGCCACAAGAGGTGGAGATTTATTACTTGCTCAAGCACTCCTTCATTTTTGCAAAGTGCAGGGAGGTCTATCTGAGTGGAAGGACCCTTTTCAAGACCTGCTCTTTACCAAGCTCATCTTCAAAGCTGCCTTCCCGCCTCCCCTGCATTTCTGATCGTATTCCCAGTGCTGCTCACTGCGGCAGCATTGTACGAGCCTTGCCAATCTGCAGGGACGGTCTTGCTGCCTCAATCCTTTTCGACTTGTATGCTACTTTAGACAGTAACTGTTGGCCTTTGTCATCTGCCTGAAAGCCCTGCGAGGCAGTTGGTTTTAAAGGGGAGTTTAGACAACAGTTTTGTGGTCTTTCATGATAAACCAAACCTCCAGTCGTAGGTAGGAAAACAGCAAGGCTCTTGTGTTCTCTTGACCTTTCTCCCAACAGAATCAATATCCGTGGGCTGTCGAGCCTATTAAACTCTGCGCCAGTAGAGAGTCTGTTCCATATACTCAGTCCTCTTTTCCTGGCTGGAAAACCAAAACCTGGAGAGACCTAGGGATCCCCTTGGTAAATTCCTGCAAGACGCTGTATTGCAGCAGTCTTCCACAGCAAGGTATGTGAGGCTAATGCCCAAAATAATAGCTCTCTAGCCATGATGAGAATCGTAAAGAAAGCACTTACTGCTCTTAAGCCAAAATCAATAGTAAATTTTTTTTCCTTAGCTCAAAAGGACAAAACTATTTGTTTTGCCACCACACCAGCAGGCCGTTCCTTGAGACGAGCTGCTTCTATCAAAGGCAGCAGCGCCTGCAGAAACAGAATTAGCTTAACTTCACTAGCCTGTAATCATAGAAGGATTAGGTAACTCTATATGTTCAAAGTGGATAAACAGTTTCAACTGCCTGCCATGGTAAGTGGGTCTGTTTTAAATTTAGAAACCTTTCATAGCCTTGGATAGTGTCTTTCATGCGACCTTGACAGCAGCAAAGTCCATTTTGAGACCTTGCCCAGGTTTTGATTCTTCCTCATGGGATGATACTATTATTGCTGAGAAGCTGGTTAGTTTTACCAAGTGCTATGTCTCTACTAATGTAAAAAACTATCTATAAGTCAGCTGGACTGTACGTTTGCCTGTTACTCCCTCTGAGTCACGGCCTTCTCATGCACATAGATGCCTACCTGTGTTATTGCCAGAGTTTTCTCTAGAACATTTTTCAGCTGTGACTGTTGCATGTCTGGTGGTCACACCTGATCAAAATCACCATCTGAGGCTCCAGCACAAATCTGCAGAATTTTTTGGGGGTGGGATGGAGATGGAAAGAAAAGGGCAGTGGAGACTGGGGGCGTGTTAGAAATGAGATTGGGGAGCAGCACGGAAGACATGTCTGGAAGCTGGTTTTGATGAACTTAGATTGGATATCAGGAGGAAATTCTTTACGGTAAGGGTGGTGAGGCACTGGAACAGGTTGCTCAGGGAAGTTGTCAATGTTAAAACTATCCCTGGAGGGGTTCAAGGCCAGGCTGGATGAGGCTTTGAGCAGCTTTGTCTAGTGGGAGGTGTCCCTGCCCGGGGCAGGGGGTTGGAACTGGATGATCTTTAAGGTCCTTTCCAACCCAAACCATTCTGTGATTCTGTGATTCTGTGTACCTTGTCCAGGCAAGGCCACTAACACTTTTTTTTCATGAGCACAAAGAACACTAAAAAGTCTACTGCTTTCACCTGAAATGGATGCTGTGCAGCCCTCCCACTGCCATGTTTTAGTAGGGCGTCTCTACATTTGTTCATTCCATAATCCTCTTTCTTTCTTTCTTTCTGCACTTTGCCCTCACCTAACACTCCTTTGATTTCTTGTCTGTTCCCCAAATCCCTGTTCCTGTTTCAACAGGAACCTCCCCCTGCACAGCTCATGCCAACATAATATTTTTCACAGCTCCTCAAATCCCTCTCTTCAACGTGCCTCCTCAAGAAATGTTTAATTATCCTGAATATATTGCTGATAAAACAGGTCCCAGTATTTCGGGTGTTGTGCAAATGTGTCTAAGAAATGGCCTTTGCTGAGGACTTTACAATTCAGAAAAATAAGATTAAAAAAAAAAGGATAAGAGGAAGCAATGTTATTACATTCCTGGTTGAGATAAGGAGCTAAGATACTTCCTGATTCAGGAAACAGCTTATACCTCAGGAAGTGGGTGAACTTGTTTAAGTTCTGTTAGCGTCTGTGGACCCTGAGCATGTGTGTAAAACTTATTTAACTGCTTCCTAGACCAACAGCTGAGTGAATTATCTCAGGTAACACAAGGGGTACGTGGCTGAGTCAGGAACTCAGTCCATGTTTCCAGCGACCTTGTCAAGTTTCTCCAAAACCACTTTTGGTTTATCTTTTCTCTTCCCCTTGCTTGTATTTTAACAAACTTGGCAAACTATTACCTCTACATATAAAGACACCCTTGAACATTTCTGTATTATTCTTGTTATTTATTTTTTTTTAAAAATACAGTATTTTTGGCTTAAGAAGGAAGGAAAAAGCGAAGTCGAGAATAACCTCTGCAATCATGAGAACTGCATGGATTTCCATAGTAAAAAAATTTACGACTCAGACAATGGGTTTCAGTTTAAAAATATAAATGATAATCTCACCAGGGATCATTTTTACAGTGCAAAACTACTCTTTGACACTGCCGTGGATTTTTATTAAGGAGTTTATAGACGAAGATCTTAAATAAATACAGCTGGTGCAAGCTACAAGTAGGACTGGATTGTAGATGGCAAAATTACTCAGATAGATAAATAATCTCAAAGTCCCTTCTAGACAGAGTTTGTAGTCATGATAATAGGGGTATTGTACGCAGGAGCATCAAGAAGAAACTGTGACTAGGGTCAAGAAAAAAGCTGTGGGATATAGTCTAAAGTTTTCAAGGGTCAGTAAAACATGCAGACAACACCAAGCTGAATGGTGCAGTTGACATGCCTGAGGGAATGGATGCCATCCAGAGGGACCTCGACAAGCTTGAGAAGTGGGCCCCTGTGAACATCATGAGGTTCAACAAGGCCAAGTGCAGGGTCCTGCAGCTGGTCAGGACAAGCCCCAGTATCAACACAGGCTGGAAGATGAAGGGATTGAGAGCAGAAGGACTACTGAGAAAGACTTGGAGGTGTTGGTGGATGAAAAGCTGGACATGAGCCAGCAATGTGCGCTGGCAACGTGGGCAGCAGGGCGAGGGGTGGATTCTGCCCCTCTGCTCCGCTCGGGGGAGACCCCCCTGCAGCGCTGCCTCCAGCTCTGGGGCACCAACAGCAGAAGGACACGGAGCTGTTGGAGCGGAGCCAGAGGAGGCCCCGGAGATGCTGGGAGGGCTGGAGCCCCTCTGCTGGGAGGACAGGCTGAGAGAGCTGGGGGGGTTCAGCCTGGAGAAGAGAAGGCTCTGGGGAGACCTTATTGCAGCCTTTCAGTACTTAAAGGGGGCTTATAAGAAAGACGGGGACAGACTTTTTAGCAGGGCCTGTTGCCATAGGATGAGGGCTAATGGTTTTAAACTAAAAGAGGGGAGATTTAAACTAGATATAATGAAGAAATTTTTTACTCTGAGGGTGGTGAGACACTGACCTGGGTTGCCCAGAGAGGTGGGAGATGCCCCATCCCTGGAAACATTCAAGTCCAGGTTGGACGGCGCTCTGAGCAACCTGGTCTAGTTGAAGATGTCCCTGCTCATTGGGTTGGACTAGATGGTCTTTAAAGGTCCCTTCCAACCCAAACCATTCTGTGATTCTTTGTTTCTATGAACATTATGTGGCAGGATTTGCTACAAGCTGATGCTAATGGATGTGCAATGTTATGTATTTTGTGTTGCAAATAGGGTTCAAACATGTACTTGAGGGCTATGAAGCATATTTTTAACCTTTTTTTTGTTGTCAGTGATTATTGGCATTATGATCCTTGCTTTCTGCCGAGAAAATGGTCTTTTCCTTCCAAACCATATGCAGAACCCCAGAAACACTGAGACTGGAACATGTTTTCATGATGTTTTTTCTGTTTCCTTATACTCTAATTTTCCTCTGTCCTATACTATTTCATGCTGCAGCTTAGCCAGAGACTGCCCTGGTACAGGTTTCACCATGAAGGGAGCAAAACAGAACGGGAAGATATACGTAACCAGATATCCTGCCCTTTCCAAGGGAATGGGAACAGGATGAAACAAAACTCTCTGTTATAGCTTGTTTTTGTTTTCTTTTTTTTTTTCGTCTGCAACATCTTTGTCTTTGCTGTTTTCCTGAAAAGTCCGTATTTTCTACAAAAGCAATACAACAAGAGATTGCATCTCCTTGAACATTCCTGTCTGAATTAGTCCTGTGCCTCAAATTTTTGGCTGCTCTGAGACTAATTTTTGTCAATACCAGTTCTTTGGCAGTCACCTTTTCAGCCCTAGTAGCGAAACTATTATTCTGTCTTGCAAGTGGAACATTCATGAGTGTCTTTTTGTCTTTATGTCATTGTTTTTTTAATAGAAGCCCTTTTTTAATAATGAGCGAATGTACCAACTATTCTAGGAAATAATAGAAAATATTACAAACAGTAAAACAAAATGCCGGATTCATAACTCAGGTTCTCTCACCTTATTCTCAAACTCATGCTCGCTGGTGAACAGAAACAATGGCTTGGGAAAAGCTGTGTGTCAAGATAAAAATGCCCATGTAAAGTTTGAAATTCAGACACTAAATTGTTAAAGTGTGTTTCTCATGAACAAAATATAGACTTCTACATGCAGAAACTACTGAGGTAAGAAATGAGAGAGCAGCAAGAGCCAGAAAGCATAAGTGTCCCCTAAAAGCAGAAAAAAAGTGAAAAATCACATAATTATTCCTCTCATGTCAAAACTTTGCCCTTCTCTGGTGCCTGTAATGGAAAGATCTGAAAGCATTTTCCTGAGAGTAATCCCAGACCATCTGTCTGCGGAGATAAAATCATGCCGGAGACACAGCTCAGGTGTCTCTATCCTGAGCTAGGTAAGGCTTTTTTCCCATCCTGCCCCTATAGATCAGCTGAGTTTGGGGGTGGTGTGGATGCTGCGGCACTGGAGACTATCTATCTGTAGCGTGAAATCCTCACCAGACTTCATTGATTTGAAGAATAAGCCTTCATTATTTTTTTCCCAAAGCCCCTTTGCTAGAGGGATGCAAGTCAGGAGGAGAGCCCAGGAGCCAGTTCTCCATTACCTTGCGTGACCCCGTACCACATGCATGTTTCCTCGGCCAACGTACTGTCAACATCAGCACATTTAAAATTGGAGGTGCCTGTAATACGTGGCTCTGAGATATAAATGCAAGTGGAGTCCACGCGCTACAGAAATAATCCCCCATTAAGCATCCACACCAACACACAGTTGCAAGCGAGTCCATCCCCCCACAGTGGAACAACGGGACGCCCTTACCCGAGGATTCAGTGTTCGTACTCTACAGATAAATTATTTATTATCGTGCTCCTATCCCCCACACTGAGCCGTTGTATTATATTTCATACCATGCTCGCCACAAGCCGTACGAGGGTTTCAGAGTGTGTGTGTGTGTCAAGGCTTAGAGAGGAGCGCTGAATTTTCTAATACTAAAGGGCCCATTTCACATTATTTATGACCTCACTAGTGTCGAAACAGAGACCTATAAATCGTAAACATAGGCGCACTAATTCTAGCAACAGCAAGTTTTAGTCACATGTAATTAAAACATCCCAAAGTCTTTCAGCTGTAATGTATTTCCAAATGACACCACTGGGACGGGGGGAAATGGGAAATGGAGGAATCAGCAGTATTTCAAAGCCATGGCCATTGTTAGCTTTTGGGGCTCCGCACAGCACTGGCAGCGCTGCCAAGTCTGCAGGTTTCTTGATGCTGCTTTCTATTACATATTTTAATGGCAGCGTTGTTGATTTCCAGGGACATCCGCTTTGCTAGGATGCCATCATGAGCTTCAGCAGACGAATTTGATGTCCACACTGAACAATAATACAAGCAAATTCCGTGATGGCATCTCTGACATGGATTAGATACCATAGGGAGGAGAAAATACTCCTTTTCCCTCCCTTTTATCCCCAAAAGTGACCTAACGGTGGGGCATGAATTTCCTATGAGATTTGCAAAACTTGGGTTCTTTTGTGATCTCTTGTAGGAGTTTAGGATTATCTGTTTTCTTATAGTCATGGGAACAGGGGAAAGGCGATGCAATGTGAAGACAGCACATCTTCAAATGCATGTAAAGGATTTGTTGTCCCTAGCGTAGGACTAACATATGAAATTCAAGCTATCATTGCTGCCAATGGGTTGGAAGGACCCACCAAAGCGCACAAGACGGCTCACCGCCAATATGTGGCTCACGGCCACCAAAAATCAGAAAAATAAACTGAAGTCAAGAGTGACAGCAAGGTGTCATTGTGTTCAATACGTCATTTGCTCTACCCGGCAGACAGCAGAAGTTCGAGGTTTACATGTGTGGTGGGAACATTTGCAGCTGGATGGAAGGAGGTGATCTCAATTTGGACGCAAACCCCATGGATTCAAAGCAACTGCGCAGCCCAGGCCAGCCTGGGTGAGGATCTGGGACATTTTCTCTCTTAGAGAGGATGTTAAGCTTCCACATTGCAGGACACAAGCCAGCCCACAGCTACCTGGGACTGGAAAACCTCCCCTGTGGGCAGACAACTGCATCCCAGCCCATTGCAGCTCCTTTGAAGTGCCTGTTAGCAACTGTTCCCAGAAACCAAGGGCTGGCTTGATGGACCGTTAGATTGATCCGGTGTGACAACTCCTATGCTCTTTTTCAGCCTGGATCCTCGGGCGAGTGATGGTGCTGGCTGTAGATCACAGGAGCAAGCATCCAGCCAAGCCATGCTGCTCCCGGCAAAAACCTCGGAGCAAGCCCTGGAGCGTGAGCAGCGCTGGCTCGTTTGCAGCTGGGAGCTCGTGCTGGGGAGGGCAGCGGGCGCAGGCAAACAGGACCACGGGTCTGGTCTTGTGCGGACCCTGCCCTTGCCAACCTACCTGTCAGGTTGTTTTCTGAGGGATGAGTTGGCTCAGTTTGCATCAAGCCGTCTGCTATTGCCTAATTTTAGTGAGCGTAGCAGAGAGAATAAGTTAACGAAACAAAATGTTAGCAATGACAGGGAGGATGAAGGGAAAATATTATTTTTGTGGCCAAAGTCCTAGGCATGCAGATTTCCATGCTGCCTTGTTTCCTACTCTCCTTCTTTTTCATTACAGTGTCCATTTCCTCAACCAGTCTGAGACTTTCTTATCAGAGACATATCTTATCAGTAATGAGCAGTGGCTGACATGAACTGCAGTAAATTATCTCTTTAAGGAGACTAAAGTAAATGCAGAGCTAACCACCTTGTAGTTAGACTGAATTCGTTCTCTGAATTCAACTTTGGTGTCGGAAAGGCAAAGCATTTCTGTGGCAGGTGCTATCTTGCTCTATATAGACCATGCTAAAGTTCCACTGCATCAGATCAATGGTCCACCCTGGGCTTTGGAGGCCAGACAGAATCTTCTGTGGCAGTAGATGCAGCGCAGAGACAACATTGGCCATGCGTGTGTTTTTCAGACAAGCTTGGGCATTTTGATCAAAATTCATATGTTCGAGGAGAAAGGAGGCCTTGTTATCATTATTTACAGTAATGAGAAGAGGCATCATTTGAGTTAGGCTAAGGAGCCTGGCCAGAGGTAACGGAGGTGCAAAGAGGTTTTTATATTGTAGTGCTCTTACACTCTTATGATTAATGATGCTACGCAGGCTTCCGTGCCTCTAAGTCTTTTTGGAAAATTTTGCAGGGTTTGGTTTCTGTGCGTGAGGTGGCGTTCAGATGTCTGGTTGAAATTCTTCAGGACAAGAGCAGAGACAGAGGAGAAGAAGGTGTTCTAAGCTCCTGAGCTCAGTGGTTGTGGCTTGGTGGGGGCAAAAGTTCAGTGAAGCCCTATGAGGGATAGAGCATTTTCCTAAATTCCTACAGAACTGGAATTTTCCTGAAGTGTGCCTGGTATTGCAGGGCTGGGCAGAACGGTTACACCAGTGTGTTTCAGCTACATTACTTTTCTGTTGGATGCAATGTCCTCAGCTCCAGTTTCTAACCGCAGTTAGGGAATGATACTTTTTTCTATGTATGAGGTCTCTGAGGTCTATCACAAATTTATCTGGAAATTTTGGGGTCATCCTGTCTTAGATCATTGACGTCAGGAGATAAATTGCAGCTCCTTTTAGACTTCAATTTTGTTTGCTTCTCTGTATAGTCAGGTATCTGTTTACAGAAATGCTGTCAAGGTCTTGTTAGTGGTCAGCATTTTGTGCTTTGGTGTTGATAATGGTGAAGCATCACAGCTACATTTCTCACTTCGAAACCCATCCAAAAACAGTGCCAGTTTCCAAAAACCGCTAAGAGCAATTTGAGGTCCCAAGAGTAGAATTTCTGTGGCCTCAGTTTAGTGATGTAAAATGTAGATGTTTTAATGTGTGCTAAGTGTCTTGACTCCTTTTACAGGTAACAGTCAGGCATCTTCTGGTTAATTGTATTATTCGTCTTGGACAACTATCCCAAATGCTCTGCATGGTTCTCTGGGCAGTCTTTCTCTACTTCTACTACAAGAAGACCTCAAGTAGTTTAGCTTAATCCTCAGCTTTTACATGGTTAAAATTAGGGTGGCATTAAAAATTCGTGGATGCAGAAGTGTTTCTATTCTGTTTGTAAGGTATAATGGACAATCAGGTCACAAATAGTGCTACTTCGATATGCTGGAATATTTTTGGCATCAGCTGAACTTTTTAAAGATTCTTTAATCTTTAAACATTTAAAGATTCCTTAAGTACAATTTTCATTGCTAAGTTACTGACTGTTCTCATTAAGGGAAATGAGAAACTTGTCTCTTGACTACCAACTTTGCCAGAAGGTAAAAAATTTGTTTCATGAGACATATAAAGCTTCAGAAATTTCTGGCAATCCTGCATCAGAATGAACTGGACAGATTTCCAAACTTGTCATAAGAGTAATGGGTGTAAAAAAGAGCTCAGAGTAGCTAACAGACCTTTAGCCCTGAAGGCTGGGAAACTTGGGTTCAGGTCCATGTTCTCGTTCAGGTAGACTTTTTCCCAATTAGAAATGTTGGTGCTGAAGCTTTCATTTAGCAGATCCTTCTTCCACACACACGCGCACACACACACAAGCACCAAAAACCCAAAACCAACCACCAACCAGCCAAAAAAATGCAAGACCCCCACCCCCGAAACCCAAATGCTGTAGTGAAAAAATAGGCACTAACCCCATTTTGTGACTTCAGTTGGTTTTTGGAATAACTTTTGAAGATTTGGAACCTGATATTTCCTGTCCTGCGAGAAGTGAACAGATATCCTGATTCCCAGAGCTGTTTGTCCACAAATTTCGCCATGAAACCAGAGGCGGATCAGGAGGGAAGAGGCACAGGTGCAGAATTCAGTTTTGAGCCTGCACCCGTCTTTATCAATTATGACACGTTTAAGATCTTCAGTCTTGGGTCTAGCTGCCTATCATTTGGATACAGAATTAACATTGGTGTTAAGCAAACCTTTATTCCCACACCTACAGTCAATTGCTGATTATAAGATTTTGCTTGTTTTTCTTTGTTGAAAAAATATGTGCCCCACTCCAGGACACATTGCTCCTGGAGATGTGCCGATGGGGATGCCTCAGCGCTCCATTTCTCAGTGCCCTTGCTGTAAGGCGGGGAACTCAGGGTGGCAGATGTCTGCTGCTGAGTGCTTGGCTTCCCCCCCCCTCAAACCTTGTACTTCGTCACTCTGTATTTTTAGTTGCTAAATGTTGGAGAGACAGCTTTTTCAATTAGAAAAGTGACAAACTCTGCAAAATGAATTCCAGCACTTGGAGAACATCAGCATCAATCTCCAGTGCTTGCTCACTGGCTCTGCAGGATGGGCTTGTTTTTCCTAAACTGAATGCTTTGACCCATTTTTCTCCAAAAGAAATAAACAAAACAAAACACCAACCAAGAACATTCCCATCTAATGACTTTCAGGAAAAGGCACGTGTCCAAATCCATTCCTCTGTCCTAAGCAGGCCGGCATCAGTGGACTTGAATCTCAGCTGGGGTGTGGTGGTAGAACAGTTAAGAGACTTTGCTATGGATACAGAGTTTGTATTGAAGGCTACCAATGCATTTATCATCTGACATGTGGTTAAGGCATGCCCAGGTATGATGCATGTCCGTCACTTTCTACAAAACCCTGTGCGCTTCATGCATGCTTATTTTATGTCTAGGAATCAGACAGATTATCAGTTTTGGTCCTTCTTTAGCATTAAACAAAATGGCCAGTATTGGCCTTAATTTAAGGAACCAGAACTAGCAATGCCTAAAGGATAGACATGATAAATGAAATCTGGGATGCAAATACATGGCCTCATTTCCAGGTACTGCTTTAAATGCTAATGAAAAGTGCTCTGAAAATTTAGGTTATTTAGGTTTCTGCTTAACATAGACTTATCTTTTATTTTGGTTTTCTCTTCAGAATATGCATGAACTTATAGAGTCTCAGGCAAATCAAAGCAGTGGCAAATCAGAATTATAATACTTGGGCTATCATTTATTATTTGTACTGCAGTGGGTTTAAGAATATCCAGCCATTTACCCAGAAAAAGGTTGAGAGATGCCTGTACTGCAGGAGTTGCCTAGTAGTTTAACAGTCAATCTGTTTCACTCTTTAAGTCACCTAATCAGAAGCTGAAATTAGACAAATTTAGGTTAGGAAATAAAAATGATCAAATTTGTAACCATGAAGGCAGGAACACCTTATGTGAGGCTACAATGGCTTCTCCATCCTTAAAATCCCTTAGATTTAGATGGAGATGTTACAACTCAAATGGAGGTTGCAGTGCTGTTATTATAAAGGAAGTCAAACTAGATGGTCTTACCTCTTGTCTCTAAGGCCAGGCTCTATATCTATCTATTACTTTTTATTGATAATGAGTGTGATATTGTCTAGATGCAGCATTGGAAAGATCTTAGGCAATGTACTGCCAGAGGAGGCACAGGCTGAGAAGCAAACACCACAGAGGTATTACTACTGAGGAGGCTGACACAATTAACACAGTCAAAAACCTAAGCTATTATTCCAAAAGTACACATGAGTTTTGGGCATCTTTAAGCAAGCTGGAGATAAGAGAGACTTTTGAGAGTCCCAATCAAGACCAGGATGTTTTGCTGCCTTTGTCCAAAGTCTACCAAATCCACCATGTTTACCTTTGTTATGGGGTTTACTTGCAGCAATGTGTTGGCTTTAAGACACACATTTTGAGACACTACAAGGAGGTGGACGCAGGGGCCATGGGCACTGCCCTGATTATCTGTTAGTTGACTCTTGCCGAGCTGTCTCTGAAAAGTAGCAGCTTCCATGCTGCAAAAAGTCCTGGATTTCAGACTGGGGTATCATAGCTAGATGCTCCAACAGAAATGGGATTCAGTGCCAGGCAAGGAGGAAAACAAAACAACATACTCAACTCAACTCAACTCAACTCAACTCATAAACTTCACTCAACAGTCCCATGAAACAAAACCATTGAGCTCCATACTTCCACATGTGGGAGGCTCTGATACAGGTAACAGATTCTGATATGGTGGTTGTTGCTGGAAGTCAGTACATTTTGAAAACTAACTCTACGAAACTGTTTTAAGAAAGTGAACAGATGACCTGGGGGACAGCTTACACTCCTGATGACTTGTCAGTCTCCGGGAAGCAATTCACAGTTACTTTCCCCAGGCTAATTCCCAGCACTGCCAGATTTTCAAAATAATTCCTGATGCTACAAGAAATCGGTGTTAAGACAGAGAAAGGTCTGTCAGCAGGGAACACAGGGAACATGGAAACACAGACAAGTGCCCCTCTTGACAGAGTGTCTTGGAAAGGAAATAGTTGATGTTATTTAGCAAGAAACCCATGATGCTAACAGGACCTTTGTAGCTTTGGGTGAGATGTTCTGGGTTGGCAAACTTTGGGAGTTTTAACTTCTCTCAGAAATGAATGCTTTGGTCCATTGTCTGTCCAGCATGCCCCACCAATGTTCCTGTGTTCCGGGACCATCTGAGCTAGCTGTAGGAGTCCAAGGAAACTGCTCCCTCTCTGCAATCTAAAGTGGGGTTGGAGTGCCCTTAGGACAGAGAATAGAACGGAGTTTTATAGAGTATTAAGAGGACTCATTAGTGAGATAAATGCACCTTGGCAGATCCTATGAGTCTCTGCTTCTTTCCCAGACAAAGAAAAAACAGGCTGAGCTGCCAAAGTCTTGCCTTTAACTAAACAGTCAGGAGAGGGATCAGACTGCAGTGGTCTGATTGCACAGCGGCGTTGCTCAGGCACTGATGTCCTTCTCGCCTCCTGCGGAGTGTTTCTGTTCTGAAATACTGCTGGAATAGATGCATGTAATTGGTAGAAGTTGGCTGGTCAGACAATTTCTATATGTTATCCTGTATACATCTGGTGAATGTACGTCTGCTGACTCCTGCCTTGGATGGGAGCATTTCACAGGAGCAGCCTGCTACTCTGCTGCGTCAAAGGTCCTGCTCAGCCGACACAGACCTGGGTCTGTGATAAGGGGGAGCCAGCCAGAAACTTAAGAGCCCCAAAGCAACATATGGACAATGAGCTAACTAAGAAAAAAACTCTCATGTCTAACCCTTAGGGTAGCACCTAATGCAGCTCTACAAGATTCTGGGATTTTATTTGAATAAACAAGTGCTTGTTTCTCAGGAGCAAAGCTACCCAACTTTTACTCCCACTGAAATAACGGCAATGCCTGGATTAGGTTAAGGAAAACTGTTTATAGCAGTAGATGATGATGATGATGTTGATGATAAATCTCAGTTTTGAAATTATCTTTGTTCACTGAGGGGACTCCAGATTTTAATTGCCACACCCCCCAGAGAAGGCTGTCTGCTCCTCAGGGCTCTGTTATCCAAATGTGTCTTTGCCTGGTTGGAAGACCTCCCCTTTCACAACGTGACATAATCTCCATAGGAACCTGGCTACAGAAAAAAACTAGTTCTTCAGAGGTCATAAAGGTCATCGGGCTAAAGTTTGCATAAGTCCACGAAATATGTCAAGTAACGCTAATACAGGGAGACTTCTATTACACCTTTCATCAGAGCAGCCTGATTTTCAGCAGAAAGGATGTGAATATCTTCTGTAAATCACAGAATCACAGAATGGTAGGGGTTGGAAGGGACCTCTGCAGATCATCTAGTCCAACCCCCAAATCAGGCGCCGTTTAAATGTTTCAGGTTGAGCAGACAAGAAAGGTAACCATCGACTATCATCAAAAGGCTTGAACTCTGAAAGCGTGGCTTATGCAACCATAAGGAAGCAGAAAGAGCTACCTCATTTTCCTCTGAATACAGCCCTTCATTAAAGAATCAGATTTTTTACATTCTGGAAACACCAGTGTTATGATCTCACCCACAGAAATAATCTCAATGGTTAGGTAAGTATCCATACAAGGCAATCCTTAGCGAACTCAAATTAAGTTTATTCTGCAAAATAGTAGCTACATTTAGTTCTAACATTCTGGTGAATGTAAATGAAAACCCTTTGAGATACAAGGATCTCTAAGTTAAACCTACATGAACCCAAGTTTTCCTTTGACACCATGGGACAACATCTGACAACACTACCAAGAGAAGAACTTGACCTATAAAACTGGGAATAAAGATGGAATCATGGTCTTTTTGTCATTCGGAACCAAGCACTTTCAGCAGTTAGATGGACACCCTTCCTCGTCTCTGAAGTTGAAAAAGTGGTTAGGAGAGGCTACTTTTCTCCCAGTATTGGCTGTCTGAAAACTGGACACCTACAACGGGATTCAGCTTGCACAGCAGAACACCAAAATTAAAGAATTCACCCGTGTACCTCTCAGTTCCCATTGCAGTCAGCAGCCACCCAGGTAATGCACTGAAGGGATGGCAGACACCAGTTCTGCTCTTCCCACACATCTGCGCACGGTCAGATGGATCCCTCTTTAGGCTGCATTGACGAAACTCAGAAAGCTTCTGCTGGCTGGGAGCATAGACATCCAATTCACGTGTAGACACCTACCTATGCGCCCCTAAATGGCAGCACCTTCACTTTGTACCTAAGGGACTTGTCCGACTTTCCTGCGTGGAGAAAGAAATGTTCTTCCCTTACAGGATGTTTCAAAGCTGCCTGCAAGACATCCAGAGCTTCATATCTCCCTCTCGTGTTTTTAAAAGAAGGCCAGATGCCTAATGTAGATTAGACGTCTAATTTCTAGAAGTGTTAAGATAGGTGAGCGTGCCAAAATAAATCAGTGCAGCTCTGACCTGCACAGTCTGTCTCCGTTTACACATGATTCAACTGCAGCTGGAAAACTGTGTTTGATTAATAGCTCAGTGTTGCCAGCAAGCTGTTGAGGAGCAGAATCGCTTCATTTTGGTTGCTCTCCTCTGATCAGAAGGCTGGAGGCATGGGTTTATAGGGAAAATTAAAAGAATCGTATCTATATGCATACAGTGGAAGAGGCAATTAAGAGGAGTTACGAAAAGCCAAACTTCAAGAGATTGTTAACACAGAGGGAGAACAGCAATTATTTGGCGTGATACCCAGGGTAACGCTAGCAGCAAGAGGATTCAATTAAGACAGAGAAAATGTGAAATTTGGGCAGACCTTACAGGAAAATTTTCTGAGAAAGAGACCTATGGGGGTATGGAATAATTTGGAATCCCTCAAAAGAAAGACTTTAAGCCAGGCAAAACAGAACATCAGCAAATATTCTGGAGATAACTCTCACAAGAGCCAGAAAATAGCCTGGATGCTCTGACTGGTTTCTTCTCCATCTAAATTCTGTAATTTTGAATTCCGCTTCCTGATGCATGATGGGTTCTACAGTATAAGTCCCTTTAATAATGACTAGGATTTTGTGGTTCATTTCTCTTCGGTGGGTCAGTTGTTACACTTCTGCAGTAAATGGCTGCACGCTATGACAAACATGCAGAAATCAACGCCGCCCACAAACACACCTGCCTTGGCTGTCGCTGCGGAGTCAGGATAACAGCCCATCTAGACTCAGCACTGCCTCCAGACCAGCCCCAGCCCCAGCGGAGGCTCAGGGTATAACGGTACCCTGGATTTACACAGGCGGGACACTGCAGAAGTCACTCTCTCCCCCTGTTTAAATTTTTTCTAGCATCTGATCATGGGGGAGTAAAAGCTGTTGACATATTTTCCGCTTGCACAATATTTGGCCCCTAGAAAGCCGTTCCTGCGTCGATTGTGCTATTAGGCACTGGGATGCTTGAAAGCGGCTGTGTCAGCAGAGAGTCTCTGTTGTAAAACTGGTAAAGATATTCTCAGGGAATGAGAAAATCAAGCCAGAGGGATTCAGGTGAAATACAATTCTTAACAACAAGATTTTCTGTGCAGCAGTTGCAACATAAATGGGGGGCTTTTTAGATACCCCAATTAACATTACATGTAGGTAAAGCGATGGAGTTCTGGGGGAGACCTCAAACTGTTTAAGAATCTGGGCGCATTTCAGCAAATCTTCTTATCCAAAAAAGGCACAATTTTTGAAAGCATTTCACACTGAAATGCTTTTCCACATGAAATGTTTCAGTCCAGGAAATGCCAAAGACATTCATGTCAGTATTTTTTTAAGAAATATTTTGACTTTTGTTTCAAAACATTTTTTTTTTTATTTAAAAATTGACTAGAGTGAAAAGGGAAAAAAAGGTTAAATAAAAAAATCTCTAAATACTCTCAGGACATAAGAAGATGTTTATTTTTGGAGTGAACAAATTCCTTCAAGTTGACCCTAAATGAAGTTGGTTATTATGTGTTTTTTTTTTTGCCTAGCTGGAAATCCTGAACATATTTTCTAGTAGACCTGCCCAGGATTTTCTCTCGTGTTTCTTCTAAGCCACTGAACAGAAAAAAAAGTCGAAAAAAAAATATCTGTTTCTGCTATGGAATGTGTTGCAGGGAGCAGTCGTGTCCTAGTTGGAGATGACACCGCATTTCTCTCTTATCTCCATGACCAACCTTCAGACACCCAAACTGCCTCCTAACGTATGAAAGGTGTATGGACAGGATTTTTTGTACAAGCCAGACTGCAGCAGATGGGTGACAAATACAGCACTCTGATTTAACAAAAATAATCTACTTCACGTTCATGGAGACTGCATGGTTTTCCCATGAAGTTTCTACGCTGGCTTACTTCTCTAAGGGCTCTGGTTATATTTCAAATAATTTGTAACTTGACTGTGCTAATTTTTGTTCGATCAGGGAGAGCCTTATATATTTGATGCCCATTCCCTCTCCCTTGGCCAGCCCTGTGGTGTTGCATGCATTTTCAGAGCAGCACTAGAGTCTGTAGAGTGGGTTCCTGAGGGAGGGCACAGTCCCTGGGTGTGCAACCACCAACTCAACCTGGAGAACAACCCAGGCTTGTTCATAGAGGACTCTACGACCCACACAGAGCAGTGGATCTGAGTGCACAGGGACTGTTAGTCAACATTTGTGTGTCAGACACAACATTTGTGTGTCAGTCACCCAACAGTAATACTCTGATGTGCTACGATCACTCAGGACGTGAGCCTGGGCATGGAGTTTTACATACCCATAGGCATGAGAGGCACCGAGAGGCCTGTAAGCCACATCTGTCTGAAGAGTTGTATGGTCCTGGGCCCTGAAATTCAGCTACATATGTCTGTAAGATGTGTATAAGCCAAGGGCAGAGAAACCCTTTCAAGCTCAAGTTACATATGATCATTCCAAATCCTAATTTCATGGCACAATTTGTTCTCTCTTTACCGAAGCTGTTCTCACACCCAAGCGGCCAGACAAAATACCTTTCAAGATGGTTGGAAAAAAGGGAAAGGAAAAAAAAAATAATAAAAGAACACGACACTCAAATTTATCCACCAGTGGCGGGAAGTGGGCGTCAGGCAAGGACCCTACACTGAAGGAAGGCTTTCTCCATGCCCCACATGAGGACGTGTGGGACACAAGAGCAAGGCACTGCAGAGGCAATCCGTTTCACAAAACGAGCCTTTTCCACTGTGGTGCCCTGTGAGCTTTATAGGTCTGCTCCCTCCCGCACCAGCCTCTTCAGGCTCATCGGTGCAACCACACACATTCCTCTGCAGAGCAAGGACAGCTAGCTTCAGCTCTGCCTTTGAGAAGTCAAACCAAGCTCTTATTAAACAGTGTGAGTTTTTTTTCTTCCTTTCCTTTTTTCCTTTTTCCTTTTTTTTTTCTTTTTGTTTAATTATCTATGATAGGCTCTGCGGAAGGAGCAGGCGGAGCGGACTGCAGCTCTGCTCTGTACACCAGGTGGCCTCAGCGGTATGTGCTTCAGTCCTGACGATCTCAAGGTGCAACTGTCACTCCTGCTGATACCATTTTTGTTTGCTGTGATCTGAGCATGCTTACAGTACGGTGAAACGGAGCCAAGAATCAGGCAACAGGAGAAAAAATAGAAGATAAAACACATGCATGGAAGGGATTGATATCACAAAGCATCTGTTAAACACACATAATCAATTGCCCGTTTATATGAAACAGCTCTGCAGACAATGAATACTGCTGTGTTTTAGCTACCTGGAGGAACAGAGAGTTGTTAGCCTCTTGTCTTAGAATAAAGTCCTTAAAAAATAAAAATCTCAGCTGCAGTCAAACATTTTGCATGTTGCTACTTAAAAATGTATTCATTAAAGTGGAGATGTGGGAACTGACAGATGACCGAGAATCTGGGTGCATGGGAAATTGCATCGGGTCTCAGTGAGAGGTTGATTGTTTGCATGGAGGGAAGCTACTGGTGGGATTTCTCATCTCACTGAACTGATTTCATATGTACTCAAAGCAGGAGTACACTGATGAAATCTGCTGGTGACATGAAATTAGAAAACACTATCAATGCAATGGAAAATCGTGAGTCACAGAAATTTGGCAAGGTTCAGTAGTACAAAATGTAGGCTGTCCACCTATGGTGGCAGTCATCTGACTAAATGTAAATTTCTATGGAGGAGTTACTCACGGCGAATTCTCTTTAATGTTAGTAGTGACAAAGCACTTTAAAGATACTATCCATGTCTTCCTAAAATAGATACCTAAGATACAGCTAAAGGACTTTACAATAAGAGCAGCTATTACTAACTCTTGATGGTAGGGACACCATAAGGAGTCTGTGTCAGCTGCAGATGCATGAACTGTACTCATCTAGATATTGCAAAATGAATCACATCTGGCTTTAGAGGAAAATAATAAAATTTCTGCAAGCTGGTGGCATCCTTGGGGAGGGAGGAAGGAAGGGCAGCTCGTGCTCTTATGCGTGGAGACCTCTGATCTGCCACTATATGGGAAAAAAACCCAAAAAAATTAGAAGGTAAACTGTGATCCTGGGATTGTTCAGTGAATGTATTTCCTGTATTGAAAGTCCTAATATAAGAAAGAAATGAACCTTGCCTGGGTTTCCAACAGGAGCAAGTGCTAAGAGTGGCTGTGATGATGATCAGGCAGTGACCATTGCTTCAGACAAAACTGAGGTAGTTTGGCCAGTTGGATCATGGAAGGCTTGTTGGCTCGAGACCCAACTCCAAATGAACTGGTGGATATAATAAAACCAAGGCGTGGAAAGCCTGAGTGGGGTGCACCAGCATGGATAACCTTGATGGAGTGAGTTGTATCTCACCAGAGATTCACCACCAGACCACAGGAGCCTGAAGGAGAAGGGAAGGGAAGGGAAGGGAAGGGAAGGGAAGGGAAGGGAAGGGAAGGGAAGGGAAGGGAAGGGAAGGGAAGGGAAGGGAAGGGAAGGGAAGGGAAGGGAAGGGAAGGACAGGCTGTGGGGCTTCTCAGATCCAGTCCAAGGTCTCTTTGAGATTAGCCCTCATGCTGTGAAGGACCCTTCACATATTGTCCCTTGCTTTTCTCAGCATTATGGAAGCTGGTGCCATGTTTTCACTCTTTTTTCTTGAGCTGTCTCCCCAGATACAGTGCTACCTGCATCTCTCCTTAGTATTGCTTCTTCCCCTGCCATGACTACGGTGACCTAGTCAAGCAGTGCCCCGGACCCTAAGCTTTGCCAAGGATTGCTAAAAAAGCTTCTAACCTCCTGCTCTGACTGCATGGGGATTAACTGGGCCCAGCCTGGGCCAGGGGTCAGTGCCAAATCCTATAGCTTGACTTTTTCTCCTTCTTTTTTCCCTTCCCTCTTAATTCTTCCAGAAATGGGAGAGGAACTTGAATGCTGAGCAATCAGATGAGCCATCAGGACTACAACTGCGTGCCAGGATGGAAGGATACGTGACTGGAGAGACAGGAAAATCACAGAAAGATCTGAGAGGGGGAGGGAACGAGGAATTAAAAAGATCAACACCTAGAATTAAACCACCAGTCAACAGAGATTAATTGCAAGGGGAAGCAAGGCAGGGCTATGCAATACTTGAAGTACTCTATTACAGCAGGGGGAAAATTCTGCTTTTAGGAACTGGTTGGTGGCCAAATAAGTTGGTCAAAACATGTGAAACAATTTGAAACCCTGTATGCCTAGCTTTGGTAAAGGAAAAACACATCTATCCAGTCTGCTAGAGCCCTTTATACATTGTGCAAAGGGTGACATGATAGAGGGCAGGTTGACAGATTGCCCCAGGGCATCCCTCACTCACCCCTCATCTGTGACCAGGAGCCATGCAAACCACCAAAGAGAAGGTGATTGGCTTCTAATGGGACAAAGTTCAAGAAGGGCTTGGCAAAAGATGAATTAATTTAATGTGTCTTCTAAGAAAGCAGTGGACTGTGGAAAAGAAAGAGGCAGGGTTTGAAGTTGACAAAGTTACTTAGGTAAGGCGGTGAGGTGCCTTGGTGAGTTTAAGTACCGCCATGCAATTGAGAGAGACCATGGAAAAGGCCTGATAAGGAAAGAGTAAGTCAGATACTGGGCAATAAGGAGAAACAATTTTCATTACTGTAAACAAAGACATTTTTTTCCTCCTACTATGCTTAATTGATCTCTAGAACTCACTACTATGAAGTATTACTGGGCATGCAATTTAACAGGAGGAAGATATAGTTGGGAATACTCTGAGTTATCTCGCAGAGGATAGATGCATAATGGAAATACAATGTAATGTAAACTCTTATACTTTAGTGTATACAATCATTAACTGCTGACAGGCTTATATGGCAAAGTTAGTCCATAGTTGCTCAAAGGGGAATCTTGTGTCTTTCTCTGAGGAACCCTTGGAAGAAGGATACTGGATTAAAAGCATTGCTAATCGGATCCAGCTCCAGTCTTCCTATATCTTACTAAATCTTTTCCATTTATGACTCATATGGTATGGAAAAAAATCATATCTCCTGCAAGTTATATGCATTTCAATAAGAACAGAAGTGTAATTTCTATGAATGGCATTCTTGGGAAAAGGAGAAAAATCCAAACAAAAGCAGAAAGCTGTAGTGTGCTGGCTGTTTTGCAGGCTAGCCTACCTGTCGGCAGCTAATGGAAGTGCAGTGGTTGATAGTCAATGAACATCTCCCCCAAAACCACTGCCTTAATTATAGGGCCCCCTGAGACTTCCTCCACTGAGGCCTATTTGGCTGTGTAACATATGTCCAGATTTACAGAAGCCAGAATTGCTTTTTCCTCCTTTTTTTTTTTTTTTAATAATTTGAAAATCTATAATTAAAGACTATAAATCCCAGCATACAAGGTAATATTAAGGGACCTGACTTAGAGACCGACACATCTCAAGGTTCACCGAGCACCCAACTTCTCTGGGGGTGTTAGGTGCCCATCAGATGCTGCTAAGTGGCTCTCCGGTACCTGGGCTTTTAGGTGTCTCAGACGGCATACATGCACAGCAAAGATGAAGAGAACCACATTTGATTAACCTTTGGGATTCCTATGGTTCAAGGAAAGAAAGTAGGCTCTTGAGACCTCAGCTGGTATCTTTGACGAGAGCTCCTGAATTCTATGACTGTGCCAATAAATAGTGATAGTAAAATGTCTGAAGAGAAGAAGAATAATTACTCTTCAGGATGGTAGGAACATATGATGGAATTCCCCATCCTCTGATAAACATATCTACAAACAAGTGATCAAATTGAAATACTTTTGGTTCATAAGCAGCTAATCTGCAAAGAAATCTCTCCCTTGTTCCTTCCATTGCCTTCACAGCATTGTTTTCATTTCTATCTAGATTTGTTTGCTTGTTAGTCTGTGGCCTCCCCCTAAGGATATAACTGCAGATGGATGAATTATTTTATTTTATTAAATATTATTCTTGGCTTTTTGGAGATGTTTTTTGTTTTGCTTTAATGATTATTCCTCCTGGTGTTATTTCAGTTTTCAATTACAACTCGTGTGTGTATGTGTCTGGTACACTACCGTTTTGTAAATGGATGTATGCACTTATTGTTAATTGATTCCCCAAATAAACCCAAATGCTCGCATGGAAATAATGTATTATATTTCTTGCATGCCACTGAGCTGGATGCCTTCCAGTTTGGCATCTATTGCTGCTCTTGGGGTGGGCATCTTTCTCTCCCTCCCATTTCCCCTGGAGCGAACAGGGATGCTCTTGTCAATTTTCTCTGCAGACCTCATAGCACTGGCTGATGTTTCTGAGTAAAGGTGGCCAAAGTTGCACTTCTAAGTGTGTATTTAGCCATCTAGATAAATGATTGTTTTTTTTGTTTTTTTTTGTTTTTTTTTAAAAAAGCACTGAACTATCAGCAGCCCGCATAGTCTTCAGTGAGGGTTTTCTTCCCGAACTCAGGCCTTTATGAAGCATATTTTTCAAAAGCAGCCCTTGTTGCCCTATATCTGCTCCCACCAAAAACAATGTCTCCTTGAGAGTTAACTCCAAAATGAGAATTAATCCACAACTGGTCCTTTAGCCATTTTTTGTAGTCCTATATTTTTTCAGGCTTTAGCTAGAAAACACAGCTGAAGTCCCTGATGGTGGGACTGTGTGCTTCAGCAGGTTTCTGCAGGTCATCTAGTTCCCCTTTATGCCAAAGAAGAAAGATAATCCCCTTTCAACTGTGATTCATCCCACATATTACAGACATCTATCTTAGGAAAAGATGAATCATTTCCTGGAGGTGCTTCTCTCTCTCTCTCTGACTCTCTCTCCATTTAGGAAACCTAGAAAAAAAGCTTAAGCAAGACTATAAATTGTAGATAGCTAAAATGGGGGAGATGAATCCCACTCTGCACAGAGAATCAATGGCTGCTGATTCATTGAATTCTAACTTTTAAATGCTGTCAGCATTTCTGTGTTGACAGCAAAACTCTTTCTGTTTGGGATTTTCTACTGGTAAATAATTACAGCCACTTTTAACACAGATCCGAAAAAAAACCATTAAACTGGCCCACTGTGCTGGTAGCCGTATGGACATCTGTGGTGGGATTCAGTTGCTCAATCACAGCTACCTTCGTGTTTTAGGCACTGAGGGGTTTCACGTCTGGTCTCCAGATGCCACAATGAGTCAAGTCTCCCATAAAGCTGGCTTCATGTCTGGCAGCCCAAAGAGGATAACTCAAATACAAGCATATAGTTGGATCACGCGCCTGGTAAAAAGCCTTCAAAGAAAAGGAAGCAGAGACTGGAGAGGTGGCATGTCCTTCCCCAGGCCGGGTAGCTCATGGGTGCTTCAGCCCTGCTTCTGCTTCGTGTTGTTCCCTTCCACCTTGGTCAGTGTCGCTCCCCGGGGATTTGCCTTCTGGTGGCCATTTAGTAAAATAAGATTATATTTACTGCTTACAGATTCAAAAGCAAAGTTCATCTTGCTAGGAAGACTCATCCGCACTAATATTTAGCCAGTGGGAAGAGTAGTGCGAAACAAAGCAAACCATCCAAGTCATAAGTGTTTGTGCCACACCTGAGGTGAAGAAACCTGAGCTTGCTCCCATCATGGGGTACGTCTCATCTGCACAGCTCCTGCCATCATGCAAAGGCAGCAGCTGAGGTCCTGGAAGCAGCGTTGTGCAGTGGTCTGGGCTGAGAAACCTGCTAATTAGCCCGGCCTTTCAGCGGGATTAATTATCACTAAGCTGATACAGCACAAATGCTTTTGGCTGCAGTACTAGCTTGGTTGTGACTTCTGCATGGTGGTGTACTGTGTATTGCAGTCAGGGCCGGAGTCAGCAAGGAAAATGTTTCGATGGTGATTGCGCAATTGTGCGTGTTGACGACAGTGGCTAAACAACTGGAAGTGGGCATGAAAAGCCCATGTAACAGGTTGCTGAAAATAAGCTATGCATCTCTGCGAAACTCTTCCCTGTTTAGCAAGCGTGATTGTACTCTGTGGAGTATAACAATGTCCCCTAAACACCCAAGAACCGCTAGAATGGTTTATAAGCTAGTAGGCCTTCATAACAAAGTACAGCACACCACCCAAAGATTATTGAGCCTTAATACAAAATCAAAGAGTATCTTTAGGATACCTCATTATTACCTGGCTACCTGCCAAAGTTGAAGCCATGATCTTGTCTCTGTCCAGCTAAGCATAGGAATGTTTTAGAATTGGAGACACACAAACACTAAAAAACCACAGGATCCTACATAGAAGCTGACAAAAGAGGTAATTTATTTTACTCCAGTACTTGTCATTCCTCAGCCACAGAATGCAATACAGAAATGTTAATCATTCTGGTGTTGCTCAGTGTGCCTAAATTTTCTGATGTGATCACCTGGAATGGAGCTGGTGCCCTTCCAAATGATATTTTCTCTACAAGTGGGACTGCAGGAAAGGATGGCTGATCAGAAAAGCCCAGCTATCCGTTTAATTTCTAATCCTATCTCCAAAAGGAAGTTAGAAGAAATCATTCCTGAAAGTTGCAGCTGGGAGTTTAACACCTCCCAACGTGAGAGATCTCTTCCTAGTTCATAGAATCATAGAATCATAGAATTGTCAGGGTTGGAAGGGAACTTAAAGATCATCTAGTTCCAACCCCCCTGCCATGGCCAGGGACACTTCCCACTAGATCAGGTTGCTCAGAGCCCCATCCAGCCTGGCCTTAAAAACTTCCAGGGATGGGGCTTCCACCACCTCTCTGGGCAACTTGTTCCAGTGTCTCACCACCCTCATGGGGAAGAACTTCTTCCTAACGTCCAGTCTGAATCGACCCATCTCTAGCTTTAATCCATTCCCTCTAGTCCTACCATTACCCGACATCCTGAAAAGTCCCTCCCCAGCTTTCTTGTAGGCCCCCTTAAGATCCTGGTAAGACACTAGAAGGTCTCCTTGGAGCCTTCTTTTCTCCAGACTGAACAACCCCTACTCCCTCAGTCTGTCCTCATAGGAGAGGTGCTCCAACCCTCTGATCATCCTCGTGGCCCTTCTCTGGACACATTCCAGCACCTCCATATCTCTCTTGTAGTAGGGGCTCCAGAACTGGATGCAGTACTCCAGGTGGGGTCTCACGAGAGTGGAGTAGAGGGGGAGAATCACCTCCCTCGACCTGCTGGCCACGCTTCTCCTGATGCAGCCGAGGATACGATTGCCTTTCTGGGCTGCTAGTGCACACTGAGGGCTCATGTTGAGCCTCTCGTCCACCAGCACCCCCAAGTCCTTTTCTTCAGGGCTGCTCTCAAGCCAGTCACTGCCCAGCCCGTATCGGTGCTTGGGATTGCCCCGACCCAGATGCAGGACCTTGCACTTGGTCTTGTTGAACTTCCTGAGGTTGGCATGGTCCCACCTCTCCAGCCTGTCAAGGTCCCTCTGGATGGCATCCCTTCCCTCCAGTGTGCCAGCCGCGCCACACAGCTTGATGTCATCATCAAACTTGATGAGGGTGCACTCTATGCCAGCGTCCATGTCACTGACGAAGATGTTAAACAAGACCGGTCCCAGTACTGATCCTTGAGGGACACCACTTGTCACTGGCCTCCGCTTGGACATGGACCCATTGACAGCCACTCTTTGGGTGCAGCCATCAAGCCAGTTCTTTATCCACTGAATTGTCAGTCCATCAAACCCCTATTTTATCAGCTTGGAGACCAGGATGTCATGCGGGACAGTGTCAAAGGCTTTGCTCAGGTCCAGGTAAATGACATCAGTTGCTCTCCCCTTGTCTATTGATGTTGTGACCTTCTCATAGAAGGCCACCAGGTGCGTCAGGCACGATTTGCCCTTGGTGAAGCCATGTTGATTGTACCCAATCACCTCTTCGTTATTCTTCTGCCTCAGCAGTGCCTCCAGGAGGATCTGCTCCGTAATCTTACCAGGCACGGAGGTGAGACTGACTGGCCTCTAGTTCCCTGGTTCCTCCTTCTTTCCCTTTTTGAAAATGGGGATTATGGTTCCCCTTTTACAGTCAGTGGGGACTTCACCAGGCTTCCATGACTCTTGCAATATAATAGGGAGCAGTTTAGCAACCTCATCCACCAGTCCCTTCAGTACCCGTGGGTGTATCCCATCAGGTCCCATGGACTTGTTCACTTTCGGGTTCATCAGATGGTCACGAACCTGATCTTCACTTGCCATGGGCAGTTCTGTCCAACCCCTGCCATTGTCTTCTGTAACTCCAGGAGTGTGGCTGGAGCCCTTGCCAGTGAAGGCTGAGGAAAAGAAGTTGTTGAGAACCTCGGCCTTCTCCATATTACTTGTCACCAGCTCCCCTGTTTCCTTTCTGAGGGAGCCCACACCTTCCCTAGTGTTCTTCTTACCATTAATATACCTATAGAAATTTTTTCTGTTTCCCTTGATCTCCTTGTCTAGATTTAATTCTACCTGAACTTTAGCTTTTCTCACCAGGTCTTTTCTGTTTGAACTGCTTCCTTATATGTCCCCCATTCCAGCTGTCCTTTCTTCTATTCTTTATAAAGTTTATTTTTGTGTGACAGTATGTCCAGGAGCTCCCTGTTCATCCAGGCAGGTCTCCTAGCTTTCTTTCCTGCCTTCCTCTTTGTCGGTATAGTTTGCTCCTGGACACAGAGAAGGTGATCCTTGAATACTGACCAGCTGTTCTGGGCCCCCCTTCCCTCTAGAGCTTTGTCCCACGGCACTTTGGCCAGCAGATCGTTGAAGTGATCAAAGTCTGCATGCCTGAAGTCCAGGGTCGTAAACTTGGAATATATCCTTCTAGTTGCCCTGAGGATCTTAAATTCTGTTGCTTCGTGGTCACTGCAGCCAAGGTTATCCCTGAGCCTCCCATTGGTCACCAGCCCTTCCCTGTTGGTGAGAACGAGGTCCAGCATAGCACCTTTTCTTGTTGGTTCCTCTACCATTTGGAGGAGGAAGTTGTCATCAATGCATTCCAGGAGCACCCTGGATTGCTGGTGCCTTGCTGTGTTGTCCCTCCAGCAGATGTCAGGGTGGTTGAAATCCCCCACGAGGACCAGGGCCTGTGAACGAGAAGCCAATTCTATCTGCCTATTCAGGGTCTCATCTGCTTGGCTCTGCTGGTCAGGTGGCCTGTAGCAGACCCCTACTGTAACATCGCCTTCCCCTATCTTCCTTTTAATCTTAACCCATACACTCTCAACGAACTCGTCCTTCCCCATGTGGAGCTCCGTCGATTCTAGCTGGTTCCCATGCATGTGTGTTAGTGACACTAATTATATCACATGGGGCAATGAACCTAATTTGAGTTTTCTTTTTTTCCTAGAACTCTTCCTTATTTAGTGGCTGACATGCACTGAAAGGCCAACGTTTGGACTTGATGATCTTAAAGGTCTCTTCCAACCAAGACGATTCTGTGATTCCGTGATTCTATAAGATCAATCAAAAACCAAGATGCAACTACAAAACCCTCCCTGTGGCTATTTTTGCAGTGAGGGTATTCGTGTGCTCAGGTGACTTGAATTCAGTGTTATAGTCCTGCAGGTGGGTGAATCTAGTATTTTGCAGTGATTTTGGGGTTTTTCTGGCCATAGTCATACAGTCAGTTTTCTGGTCATATCCATACTCCTGACTGTCATGAACCAGGTCCAACATACCAAAAAAGCCACTGCTCTAAAGCCAGCTCATGTCCCACCAGTGCTGGTGGGATGATGCATAACTGTCTGCAGGGACTGATAGCTAATCTTCAGTGGAAACCTTAAGGAATCTCCCAGGATTTATTCTAATGTTCCACATCTGACACCAAAATAAGTAACCTGGAGCAAAACCACAGTGATGTAGAGCTCTATCTAGTTTCTTAGCTGGCAAACACAAGTATTTGCTACATGCCAGTTTGAGGAGCATTTTTGTACTCAGACTTTGTGCACTGTTTTCCTTTTGAATACTAGTAAAGGTCACATTGGTCTTGGCTACTCATTTATTTCCTTTCTCTCATTGAATTTTTAACAATAACAGGCGTTCATCCAAAGCTCTGGGCTCCTCCACATAGCATTAAAATTCACAATGTCATTTGCTTTCAGTAAATATATTCAAATGGGCTGCCTTCAAAACCATAAATGACTCACCATACAATCAATCATAATTGCAGGACTTTGAATTTCTCCTCTACATGTTGTCCTCTAGTGCCCAGAAGGAACACATGATGTAACTCTAACCAAAAACTGCTTGGGGAAAAGAAATTATGTGTGATCATTTTTATTCTCTAAGGAAAACTTTGTAAGTTAAATACAGAACCAGTTTTAGCTGGAAAGTGAGACAGATACATGTAAATTTTATGTTACCACTCAGAGCTCTGAGAGTTACTGCACTTAAGAAAACTTATCTCTCTAATCAATTACTGAGTTTCAAAATGGAACATGTGCTTCTCTCTTACTAATTTCCCATAACCCCCCCCCCCCCGATATTAAACATACATATTCACATGCTAAAAGCCTGCTTGTTAAAACACTACACGGTCAAAGCTTCCAATCAGGCAGAAATGATCAAGGCATCCTCTTACAGCATATAAAGAGTTACGCTAAGGAAACGAATTAAAAGAAATGGCTAACTAGAAGTTATCCAAAAGACTTTTTAATTATAATCTCATTTTGCTCACAATGCTGTGCAGTTAAAAAAAAAAAAAAAAGAGAGAGAAAATATTATGAATCTGATTAGTCCTGATAGATAACAGTGAAACTACTGCCTTCCCCCTGTGCTCTTGGTAAGGTCAGGCATAGGTTTATCACTAAATCATGGATATGAGAGGTAGAAGACATCTATTAGGAAATCCTTGTTTCTCTTTTATAACTGTAGAATTGTTCCCTCCAACATAGTTTCTGAGGCTCTCTCCGGTCAAGCATTTAATGTCTCAAAACAGCGAGGCTCCACTCACTTCCCTTGAGAGACGATTTTATTACCTAATAGATCTCAGTGTGAGGGACTGAGTTCCAAACTAAATTTTACTTTTCATGTTGCTAGAGAGTTACTCTGTCTCGGGAATGACTGCCTTAAACCCTTTGCCCTTTATCTTGTGATAAATCCGCCCTGTGTTCATACACCTTTGAACCAAGTGTTCGGCTCCCGGTTTACTGACTTTGCTACTCGAATCCACACACTTGTCCTCCAGGCTGATTTAAGTTACTATCAACTTTATTTAACCTACTGGTGCTTGATGGGTATGTTCAATGGAACAGTTAGATTCCCAATAGTCAACACTGTTCTACAGTAAAGCTTATAAGAAATCAGCAGCAAATATTGTTAAAGATGAAGAAATACGGGGAGATTGTATCTGTAGATCTATCCTGTAGATATTCCCGAGGATAAAATAAACAAGAGCAATACATACCAACTTTCCCTCTGCCGTTTTCGTACATTACTTGTCTTCTTTGGGCCTCATCCACAGACCTCTGAACTAAATGGAAAACTTTCACTGTCTTCACTAAGCTTTGGGTCAACCCCTAAAAGGGCAGCAATTGTGCCTTCCCAAAGTGTGCAGACATGGTTCAGGGAGATACTAAAGCACACAACTGCCTTCAGTATTGGAGTTATCTCAGGGCCTTCGGTGAGATTTTTCACACAACTAAATAACGTGCTTAGCCACCCTGCTGGTTCTTCGTGTTTAATACAGAGTGGGCCCTATGGAATGCCAAACATTGTATTTTTAATACTATGGATTTCATCTATATCAGATGTGTTGAAGCTAAATTTTATATGACAATAACTCAAAACACAAACCAATTACTCTGCTGGTATGGTCTTGTGTATTTACACTGCTCAAAAATCTGTCCCTTGACTTTGTAACAGCTTGCTAATATGTGTTTCTTTCACTAACCTGTCTCAGAACACCATACAAAAAGCAAAATCAAAATATAAACTTCATAACCTATAATATATGCGGAGCAAATCCAGCAAAAATATTTTTGATAGAACAATTTTATGTTTAAAATGAAGGCTCATTGAAACTGGAATATTTTGTAGGAACATGACTATTTCGATGACATTTTCTATGGGAAAAATGTCTCATCATATCGCTTTGATTTTCTTGTTTGTGCCACTAATGTAGAAGTGGTTTGTTTTGACAAAAGAAAAAATGCATTTTTGAGTTTACTATATTGTTTTGTTTTGACTTATACCAACTACTGATTTCATCATGTGGTGTAATATAGTGTACTATATTCAATATTTCATTACAGTGCTTTTCAACATTATAACAATGAGGTATTTTTACTTTTCCAAAATAGTACATCAACATTCGCCCATGAGGATTTTCAACATTTCGGTTCTCTGAAAGTTTCTCTTTAAAAGTTTCAAATTTTTCCTCCAGTTCAGCCTGCAAACATGATTTCAGCGTGTTCAGAGCACTCACAAAAGTTTGAATTTCTGGACAGTTGTAGTACCAACCCAATTCTACGTATTCGTTGGTCAAAACAGCCACAGATAAAGCCAATTACAGTCAAATTTGTGTACATTAGGTCCAGATTCTCAGCTATGTCCAGTTGCAATCTGACCCAGTGCTATCCTTTGCCATGCATATCTTCCTGACTGACTCTGAATTTGCAATTTCAATCACGAGTTAAACTTGTTGAATTCTAGAAAAAATATGCTAAGTCAGCAAGATTACATTTTACACACAGATATGAACAATTATGATAAGCTACAGGCGGAGGAGAATCCAACTACCTGGAGTTCCTGGCTGGGGACCACCTGCTCCTCATCCTGCACTGATTGCTCACCCCAAAACCTGGTGGTTGAAGCACTAGAGTCATTAGAAATCCTGCTCTGGGATTCCACATTGTAGTGCATGGTAGTGAGCCACACATGGCCACGTTTTGTTTATGACAGATGGCTCTTCCCAAAAATATGATGTGCGAGATTGTGCTGACTTGGACAGTTCTGCATAAACTGTGGGGGATTGACAGGGTGTAATATACTTTTTTCTGTTTACTTAAAGTCTAGAAGAGAATGGGCCAAACCCAGCGAAGAACAGCCTGTTTCAAAGATAGTACGGCTGGAAAATGTTGTTTCTCACAGAGATCATCTCTCTATAATAAGCTTCAGGGTGATCCTGTATGGTGGGGGGAAGACTATGCAGATTGGGAAAAGAGTCAATCACATGATTTTCATTTGTGTGTTATCACGGAAATGTTTGCGAGAGGAAAAGGGAACTTCTGCTCGTCTCCACAGCTCAGCACAAAGCCAGCCTAGCTGGAAACAAGCTACCTCGTGGCCTAGAAACTACTCATGGGAGCCATGTGAAATTCAAATGTAAGAAGAAGAATTCGTCAGTGACGAACAGGCACCCTTGGAGAGGCTGAGTTGATGGACAATTTGCAAAAGTCAGCTGGGAATTGGACCAAACAAAACACACACGCAACCTCGCTTGAATGACAGCTTGGAAGAGCCGTGCTGAATTTCCCAGCAAGCTGGGAAGCTGCAGCTCAAACATGAGATTTGCTCTACCTTTGTTTTTTTTCTAAACTTTGTTGAATGTTTGCTAAATGGAGAATGCATGAGTAATGTGGGGTTAACCAAAACTCTTTTCCTAAAGCCTAAGGATTATAATTCATCATGAGATATTGTGGATATTCTTATGGCCCTCAATCAGTATAGATTAGTACAGGTCTGGCGAGGTTAATGTGGCTGAACTGATTTGTGCCAGCCGAAGATCAAGTTCTGTTTTAAATGTTTTACTGAAAAAGGAGAAATTAATTGTTTTGCCCCAGATTTTTCCAGATGTTCTGGACTGGAACCTGCTACTGAAATGGGATCTCTCACCTCCTTTGGTTTTCAGATTACACAGCAGACAGACAGACAGACAGAGCACAGAGGGCATTCTGGTTGTGGCTTCTATTTTTGTCACTTCCCCTGGACTGTGTAAACCTCCCATGACTAAAATGTCTTTCTTTGGCACGGGGGAATCACGTCTATTGGGATGATATAACTAGAGTTGCGTGGGAAGCATTTTTTCCCTAGACTAAGAAACTGATATTAAAAAAACCCACTCGTTACATTCCAAGTTGAGATCTTTGGAAAAGTTCATGGGAAATAGGAGAGACCTGTCCTCAAAACAGCCAGTTACCTCACTCTTAGGTTAAAATATGGGACTTCACAGCATTACAAAGCCCACAGTTTTAGGTGCTTGGGAGGAGCCTTCTTTTCTGTAGCTGTCCCATTGATTGGAAACCCCTTTTGAGAAAAAAAAAATAAAATTAAACCGTATGTGGTTCTCTGAACAATTTTGTTTCTATCAAACTAATAGCTGTTGATGACAAAACATTTTGTTCCAAAAATTCCTCTGATTATAAGAATTCAGTAAGTAAAGTTTGCCTAACCTTTTTGGAGCCCGTGACTGAAAAGCCGTGGCTTTAAAGCAGCTGAAATCTGCCTCCTTAAAGAGCATGAGGCCTTTCCCTCTGCAATTAGTATGGCTGAGCTCTGCATGGAAAAGCACTTCCAAATTTCCTTGCTGGTCTCACCAGGTTTTTCTCTTAGACGGCGTAATCTCATGATTACATGGTGATGTTGATGCAACGTGACATGGTATGTCAGAGGAGTTTCTAAGAACTTATTTTGTAGCAGTGAAGGCAAAACCCAGTAGCTTGCATGCTTAAACTGAAGGAGAATTAAGTAAACGAAGGAAATCTGATAATCTGTATTGAAGTCTACTCACGGGTAAACGGCAGCCTTTCCTGGAAGTTTTAACTAGGCCCGTTATGCACAAAATGCTTGACAATCTACCAGTCTACTCAATAGATATTTCTGCTGGTCCATTCAGTAGATATATGTATTTAGCAATATTTCAGGAAGATGCTTGACTGGTTGACAAAAGGTCCTCCAGTATCAACCTTGTGTATGGGCTCACAGATCAAATCCTTAAGCTGGTTATGAGAAATCCTTGGACATCTCCTCAGCCGGGACTCAGACTCCTGTTGGCCTTTTTGTGCACCTCTCAGAAACAATTGCCTTTTGATCACAAATGGTAGGAGTGGGTATGATGGTCTACCAGACACTATTTAGGTCTCTGCTGATACAGTCTCTCCTCAAAAAGGAAAATATGCCCCCCTCCCTTGAGATTTCAAAACTTTGCTAAAGATTTTACCCTTCAGTCAAGAAAATACGTTTCTCTCTTTGTATGGGAATACAATTTATCCAGAATCCTAATAGGAAAATAAAAAGCACCGCTATACTCTGCCCTGGTGAGGCCACATCTGGAGTACTGGCTCCAGTTCTGGGCTCCCCAGTTCAAGAAAGAAAAGGAACTCCTAGAGAGAGTCCAGTGGAGGCTACCAAGATGATCCAGGGACTGGAGCATCTCTCTGTTGAGGAAAAGCTGAGAGCCCTCGGGCTGTTAAGCCTGGAGAAGAGCAGACAGAGGGGATCTCATCAATTGTGATCAGTATCTAAAGGGTGGGGGTCAAGAGGGTAGTCCCAGGCTCTTTTCGGTGTTCCTGGCGACAGGACAAGGGGCAACGGGAACAAGCTAGAACTCAGGAAATTCTGTCTGAACATGAGGAAAAACTCCTTTCCTTTGAGGGTGGCAGAGCCCTGGAAGAGGCTGCCCAGAGAGGCTGTGGAGTCTCCTTCTCTGAGATATTCCAAACCCGCCTGGACACGTTCCTGTGCAACCTGCTCTGGGTGACACTGCTCTGTCAGGGGGATGGATTAGGTGATCTCCAAAGGTCCCTTCCAGCCCCTGCCAGTCTGGGATTCTGTGATTGCATAAGAATAACCCCCTCCCCAACCTTTCTAAGACAATTGTTAAATCGGTACAAGGCACAACTAAAGATCAGGGAATATTTTGAATGTTGTACAACTTTACCGATCCACAGATGAACGTCTCTGAACGCTAGCTTACTGCAGAAGGAGTGCTGAATCCAGATGTGAAGAATGGCTTTTGTGAAATGTCAGCTGGTAATAACACAGTGTGGTGTATCAGGGAGCGCTGGAAAAGAGGTAAAAACCTACTGAGGTAGAGTAGCACAGATTCAGTTGTGCAAAATTTATCATGAGAACCTAAAATCCTTAAAGAGGCTTCATTTTAAACTCCTTTGCAAAAAATATAAGGCAGGGCCACTCAAACTACAGGGTTTTGATCCAGATCAAGTGGGTTTTTTTGGGAGTAGACTTCTCGCTGTTCTCTCAAGAAGCAGTGGTGATGTGGCACCTTGGCTCCGTGTCATGATGATGTATGGAAGACTTGGCATGAGCTGGCATGCTCTCACATGTCCCAGGGGTGAAATGCTTCCCACTGAGTGGATACTTCGGTAATTGAAGACCTCTCATTGCAAAAGCCATTTGAGCGTCTCCAACTACGAAATCATGATGGTTATTTTTCACCTATTTCCTAAAAGTGCTCCACTGCAAACAGATATAACAAGACAATACTTAAGAGCCAGTGTTTGGCTCTTGTAGGTGTGAATTATCTTAAGTGTGGTCACCCAAACTTATTTTTCTAAACCCATTCAAATAGGTGGTAATAAAATTTCCAAATCTACCTAAACTTCTTTAAAAAATTCAGAAAGAATTAATCTACGAGGAAACGACATCCTGATTTAGAACACTCAAAATGAAATGTAGCAGTCTGAGCTGTGATTTTTAGAAGTGTTAAATGTGTGTATGATTTTCAGATAAAATCAAGAGGAACAGGAGGGTGTTGTTTAGCCACAGTTTCACACCTTCATCTCCAGTGAATGCTCACTTTGCTGATCTAGTCTACACTGGTCTTGAAAGACAGCTGCTGCTCTCTGATGGTTCTTTGGAGTAGAAAGTGATGCACGTTTCAGTCTTCACCCTACACTGGCCAGAGGAACCCAACTCACCTTCAGGTTGTAGCGGCCCGGGAGCACGCCGCAAGTGAGCCATAAATGCCTGCGTGAGTGCCCTTTTGCTGAAAGTTAAAATGTCTCTTCACTTCCAGCACAGGCTCAGTGCGTACATCTGGGTGAGTTACCCCATCTCAGGTGAGGCCAAGGTGATCATCTGCTGCAGTCATTTACAACATATCCCTGTACCGAAGGCATAGCCCGCTCTGTAGCTCCCAGCTCCTTTTATAGCTAGTACATGTAACACTTGTAAGGCAGAATTCAACTGACCTGCTTTAGGTGCCTACCGCAGATAAGATGAATCATGTCCCAGAAGTGTTATTTCTTTCCAACACCTTTTTTGGGAGTCTAGAGAACTAGCTCAGATGTAGGCATCTATATCGTTGATGTCTAAAGTTAGGCAGGATTAGTCCATCCCAGTGGAATTTAAAATATGACCCAGTGAGTCTGAGCCCACACTGCCCTTGGCCACATGATTGTTAGATAAAAATAACAAGTGCAGTTGTCAAAGGCAATGCAGACAGACAGACTCAGTCTCAGCTCGGCTATTAACATAGCGAATCAACCTGTGGGACCAGCTGACTCTTTCCAGACAGCTCATAATGCAGCCAGGAACCCCGAAGGCTTCATTATCAAATTAGTGAAAGCTTTGACATCTCAAGATGCTTCTGAGAAGGACTGTCTTTGTTGGACACCAGACTGCTAATCCACAAAATCTGGTGAATAACTGGCTTGACATACTATTAGTATCTTCTGTTATCTTGTCAAGGATTATTATTAGCTTAACAATAACAATTAGAGATGGATAAACCTATTGGTAGTCATATTTGGAATTTGTCCTACAGCTTCTGCAATGTCCGTGGCTTAAGCACTGCCTTAAGCAGACTGTGAGAATCCATCACCCTATTTTTATAAGAAACGTGGGTTTTCTTTTCCCAGCAAATTAGTGATATTCACCTCGAATTAGGTCAGAGAGAAGCAGGACATTGGTTATTAGGCAAGACACGTTAATGCCTACGCGAATAGTGACCACTCCCATATTGTGGATGCTGTTGCACATACTAATCCAGTAAGAAAGATAAACAAAGACGGAGAAAGTATCTGGTTGTCATGAAGACATTCCTAAGGAAGAAGGACCACAGCCGAAGAAGAGCTCTATCTCTGTTATAAGATTGATTTTTACCTCTATTTTGCCGGAGCTGGCGTGTGACATACACTCAGCTTTATCTTCATTTCCCTACAAATGTCTTCTTGTCTCTTTGGCTATGAATTGTTATTTTCTGTCGCAATCAGATGTCACCACCTCCAAACGTATCTCTGAAGAAAATATTTTCGTTCATAATAAAAGAGAGTGATAGAAGGAGAAAACGAGGAGACTTTCAAAAAGATATAAAGAAGTTAGTGACATGACTGTAGACTCTTGAACCTAAAAGGGAATACAACATCCACTGAGTAATGTGATGTTTCTCTGTTGCTGAAATGACTTTTCACCAATATAATAATTTCATCTGGTTTCAGTCAGGGACTGAGGAAGTGCATGCTCTAGTTACCCCAGAAGGTCTCTTTCTGCAGTACATTTAACCTCAGTCTTGCCTCACTGGAACGCTCATCCCCCTGCATGCTGCACAGTTGGTGGTGAGGAGCCTGCCCTGAAAGGGTGAAAGGTTTTCACTCCTCTCTCTCGTGTCGCTTAGATGGAACTGATCTGAAATAAGGTGTCTCCACGTAAATGCCTTCAGATCCCTGGGGAAAGGAGATCACCACACCCAGACCCCTCCTGAGCAGGCTGCTGGGAGAGAGGGGACCAGGAGCAGATGTTGATGCTGTTTTGTGAGTTTAGCTCTTTGTTTTCTGGGCTTCTGGTAGAGCCAGCTGAAAACAGACCCTGGCTGAAACAGCATCTTTGGGGGATTTCTCTGTTTTGTTGAGAAAAAGTGAGAAGCTTTACTTTGTTTATAGCTCTGCTACTTTTATTTTGTGTTTTCTGCTGTTCCAGCCAAACTGAAGAGTCAATTCTTTGTCCAGCCCAAGTGATATCCACAGAATGGAGGAAAGGAAGATAAATAAAAAGGAGAACAAAAGAGAGAGAAAGAATCGTACTCCTAGGGAAGAAGTTTCTGTGGAGAGTCTCATTATGGATTTATGCTGATGGATACAGACAGCCTGAAGCTTCCTTTCACGAGCAGCCCCAGACCTGAAAGGTGGTTTGGTTCAGAGAAGTGCCTCCTTGGGTCTGGGGTCCATCCAGTCACACATTAGGCCACAACTAAGCTTGAGCCGTCAAACCTATTTTAAATGCATCTGAAATTCCAGTTAAATGGGGAGACGGCATTAGGGCCTTATTTGGGTTCTTGACTCTCCTGGCTCAGGCCATCGTAGGCCCCTTTTCTATGTGTGCTCAAGGGCAAAATATCCTTTCTTTGCAGAGGAGGATGATTCATTTGAAACCATGGTAAAGTCACAGACATTCCTGTCAGCGGAGATTTTCCCTAAAATCCGTGGAGATAGATTTTGGGGAAAAATAAAATGATATTTCAGTAAGGAGTAGCCATTTAAACCTCCCTCTCTTCCCGCATCTTGAGCATCAGCTTCACAGAAAAACAGATCCCAGGTAAATTTTAACCAAATCACACTCTTGAGTGCTGCATTTTTGAATGCAGCTCATAAATGTGACAGTCAATACTGGAGCCTTGACACTTGAGACACTGTCTTCATTTGACACTTCCTTCGTTCGACGTATGTTTGGCCTATTGGAGAGAGCAGAGCTACCGGTCTTGTTAGGATCTTGATTAACAACCAGCTTTAATGCACGGCCAAGCTGCCATGTAGCGTGGCAATCATTCCATGCCTCTGTACTTACTACATGACCCTCACAATAAAAACACCGCTAACTGCCGAGAGCAGCTAAAAAAGAAATAACCTTGAAATGGGAGAGCTGAGACCGTGGCATGGGATTTTACCACCATTTTGCTAATGAGCCTCCCTCAAACTAGTTGCCGTCTGCTATTCAGCAGGTTTGAAAGCTGCTAACTCAGAATCCAAATTGTGGCAAGGCTTAAAACTCATGGTGGTGTTTTTTTTGTTTTTTTTTTTTCTTTCCCCCAGGACCCTTGACTGCCTGCAGCGAAAATAAGTTACTCTGCTCCGAGGAGACTGGTTAGAAGGAAACGAAGAACAAATGTGTGGTTGCGTGTTGGTGTGTACACTCTACAATCCTATGGACAGTGTGTGTCACGGAGCCAGGACTCCCTCCTGATGAGGGCAACAAAGCTTGGAAAAAACACCTAAAATAATTTTCCTCCTCCATGCTGCACACCCTTTGTCTACAATCAGAACTGAGTTTCTTGTCCTGGCTTCAGTGCTCTGCCTCTCACTGGGAACCGTCATAATCCTGTCGACTCTCGATGCGGTTCAAATAAAACACTACTGACCCGGGCTTTACTTTGCACAGACGCCTATAAACTCCTCCAACGACGCAAAAATGCCCGGGAAACCTGTAATGACTCTGAGAATTTAGTAATCTGGGCTTTCTGCTCTTCTGAGAGATGGCCCCTCCAGCGGCATACGTGTGGGTACTGGCACAGCACTGAGCCGGGTGGAAGAGATCCAGCGACTGAATCACCAGCACCAGCATCAGCCATCTACCTACTCATGAAGTTTACCCAGGCTTAGCCGGGGAGGTCTGCTGGTTACCTCCCCCAGCGCGGCAGAGATGTCAGAGCACTCCTAAGAGATCATCCCCTCGCCCCTGGGAAAATAACTTTCCAGACTAAAATACTGGAATAACGGTTGAAACCCTCGATATGCTCCAGGAGCAGTAGTTTCCTTTTCAGTTCTCATGCACTGTTGAGAATTAAGCCCTTTAAGCTTTCGTTTGTTTGTTAAACACAGGATGGACTATTATATTCTTCTCTGGAGACGCTTTTACTTAGAGTTACAGATTGTGGAGAGACACTGTACTACAAACGAACTGTGAAAACTTATTGTCCCTATCTCCCAGCAATAAATGAATTCCATAAATTGCAATTAATGATGCAACTGGGGAGTCTAGTTAAATGAGTGGCAGTCCTCCAAGTATGTTGGCTTTTACTTTAAGAAAGGGCAGAGGTGTTCTATATTTTGGCAGTGCTTGTATGCCTTCTTGTGCCAAGAAAGGCCCACTGAAGCTGGAGAGACATTGCCTACCAGAAATCTGCAATGGCTTAGCATGGCAAACTATCGTACATTTTGCAAGAGCTCTGCTCAATATCCATTAAATTAAGCCTGAGAGACAGGGGTAGTGTTAGTCATCAAGAGCTAGCACAGTCCTAAATTGTGCATGTACTGGGTGCAAATTTAAATTTAAAACTGCTGCTAACTTGCTATACACAGCTTATCTTTGCAGAATTTGAAGTGGGGTTGGTGCAAGAAATAAGGGCATTTATCTGTTCCACAGTTCACAACAAGTTTATTGTCAGAAAGGGAGTCTAGGACAGTCTGTCTTTCACTCCTCATTTAACATGCCCTCATGCAGCTCATTTTGTCCTGATTATGTGACAACGAAAGCCCCGCATGGGTTATGCTAAAAATGGCAAAAAATAAAAAATAGCATAGTTATATTAGCTTAGATAAAAAAAAAAAAAAATAGCATAGTTATATTAAAAAAATAAAAATAGCATAGTTATTATGCTATTATGGCAAAAGTCCCCCAAATCCTTATTAAATTGGCAGTTTCGCAGTCCTGTATCTCTCCTAGGCGAGCAAAAAATATTTTCAAAACATGAAAGAGATATCATCGGTTTAACTAAGTCTGCCTGAGTTTGCTGAGAGTCTGAAACGGTAGCTCTGCGCTGCTCTCTTGAGCATTAATTTCAATAAATGCCATCAGATTTGCACTGAGAAGTCAAAAGTTGATGAAGAGAGGACACATATGTTACACTAAAATATCTAAAAACTACACAGAGTTTCCTTGTTTCTAACGGTGATGTCAGGAGACGGTAGTTTCAGAGTCCAAACGTAAAAAATTTGGCTATAAAGGTCTAGGAAATTTCACATAAATAATCCTGATTTCACATGAAAAGCTGTATCTGTTTTCCCAGGTAAGCTATTTCTAAAGGATAAAAGAAAAGACAGGTGGTGTAAGGAAAGAAGAACTTGTTTCAAAAAACAAGTGAAATCCACTAATGCACATGTGTGTCTATGTTATTAGTGCTGAAAAAAACCTTTTACCCCCAAGAATATAAATTCATTTGCAAAAAAATGAAGCTGTCCAAGCAGATCCTTATCTATCCAACCCAAACCACGTTTTTCCAACTCCAAGAATGAAAAATAACAGTATTTTTCCTGGAAATGTACAAATCTGGACCTCGACCCCACCCCCTGCCCCCGCCCCAGTTTTCCTTTATTTCACCAAAATCAAAACCACCTTGTTGCTGTGCGCACCGTGAACAAAGCCAGGGAGCTACTTGTTACACACAGGGTCTATCCATCCAAGCTGTGCAACCAAACTCTTTACCAAAATGCCTTTTCAGGTCAGGGTTTTTGGGTATTTTTTTGGGGTGTTTTGACGGGTGCTCAACTAGGCAGAAATGTCAGCCTGAATTTGGAAAATACCTCACCTGCTCAAGTTCATAATTCTTTATATATCACTTACCGGTTTTGTAACTGAATGGGTTCCCTGGGGGGGTGAGGGCTGTATTGCGCCGCTGGGGCTGTGCGCGCTCGCTGCAGGTGAGGACCTGACTCCTTCCAACAGCTGCTGCCATTATGTACTCAAATATCACAGCAGCCTTTACGCTGCTTTGTTTGCACATTTTTGGTATTAAACTATAAAAAAAAAAACCCACCCAGCTGTGTTTGTCTTTCTATTTTTTTTTTTTAGTGTTTCCTTTCCTGCAGTTTTCTCCTCAAAGTATTTGCCACCTCTTCTTTTTTTCCAGTGCGTGTATCCTTCTGTTTCATTTATGTGTACAGAACAGTTCTGCTTTCTCTTGACCTTTTTTCCCCTTCTTTCCTCTCCTGCTGCTTTTTCTGCCCTTCCCTCCTCTCCCTCCCTTTTTCTGCTCACCACCCTGTGACCATCACCAGGCCTATCACCACCACCGATGCATAGGATGCTCCATGGAAATAGGCACAGAGGACGAGAGGAGCAGCGATGGGTCTTGGGGAAGACTTGCTGGCCAGTATCCAATCTCTGGGTGAACAGTGAACTTGCTGTAAAAAATACTTCCCGCCTACAGGCTCCTGCAGGAGGATGCTCATACTGGTTGGCTTTTGTAACACGGGTGTATCGTGTTTGCTTGATGGGGAAAGCTCAACAGAAGGCCATGAGTGGTCCCATGGACAGATACAGTCCAAGGCTTGCTTCCTTAGTGTTATGCTCATGGGGACAATTCGGTGTCAACCACGGCTGGAGGGGGAGTGCAGAAGTCCATGGAGAGGTTTTCCATTTGTGGGGAGGGGAGGAAAGCGTCAGGGAAGCTGAGCGAAGGGGTGGGGAGGATGGTGAGCTGAGCCTCCAGGACAGCATTTCTCTTGCTTCCTTTCGCAGTATGCCTGGCCGTGGTTAAACAAGAAGCACAGGAAAAAGCGTGTTTCAGAAATGGGCCATGTGAGGGCTGAGCTCAGGAGCTGGGCTTCCTTTTATTTCTTGGATGGTGTGTGCGTGCAGAGCTGGAATCGCTGCCACAGGCTGCATGGGGCCAGCTCACGGAGAATATCCAGCTTGGGGTGAGATTGTAGTTTGCATCTTCCTTTTGCAGTCCACTTTCACTGATTGTTCCTGAACTGAAGCGTTTTCCAAGTGAAAACGGGCCCCCAGCTGCCTGAAAAACTTGGCTGGGCCTGGGAGGGAGGTGGAGGGGAGAAGCAGTTGCTTTTGATTTCTTCCTTGCAGTACTTCTCAAGGGGCTAAATTTCAACAGGTTGTCTCCTTCTTGGACCGCTGGCCACTGTTCCCAGTAGAAGTGGGGAAGTGGGCAGGGTTTTTTTGGGCTACAGAGTGCCGACACTTCCCATGGCACAGGATTTATGAAATAGCACAGAGCATTCAGAGGAGACAAAGATGTTTTCTTGTGGAAAGAGCAAGGATGGGACTGGCGTGCCTGCTGCCTGATATGAAAGACATAGCAAAGGCTAATTGTGCTTTCTGGAACCTGGATAGGCTGAAACTCTAATGAAGTTGACACTTTTCGGACCTGTGTGTTTCCATTTGTGTGTTTTGCTTATGTCTCCTAAGTCACACATGACTTCCATAGACCAGGAAAACATCAACTAGAGGTCGGTGACCTTTCTGAAGGATCAGCAAAGGTCTTTAGGTGACGGTAGCAAAACCCCTGCTTCCTCAAATTCAATGGGTATTCTGTGAACCATACAGGCATTGTTAAAAAACAAACAAGGGCTCTCACAGGTTCAGAAGACAAGTCTGCACTGTGGGCAAAAGTGGGATGGTGCCTTGTGTGGGAATAGTGGGATTGGCTCGACGTTGAAGACCACCACAGTTTGGTTGACTCCGCGTGAACTGACTGCTTAGAGGTTGACCCAGGATTTTGGGCAAAGGCTGAGCTGGCTGTCTGCTCTGCTGCTGTTACTCAAATGAACTAATTTGAAGCAGTGAGTACATTTATAAGAACTGCAATTACAGCTCATTTGCAGTGCAGTCATGCAAAGAGTTACCTGCGTTGGTCAGGGCTGCATCTTCTGAGATGTAACAGTGACGTGAGGCAGACACAAACTCACTGGGGCGTACCAACTTTGGGCATCGCCAAAGTAGCACACCACTGAGTCTGAACTGACAGGTTCAGAACATTCCTCTTGCCCAATGTCAAGTCCCTCTACTGAGCAGTGAGAACAAGGATTCTTTAAGGACAAAATTTCAACATAGAGACAGGAAAATATTTTAGGAGAGAACTGAGGTATTTACACTGTAGAAAGAGGGAAGGACATGACCGAGAGCACCTTGAAAAATTAACTGTCTCAAAAGGTGGATCATATTTTAAGGCACCCTAATATTTCCAAAATTTCAGTATATGAAATTTGAAGCAGACTGAAGTTGGCATGAAAGAAGCAATACTGACACTGTTTTAGAGCCAGACTTCGCGCACCCAATAGCCTCCAGCATGACACAAAGGGCACAAAAATATAAAAATGAAATAAAGACTGGATGAGAAATTTATGTCTCAGATGATTAATGATGGGTGCCAAAACCTTCTTTCCTTTTAAAGGCATATCAAATTGACAGCAACCAAATCTTATTATCTGAGATAACTGGGACAGTGGGTTGTGCTGGGAGAGACCTTTCTCCACAGTGGTCCCCCTGCTGGGTGGCTGCGTAGAGATTTTCTATAGCCAACGCCATCACCCTGACACCTTTCCCATGCAATAAATATACCACAGATTCACAACCCTGGTTTGTTGAGCTGGATGCAAGAATCACTGGGTGAAATGTATGGTCTGCATTGTGCAGCAGGTCAGACTTAGATGATCTTCTAGCCTTAAAACCCATGAATCATAGCACAGTGATAAACACTTCCCGCATAAAAAACAAGAGTCCAAAACCAGGAGAAAGACAGCTATGGAGCAGAATGAGATCGGGGAGGCTGTGTGGGAACTCAAGTTGTCTACTTTTAAAACCCTTTTGCGCAAGGAAGGTAATGTGCAGCAAGACCAGGGGCGGGAGGATTTACAGCCCAGGATCTCCTGCGTGCTGCCTCGGTGCAGATGGTTGGTGCTCACGAAATGGGCTGTAGCTACCTCTGCTGTCATAGAGCAGAAAGGCCAGAGCCTGGGAAAAGTTGGAGGTGCTTCAAGTACAATTTTTAAGTGCCTAAATCCAAAATCATGATGCTGATTCAGCTGTTATTTAGCCCCACAGGCAGTTACATTTCAAGAGCACCTCAGGTTTTTATGCTTAATTTTTCCAGATGCCTGAAGTTTTTTCTCACTCACAGTAAATTTCCAGAAATTGTCAATGACTTTGGTTTTCTCCCCCGAGAGCATAAGCCAACGGGTTTTCTCAGGTTACCTCTGAGGCTGGGGGTTTTGACTTTTGCCGTTTTTTAAAACACCAGAAGGGAGACCCTTTGTTCATGCAACAGCACTCACGCACAAAGGGAATATCCACACCCAACCCTTTCCCTCCGTGAGGGTGTCAAATCCCTGTTTCTGACCTCTCAGGAAACTGGCGAAACCACTAGTTTGTAAAAGTGGTGTAGGAAAGAATTCAAGATTCGTGGTCAGAAAGAATGAGGTTGGTTCAGCTCACTTCCAGCAGAGTACGAGAGGAGCTGGATCTGCTGTCAAGGGTAGAAGAAATTGGAGTTTAACATGAAAACCACTAGGAACGGCCAAGCAGAAGTGGAAGATTTAGGCAGATATTGTGTTACTGTTCATACAAACAGTATAGTCACTCTTGGAAGGCAATAGGTTAGTGTTGGATCTCATCTCTATTCAAATCACAGTAAGTGGTCTTTTGTCTTCTAAAACGGATTTTCTTTTGTAAAGCCATAGAAAAATACAGAAAGACACCAAATAAAAGACCCTATTTAAAGTAAGGATCATTAAAATATAATATATGCTATTTAAGTTTGGCTGTGACAGGAAGCTGGTATGTATCTTGTCTGCTCTAAATACAGTATTTTGTTTTCTGTTGAAGTCCAACAACAGCTGCCTTTTGCAAATAACTACCTACTTGTACAATACGCTAAACAAAAATGTCAGCACCGAGCAGCTCTCAAAATTCTTATTTTATGAATCGTTGCTGCTTTCATAAGTCTTTCCCAGTCTTGATCAGATCCCAGAAATTCCCCCCAGAAATCAATGGGAATATTTCCTTTAATAATCACAGGTCTTGAATCAAATGCCTCAGAAAAAAAAAGAAGTTGTTCAATGAAGTGAAGAATTAAAAAATGCAGTTTCTTCTGGATTTGTGTCTTGTTTTTCTTCCACCCCACTGGGATCACCTCAGCTGTCCGAGCTGGTCCTGTCCCCCAGGTGCTGCCGAGGGGATGCAATCCCCGTGTGCATCCCCAATTCCTGCCCTTGTGGACGCTCTCTGATCCTTCCTCTGAGTCTCAATTAGCGAGAAGCAGCACTTGTGGCTCTTAGGCATGCACATGCTGATTAGTGACCAGTGGCCTCATGCATAAAGGCCAGCTGGCAGCTAAGACCAAACAGAAAAGCTACTGATTTTCACGAAAAACACTGGAATTTAATATCTTCAAGACCTCTACCCTTCTGTCAAAGTTGATCAGTGGGTTTACAGGTTATTGAAAGAGACTGACAGATGGCTGGACAGGCACAAAGCATGATCACACGAGCCTTGTTTTCTCAGGCTAAAGACTGTGATTAACCTTTGAAAAACAAAATTCGATGTACCTGGATAAATCTTATCTCTAGCAGTGATTTATAAGCAACTTACAGAATAACATCCAGCATGAGTTATGTACTGGTGATGCACAGCTAGAAACTTTTCCAGCATTACAAACTTCTGAACTTCTGTTTTTGATAGCATCCTCCTCCACACAGCAGCAAATTCAAGTCAGCTGAAGAGATAAGCAGCTTATCTATTTTTAGGTTGCTTTTCTTTCCTCTTTCCTGCAGCTACTTCATCAGTTAGAAAGCTCATGGAAAAAGGGCATTCCTAGGAGAGATTCACTAAGTGAGAGAAGGAGAGAGCAAAATGCAAACACAGCTGATCCTTAGTGAATTGAAACTTCCCCCAAATACCGTCACAAATAGATACAAGCACTTCAAGTTTTGCTTCTTAGGATTCTTCTTTTCTATTCATCATATGCTAATTATCATACCAGTCAGCCTGCAACATTTGATTTGGCCTTTTTTTTTCTGCTTCTTGCTTGTAAATTTACATCAGAGAAGAGGTAGGGCGAAATGGATGGCCGTGCCCAGAGAGTGATGGTAAATGGAGTTAAATCCAGTTGGTGTCCGGTCACAAGTGGTGTCCCCCAGGGTTCGGTGCTGGGGCCGGTTCTCTTTAATATCTTTATCAATGATCTGGATGAAGGGATCGAATGCACCCTCAGTAAGTTCGCAGATGACACTAAACTGGGCGGGTGTGTTGATCTGCTTGAGGGTAGGTTGGGTCTGCAGAGGGATCTGGACAGGCTGGACCGATGGGCTGAGACCAATGGTATGAGGTTCAACAAGGCCGAGTGCCGGGTCCTGCACTTGGGTCACAACAACCCCATGCAGCGCTACAGGACTGGGGCAGAGTGGCTCGAAAGCAGCCCGACAGAAAAGGACCTGGGTGTGCTGGTTGACAGCCGGCTGAACATCAGCCGGCTGAACATGAGCCGGCTGAACATGAGCCAGCAGTGTGCCCAGGTGGCCAAGAAAGCCAACAGCATCCTGGCCTGTATCAGGAACAGTGTGGTGAGCCGGACTAGGGAAGTGATCATCCCCCTGTACTTGGCACTGGTGAGGCCCCACCTCGAGTACTGCGTTCAGTTTTGGGCCCCTCGCTACAAGAGGGACATTGAGGTGTTGGAGCGTGTCCAGAGAAGGGCTACAAAGCTGGTGAGGGGTCTGGAGGACAAACCTTATGAAGAACGACAGAGGGATCTGGGGTTGTTTAGCCTGGAGAAGAGGAGGCTGAGGGGAGACCTTATCACCCTCTACAACTACCTGAAAGGAGGTTGTAGAGAGATGGGGGCTGACCTCTTCTCCCAGGTGACAAGTGATAGGACGAGAGGAAACGGGTTCAAGTTACGTCAGGGGAGGTTTAGATTGGATATTAGGAAATATTTTTTCACTGAAAGGGTTATTAAACATTGGAGTAGGCTGCCCAGGGAGGTGGTGGATTCACCATCCCTGGAGGTGTTTAAAAAAAGGGTAGATGGGGCACTTAGGGACATGGTTTAGAAGTGGCTTTTGTCAGGGTAGGTTAAAGGTTGGACTCGATGATCTTAAAGGTCCCTTCCAACCTCAGCAATTCTATGATTCTATGATTCGATGAAATTATTAATGAAAATGTAGCCACAGGTGTCTTTCCAAAGGAAAAGAGCAGAGCTAGAGTACGAACCAGATGCCACTTTCAGGTTTCCTGTTAACGCATTTACATTTCACTCTGAACGCCGCTAATTTGCATAGGTGAGAGGATAAAAGCAGTAACAAACATCTCAGCTGGTTCTGAATTTCCCCCACAGTCAGAATTATGTATCTGCTGTTCCTTTCTGCGTGTGTTTCTCTCAGGAAGCAGACAGCACGCTGTTCGCTCGCCGCTCTTGGCTCTTTTTAGTGGCATCCCAAGTTGTGCCCGGCAAAAGGAGGATTCCCCAATGAGCTGAAGCGCGGTAGGTGGGACTTCTCCGAGCAGAAGCCTCTAGAGCTGAGCTACTGCAGAGAAAGAGGGACTTCGTCAGAAGTAAAGGCCTGAAATAAGACGAGCTGTGGCCTCACAAGAGCTATTTAGCTCAGCTAAAGTTTGCTCTGACGAAGGCCCATTGTGACCACAGGGCGCTGGAGCAAGGAGGAGGAACCGTGGAGGAGATATCAGCAATGTCACAAGCCGTTGAGAGGGAATGAAGGAGGAAGGATGAGCTTTTTTTTTTTCTTTTCCCCTGTCGATGTGTATGTACGTGCCTGTCTTGTCCTGCAGCTAGAGTAAATTAGTCTCAGTTGCTCAATAAATGGGAGGCATCACACAGCAGTAAATCTGGAAGATGGATGTGAACAGAGGAGGACGCGCAAGAAGATCAGCTCAAAGCGGATTTGTTGCTTGAGGAAAAAAGGCCACTTTTTTTTTTCCACAGTCCATGACAACACGCAGCACAACAGCTAGGCTGATTTGCATGGCTGTCTTCAGTACATATAGCAACAAGGGTGGGTAGCTCTTAGATGCTGACTGCTCCCCGGGGGATGAAATGTGGGCTCACCGGTCTACCTGCAGTGCCCGGCTTTTGCAAGCTCAGCCTAGCAGGAAGGAGTCAACTATTTTTTTGGTCTGTCGCAGAGTTGTCCCTTAGCCCAGGATATACAGACAAGAGTTCATTGTCCGGAGGTCTATGAGGCCCGCTTTCTCCAATTTGCTGTTTCAGATGGTTGTTCTTTATTTTCTGTCCAAAAGATTTTCTTCAGTTTTTATCTGCTACAATTTGCTATTTATGACCAACCAAAACTTCTTGTCAAAAAGATGTTTTTTCTTGAAGAGGCAAATTCACTGAATGGCTACCCCAAACAAAGAATCGAGCAAATGAGAAGAAGACCACCTTTGATTGAGAAACTGAAAATGCCAACTGCAAATTCAACTGCTTTTATTTTTTTTGCCATTCTTAGCTGAGTATTTCCACTTTTGAGCATTTTTTTTTCCTCATTTTCGACTGTAGAACAATGAGGAAGCCTTGTCTATTAATTCTTTTCCCCTAAAATAAATTCTCACCAACACTTGTAACAAACCTGTGGTTTCAAAACAACCCAATTCTAAGGTAATTTACGTGAGTCCTATATCACCCAGACGCTCCTGACAATTCAATGAACTTTGTTGTGCATTTCACCAGAATACTTATGAAGCATATTGGGTATAGCAGAGCAGTTAATGAAACCGGAACAGTATAACTACAACACACTTATCCTTGCAGATGCAGGCAGATGTGGGGAAGTGTACTCCATTTGTCTCATTGAAATACCATTGCAAATTACCTCTGTGCTAACTACATTTAAATAGGAAATAAAGGGAAAAAAAAGTCTTCCTCGATAATGACAAGACAAGACTATCAATAAAAAGGAAATAGAGATGACATACTTCTTTGCCTGTGACATACATTTTTACATGGCTTAGGGGCTTTGCTTCCTGAGAGTTTACATCGTCAACTGTCAGGGCTCTTCCATGCATGATTTATGTATGCATAATAAAGACATTGTGGTTGAGGAACTGATCTGTGATTTCCAACAGCTTTGAAACTAACGGTAATAAAATATACAGCATATGAATAATATAGGGTTTAGTTAAAAAACATCAAGTTTTGAAAAATGGGAGGCATATTTATTTTCCATTGCTTCATCTGCTTTTTTTTTTTTTTTTTTTTTTTAAGGCAAACTGAATGACAGCCGTTAAGGGAGACAGGGCAAAGATTTCCAATCCAGGGGCCGGACTGTGCGCAGGGCGTCGTGTGTGCCCCCTCGCTCCCGTTGCGGATCCCGGGCGCCCTGTGAGAGAGCAGTTGGCAGCACAAACCCAGCGCAAGTCACCTCAGATGAGAGGATTTAGAGGAGGACAGACGGCGAAGCTCTTGGAGCCACAGTCATTTAAATAAGCTCTTCCTAAAATTGGACGAGACTTCCGACACCACTCTTGCAGCAAGGCGTGTGTACCGGTGAGGCTGGCTGTGAGTGTTATTTGGCGGGAGTGTCGAGAGGCCAACAGCAGAGATCACCACGGGCACGCTCAAGCCATGCAGTAACGAGCAGTGCTGTGATGGCCCTCAGTCCAGTGAGTCTTGCTGAAATAGATCTCATCCAACTCATTAGCATGCACACATTCCTGCCTTCCACAGACAACAGCGCTAGGCTATAGAGCTCCAAAAGCACTGGAAGAGGCCGCTTCCCTTCTGAAAACATCACCTATTCAGAGACTAAATGAAAAAGGCCTTTTTATTTGATATTATAAAATCAAGATACAGGAACTCAATGGTCTGGACAGAATCATGTAGGAAATCTGTGCTAACCAGCCCCTAATTCCTGTGTTCTTGTCCACCCCGGTGAAATTATCCATTTTATACTGATAGAGCTTTCTCAGGTGCCTAGGGAAATTTTACTGGTGCTGTGTTGCAGTCGCATTTCAAAATTTGCCCCTGTTCAGGTTAATGAAATGAAATGGAGGATTAGACCGTGCTTAATGACAACAAGAACATGGCAAAGGTGCAAAACCCTTCAGGAGTTATCTCCAAATCTACATTAAAGTTCTCATTTGGTTCCGTAAGTAGGGAAAGCGGACAGAGGTCCTTCATAGCCTGAGAACCTATTTTAATTATCCCCTCCCTGGATAATTATTAACAGGGGTGGAGACAACTGCCTGCAAGTGTAAATGCTAATGGGTTCCCCAGAGAGCACGAGTCCAGAACATCAAGGAACATACGGTGGGCTAACAGCCTCTCCAACACATTGCTGCTGGCTTGGAGGGGGGATGCCGCCGCTGAGATGCTGATGACGTTTCTCAATGGCTTGAAGACTAAACTGCATGTCTTCATAAAAGCAAAGCTGTTCCTGCACTGAAATATTCAAGGGGAAAGAAAATTGTGTAGCTAAAACTTGGGCTTTTGACATAGTCAAATGCTGTCAGAGCGAATAAGGAAGGGAAGGTAGAAAGGGGATTTGAAGGAAGTGGGAGCTGTGTCTTCACCACTGGTTGGGGTGCTGCTTTTTAATAACAGCTCTCTGAGTGATTTCTAGAGCAGAAGGAGGCCTCATGACAAACCACAGAAGGGAAACCAGTTCCTACTTGCACCATGTCAGGGGATGACAAGGTTTGTTAGGAAAAAATATAAACCCAGACACTTGTGGAACTCAACATGCATCTGTACCTCAAAGAAGTCAGGTGTTATCTCAGGTCTAGCACATCGGGTCTTGGTTAGACCATTAACTAAGGGTATTATTCAAAATCACTCACCTCCCTGTTAGGTGTTCCAGGTACGAGATGAAAAGCACATTTGAAGGGGATGTGATGAGCAGGCACTGACTGTGTTAAAAATAATGCTTTTCTCGAGAGGCTTGAAACAAATTCTGTTGTGCTTGGAGGGAATTTAGCACATAAGTGCCAGTGCAGAAGATGGAGTCAGAGGAAGTGATTCTTCCACTTTCTCAGGTGTTTTCCCCTGAGGTCCTCCCTCCAGCAGAAAACAGTCTGCGGAAAAGCTTTTGCATGGAGATGACATCGGAATATAAGAATGCTGTTTCTTTGGCAGGCAGTTTGCTCTGAAAGTAACTTAAAAGGGGATTTCACATTTGTTGTTCCTCACAAATTTTACGCACTTGAATTCACAAGGCTCCTTTTTTCAACCTCTCCCAACTCATCACCAAATCTGAGACCTGACTGGAGTCCACCCCAGCTCAAACCCAGTCCTCCATCCACCTAGTGAGCATTTAGGTCAGTCCCACCCTTGCCGTTCAGCCCCTTTTCCACCACAAGACCTCCTGGAGGGCCCCATGAAGGCAGGGGTAAAGCTCATGGCAGTATCTGGGAGCAGATTGTTTCCTGACCACCTCACACAACCGTTGGCACATGGAACATCCAAAGGCACATGAGAAGAGAGCAGCTGATATGATGACAGACGGGCACATGAAAGCCTAGGAGAATTACCCTAGATTTCTTTGCACACATGTATATCACCATTTAAGTCACATCTTCTCTGCATTTTATACAGGGACAATGGTTTGGGTTCTCCGCCATAAGCAAGCCCTCAGGGTTGTCTGTAAAACACACTTATTTCTACATTAAGACTAGAGAGAAGGCTTCCATGGGCTGTCTAAAGGAGGACTAAGAAGGCTGAATGCTCTTAGAGGCTTTATGAACAAAAAAAACCCCTGGTGCACTGTTTCTAGCACCTGTCTACATAAGGGCCTTTTGGAGGTTGTTACAGAGAGGAACAAAAGTAGCTCCAGAAACAGCAGCTGCTTCTGAGCTAATTAGTGCCCTGGGGTCAATTACTCTGCTCACATCACCATACTGCCCTCTCATGCTCTTCAGACCCAAAGCTGGTGTCTTGGCATGGTGGAGAGAGGACCCTGGTGGTCCTGGCTCTGAAAGGTGGACAGGGTAAAAAACTGCCGGATGGCAGCAGGTAAGAATGTGGATGCAGAGTGAGGAGAAGGAGGGGTTCTGGTGCTGAGGACTTGTGGTCAGAATTGGACCGTGCCATCCTGACTCCACTCCCCAAATCACACAAGGCTGATTTAGGCGATGCTGCTTCTCTTGTGCTGCTCTTCTCCCTAACAAAGACATAATGCTACGGCTTTCTCCCCCTCTGTCTTCTGCAGCTGTCATCACCTCATGCCAATAGTCCAACATTAGGAGTGTTTTTGAGCTAAAAAGTCCTGCTCTGATGATCATGCTTATCTCAGCTGAAAGTCTTTCAAAGCCCAGCTTAGCCAAAATATGTGTGATACACACCACGAGTCCAATCATCCCCCTTATAGCCATCTATGAAGAGCTATTTTTTAAAATCCAAGCTTTTCCATTATCATTTTCTTCCATTCTTGTTTCAGCTCACTAAACATTAACCACCATGACCTACTGCATAAACCCAAACCATATTAAACAGATTAGGTTTATAGCCAAATCCTAACACTCTATTTGGGGAATGGCTACAATGCCTGGCTGTTTCTACAGTTCTGTGGGTTGGGGTTTTTTTTGGACAAAGTTAAATCTTTTTACTTGACTGAAACATTTTGGATGTGTTTAACACCACACTGCTAAAGCAAAACACAAAGATGTAACCAATCCATTCATTTAAGAACAGCATAAAAAATAAAACAAACATAAGCCCAAACCTATCTGCAATGTATATCCAGAACTTGTAAAAGGAACTGACAAGTTTTTATGAACTAACAACATATGTGTGTGTATTTACATTTTATTCTCATGGATTGTATTTATGTAAGAACATAGGAAATGGCCTCTACCTTTCAATTTACATTGTGGCTCAACATAATCACATGCTTTCCCATGGATAAGAACCCACTACTCCTAACAGAGCTGCCAGCAAGCTGATACAGAAAAGAACATTGCTGAATATCACAGTTTTAGTTTTCAAAGGGAAAGGCAAGGGAAGACAACGGGAGAAAAAGCCACATAGGATGATATCAGCTGCCAAAAGGATAAATGACAGGTCCAAAAATTCAGATAAATCATCATCAACTAGGGGCACTCTGAGCAGTGTCTCCACAGAATCAGTCCTATGCTTGGGGCTACCGGATGTTTTCATCAGTAATCTAGAATTAGATATAAAGTCACCACTGATAGAATTTGCAGTTGATGAAGATTAGTAGAAGTATAAATAACTGCAGGGACAGTGTAAGCTAGATCACTGGTGAAGCTTGGCTTATTCAGGGGAAAACATGTTTTAATACAGCCAAATGCAATTGCAGTCCATGCAGGAGCACAGAATGCAGACTTTGTTCCTATCACATAGTTATGAAATTTCATACCGAGGAAAAGGACAACCTTCCTGCTGGCAAGGAATGTGAGGGATGTTTATGCGGGAGAGGTCATGATGGGTGAGTAACTCAACCTGAGCTCCGTGTCCTGCTGAGCCACTCAGCATTCCTGGTTGTTCCAGGACACGTAGAGATCCCTGAATGGAGAGAGATGACTGCTGCGAATGGCAGGAGGGAGGTCCCAGCAGAGGTGGCTGATCTTGGTCCGAGGGGTATCTTTCACCCTCCCACCACCGCTGGTAGTGCTGTGTCATGAAAAGCCTCTTGTCCTCCAGACACCAGCTGGGAAGTGAGAGCTGAGGAGCTCAAGTCAAAGAAGTTGTGCTTTCATAGCAAGACATTTGAAAGTATTTTAATTAAAATCTTGACTAAATGATACAGTCAGCAAACAAGGAACGTGACATCAATATAACAAAATGAATTCCTAAATGGATGAGTATGGGTGATACTGCTCAGAAGATACAGATGACACAGTTTACAAAGAATTAAAGTCTACGCTATAGCTACTACTAAGAAGCCCAGCCTGCTTGGAACTGAGTTTTGCTGAGTGCATGTGATTCAGAGACACAGTTTTCAGCCAAGATCACGGAGCAGACATGAACTTCTGTCTAACCATGAGTTCAGGGCAGGAGGTCTCCACTAAGAGCCAAACACCCCTGGAGGTGTTCAAGGCCAGGTTGATCGGGGCGTTGTGCAGCCTGGTCTGGTGGGAGGTGTCCCTGCCCAGGGCAGGGGGGTGGAACTGGATGATCTTTAAGGTCCCTTCCAACCCAAACCATTCTATGGTTCTATGATTCTACAAACATTAATTTAGGTCTAGATAAGGCAAGCAAATCTACCTAATGTGTTATTAGTGGCCAAGCTTACCACACTCCCCCCGCTTATGCAAGACCCTGATTCATTTCTTGTTTCTGACACACCCTGCTTCTGACTTCTTTCCACCTGTTTTTCCCTTCCTGACATTAATCAGCTAAACTAACCTGAAGGCACAACCCACACTACTACAGAATAATTATGTCTATGGCTGTCAGTCTGCAGAGTCAAGAAGCATCTAAATCTTTAGGTATTTAACTGTATGTATGTTCCATATATATACTCCATATACTGCACTTCAGGGCCTTTAATGTTAAAAGTCACAGTCCTTTCTGACATGCATATTCCCACTTCAATAGAATCGGATTGCAGCCTTGCACCTGGGTATGAAATCAAGGTGAGTGAAATGGTAATGTTGCAAGTACCCCAGTTTGCTTTCCTTCAAGAACATTAAAAAAAAAAAAAGGAGAAATCTCAGACAAGAGAAAAGAGCAGGAGAAAATTCCTGCAAGAGAGGAGGATTCTATCTGAGAATGAGAGACTTTTGAAACTCATCCTGTTTACTTGGACAAGGAGAAGATGGAGAGGTAATTTGACTACTGGAGAAATATTCGTGTGGAGAGAAGAACCTGTTTGGAAAAGGGCTCTTTAATCAGACAGGGGAAGGCATGAGAAGGACCAGTGTGATTTAGAGTGAGATTAACTTTTTGCTGAGGAGGATTACAAGCCAGAACAAACTGCTAAGGAAAGCAGCGGGTTCTCTGTTTCTCCCTTCCTACAAATCAAGGCTGGGTGTCTCTCTGGAAGAGAATTTTCACTGAACATCTATTACTGGCATCAATCCTGGGGGCAGCTGGGTGAAACTTAATAATCTGTGACACAGGTGATCTAAGCAAGATGATCCTTTGGCCTTAATATGCCTGCATCTTGGGGACGGTGAAGAGCAGAGCTCTATATAGCAATGGAAACATAAGCAGGGTGTAAATACTGGAGGGGCAGAGTAATTAGGTCTAAGCATCTAGGACGAGGAGTGCTATGTCGTTCATTTTTTACACCTAAATGTCATTAACCTAACCATGTTACACCTAAATGGATGTTAAGTGGGTGTTTTGGGACCACAAGGGTGGCATAAAGCCTTGGTAGACAGAATAGACGCACACAAGCCATACTGCATTACTCGGCTGCTTTTATGATCCCTCCTTCCCATGCCTTGAGCTCTGGGGAAGGAAAGTTCTCTGCCCAAAGGGGAGTTCCATTCAGCAAGGACAAGGTGCCATGCAGGTAATTCCTTGCAGCCCTGGTAATTCCCTTTTAGCTTTGTTTGTGTCCTGCTGTGTTTTTTTTTGTCGTGAGGAATGGTATTTCATGAGTGGAAGAGGCTATTCTACCATGCCTTCTCTCAGCTCATGGTTTATTGCAAATATTGATATTTTACGACATGGATGTTTTATTGTTGAATTTTCTGCTGGGCTGTTACTCGAGTTCAGTAATGAATTCCAGGCTGCCTATTTATTTATTTACTTATTATAAGGAGAGCTAACAAGTTTCACAAGAATTATGTGTCATAGGGAGGTATCTTAGCTAATTCAAAGAAGTAAATCGCAAGAGCAGGAAACGTCAGCATGTGGAAATTTTTGTAAGAGACATGCAAATTGCAATATGTTCTCTTTGTGGTAGAGGTCTCTACCGAGATAAGGAGCTGCCCCACCAGGCAACACACACAGGCAATGCTATGCAAGACTGTTCCCATCCCATGGAGGCTGCAGCAGCTCAACGGCCTGGGCTGACAGCCAGCGCTGCAATTAAGAATATGTAAAAACATATTAATAAATAGCTTTCTTTGGTAAACCAAAAAGTGGCTTATAAGGAAGGCAAACAACCCTGTTTTAGGAAACTGAGGCACACGGCAAGGTGTTTGTATTACTGAGGTCTCTTAGTATGCTAATGGCAGTCACAAGCAAATGGAGCAGAGTTCCTTGAGAAATAATGAATTCCTGCACGACGCCTAGAAGAAAAAGTCTCTTTTGTCTGAAAGTAGGGAAATCCCTCCTTGTCCGCAGCTGTTTGGGTGGACCACACACTCCTGCAATGTATGGTGAAATCACTAAACACAAGGTGCTCCACACTCACTCGTCCCTTCTCTTTAAAATATATCCAAAAGGCCTTTTTGATCCCAGATCTTGATCTGGAAGATAAATTTTGAGATGTGACCTACCAAAGTTGTCAGTAAACCGGAGTAACTACAGCAAGCCAGCCTTGTAGCTATATTTTTAGAGAAACATATCTTTCATTGGCTTGAATATTGATGAGTCTCCTTCTTTCTACTTCAGATTTCTGCACTGAATGCAATTTTATTGCTTATAGTTATTTCTCACCAGAAAAAATTTCCTACCTCCTTGACTAGGCAAGAGTTAATGTGTAAGTGAATGCTGGATGCACTGCACAAGTAAAGTCTTATCATCAGTGCTAAATTATCTTCCTCATATGGAACTTATCTGAACTTCATAACTATAAAGGGAGGAAAATGAAACAGAAGAGAAGATACCATGGAAATCCTAAAATCTAGTTTTTTTAATTCTTTGTTGTAAAGTACCAAAAGTATTCCTGAACTAGAGCAATTTTTAGTGAGCGAAAACATTATTGATATTTTTCTGAGAATAATCAACCTTTCTCGTTGCAAGATGAAGGTCAAACAATGTGCAGGGCAACACTTCCTTCTCCATCCGTCACCAGACATTGAGCTCCCAGGAACATCTCTGCTTCCAGAACCGGCTTCTCAGAGCTCAAATGTGGAGACCAAACCCTTCTACAGCTCCAACACTCCAGCTCTTCCTGGACACGGATACTCGTGTAACCCAAAACTTACATCCCTGCAGCACAATTTCCCTGTCAGCACTTTCTCACACGCTAAAAAAGCCTTGAATGACTAGCTATGACAGCACCACCTCCTAAAACATGTCATAGTATTGTCTTTCTTGACTCCACACGGCGTGTTCCCCACTCGTATAAGTGAGCGTTCGTACTGGTTTGCCAAAGCAGCGGCAGAAGCATCCAGTATCGTACTTCTGACATTGGCCAATGCTAGATATCCTCCAGATGGTAAAAAATAATCTTCACAGACCTTGGAGGCACTGATGTGGTACTGCACCAGCTGACACCAGCTGTTGATTACCTAAACCTTGTAATTTTTATTTTCGTTAATGTACACCAGCTGCGGCGCTTACTGTCACATGACATATACAATTGTCTAACCTCTGTATTTTTCTCCAAATCAGGAATTTTTCTTGATATGATCTATGATGCTACGAATTAATTATATCAGGCATTAGGATATTTGCTTTGTTCCTTTAAAATGCATGCACAGAAGCACTCGGAGGACTACATAAGGTGTAGACGAACAATTTAATTTAGAAGTATCATTCCAGTGTGTGTATTTGTGAGAGGTCTTTTGTTTATTCAGTTACATCAGGAAAAATAATCGTCTGTCTTCATTTTTATCTTTAGAAGCGGTATAATATATGCCAAATCAAACACGTAACTCATCCATCTTTAATAGCTTTCTTTGTGCCATATAACTGCACGGCAGCTGCTTTGTCAAATGACCAAGAAATTAGAGTTTGGCAAAACAGTGGTTTTCATCAGCATATGACCTTAAGATAACATTTACATTTCAGGAGATGCTGTTCCAGTCAGAACAGAACTGCGGGGCAAACTCACATCTCTGGATACTCATGGAGGCATCCGACAGAAAAGCTAATAAACGCACCAGATTAGTACAGTTTTATTTTCCATAAATCTGGGACATGTTCAGCAATGTCAAACTCGTTCCCGTGCCTTTAAATGAATAAATAAACCCAAGCTTGCTCGGAAGCTCAGAAGTGAGGTGGAATTCATTTAGCTCATTACCATTTAAATGATAGACGGACAGGGTAAACTCTTTTCTTTTGAGGCAGGGGACGGACAATGTGGAGACAAGAGCAGTGGTATTACATAGATGCGGGCTCCCAGGCTTAGATGATTGGATTCAGATGTTTCCAAGGAAATTATTTGGTCCAAAAGGGCTCTTTGGTTACTAACAGGTATAGCAATTATATTTAAAATGTTTTTTACTTACAGTCGGGCTCCTATAGCTTCAGTCACGTAGGATTTACTGGAGGGTTTATCCTTGGGCTGCTCTGTTGAGTGCAGAGAATTCAGGTGTGTGTTTTCAGAGGGTTAGGCTGCCAAGACATACAAAGCAAAAAACAACATGTTTCGATGAGAAATATTTCGCTTTTGCCATTTTAGCTATAATTTATTTCTCGCTTTTGCAGTAGCTCATTGTTTGCCTCTCCTAAATTCCGGGGAAATTCAAAGGGGACAGAGGTAGCAGGTAGGTTTCTTGTTTGTTCATTCATTGCATGAGGAGAGGAGGTACCTGCGTAGTTGAGAACAAGAAGGTAAGATCTTCACACTTAGCCCAGGATGAGTGAGAAAGAAACATCGCAATATTTTGTAAATTAATTCAGTTATCCCTCATCCAGATCCCTTGAGAAGAACGAATAAAATGATAATTTGTTTGTATTTGTCATATTCAAAAGAGAAAAAAAAGTGGAGAGAATAGGAGATTTCTGCAAAAGTCACAAATGACTTGCTTGATTTCTGGTTTCCTTGTAACCTTGAAGGTCAATGTAAACTCATCAAAAGTTTCCTGAGCACTCACAGATCTCTTCTAACTGATTTCCAGGGAACTGACTCGAGTCAGAGCTATGGATAACTTGTGTGTATACAGGGCTGTGAGAATAATTTCATCCCAGTGTCAGACACAAGTGGTGGCACGAGAAGCAGGATGGAGTTAGTTGTGGGAATAGGTCACACATTGTAATTCTTCATAATAATTTTTCTTTGTAACAAAAGGGCTCTTTAACAAATTGTCACACATGAGCGTTTTCTCAATCCAGCCAGTGTCAGTGGCCTCCTGAGTGGTGAAAAACTCTGCATCAGCCCTGCCAGACCCTAGCACAAGCCTTTTCCTGTTCTTCACATCTGAAGCCTGATGTTCTGCCTAGACCCGGCTATTTCTGCAGACCTCTTTCTTGCTGGGTCATTCATGTCTGCCCCTGCACTTCAGATCTCACAGAGGAACATGGTCCAAGCTCCTCAAGGAGGTTCACAGCCTCCCTTACCTCCCACATTTCTCTTTCTGCAGCATCTGGGAAAAATGCAAATAAGCAGTTGTTTTTTTTTTTTCTCTCTAGGAGCGTCTCTTGCATGACCATAACTTACAATAAGAAAATATACCAGATACAACCCATCATAGCTTCCTGTGCTCCTGGACATCCGTGCAGCTCTGCCTCAAAACATGCAGAGTCCAAACCCATAAGTGATGCTCTGCTCACACATACAGCTCAGCACCTACGTTGAGTTAAAAGTTGAAACAACCATTTGCACAAAGCGGGAGCCTGTGTACTGGAAAGGGAAGATGTGTGGGTATCGTTGCTACTGGTGGAGCTCTTGCAAAGTAACTGGTGATGTTGAGTGTCTCAGCTCTGGCACTATCAACATGCCAGGTCTGCAAGGCACTTGGTTTGCAGAATATAGGGTACTTGATCTTTTGAGCAGTTGGGCTTTCCAAAAGTGCTCCAGAAGAAGCACCTGAAAATCAGTGGAGCAGAAGTCAGTAGATTTCTTTTTCTGTGTTGGTTTTGGGAGCATCTTCCTTACTGTGTGTGAAATTACGCGATATGTTATGAAAAGAGAGAGAGGTGGAAGAGCGATGTAGGACAGTGAAAAAAACAGGATGATCCTTCATTTCCTTCCTTTGGTGAAAAAAATAATGACAGTGTGAGTAGTAAGGAGGAATTCAGATGGACAGGAGTGAGTGACTTGTCATCCTGGATATTGGTGGGTGTAATGTCAGCAGTTGATGGTACTGGTGGATCTGCAGAAGTGACTATGGAGAATTAGATGTAAGCAGGGTGCTAAAGCAGATTCACTGTGTGTGATTGAGTATCTCAGGTAGATTGGGTAAGTGGGCAGAAACCAGCTTGGGAGAACGTCATATTTGACACCTATCCCAAGAAGAGGACCAGAGCGGTAGGGGCTGCGGGGTTGGTTGGTGTTTCTTGTCTGGATGGTCTTTCAGGGAGGAACCTGACAAAGAATAGCAAGGAGAGGGGGGAACTTTTTCTCCTAAATATTTTAAAAAAGAAAATCATCCCGGATGACTTCTCCCTGTCTCAGGGGTGGGCCGTATGCCAGACTTCCCTGCAGCAGCAGAGTGTAACTCAAGTGTCTCTAGAATGAGTCACCCTCTCTTGACAATGAGGGAGGTCCAAGAGGGACACTTTCTCCAAAGAGCTGCAAGGGTTGTTGCTTTCCCCCCCACCTCTTTCTTGGCCTAGAACAACCTAAATTTGTTAACACAAGCAGAATGCAGTGCAAACTGCATTGCTTTTGGGAAGGACTTAAGTGGGTGAGCCTGGGATTTCCACTGAGCAAGGAAGTTTTCCGAGAGCAGTTTATTTATGAGCAAGTTTGTAAGCGTCTTGGCTATTTGTGGGCTGAAGTGTTGGCATTTCCTCTCTTTCTTCTCCCCCCACCCAGTTTAGGAGTCTGCAGCAGGCCTCCTTTAATACATGCAAATAAAACGAGATGAAAAAAAGTATTAAAAATGTAGCTGAAGATAGGAGGAGGCGGAAAGAGGAGGGAGGGGAGAGACTTTTGCTTCTACAACACCAAAGAATGAAAACATCTGTGTCCAGTTGACTCACACTCATAAAGATGCACTAGTCCTTAATCAAACCCATCCAGGGGACCTTGACCGAGCTGTGGGGTGTATATCAACATTATATTGCTGGCTCACAGGCAGCCGTTCACTGGCCAGGTAGCTAACAGAGCTGGGGGATTTGCTTGTGCGTGGCATTTTTTTATTTTATTTTAAGGAGCTAGGCTGCATTTGCAAACCACGAGCTAAATTTCTCCACTGTCGACAACTGCAGTCGTTCTCGTGGGTGCCTCGCTGCTCTGGGTTTGAACCTCAGCCACGGTGCTGTTGCCTCTGTGCCCACCTCTCAATTGCTGTCGATCCACCATCCAGCCCCCCGATTTCCTGGCAGAGCAGCCTGGAGTTAGGCAGGCGTGCTGCACCTCACCTGCTGCAAGCCGTTTTATTTTTGTTGGCTTGGGAAAAGCTGTTGGTCTCAGTTTCTTTTAAAATATTTTGTGCTAAAGAGAGGAAACGAAGCTGAGCTGCAGAGCCTGGGGGCTCCGTTCACTGCTAAGCTTAAGTTCTTCAGGTCAGCTGCCAACAGCTACCAACACTGCGTCTTCCAGCATCTGGTGTTGGAGATGATTTGGTAAAGCCCCCATCACGTGCCTCCCTGTAAGCCCATCAGTTGTCCTCCTGATTTCAGTAAGACGATTCAAATCATTTACATGCCTCAGCTGTAAATGGAGGTGGAAAACGGGAAGCAAATGAAATATAGAGGTGTTTTCCTTCACGTGTCACCCACAGAAGTGAATGACTTTGTTGATGCTGACAGTTCCTTCAGCCATGATATATAGTTTCTTAATGCATATTTATTAAAAAAAAAAAAAAAAAGTCTAATTTCCAAGGAATAATGAAATGGGTTTCCAGATATCTTAAATTTCAAGTTTGTTCCCTCATATTTATCAAGGACCACACTCAGACTAGGATTACTCTAAAGCAGCACGTGGAAAGCGTAATTGAATAACATTTTATAAGCTGAGGTCTGGCAATGCTTTTCACGTTAACTTGAGCAGAGCACACCAGTTTTTGTGGCCAGCAGACCAGCATCTCATCACCTTTTCTTGCCCCAGAACATACCCACGGGTGGATCAAATGGAGGCTACCTCCAGAATAAATTCAAAATTGCATTCTGGGTACAAAATAAAAGGCCTAAACTTCTTTCCTGCCTTGTTTAGGGTGCTCTCTGTGTACTCCCATACTTAACCTCTGAACATGGTGTTGGGTCTTAACAGTTGGAAAGACCTTCATACAGAAGTGCAGTTTTCAATCAATTCCTAAACATTGCAGATGGTGAGCTGGTGGTTGGACATCATTTGAACAGCCCTAAATTACCCGCTGGCTCCTAGAAACAACCCTTTTGCCTGGAATGGCAAACTGCTTTGACAGTTTAGGGGGCTTATGAGTAAAAATGTGGCAGGACAAGGGCAAACAGACAAGTGAACCCATGGTAATCCCGTTGTCCTCCAGAAAGCACCATACACAAGCTCTTGCTCGTACCAGTCCAGCAACAGGTTCTCCCACATTTTCCTTAGGATTAGCTGTATACATAGGCAGAGCTACCACAGAGTGGGTGACGTGCCAAAAATGCACACTGTTGCTTAGTTCATGGCCATGTGTTCTTCTGCCTTTGTCCACAGTTACTTTGGGGCTACGGCAAACAGAAGCTACCGCAATGCTAACCTTACAGGGAGTTTGCCTTCTTGTATGTTTAAGAAATGCCCTGGAATGTATGGCTCTGGAAACATGCACATATTCTTTCATATGAATGATACGGATTTTGTAACCCAGACTGCATGGCTTTTCTGATGGTGATCCAGGGGAGCTTGGCTTTCTCATTCTGGTAAGTCTGTGAGCGGTGGAGGAAGGGGAGAAAGGTCTTGTGAAAGAGTCAAATGTGATCTGGAAATGACTGAGACCTGTTAAGCACAGAGCCTTGCAAAGCCATTTTTAGTCCTCTGCTTTTTAAATACAGCTCTCGCCACCAGCACCTGCTCTACCAATAAAGTGTCATCTGCGAGACGTCGCTCACTGACACTGAGTGTCACACACAGAAGCAGGCCAAGCATTTGCCGAGCTGTGTGTGTTCTCTAGAGGGAGGAATATAGCTGCGGATTATATGACCTGGATAACATTTGACAGGATTATGCCTCCATACATGTTTGCTCAGCACCTTATGCATTGAAGCTCCCCCAGTCTGGAGCCACAGGACATTACTGTAACCCAAGTATTATTTATGTTGGCAACTGAGACATAGATCATGGGTGAGGAAAGAGAAAAAGAAGCATTGCTAGTGAACCAATTTGAGTGTTATATCCTTTATAACATCAAACATCTTAATAGTAATAGAAAGTGCGTTGACCTAAACACACAGCAGAGAGATTCTGGCCCAGGACCTTTATTTTCCTGGTCTTGAGGTCTTGATTTGCAGAGCTTACACATATTTTGTATATTTTGTGGCTCAAACTGGCTCTTTTCTACGAGACAGCTGCACTTCAGTGAGCGATGGAAGGATTTTCTTCCAGGAGAGGAGAAAGGATGGAGAATCACAGTGCCCCTGCCTAGCAGGGCACACAATTGCAGCGAGGGGACAACTGCTTAGCTCTTTAACCCACTCGCCTCTTTCCATTCCTTACTGGAATTGGACCTCATGGTTTGGGATTGCCTAGGGCAGGCTTGATGTTTCAGCCGGGCTTGGACCATTGCCTGCCCCAGCTCTACTGAGATACGCCAGGGCGTGGGGCTTGGGATGGGGATCCCAACACTCGTCTGGAAACTCCCAAGCTGAGCTTGTGGGCTCCTGTACGGCGGTTGCTGCTGGTATTCGTTAGCGGCATCGACACGGAGCCCTGCATGTAGCACTGAGGTGGAAGAGCCTGCCGAGGAGGCCATGCATCTGAAGTCCTGGTTGCTGAAATTGCCGCCTGGCCACCTCACCACCACTTACCCCAGTCAACCACCTGCTGGACACAGGGATATTAAGGGCGCTGCTTTCCACTCCCAGCTTTCCTAAGGTGCGATTGTGGCTCTCACTGTTTTTCAAAACATCTCAGCTTAGCTACTGAAATGTGGCCATGCAGTCTCCTTCCTTTTGCTGTCCCCCATCTCCTTTCCAAGCACCTGCAGTGGCTTTCAGCATGCATTCATTCTCTCCCTTTTGCTTGCTGCCTGTACGTTCAAGTTGTTATTTCCCAGCAGATGTATCGCGTGGAGGTATTGAATTCCTGCCCTTCCCACCCCTGTCTCAGAGCGCTGACTCTGCTCTCACAGAGAAGCACCAGTTTTATTATAACAGAGCTCAGCATTCAAGCTTCGTTCTCAGCTTTTTCTGTCTTAAAACAGAAGATGCTAAAAATATTGGCAATGGCGAAGCAGCGAGCGTAACCTCCAAATCTCCCCTGTTCGGATCAGATGTAGCCTTCCTGCTGTAATCATTCGTCTCTTCCCCTCCTCCCCTCCCTTCTCTCTCTCTTTTTGGATATGTGTTTCTCTCTGACTGTGATTCTGCAGTGGCAGAAAGGGGTCAATCTATCTGTAAAAGATGGACTCAGCCAAGCTTTTCTAGCTCTTTCCTGCTGATGGCAATTATCCGGAGGTTGGCAGCGGTCCCAGAAACCTGCAGTTCCTGCAGTCCTGCTGCTGTGGGCCTGCTCCACAAAGCCAGCATCCTAAGAGGATCACTTGGTGTGATGCCCAGGAAATGACAAACAGAAAAGGTCACACGTACTCCAAAAAGATATACTGCTCGGCAAATTTAATTGACATTGTGCAGCTTTTCAAAACGTCCCTGCAGACATTCCAGCATTTAACAGATGCAAGCAAAGAACAGCAAAATAACAGGGCTTTAGCGAAAGGGCAGAAAAAATACATTCTGTCCCCCTAAAAGAATTTTTCATACCCTGGTAATATCCTTTCACATGGTCTATTGGATCGGGATAATTTTTTGTCACCCCCTGGTCTGGCAAGTGAAATCTGCCATCCCATCCCCCAGCCTCCCTGCCTTCCCTCACGCACACACTGCTGCTTTTTAAATCACTGAGCTTTCATTATACTGGGTAACCGTCCTTGTTGTTTTCCTTGCATGTTTGTCTCAAAAAAATTGTACGAGGAACCAGCTCCCTCTCAAACCCAGTGCTCTCTGGAGGTTCACCCTTGTGTCCTGTGTTATCTAGCCAGAGGGAAAAATGTTGTCTGCATCAATGGGTGCTTTCTTTAAAGAAGAGAAATTGGAGGTCTTTGGAAATTTAGGAAGGTGTCTGATTTCTAACATTATTAGCAAGAGGCAGTAGGAAAGCTGGAGTGGCCAGAGTGAATCTAGGATGAAGGCAGGTGGTCCTGGTTCAGCAGGGAGGGGACTCAGCTATTCAGTTTTTTTTTTTGTTGTTTTTTTTTTTTATTTCAGCCTCCTTTTGCTAAGAAGAAATGTAAAATCAATTTCGTTTTGTGGCTTTGTTTTTAATATTCCCCTATTAAATGGAAAATATTGGCAAAACTGAGTACAGCGTGAGTACTGAAGGTGAAGCAGACATGTGACACAATAGATCTGAATACACGGCTCATTCACACCCATGCAATTTAGGATGAAAGGCACCATCTTCGCTGTCCAGCTGGGACCAGGCAATCAGTATGATTTAGATGGCTGGGATAGTAAAAAAGCAAGATTTGAACCCATTGGGAGCCTTGAATCTTCACGTCATGAGCCCTAGCAAGTGTGTCAGCTGGGTTGCTGGAGAGAGAAGTGATTAATATTTCCAAAGCTTTCACAAGCTACTATCTATATAGAGGGCCAAAAGCGTGAACTTGCATAGATGGTGTAAAGTACTTAGTGCATTAGACTAAACACACAGATCCATGTTGGGTGTTTCTTTAGTCACTATTTTTAAAAAAGAATTAACTACCGTATCTAGACCGTGAGTGTATACATGGGTAGCATACGTGAAACCCAGTCACTTATTTCCCTGAATATGGCTAGACTTTGGTCAACCAATCCTACAAATGTAGCTTCAACATCCAGTCAGTGGGAGGAATCTTTTTCATTTAGTTGGAGAGCAGTATGACCAGAGATTTTACAGGGCATTGCAGCAGAACAGCAGCAGCCTGTAGAAAACAGGGAAGACGGACAACTGAAAGTAATTTTGCTTTGAAATGCTGCTTTTGAATAACAAAACGTACAACTGGAAGTGTCAAAGTACACTCTGAACAACACTTAGCTCTACTGGCCATAAGAAGTGGGGAATTGTGGTGTCACTTTTTTTTGTAGCAGGCCAAACATCATTGCGATAACTGCTGGAACCAGAATCCGAGACGTCCAGCCCACCTCTGTACTTAACGAGCAGGTCATACTCAAGTAGCGGCACATTCATTTCAAGGCAACTTCTCAATTTCGGTATTTGTCTGCTTCAGATGAAGATATTGTTGGGAAGACAACGTGACGTTTGACTTCTTCAGGGTGGAGGTGGCAACATGCCCTTTCCAAATGCAAGCCGAACCTTACAGTTTAAGGGGAGGTTGTACCCTGTAGCTAAAACACAGGGACTGAGTAAATTTTCACGACTTTGTTCTGCCTGATTCCGAACAGGATTTGTCCATTCTTCATCCACCTCTGTGCCAGGGCAAAAGCTCAAAGCCCACAGTTGCAAACCCCACGTCAGTGCCTACACCACCAAGCCACGCAGAGAGGGTGAGGCATTGGCCCTTCCTTTGAAACCTCCTTTGAAATTCTTGCAGCCCCATAACAGTTTTCAGCTGTGCTAAAGTTTCTTCTGGTTCAAAAATGTTCTGACTGTCAAGAAATGTGTGAACAAACAGGCCTCAATTTACATGGTGTCATAAAAGGATGCTGACTTTCTCATGGACAAGACAAGTCTAGTTTAAAAATATGTTATCAGAAATAGTTAGCTTTCCAACAGAAGGTGTTTCCAAGAAAGGGTTTTTGCTCTTGATAAAATCACTGTACAGTAAGTGACTCATAACTGTGTAATATTAATGGCTGGTGTCGTAACACACTCTTCTGTTACACTGGACTTCACAGAAGCAACACAATAAAATTCAGAAGCTGATCTCCTCTGTACTGCAGACTTCTGTCGACACAATTATACGGGTCAGGAGAGGCAAGAGGTGAGATCTCTGGCCAAAGAGCAGCATCCAGAAAAGTCTGACTGTAAAAAAAAAGGCACAGAAGCCAGAACTGAGTTTTTACCATATCACTGCTTTCACTTCAGGATGGATGGGGCAGAGGAGGAAATTTACAGTTTTCCCCCCAAATAGCCTAACCTTTTGGTTTTGTCTTCTGTGTCTGTGGGGAGTCTACTAAAGTATCTTGAGATTTTAAACACAAAATGTTTTCTGAATCAAAGCTTGATTTAGTTCTTCTGCCTTAAAAAGAAAATGCTCCGGTCCTTTAGACCACAGGAAACCTGCCAGCTGTGGAAATATTAAGGTTTTTACTGTATGCAAGTGAGCTGTTCTGACTCCATCTGCTAAAATGGTAAATTTTCACATATGCTTGTTTTGACTGATACCCAATCCTGAGTACTTTGTAAGGCAGTTACACAGGCAGGCCTGGTAAAAAATACCCAGCTCCTGCCAACTCAGGAAGATGATCAGTTTGTTAGAGGAAAGTGACAGGATGGGTCTTCATGGCTTCAATGGAAAGAGACAAAGTTTGTAAACCACTGCCTTGCTTAGTTAAAAGAAGCGTTATAAAAGACAAGAAGATATTGTAGCTTTTCTGGTCATCATGGGAAAATGGGTGAAGTGACTAAAGGAAGGCATATACATCCTGAGGAAACACTTTTGATTGATGGACTACTAATATTCTGCAAGTCAACGTTCAGTGGATTTTATAAATCTTGCCATTCCTGTTTTCACCTCTTGTAGCTAATAAGTGCTTGGAGATCTTAGTACATGAAAACTTTAGGAAACATAGAAATCTCACTTTGAAGCCACTCCTTTCTTATGGAACATTTAGAACTAGAATCACAAAAAATTCTAAGAATAAAATCCCTGTGGTGTGTGAACATGAAATATTGGCACTGGTAACTCAAAGATTGTGTAGTCTCAGGAGAGAACACAATTTAATTAAATCTTCTTATTTTAAATGCAAAATTGTATCATTCTTTAGTTCAAACTTTGCTAGGAAAAAATAAAAAAAAAAGCACAAACTGAATTATGGCCAAGTATGATGGATGCTTCTTGCTATTACACAACTGTTTAGGAGGGAATCGTGGAATCTTGCCGTAATTTTGTGGAAGGGACCTCTGGAGGTCACCAAATCCAACCCTCCCGTCAGAGCAGGAAGCACGGTATAATCTTATTTCCAATCAAAACTGTGGGGAAATCAGGGCAGAAAGGAGGTCATGTTTCAACTTCCAGACAGCCTGCCTGCCTATGAATTTTATTCTCACAGTTTTCAGCACAGAATCTGAACAGCTTTAATGGACAACCAGCAACAACAACAAAGTCCCTACCAGATTTCACAGGGTCTCCAGGTTTTCCAACTGTCTGAGATAAAAGTCCTAGAAGGGGCTAGAATATTTTTCCCTTTTTTTTTTTTGGAAGGGGGGATATTTTTGAAAGATCTGATCAGCATCCTCTTATGTTGTTTCTGGGATCACAGAAGTAAGTCCAGGTGCCAGCATTACACACTTAATGCTGAGAGTCGCTTTTTAGATGAAAGCTTTATATTATCATCCTTAGGAGAGGGAAAGCCTTGTTCTACCCATTATTTTTAATGTGTATCTTCCTGCCCTTGATCAAGAAATGCTTTGCCCTCAGTCCTCACATGCTCAGCTCAGTTATTTAAAATATGGTTGTACGCTTATTAAAGACCAGAAGGGTCAGGATTTGGGTTCTATGTTTTGCTTGAAAGTCTGCACAGAGCTTTCCAAAATAATTCTGGGACTTCTGTCAGTTTTGATTTATAACAACATGTGTCAGATTTAATTACACCGTCACTCTATCCATTCATCGTCAGTGTTGCTCTCTGCAATGCTCTTCACCGAGTCTCCAAGGGATGTAGTGACCTGAACTTGTTTCACCAGGGAACAACAGCATTAGATGTCCCCATGCCATCATGTTTTGCAGATTAGTGACAACACTAAGACTGAGGGGTATGATCAGAGAGTCAAAGGAGCATAAAGCAGAGGTGTTGAGGATGCCCTTGCCCAGGTCTACTCCATAACGAACCTCACTGTTAACAATCCCCGCTGGGAGGATGTGAAGCAGATCTGCACTGTGGATGCATTCCCTGTGTGTACACCTAACACACCCTTATCACCTCGGAGCTATGTTGTGTGGGTGCACACACTGCATGAGAGTGCTGGCTCTGCGATCTTTGAACCATGCTGCATTAACTGGTGTAGACAATTTCTGAGTTTCTCAACTGGATTTTGTGCAAAAAAATATCTCAAACCTTTTTTTTTCTCTGTTAGTTATCAGGGAGGAGGTTTTAATCAGTGCCAAAGCACTGTTTTCTGATCAAAAGTAGAGGAGATATAGGTATAATTATCACAGAATCACAGGATGATTTGGGTTGGAAGGGACCTTCAAGATCACCTAGTTCCAACCCTTGCCCTGGGCAGGGACACCTCCCACCAGACCAGGCTGCTCAAAGCCTCATCCAGCCTGGCCTTGAACACCTCCAGGGATGGGCCGTTGACAACTTCCCTGGGCAACCTGTTCCAGTGCCTCACCACCCTCACAGCAAAGAATTTCTTCCTGATATCCAATCTAAACCTACCCTCTCTCAACTTGAGGCCGTTACCCTGTGTCCTATCATTACATTCCCTGATAAAGAGTCCCTCCCCATACTTCCTGTAGGCCCCCTTTAGGGACAGGAAGGCTGCTATAAGGTCTCCTCGGAGCCTTCTCTTCTCCAGGCTGAACAACCCCAACTCTCTCAGCCTGTCCTCATAGCAGAGGGGCTCCAGCGCTCTGATCATCTTCATGGCCCTCTGCTGGACCTGCTCCACAGGTCCATGTCCTTCTTGTGGTGAGGACTCCAGAGCTGGATGCAGTACTTGAGGTGGGGTCTCACCAGAGCAGAGTAGAGGGGTAGAATCACCTCCCTCGACCTGCTGGCCATGCTTCTTTTAATGCAGCCCAGGATGCAGTTGGCTCTCTGGGCTGCAAGTGTGCATTGCTGGCTCATGTCTCCGCCCAACCTGTATTTGTGCCTGGGATTGCCATGACCCAGGTGCAGGACCTTTCCCTTGGCCTGGTTGAACTTCATGAGGTTCGTACAGGCCCACCTCTGCAGCCTGTCAAGGTTCCTCTGGATGATATCCCTTCCCTCCAGCATGTCGACCGCGCCACACAGCTTGGTGTCATTGGCAAACTTGCTGAGGGTGCACTCGATCTCACTGTCCATGTCACCGACAAAGATGTTAAACAGCGCTGGTCCCAGTATTGACCCCTGAGGAATGCCACTCGTCACCGGTTTCCATGTGGACATTGAGCCATTGACTGCAACCCTTTGAGTGCAGCCATCTAGCCAGTTTCTTATCCACCGAGTGATCCATCTATCAAATCCATGCTTTTCCAATTTAGAGACCACGATGTCGTGTGGGACAGACATAATTATAGAATTACTCTATTGCTTCAGATCAGCTGGTGTAACCAAACTCATCAAATCTGAGTTCTTTCTTCTGATCCTTGAAATTTATAGTCAAAGTACAGTGTTGGTGTTTATTTTTACTTTACTTAGTTTGGTTTGATCTCTCCGCAGCTTTAAATTTCCTCATAGTCATAAATCCAAATAACTGTCAGGCTATCATGGCAGCAGGTTCATCACTGAGCAGAGACTGAAGATCAAAGACAGAATTTAATTAGTATTGGACAATGTTTGCGGGAGGGCAAAATCTTCCTAAAATCAATTTATTTTTTCTTTCCTCTGAAACATTTAATTCTCTTGAGAGAAAGTTTGATTTTGAAGCTAAAGGCCTGAATTGGGTCTTTAAAAAGCGTAATCCTAAATTTTGCACCCTGTATGAATTTCAGGTACCTTAATCGCAGGTAGGAATCATACAGTATCACAAATATATACAATAGCTCAGGCTGGAAGGAGACCTCTGAAGACAATCTGGTACAACCTCCCACTCAGAGCACGTCTGGCTTCAAAATTAGACCTAGTTGCTCAGGGAATTTTTCAGTGGAGTCCTGAAAATCCCTGAGGAAGGAGATCTGAACAACCTGCTGCCACATATAACCACTCTCCAAGTGAAAGAAATGTACTTATATCCAGTGGGTATTTCTTTTGCTGCATCTGGTGATCATCTCTGAGCAGAGCCTGGGTCTGTCACCCCTGCAAATCCTCTTTGGTAGTCCAAAGCTGCCACCTTAGTCTTTCCCTGGATGAGCAATTCTGTTTCCACCTTTGCAACTACAAGTTCTGCAGAAATAGGAGGAGAAAGTTGGGCTCCTGTGCTATGCCTTTTAGTTTTGTTTTTGGTTTTTGTTTGGTTTTCTTCTGGTATTAAAATGTCTTTTAGCAATACATTGAAATAACCAACCTAAATTTCTTCTTCTGAACGATCTGAATTCTTCATTCTTTCATGCAAAGCAAAACCGGAAGGTCTGGGATCACTGTACATGGGAACTGTGTCCACCCTTAGAGATATGACAGAATCCAGATAAGTGACGCAGGAAAGAGTAAAACTCCTAGTTGCCAGAAATAGATGAAATGAAGTTTGCTATGACAATCACCAACTGCACAGGCAGACATGTGTCTGTGTGACCTTATGACTTTGTGGATGGGTAGAGACGTTTAGTCCACCCCATGACACCTGTCTAGTTCTGGGCCATATACCAAGATGAAAACCAAGAACAAAATGTGAACTATGTACATTTATGCAAAACAACTAGAAGTAGAAAAACTTGGATAAATGGAAAGGCAAGAAATTCAAAACCAGTAAAAGGCTGAAATCCTGGCACTAGGCGGTGGAACTCCTCACCACAAGATGCCATTGGACTAAAAAATTAGTAAGATTTGCATACATAACAGGAATATCCAGAATGATCATAGATAATGCTAACAAAATCTTTGTGAAAGGGATATAAGACTTCATGTTTCAGGATTTAGACCAATCTGTAGCTGTTATGATTTAGGATGAAACATTTGCTGAGAACAGATTACCCAACATCTGCCTTCTGCAGGCTTAGTACACATTCCTCGGAGGCATCTGGCCCAGGCGGCTGCTGGAGACTGGACATGTACTAGCTAGTCCATGTGCCTGATTCAGTCTGGCACTTCCTACTTCATTCTGGCCCTCCCCCTCGTTTTTTTTCCCCCCACCCCCCCACCCCTTTTACCAGAAGTCCAACATTACAGGAGAAAAGAAAGTTGCTTTTCCTGCTGTGTTCTCCTTGTCCCTGAACACCTAATTTTATGTACAGAATGGTGGAGATGAACAGAAAATAACACTACCCCGCACCATGATGCCTCTGGAGCTAGAATCCTCCAGGACAAATGACCGTTGCCGTTTTCCTCCTCTGTATCATCCGTTCTATAGCCACGTGTTCCAAAATTCTGCATTTACCACAATTCTCTCTGCATCCCCATGCTGTCCAGTCCCCTTCGCTTGCCTAACTGCCTTGATTTCCCTAACTGCAATGAAAAGTTCAGCTCTTGGGTTTCAAACCTCCAGTTGTGGATACCCATTTGGAGAGAAAGACATGGGCACCCATAACATCACCCCTTTTCATACTGCATGACCCAGCACCCCCTTACTTCGTCTTTGTTTCTGGTAGGCTGCACAAAGCTCTGGGACAGATCACAGCTCCATCATGCGTGCACGTTATTCTCACCCAACCCTCAGTACAACGTTAATTTTAGTACTCCCTGCTGTGGCTTTAAATCACTGGGACAATTTCACTTGCTATGTAACTCGAGCTAAGTCTGTTAGAGAGCAGAATAGATTAATTGAGTATACTATTTTTATACCTTAAAGATCATTGTTCTTTTAAATATCACATGAGTTCTAAATATGTAACCGAAGATGATTGATATGTCTATTTTCCATACAGTATAACACAACTTAATGGAGTCATAAGATTTTTGCCAACACATTATAGGATTTGGAATCTAAGTAACTCTTAGATTACTGGCATCCATATCTCCCACCACAAGTGATCACACACCGTGGTGGCAGCTGTGATATAAATCACAAGAGTATCTATCTCTCATTGCTGTAACTAGGTTCCAGGAAAAAGGTATCTGTCTACAAGCAGGTGAAATCCACAGCGCATATGCCCAGAGATTTCAGGCCCAACAGTTTAATTGCAATGCAATGGCAATATTATACCACACAATAATTTGTTTAGAACTGAAATAATATTTATTTTTTGCTATTGAAGACAACCTGCAATACTAGTTCTGTCCACATCCCTGGCTGGCTGGTAGAGGTTAACTCGACACCAGAACTAAACAACGCCGTGGGCTCTCCACCATTGGTGGAGACAATGCTAGACAGTGATTACATTCAGGAGGAGGCTGCATCTAAAGTTTGAGACTTTGAGGTAACCTGAGGTTTTAGACAGCCTTATTACTTCAGATACTTTCAGCGCTACAGTAGGATGGTACCTCCACAAGTAGGTGGGTGTAGCTCAAGTCAAAGGATTTCTTGAAAGAGAGGTGAGTAACCTCTACTGATTCAGACTGGGTTTGTTTAGTTTTCGTCGACAACTTTGCAGGTGGCTCTTGCTCATGGTTATTGCTAAAAAAGTTTTTACTGGACTGATCACTAATCACCTTAAATGAGAGAACAGGTCTTCTGTGGAAAAAAATACATGTCAAAAAAAGTACAGGAAATTCCCGTAAAGAGCAAAGGCAAGACCTCTTGGTTCTACGACCCTACAAATGTTGATATTGCTCAACATTTAGAAATTTTAATTCAAGTTAAAGGCTCAAATCTAGCAGCCCTGGTGAAATAGCTCCAGTTTTCACCCCCTTCAAGGTCGACAGGGTGAGACTCTGGTGCGTGGAGAAATAAAGATCAAATCTCCAAAGAAGAGCTATCGGGATTGCTTTCTTTTACTCCCACCACATGACATGTCTTCTGCTCATCTCTCTGTTCTGTGAAGAGTGTTTCTGAGGACAGACCACATCCCTGTGAGTAAGAACACTACAGGGGGACCTTACCCAAAGCGCTTTAAACTCGCTGAATTGCCAACAAACCCTGTGGGAGGAGAGGACTCAGTCCAAAGAACACGAAGGCTATTTGAAAAGGATTCGGATGTTGATTTTGACAGAAGGAGAAGAGCTTGTCTCTGACTCATCTTAAATTGCAGACAGTAATTTTAAGAATGGTTTAGCTACACTGTACGCTATATTCTGCTGGGAATGAAGCACTCTGCTCATTGTGATCTTGATACCATCTGAGTCATTAGAAATGGTTGCCATGGATGAACCCATTTCAGGCCTCAAAACACAAATTTGTCTGGATGAAGTGGCTGTGAGTGTTTCTCCAGTAATTTCATATTTGGATTCAACAGCCGAAATGAACTATGAAGCTCTCTACACTGTCACACATTAAGAAGGAACTGTAAAATGCTGATAAGATGCCAAAATGAAGGCAAGGGGATTTAAAGGTCATTCTGTCGGTCTTTTTTATTTGGTGAGGATTTTAGAGTGAGCTAATTACCATAGTACGTGAACACCTAACAGGCTGTGAAGAATTTGGTAGCGATCTCAGTGATAAGCTGAGTACGCAACCATATCTATAAGGTCTCCAAGTATCTTCGCCACACAGCTGAAAGCAGGGCTGATGGATCCAGTCCACATTGGACTGGGAGATCCATATTTAATTTCTAAAACAAAGGACCTGCTGGGAATTTTCTCCCCTTATTCATTATCTTCTTCATTTAGACCATGAGCTCATAAGAGAAAGAGCAAATCTAAGTGTATATTGAGTACAGCCAACACATTTGCGACTGGGAAGTACTGTAATACAAGGAACCATTCATACTATGCTTCCTAGTCTAGAGAAGCTTAGGATCACTGATGTAAACGCATCATCAGGAGTTTCGGAGGGCTAAATTCTCCTGCCCTTTTTATGTGTCTATTTTTTCACCTTCTTTCATTCTATAAAGATGAGATGAATCCTTAGAATGTAAGTTATCTTTGGTATAAAAAGAAATAAAAAAAAAATTGAAAGAAACAACTGAAAGGTAAAATCATCTAATCAGTTCATTTTTTCCATATTGAGTTGTAACTACAAGTGCGGTAACAGCAGCGTGATTTTCAGCAGCAGACAATCTCATTTATAGAAATAGGTGCTCAGATGTTGTGAAATGTAATGTTTTGATCCTTTTCTTCATCAAACAGGATTATGAATTCGGCAGTTGGCCACAAACCTATGACGCTTACTTTATTCTAAACTATGGGATCAGCCATTCGTGGAAGAAGGAACCAATATTTTGGTACTTAACAGTAGGCCCTGTACAGATATCTGTGTTTCAGTTACTCGCGTCCTCGTTAAGGTGCCCTAGGTATTCAGTGTGGTCAGATTAGGAAACTTTTATCTTTGTTCCTCTTTCTCTTGTTTTGACATGGGATGCCGTCCTCATTTGACACCAGTATACGAGTTTATGGGATACTTTGGAGGAGTTTCTAAAAAAAAAATTATTGAGGGGTTGTCTACAGAACCTCTTTTCCAAAAGTCAGTTCTGTTGGCAGCCATTTATTTATTCATATCACTGGGTGTGCAATTATAAGGCTGTATGAATTACACAGTAGGGGGCAAGGAGATGTCATTTAAAAACAACAAATGCTTCCTTCAATGTGTGCCATGACACACACTTTTTTTTTTTGGCTACACTCGTCCCTCTATTACTCTTCATTACACTTCGTATGGTAGCACTTCTGATATTCTCTGGGCTGCTCCGCACTGATTTATATGTACCTCAGAATTTGATCCAAGTAGTAGGTTATTCTTAAATTTTGAGAGACATCTAATGACACAGATGCGAAATCGATATTAAACTAAGCCTCTTCGTTGCAATTACAAATCTCATAGCATGGAGCTTTGGACAAGAATATTAGAAAGTAAAAGGAAATATATAAAACCCAGCCAAGAACCTATTCCACACAAGTGGCTTAGATATATTCTTATTGACTTCAGTGGCATAAGATCAGGGCCAAAGTGTATCTAACACATACAGACAGGGCTCATGGTTTTAGTCCTATTCCCATGTTTTTGTAAGAGATCCTGTTCAAACATTTCTTTATGAAACAGAAGACTCATGGTTTTAACAGTTTGCTCTTCTGTGAGCACATGACCTATAACCCTGGCAGTTGGGTGGATTATTTAAAATGAAATAGGGGAGCCATCATAATTAATCATTTGCAGTAACTAAACCCAGCGACTGGCTGACGATCTTGGTTATTTCTACAGTGACTCTACTTATCTGTGAACTGAACTTTGCAATAATTACTATTATCTGTTGACAAGCGTTATCCTTCCTGTGTTGTTCACAGTTTTATTCGCTACTAATTTTTACTACTTTTATAATCAGCACCTGCTGCCTCCAAGAGGAATATTTTCACAGGGAAGAGAAAACCTAACACAATATTTCTCTCTCTCTTTTTTTTTCCTTTTCTTTTCTTTGGCTTTTTTTTTTTTTTTTTTTTGATTGGGACAAAAAAATCCCCAGCATATTTCTTTAGAAGGAAACCTTAGACTTTATGTATTCAACACATTGTGAGGAACTATTTCAGAGCTTTGGGTCATGAATGGCTTATTTCCATTAAAAGTAATGGTGTTATTCCTGGCGACGTGAGCTTGCGTGATTTTGCTCCTGAGTAGAGATCTGCCCATACATATAAATCAGCCCCCGCAGTTTCAGGAGAACAGAGGAAGAGGAGGCACAGCTCATCTCTAACTTCTAAGCTATACCGGCAATTTACTTTTGCACTTTCCACCGCTGAGATTTCCATTGTTGTTTTAGTTCTATTGAACTCAGGATTAAATTGAAGGAAGCAATTTTGAAACCTGGCCTTGGGGGCCTCAAAGGCAAGGTTGTGGGGAGAGCAGCTCATGAATAGACGGCAGGCTGGGGTCTGCCGGGAAATGCGCACCTGCCACAGAAAAGCACGATTAGCGCCGGCTCAACAAGCCTCATTTGCAACATGTCTGGGAACCCTTCCTCGCCCGCTACTAATCAGGGCTTAACCCGTGAAGAGGTGAAGGCAGCCTCCATTCACTGCATTCCTCCTTGTTTTTATTTTTAATTTTAAGAAACTCCAAACGCAAAGTCTCCCCCGTGCCAAGAATGACAGAGCCCGTCCTGACACAAAGAATTGATCTAACCTGCTTGTCTTCACCAAGGCCTGAAACAGCCTAGGGCTGGGAAGAAAGCGTAGCATTTGGCTTCTTGCCCAGAAAGTAAGACCCTCCAAAAGGTCACACACGCACACACACACTTGCAGAGATGTCTCATGGGAAAAGGAGGTGGAGGGAAAAAATATTCTTTTCTGCAAGGTTAATTGACTATAAGGTGAACTTCCTCTGAGGACAGCCCCTTGTGCTGAATGCCTCCGTTCATGATTTGTTTGGAGGGGAAAAGACGATGTGCTCAAAATAACCATGCAGCAGGAAGGAGTGCAACACATGGGAGAGCTGATTTTTGTAATCGTCAGGCAGGGCTCAGTACCCACTGCAACTTTCCGTTTCAGGAGCACTGGGAGCATCACTCCCTCTGCTGACATCACCAAGGACTACTAAGTGCTGGGCACCTTTGAAAATGAGAATCCATGTGTAGGTGGCGAAATATGGACCTGTGGGGGTCTAATTCAAGACTCTCAGTCAAGATTGTCCAAGGTATTTAGAAACCCAACTGCCATTGATTTTCAATGAAAACCTTGGTACCCTTGAAGGTCCCAGCCCTCAACTTTACTGGTGGGAAAATTACGGCGGTGTGATTACATCACCGTATTAAATCAGCCGTGGGCCCTGGGTAGATTTTAGGAGAGGTTGTTCACATGTACATGTTATTTTACAGTTTAAAGACACTAAGAGGAACTCTGTAAGCTCATTTTTCCATAATGCCTTTTTGATGGAGCTTAGTATCCTTTTTTGCATGAAGTGTGACGCATCAGTGCACTGGTTTCATTTAAACAGGCATTTGCTTCCCCTGTGTTATTTCCTTTTCCTGACAGAGCAATGGAGAACGGTGGGAAGAGGGATGGATTGTTGTGTGCGGGAGGAGCACCTCGTCAGTAGACAAAATGTGTGCTGTACACCCTCAGGAGGCTTACACAGATCCCGACACTTCAGCCTTTCAGCTCTGCTCTCAGTATTTTCCTAAGTCACTTGCTGCTGGCTGCTTTTATACCATGAGCAAAAGGAAGAATTACAGGGAAGGGTTCAGCGTGCCAAGCGACCTCACAGAGTGTGAGCCAGGTTTGGGTCCAAAACCTCATGGCATTGTGAATGACAAGCTGTTCCCAGCTCCTAACACCTCCTAACACAGGATCCTGGCCCAACGCTACGCTAACCCAACTATGGGGTTTCCAGATCAGAGCAGGGTCTTGCTCAGACAGTCTGGGAAAAGCCTGGGTACATATCCTGATAGATGCGCGTTGAACCTGTTGACAATGGGTCAATGCTCTTGACAATGAGTCAATGCTTGACTACTGAAGTCTTATGACCATAGGGAAAATCGGAATCATAAAGATGGCCTGTTGCAAAAAGCCAGGCTCTGAGAGGAAGCTCTAAAGATTCATATTCAGCTTTAGACAACAATAATTAATTGTTATTTACAACACAGGTGTACCTGGAGATCCCAGCTGGACTCAGGGACTCGTTTTGCAGGCTCCTCTCTGCTTCCCCTCTCCTGCTTCTCACAAAATACACCTTCCACTGGTACCAAAGCACTACTGAGAATTATTGTTTTATGGCCAGGCCTAGTCCTTCAGGAAACCAGTTCTGGCCACTGTCTTATCAGACACATATCGTTTTCCTTGACTTCAACTTTCATCCTACCTGCAGGCGGATTAACAAACTGCAAGGTCCAGTAATTATAACCTAGAAGAAGTCCAGCAAACCTCTTTGCTTCAAAAGGATGGGGGAAGAAGAAAAGAAATGGAAAAAGCATCAGCTCAAAATACGTCCTCTAAGGACCACATTAAAATTTATAGATTAAAAAAATATATATCATGTATCAAAATGAAGCCAAATCAGCAGTTTTGGCCTTGCTTCTCTAAGCAGAAAGGCTTTGCTGTCTGACTTCTCCTTGGCTGCGTTTCTAGGCCTGCAATTCACAGCTGCATTGAAGCGGAGCAGGTCCAATAATGCCATTTGTTTTCCACTTGAAAAAAAAAAAAAAGAAAAAGCAGAAAGAGGGACATATAAATGGATCATAGAAGAAGGGGGCCATTAGCAGACATTTAGTCTGACCATGGCTGGAAGTGCAGATGGTTCAGAGGAACACAGCCAACTTGGCGTTTGTATAAGCTATCTTGTATCTCCCTCTTTTTCCCCTGCACTGGCACTCAGATTGATTAAGAGGTCAAATAAAGGCTGCTTCAGTGTGAGAGTGTGCATGATATATGACAAAAAATTCTGTCTCACAGTTAAAGCCTTCTAAAGAGCATAAAAGACAAATCAATGTATAAACTAATTCTCAGCCTGTTTAAGCCTTTTCTTCCTGAAAACCTTATGGACCTCTCTCTTTTTTTTTTCTTTTTCTTTTATTTTCTTTTTTCTTTTTCAAATAACCTAGTGACAAACATTTAGAGAATTAAGTGAAGAAAACCAGGCAGAGCAGTGGAATGTGAACACAAGGCAGTAGAATAGGAAGGGAATTTTTAATAAAGCAGGTGAAAAATTCTATAAACATAGCTGTTTTATTCAATAGATGCAATAAGTATTCTTCAACAAATGCCTTTTCTGAAGTGTAAAGAAGAAAAGCAAAAACCAAAGTGTGAAGGTCTTCTTAATTGGCTGCTTCCCAGTTGGCAACCTACCTCCTGCACTCCCTAGCCTTTTGGCTCAAGGGGTTTTTGTGTGCGTGCTTTGCAAAGAGAAAATTTTCACTACAAAAAACAATGTAAATTTGATGGAGGAGGTGTCTTCTACAATAACAAAAGTGATGAACTTTATATGAATTTAGGCACCTGGGATTTTGATCCGCTCTGGTGTTTAGACATCTGTCTTTCAATTGATTTAGGGATTAAGATGTCTGAACACCTAACTTGTGCCTAAATTGGAGAGTCATAACAAAGAAACCCTCTCAAGACCTAGGTGGCGACCTGCTTGACTCTTTGAAAGGTCCTGGAGGCAGATCTTCTCCACTAACTTCAGACACCTTAAAGTGGTTCAACATCTGAAAATCAGGCGAAGCTAGAAGCTTTATTAAAGGCAGAGTCCCAGCCCTAAATACATCGAAAGATTTGGGTCTGAACCGAAGCTCAGGTTGCAATAGATCAAGCAGGCTGACTGAAGTCTTGCCTGCACTTTTAATGCTTAATTATCCCAGGTGCCACAGGGATGGATACATAGAAAACAGATGGGGAGGTATTCCTGACCATCTAAAGATAAGCAGATCAGTTAGACCAGGTTCTGTAGATCTTGTTTAAATAGTTAATCACAGGAACACAGAGATGAAGAGAACCACATGGATCACTGAGCCCAGATCTGTGATATTTTCTCATTATGATTTACAACCTGGGTAGTATCAAGAGCATGCCAGGTGCTTCATATAGTCAAACAGTCTGACAAGCTGGTATTTATTTTGGAGCCAAAGAAGGCCTGCCTGTTTTATGAATCACTGTTGTTTTTATTTTTATTTCAAGGCTGGGAGGTTGCTAATAATTTTTTTTACGCTGTACTTTGTGGGCTGATATTTTTTGCCAGCCTCCATCAGTGTTGACTCTGCATCATATCCTAGTACTTTAAGAACCACAATTTTTAAAGCTTTCTTCAAAACTTGCCTGAGTTATCCTTAAATATATATTTCGCTTTGGGCTATTTAGATGCAGCCACACACACACACAGAGTTAATGGAAATTATCAATAAGTGAACATGTGTGCCATATATGCTTAAGTCCACCCATGTATCTTCCCCATATTTGTACATAATTTAAATATATGCTTGAATATAGCATAAAAACTTTTTAAAAATCCAGCTGGATGGGAATTGTCCCGTTATCTAAAGCAACATGTTGTTACTTTTCCAAACACAGAACCAGAAGATGACAGATACACCTTTTGTAGTTGAGATTATTGATGCAGTTTAATCACTTTGAATGTGCATAAAAGAATTAATGGCAACCTGAAGTTAAAACTGATATGTGAGTTTACATGACAAAACCGCATTGTTTTGTCTGCTTTAAGGAAAAGTCTTTCACAGAGTTTGACATACTGGAATAAGTTTCTTTCTAAATATCCCAGAGGAAGCAAGTGCAGACGATTTTAGAAGTGTTTATTGGACTGTAGAAAAGGTATATTACTGAATAGGTCAATATTTTTTAAAGATGCTCATAAAAAATGCTACTAAAAGATTCACAAATGATAAGTCGATATTTTAAGCTCGCTACTGATAGAAGTTACTTCTGATAAAGATGGAGATAAGCATATCAATAAAATACGTTATCTACAGTATACCATCTATTTATTTGTTTGGGTTGGTAACAATCAGGTTATTGACTTTTAATAATTTTGTAGCCCTTGGTAAATTATTTATGTATGTGCCTTTAATAAAAATTTTTTGTTCATATGAATAGCATACGAGAAGTTCCCTCTGATACATAAAGTTCTCAAAGCGTTCACTGGGCAATTTTTTTCTTGCAATGAAATGTCTTTGAAATCTGGCTGAGAGTAACAAATTTAAACTACCGAAAACCACTCTGTAGGCACCAATATGGAAAGATCAGCTAGACTCCTGAAAATGGTCACAGAATGGAAAAAATAGGCCTGGTAGGATGTTTCTTACAGCAGGAGTATTTTCAGGACTACTTACAGATACTCAGCGTAGGAAGGTGTAAGAGGAAGCATTTAAAGTTAATTTAACTCAGGTACTAAACATTTCCACAACTGAATGCCACTAGAAAAGTAAAACATAAACCGCTAAGCCATGTGAGAAAAACCCTTAAAATAATCCTCAAACATACAGCTGAAAACACGAGTTCAAACACGTAAGCAGAAATGAATTTTCCAGACAACAAATTACAGTAATGTGCCAAAGTATGACAGAAGATAGGCATGGCAGACACCTGTAACACATAAATACACAAGTGAGCTGGACACAAGCTATTGTGCCAAGGCGTTCAGTGCGTGAGGACACTTTATTACAAGAAACAGAGTCCCAGAGACATGCAGAAAGCTCAAGAGGTTCCTGTTAACCCTCCCTCCAAGACCGGTAAAGATCTGTTATTGTGGGACAGGCTACTTAATGGATTATTACTTAGCTTTTTAACAATACAGAAGTATTCAGCACATTAAGTGATGATGTATTACTAGCTTGTAAATGACAGATTGTTCATTACAGGAGTTTGGAGAAGTTAATAATCATGATAATGGTCCACGAGTCACAAGTGTCTCTTGTGTATCACTTTTTCACTTTTACAGACAAGTATAAACTTATCACATCAAACACTTGTAATACACAGTCAAGTGTGAAAATCAATTAATCTGGTTGAAAGATTTTGCAGTGAAAACTGAGGGAAAAGTTTTCCCAGCACTCTTCTCTGCCTTTTGCAACTGTTGGTGGGAAGAAGTCTTCACACCCAACATCTAACAAGCTTTGTGAGGTAAAGGCAATTAGCTTTGAAGCAGCTATGTAACCCTTTCATAATAAAATATCTCAATCTATTACACTGTAATTACAGCAACAACAACAACAAAATGCCATGGAAACACTCTGGCAGAAAAAAGCTGAGCTCCTTAGAGAGCTGACCCCAGCCACCCTAGTGGCTACTTACACGGAGTAACAAAAGACCCATTTTCTAAGGACAATTAGAGTGATTGCCATCCGGTTGCCACATCTTCATTCTCCTTTTCTCCCACTACAGTCCCCATTTTTAATTATTCAGAATTATTCTAATTGCTCCTTAAGAATCATCAGAGGAATTAAAAGGAACGTCATAGACTGCAACACCAAAACCAATTAGTAAGACTTTCAGTAGGTCTCTATATAGACACCACAGTTGTTCTTCTAGGGTGCAAATAACATGATGACTCATATGAAGATGTCCAGCCTTATTACAAAAGCACCAGAATGAGCAACTTTGCCACTTTCTTTAGTGATCACTTCCAGTATCTAATTTTAACTTTTAGGCACTAGGTCTTGTCATCACTTGGTATGCGTGTGCCCACAAGACTGGAAGGCTTCTCACAGCATATGCCTTTTCGATATTAAGGTGCTCAAAGAACCTTATTGCTGTTAAGAGGAGCAGACTGAGTTCCTAAATCTCTGCAGTGCACCATCTTGATGCCCACAGCAATATTGATAGCTTATAGTTATCTGGGACAGTGTATTTAAAATACAGACGGACAAGTTATGACAGAGAAGTTTTATGGAGACAATTTTGTGACTTTCATTTAATTTATGACAAAATGATCCATGAGTGATTCAGGGTATTGCTAAAATTCTGGTTTGGTGGTATGGTATACTAACTTATTCTTTACTTCATACTTGTTAAAGGAAAATAGATTAAAGTATGGTTAGATGTACTGTTTTAAAGCCATATAGATTTGAAGGCAAGAAAATACTCTACGCCTTAGGTGGGGAGAGAACTTTTTGCATTAAAGAAACACTCTTCCAATCTTCATTGTTGTGCTATCATTCCCTGATATAGGAAGAAAGCACAAATGTTTAATAATTTTGGAACGCTTTTCTTCTTAGTGAACTTTGGAGTTTCTCCTCAGAACTCTTGGGACATGAGCCCAAATTCATCCCACCTGATTTTAAGTATTTATGTGATCCTCTTCAAGCTCTGGGTTTTGTTTCTAGATTGGAGAGAGCATGTTGGGTGCATCTAGAAAGCAATGCATTTCAGCTAAGGTCACCCTTTCACCTGTTTCTTGACCATGTGGAAACACGTGGTGGGACAGGCAGGTGGAATGCACTCAGAGAAGAACACATATGCTGTTGTCTTTCATACAGCAAATACTATCCTTTACAGGTATATCAAGGAGTCAAGGCTTTTTCACCAACACTAGAATGGAAACTGGATGTTAAAACTGAAAAGCTGCAGCGTTTTGTAGAACAAATGAAAACTAACCCAGAAAGTATAATAACTTTCCACATTAACTTAGACAGTTTGGACAACCTTGATGAAAGGAAATCTAGAAATTTTTTTTTTTTTTTTCCACAGACAAAGAATATCTCCTAAAATCATTACTGTTCATTACACAATCCTACTGCAACTTGCTTGTAGACTGTTGAATGGGAAGAAAATAAAATATCTTAATTAATGGATCTATTTAGTAACAATGAATATCAAAATTGTCATCTTGGCCTATAGTCGTCAATGACATATAGTAAATGAAGTAGTTACCATCACAGAGAGCTACCTTGGCTTCCTAAGCCCCACGATGATGCTCAGAGGTTCTTGGACCAACTTCAGTCTTGCTGTCTTTAAACAATTTAACCAATAGTTATGTTTTAGACTCTTCCAGAAATAGAAATGGGCAGCTGTTATTGCTGTTCTGGTGCTTTATCCTCCTGTTATTAAATTGATAATATTCTAAAGAATTCATTTTAAGATGGAATTGTTCAGTAGCTCTACTGTTGTTACTGTCAGTGTAAGTCAATGCTATTCTCATCTGAAGACTCTGATGTCCAATTTACTTCATAATGGTGCTCTGACTTTATGTATAGGTTGAGATTGTCAAATGCTGGACAGACACACTTGCAACCTGAATTTTATTGAGTCTAGAATAAAAAAAATGAGCTTAGACTGTCAGTGTAATGTAGTCTCTGGTAACAATATTCCGACTCCCTATTTCTTACATCCAAGGGGAAGACCTAAATGGTAAGGAAAATCCACCAAGTAATGCGAGCAATTATATGCATTTTTCTGAAGATAATTAATCTGTTATAACACTACAGGAAGGCTACCATCCCTGCTTGTAAACACAGACTGAGGTTATTATATAAAACAGTGAAGCCACCCATTGCTGTTGTCCATCATTTATTACTTGCCTAATAAATACTTCAATTACATTTAATAAATAATATATTCAGGCCCAATGAAGTGATAATTCCTTAAATTAATTATTAAATCCATGCAAAAGGTTTTATTGCAAGTACTACTAAAGGAAATTTCTGCTTTAATCTGAAGTGATTATTCATTATGTGCAGTAAAGGCTTCATTTGCATATTATTAGTGAAGTAACCTTTAGCCTCCCTGGCAACAATAAAGATGCATCTCAGTGTTGCTGTGCATTAACGTTCTTGGTTAGCCTTCCAAAACTAAAGTGACGATAAACAATATGTAATAAAGTCTTTGTTTATGGCTTTCTACCAGCTGTTTTTTGATTTCTCAAATATACTACAATGACAAAATGTCCAGTAAATGTATTACAGCAAGTTGTTAAAAGGTGTCGCCTGCAGATGGTTAGTTGATGGGAAACAGTAAAAGTGGAACCGATTAATGCCCTAGAGGTCTGAGTAGTAAATTCATTTCAAAAAGATTTTTTAAAAGCCTTCTCTTTGATGGCCTCCCATGCGCTGAGCTACCCTGTACTTGCTGCTACACAGCAGAGCCTCTGGAAGTTAGTGTGTTCCTCAGCAGGGCTCAGTTCCCCAGATGGTAGATTTTTTTCTGTCTTGAACAACTCTCATCCCTAACATAAAGCTTTTCCAACACCTTCCTCATGTGCCTGTCCTAACCTCCCCAGCAAGGTGAGGTGTAACTTGCTAGGAAGGAAAGTCCTAATTACTTTCAATGAGAGAAAGCAGAGCAGCTTCTCTTTCCATCTTTCTTTCTTTTTCCCCTCTGTCTTTCTCTCTCTTTTTCACAGAAATCCTCAAAGCAGAAACAGTCCGGATTAGTGAGTCCAGAGGACCTGGTTCAGGGCTGGGAAGATTACCACCTCATGACTGGAAAGACCTATCCCATGGATAAGCCCTCCTCCTGCAATTTGGTATTATTGTCCTGGAGCTGAGCTGGCAATCTGGTGCTAGCTGAGCAATAATTACCACCGATCCACTGTCTGAAATCAATCTGGAAATGTCAAGCCTAAGTGGTTTTTATGAGGGCATCAGGCCAGGACAGGACTGCACTGATTGGATTCTCCAGGTCTTGGTCCATCAGCCCTTCATCCACAGAACCTTCTAAGGCCTAACTGCTGGGACCTTGGATAAGCGCGTACTCTGGGACTTATCAATTTCGCAGGGAAACCCTGGCCTGATCCCTCCACAGAGATGTTTTCCTTTCAGAGATGCCATTGCAAAGTATAGTGCCATGGTCAATGCTTAGATCTCAGCCAGACACATAACCAGTGCAGGTAACACCATCCAAGCATGTGGTGAGCAATGAGGATCGTAGGCAGGAGTAAAGGGCACAATCCGTCCCTGGGATAAACCGAGGAACAGAGGCATTGAGCACCCCTTACAGCACCTGAAGCTAGCGTTTTCATTAAGTGGTCTGCTGCTCCGGATGATGGAAAACTAGGCTGTATATAGGTCCTCAAAAAGCTTTAACTTGAGTCCTGGGAGAGGAAATGATCCAAAAAAAGAGAGAATAATTACACCTATTAAATTATGATCATGTTTCCTCTTCTACAAATCTATAGTCTCAAGCATCGTGAGGTTTTTAATGGATGTTCTCAACACAGTGCTTTGTTTTAGCCCTTGGCTTTTAAGCTGTTTGAAAAAAAAAATAGTCTCCAGAAATGGAGGACTGAAGAGAAATATTAAATTGACCATAGGCTCCTTTTACCAACCAGGTGAAAAGACTTATTTTCTTCAGAGTATGCCCTTGCCTTTTATTTTTCTAGCTGCCAGTACGGGCCAAGTACAGGTTCTTTAACCTGCCAGGTGTTTGGAAGTAAGATTTCTGAAAAATAAAGTCACCCAATGCATCCCAATTGCAAGCACATTATTTTAAAGATGTTATTCTGCATTTAGTAAATCCACACAAAGAAAGTGTGCACTGTTTCCCAGTGATTAACTAAGAGGTCAGGTGGGATTTTTTGCACCAAATGTCTAGTGGATAGGTTCTGTTGTCTATTTGTCTGTGGCCAGCGAAGAAAAGCACCTCCAAAAGGCAATGCAATGTATCCTAACGTGTATAGCTGGGACAAGCAGGATAGTTTTCCCATTGCAATGGCCCAACCCAGTAGAGGGACCCCAGTGCTTTAGAGTGGAGTGTCTGAGACTACTTAAATTAATCAAGACGAATCCTGCCCATTGTAAAATTCACGCAAAAAAAAAAAAAAAAAATTCTAATTTGTAGCTTATTGTGCTTCAGCAGATCAAGGCAAATAATGGGAAATCAACGGGATGATTATTAACCTATTAATGCCCAGGACAGGAAAGAAGCTTGTCCTACATTAGCATTTGACCCTGTGTTAGTTGCCATGAGTTAGCTTCTCATGACCTGTTTTGCTCTTTAGCCAGATTTTTGTCCCAGATTTGGAAGCTACCGAAAGAAGCTGCTGGACAATGTTATCTCTGTTTCCAGATCTGATTCCAAATTAAAGGCATCTTCATTGATAACACGTCACTCACTAATTCGTACAAAAATGCAATATGTATCAAATCTCTATAGACCCTGCTCCGAGATAAGAATGAATTCAGCATTTTCCGGAGCCAGGCTCCCTTCCCCCATCCTGCTCATATTCACATCTCTAACACGGAGACCTCTGGTTCACCTTTGAATCACTTATGTTCTCTTCACCGTAGCAATCAGCTCAGTCCTACATAAAGTGTAAAGTGCTGACATTTCCAAGCAGCCTAATGTTTCTTGCAGTCATCTAGCAGCCTTTCAATGCAGAATCCTAGATGCCCTTGCTTTCCTTAATCAGCTAGCAGTGAAAAAGAAAAACGGAATAAAAAGACCTCATATATCCTCTTGTCCCTTGTCCCCCACCCCCCGGCCCTGCAATTTGCTGTCTGTCCAAACTAATCACCCAACATCCCTCCCATTATACAGATGCGGTGAGATCTCTGAACACAAATATTGTAAACCTCAACATAACTCCACCGATTCGCACTGAGGGAAATAAATTTAATTCACTCAGCTTCTCATCATCTTACAGCTCCTTTAGGGCTAATCGTGTGTGTTAACTTTCTCTGGAGTCTTTCTAATGTCTAAGTGCCGCTGACTACGTTGTAGCCGAAATACGTGTGGCAAGAGAACAAATTGCCCCACAGTGAATTTCTTTTCTACAACAGTGGTTTTACTATTAAAGAGAAAAGAATCAGGTCTGGAGCGGTGTTGGTTTAAGACTTGGATGGCAGGTTATGTGGCTGACTGTAACAGCTTTATACAGCAATTTGTAGTCAATTTATCTTTCTTGACAAAAATGTACAGTATTTATGCATCCAGATAAGCTTTTATGTCTGTTCAAGAGCCACAATGATCCTTTTGGTTTTAAGGAGAATGACCCTTTTCTTAGCATCCCAGTTCCTTGAATTACCAAATTTTAATAGCTACCCAGCTTGTTTTTGCAGATCTCTAGTAAATACAGTCTTTAGTAGCAGGTCTTGAGTGCTGATAAAAGGATACTCCTAATGTCTGACTTCAAGCTTGTCTGAAATGTGCCTTTTAGAGATGTCAAATGACGTAGACACAGTTTTGTTCAAGGCTGTGGATTCAAATTCGTGTTCTTCCACAGATTTACTATGTACTTCTGAGTAAGGACTTTCTATCTTTAAAATACTGCTGACCATATATTTTTTTTCTTTACTGTCTGCTTAACATTCTCCAAAGGGCAGGGGTTGTTAGCATGTGTTTACATCAGGCTGTGAATTTCACATTGCAGGAATCAGCAGAATTTATTTTCCTGCTTGTTGCCTCTCCACACCTACTTTGGCTTTCTTTCCCTTGGCCTGTCTTATTACCCTTTTTGATCTTAAGTGCCTCAATCACCGTGGAGAGTTGAACTCCTAGGATTAATCGTTGTCCTCTAGCCTCTTCAATCCTGTTCATTCCTTGGTGGCGAGTGCCACTTGGACCTTCCTCTGTGATATGCCACCACCAGTATCCAATCTGTACGGCAAAACCAGAACTTGCCACCTACTCACTTATCTTCTCCCTTCTCACTTTTCCTCCTGGTTTCTGGGCCCGAAAAGGAGTAAACCTCTAATAGACATTTATCTGGTATGATTATAGACGACTTCTCTGAATTCCCTTCAAGAGAGATCATCTCACTTTTTCCTCTTAGAAAGAGGTCCTGTAAAAGAGGATCTGTAAAGAGATCCTCTTTACGTAGAATCTGGGGAGATGAACCTCCCACTTTGGGCTAAATTCAGATGTGATGAGTAACACCTCATGGGGTATCATAACTTTTCACAAAGACCAAGCTGAAAAATGACTATTTCCTTCACTAGAAATCTGAAGTTTCCTGTTTGTTTTCACATAGAGATCTTCCAGATTTTTTAAGAAACATCCAAAAGCTATGCTAAGACCAATGCAGAAGAAGTGCTCGCCTGCAGTAAATGGGACTATATCTCTGCTTTGCAGGGTGCAGTTTTCTTCCCAGTTCTGTGTGGACACAGGACCGGGGTGTAACTTCACTTTCCTCTCCTGTCCTCCTGCTTTTGATGGAGGGAGCACTTTCTCACAGACCCCTCCATTCTGGAAACGCGGTAGCAAAGACTGGGAAGAGCCCCATCAAGGTCAGCTGCTTTCAGAGGTCCATAGCTGGAGAGACACGATGTTTACACTCAGGTCTTCATCCCTCTCCAGTTGCCCCATTTTTATTTTTTTTTCTTTGCCTGCTTCACTTTTGGTTCAATTCTTATTCTGAGGACCAAAAATGGACTCGAGATATTGAAGCAGTGGCTGCTTCCATTGATCACCTAGCTCCTATCCAGTAGTCTTTATCAGGTTTTTCCTTTCACACCAGAAAATCCATTTGGGAGCTGAAGAAATTTTTGAAAACTGAAAAGCCTCAGTTTTAGAAAGTAGTGTTTTCTCTTTGGAAGTCACAAAATTCCCAACCAGTTCTCTCTATAAAGTCGGGTTACCAGGGCCAGCAGGAGCTAGAGCTTCGGCACCCCAAGTATGGTTCTCACTGTTGTTCCTTCTCTCTAGAGGAAGAGTTGCAACAGCAGACCAAGGGTTTGGTTTTTCAGACAGCGGACGCCAAAGCTGTGACGGCTGGCATCATGTATGTCTTTCACATTTCAGCCAGCAATCATTTTCCTTATACCTTCAGTTACGAAAATAAGGAGTTTGATGACAATAATTTCTGAGAAGATGGGCAGGTAAAGTGGGGGTCAACTTTTTGGCTCAGACACAGAAAGGCTGTCCACATTTTGAAGCCCAGGTGCTAGTAGAGGTAGGATTTGTTCTTTCTCCTTCTGCCAATGCAGCTCTACAGCTTTATAATTTTCCTTCTGCTATATCCAGGTGATGCAATTACTGCTACAGATGCTATTTCAGGTTTTTATAACTTCAGACACACAGATTACCTCCCCAGTATCCTTCTATTGCTGTGTTTGTAAAGCAAATAAACAAACAAACAATAAGTTTAATAGTTGTACTTTCCACTCATTAGGTTTAACCTATTTCAGTAGAAGGACTGAGTGGAAAAAGAAAGGCAACAATGATTGCATGGCACTGTTCATATGCATATGGTGGAGGATTATATTTTGCTAAGCCTTCCAGGAAAATAAACCTCAGAAAAACAAGAATGCTTTATGGAGATATAAAGCTGTTCTGTCACCAATCAATGATATTTTGGCTTGATTTGATTTCTTCACTCCCTGTGTCCATCTCAAGTTGGATGTATTGTTCTGAGTAATCTTGCTTTTTTTGGACTCTTCTATTGATTTAGCTAAATTAATAGTACATCCACCAGAATATATGGTTTCCCCTGATATTTTTCTTTGTTTTGTTATTAAAATTGTACCTCATGTTTGATGTATCTATTCTAGGGTGATGGAAAGAAAAGAAAGGTGAAACCAAAAAATGTTTGGAGAAATTGTTGGGGTATGAGGAAGAATGAAAGAGAAATCAGGAACCATATTTTGCATGAGAAAATACTTCCAAGTGCACGCCACCAGCTGATCTCTCTGATATTTCTTTGCTTTGAATAGCAACTATTTGAAGATATTTAGCCAGAATTCACTTTCCTAATGGGAGAAGTAAAGAGACTGAAACAGCCCATTTAATTTCTGAATCATAATCAGATCTGGAGCGTCTGTTCTCTCCCTCTCTCCATTAACCAAGAGGAGCCTACAGTGGCTACACTCCTACTTTTGGCACCTCAGCTTAGAGGCTAAGGCAATCTGGAAGGCATCCCTGGAGTATGTTCCCTTTCTTATCTTCTTCCACTTGTACTTAAACAAACATACCTCCTGCAACTCCTGCAAAGCTCTAGAGGGAAGGGAGGCCCAGGACAGCTGGTCAGTATTCACGGATCACCTTCTCTGTCTCCAGGAGCAAATTATACTGACAGCAAGAGACCTGGTGAGAAAAGCTAAAGCTCAGGTAGAATTAAATCTAGCCAAGGAGATCAAGGGAAACAGAAAAAATTTCTATAGGTACCTTAATGATAAAAAGAACACTAGGGAAGGTGTGGGCTCCCTCAGAAAGGAAACAGGGGAGCTGGTGACAAGTGATATGGAGAAGGCCGAGGTTCTCAACAACTTCTTTTCCTCAGCCTTCACTGGCAAGGGCTCCAGCCACACTCCTGGAGTCACAGAAGACAATGGCAGGGGCTGGACAGAACTGCCCATCGCAAGTGAAGATCAGGTTCGTGACCATCTGATGAACCTGAAAGTGAATGAGTCCATGGGACCTGATGGGATACACCCACGGGTACTGAGGGAACTGGTGGATGAGGTTGCTAAACCGCTCCCTATTATATTGCAAGAGTCATGGCAGCCTGGTGAAGTCCCCACTGACTGTAAAAGGGGAAACATAATCCCCATTTTCAAAAAGGGAAAGAAGGAGGAACCAGGGAACTAGAGGCCAGTCAGTCTCACCTCCGTGCCTGGTAAGATTACGGAGCAGATCCTCCTGGAGGCACTGCTGAGGCAGAAGAATAACGAAGAGGTGATTGGGTACAATCAACATGGCTTCACCAAGGGCAAATCGTGCCTGACACACCTGGTGGCCTTCTATGAGAAGGTCACAACATCAATAGACAAGGGGAGAGCAACTGACGTCATTTACCTGGACCTGAGCAAAGCCTTTGACACTGTCCCGCATGACATCCTGGTCTCCAAGCTGATAAAATATGGGTTTGATGGACTGACAATTCAGTGGATAAAGAACTGGCTTGACGGCCACACCTAAAGAGTGGCTGTCAGTGGGTCCATGTCCAAGCGGAGGCCAGTGACAAGTGGAGTCCCTCAAGGATCAGTACTGGGACTGGTCTTGTTTAACATCTTCGTCAGCGACGTGGACAGTGGCATAGAGTGCACCCTCAGCAAGTTTGCCAATGACACCAAGCTGTGTGGGGCGGCTGGCAAGCTGGAGGGAAGGGATGCCATCCAGAGGGACCTTGACAGGCTGGAGAGGTGGGCCCATGCCAACCTCAGGAAGTTCAACAAGACCAAGTGCAGGGTCCTCCATCTGGGTCGGGGCAATCCCAAGCACCGATATGGGCTGGGCAGTGACTGGCTTGAGAGCAGCCCTGTAGAAAAGGACTTGGGGGTGCTGGTGGACGAGAGGCTCAACGTGAGCCCTCAGTGTGCACTAGCAGCCCAGAAAGCCAATCGTATCCTGGGCTGCATCAGGAGAAATGTGGCCAGCAGGTCGAGGGAGGTGATTCTCCCCCTCTACTCCACTCTCGTGAGATCCCACCTGGAGTACTGCGTCCAGTTCTGGAGCCCCTACTACAAGAGAGATATGGACGTGCTGGAACGGGTCCAGAGAAGGGCCACGAGGATGATCAGAGGGCTGGAGCACCTCTCCTATGAGGACAGACTGAGAGAGTTGGGGTTGTTCAGTCTGGAGAAAAGAAGACTCCGAGGAGACCTTCTAGTGTCCTACCAGTATCTTAAGGGGGCCTACAAGAAAGCTGGTGAGGGACTTTTTAGGATGTTGGGTAATGGTAGGACTAGAGGGAATGGATTAAAGCTAGAGATGGGACGATTCAGACTGGACGTTAGGAAGAAGTTCTTCCCCATGAGGGTGGTGAAACACTGGAACAGGATGCCCAGAGAGGTAGTGGAAGCCCCATCCCTGGAAGTTTTTAAGGCCAGGCTGGATGGGGCTCTGAGCAACCTGATCTAGTGGGAGGTGTCCCTGCCCATGGCAGGGGGGTTGGAACTGGGTGATCTTTAACGTCCCTTCCAACCCTAACAATTCTATGATTCTATGATTGTAACTGTACAAGCAAGACCACAAATGACTTAAATGTCCTGAAAATGAGATGTAACGAGGACATACTAAAAGTCCTGTTTAGCATCATTATCATTAGGAACTCAAATAGGTAAAACATTGCTAATTACACCACTCTGTCCTCAGCCTTCAAGCTGACTGGAAATTGGTATTCGAGGGTAAGGATTTGCTTGGAGATGGAAAAAAAAATTACCCCATATCAAATATCCTTCCCTTAGCTCATCCTTTATTTTTTCTAAGTAATTATCAACCTACCAGGGAGGAGACTGGCTTCTGCACTCCTATCCCACAGCCCAGAATGTCCTGTTCAGCCACTTTGACACAGACCTGCGTGCTTTCAATGATTAGGATATTAATATTTCACTGCAGAGGCCACAGGTCTGAGTTGATAGGTCGGATGACACTTGGTAAGGGAGGAGATTGGGAATGGCACAATAACCTGGAGGGATTTTGCCAGTCCTGATGGGGCAGGACATGAAACAGGAGGACAAGATATATACTCAAGCTGTTCAAGTATTTTCCAGAAGAAGGGTTCTCCACTGAAAAATGTTGATTCGAGATCACTAAACGTGCCTTGGGAATGTTTTAGTTTCACTCAACAATTTCACTTGCCTCAGGTGGCATTGGAGGTGAAATGTAGGCTTTCACAAAACAAGAAATTACTAAGTCACTGATCTGGCAAGGAACCAAGATCTGTGAGACCCAGGTATAAAGAGTAACCATGGCTGTACAGCAAAAATGTTATTTATACCCAAATCTCTACCTTATGGAGAGTGAAAAACAGTCTAACATCTCTAGACACAACACTTAAAAAATCCTGCTGTTTGGATGAATCAATCAACCGAATTACCACTAATAATATTAACACCCATATCTTTTTTTGATTTCTGGCATTTCTGGCAAGGTTTCATTGCATCAATTTAAAGCAAAAACAAGTGGAAAAGTAGAGTAGTGGCTCATTTTCTATTAAAGTCCTCTTTGTCTTGTAGCACAGATGGAGTTCATACGGATAGTTAACACTGCTGCAAAATATGAGAGATTTTTATGAATACGGCATCAAGTGATAGAAAATACCAGTTAAAATAATTACATGATCATATTTTTATATGGAAATTATTTTCCAGGCAAATGTCGCCTGTTTGGAGAAGTCGAAAACAACTCTAAATACATCCTTCTATATGTCATGGAACAAAACAATTTTAAAGTTTAAAACCCATTATTTTAGAAGAGCTATTTATTTCAAGTAGGTGGCAATTTTCTTCCCCTCCCCCAGCCCACAGATTTCAGTAGCTATTCACCTCTTGCAATTTTCATCTAGCCTGTTCTTTAGAAACCAATTGCAACCTTTAAAGTAGTCATCTATTTCCAATGGAAATCTTCACATCCTGCTCTATAAGCTGCTTTTTCAAAGTCTTAATAAATTGCCTCAGGTTGTAGAGTTAGTAATGACACTAAATAGTGGAGGGCTTTCATGAAATGTCCTAAACCTCAATTCTCTTCTCACCCTTTCTTTTGTCCACTCCTCCTTGCATTTTTGCAGAATTTCAACAATTGCTCAGTCAAGAGGAACAGATGCCTTTATTCTACTGCAACAGAATTTGGGAAATTTGCCAGATAAATGGGCATGAGGAGGGACATGTAAACAGGGTCAGCTGAAGTAGAATTGGGTCTCGAAAGAACAGTAAATACTTAGCTCTCGCAGAGTACTTCTGTTGGCAAGAATAATCTCTTCAGGGAGAGAAAGAAGAATTCAGAAGGTGACTTTATGTTACTGAATTTACCTCCTGCTGCTGCTTTACAATCAGCGTCTGCAGTGAATTGGAAAGCTTTGAAAGCTAGGTAGGGTATCACAACCCTGCAGCGTGCTCTGTAGGCACACACCTTGTAGAAGTCCTGGAGATGCGAGGTGGCCTCAAAGGATGGGAGATCAGGATTCCTAAACTCTTGAGTCTAACCAAGTGCCTGCTGAGACTCTGGAGCCGCTGGCTGGAAAATGTGGCTCAGGGCATTACTGGCTTCCCTGGTGAAGAGCCCCCAGCACAAACAGATAGATAGATAAAGAGGGGAGAATTCCTCAGGCTGCATTTGACTGCAAGTTTCTGCAAACCTAGTGCCCATAAGATGTCATGAAATGGACATTTGGGAATGCAGTATCATACGACGGAAAGTTGTACTAGGATGACTGTATCGTAGATCATAAGGGTATAGGGACGCCACAGCAGGTGTCCTGAAAAAAACATTGTGGTCATGTAGATAGTCAAGTGCTTAAAGGTATCCAATGTTGCCAGCCATTAAGAGGGCAAATGCAATCCTGAACACCTAAGCAGGGGAATTGTCAAATACAGCAGGGAAGCAAGGTTTCTTGGTGTGTTATGAAACCATTAGTGGAAGATGGCATCCCAGTGCTGGTTTCCACACTTCAAAAGGGGACGTGAGTGAACCAGAAAGCATTCAGCAAAGAATTACAAGCATGATTTAGAGTAGGAAAAACCTGTGTCACCATGAGAGATTTAAGGAGTTCAATCTATTTATCCAGGAGTAGATTAAGGGGTGGATTGATCATAGTCTACAAATATCTATGTTAGGAAGAGGCTTTTGAAAGTAGACAATTCTTAAGTTGAGTAGGGCAAGGCTTAATGAGATTTGGTAGTTTGAAACAAAGCTACAGTGAACTCAGAATAGGAATGTGGCATACATTTTTTCACTGTGAAGATAATTAACCATTGAAGCAGTTTAACTATGTATATGGAATACCTTCCTTCACCTGGAAATGAGGTAAAGATAAACTATTATTTAAATTCAATTAAGTGCTTGGTGCAGACACAACTACCAAGGTTTTGTGGTCTGGTGTTATGCACATCAGATTAGATGGCCATGATGGTCTTTTCTAAATTAGAATTCTTCCATTAATTATTTCTGTATCAAAGGCATACTTCTTTAGAAAGGGCAGGATTTACTCTGAAGACTGCAATTAAGAACACTACATTATCACATATTTAATTCTACTGGAACATAAATGAGCTATAAAATTTAAAAGGCTTTAAGAAATAAAACACTCTGCAGTTCTCAGGGCTTGCTATTTCTGCCTTGAATAGTCAATGTTCACAGATTCGTCCTCCCATTTTTTAGCCACCATCAGACATCTAACCTTACTACAGAGTTTTGTCTTCAGGAGCAATAGTATGGGAAACCATCCTTCTTTTCCTGTGCCATGCTCTGGGATCAAACCCCCATCCCCTCTGAGCTGAGGGGACAGAAGGAGTCTTGGAAAGCAAGGCAAGATTATTAGGGCATGCTCTGGTATTTTTTATTTGTTTTCTTGTTTTAAAGCAGCCTTTTAAAGAACCTCATGAGTAACACAGAGAAATAACTACATTGCCATCTTCCATGCCAACTTGTCCATAAGGATGCTAGTCACATGACTGACAAAATTCATTGATAAAACCCTCATACGGTTGTAGGAGAGATTAAAAGACTCAAATGCATGCAGTTGACAGATCATTAATGGTATGAGGAATAAATGGAGGTTTTGTATGCGAGCTCTGCATCGCTGCTGTAACTGTACAGAGCTGAGGAAAAGCAAATCATGAGATTAGAAAGCAATGCTTATCCATAGGTGATGGAGATGCTCATCATCAGTCAGGATCCTTCAGGGCACAACAGGCCACTGAGATCAGCTGAAGTAAGTAGACAGGGACTAGTATTTCTGAAACAGAAACCTGTGCTTGCTAAAGGAATTACCCACGTCATCAACAGCTTGACAAGTCTGCTGTCATTCAAGCAATATTGGAGTGAGCCATGAGAGATGTTGTGGGTTTATTGTTTCCTACACCAGGGAATACACTACTCAATATCAAGTCAACCCACCACCAGATCTGTGCCAACTTCAGAGCATTCAGTGCTTGTCTAGGTTTTTCCACGCAAGATTAATGGAATCTAAGGAAAATCTGCAGGTGTTCCTGTCACTCTCAGGCACCTCCCTGTAAATACTTCTTCCCCTAATATTGCCCCAAGAGAAGTGGAGTGTAGAAAATGTGCGAAGCTTTAAGAAGATCCTGCAAATCTTAAGAAGTTCTTGTTATAGCAGAGCAGTGGGCCTCACTGCAGTACCAAAAATCCTGAAAGGTCTGTGTGAACAGACAAGTGCCACAGGCTGCTTTCAAACCTGCTGAAATTCTTTGGACCTACCAAAAAATATTGAATTAAGGTGAATTAGTGTGTTTTAACAAAATTAAGGACTCCATAAACAGAAAGGTACAGAATTCCAAAAGGTTATACAGATTTAAAAACTAGATCCCCCCTACCAAAAGTGAAGCTATTTGGGTCACCAATATTTTAAAATCAACCAGCATGCTCCAATTGTAACCAGTTAAAATGTGGGATGAGAAGCAGACAAATGAAGAAAACAATGACGAAAGGAAGGCTCATATGTTCAACATTTTTCTTCCTTTAGGAGGTGTAACACTCTTATAAAGTTTGTTTTTTGTAAAATGAATGCTTTAGGAGAACCATCCCCCTACACCATAGAGGAAACAATCTGGTGCCATCAGACTCATAGAGTATATAATTTCCTTTGGATTAGGATATTTTCTTTAGGTAAATTGGTCTCTGAGACAATATGCAGACATTCTTCTTTTTTCCCTAAGCAGCTTTGCAAACCTTTGTCTCTGAGCTGTTTGTATTTGTCGTGGTTCTGACCTCCTGCCATGGGTTGAACTTCTGTCTGGAACAGACAGAGTCTGTGTGCCACAAAACCAGCAGACAAAACCATTTGGGGCTTGTGTGGCTGAATGACTCAGTACCCAAAAGTCTGCTTATCGCTGTAATTGGAGTGAAGGCAACTTTTTCTCCCCCAAGTTTATGAGAACGGATTCTCATGAGGTCTTACAGAAAGCTGTGGTGCATTCTTGATTCTTACTGGGCATCTAAGAGCAAATAAACCACACTTGATTTTCCTAAAATAAGTAATTATCATAAATTAAGTAACTTACGGTCACAAAACTACAGCAGAACAGAGATATGGGTGACCCATGGATTCTGGACATATCTCCTGGCTCTGAGACATGGTGAGTCCCATGCACCGTCCATTGTAAAATTAGTAGGATAAAGGCCCATAAATCTAAACCATCCTCAGGTGAGAATAGATCTCCTTATCCAGGAGTGAAACAAAACTACAGCTTGAAGGTTGTGGTAACACTGTTATTTATCCTTAATTTCAGCCCTTTTTACATTCTTCTGGTACAGCTTCTCTGAGAACATCTTTCATTTTAAAGATGTAAAAAAAAGAGATTATATTCCTGCCCATCCCATCCTGTCCCCACCCCACCAAACCCTCAAGGAACACAGTCTTCCAGTCCACATGATTCAGGCTTGGTAAATTGGTGTTTCCAATGGGAAATAAATTGGTTACTTGACAAGTTCCCAACTGGTTCTAACAAGAAGTGTCAAAGGTCACCATATGATGAAAACTTGCTTTCTGTTAAAGCATTTCCCCTTCCACAGAGGTATCTCTGGACGCCTATTCTTGCCTTTCAGTCGTTCTTCCGCTTGCTGACATCAAAACCTCCCCTAAGGAAACACCTGCCTGAGCTGTCAAAGGCAGTGGGAACTTTCTCATGGCGCTATGGGAGAGTTTGGACAGGGAAGGAGATGTGAGGTCTTTTCATAAGTTTTTGGGCTTTCTCTTCCTCCCCCTGCCCTGCACTGGGGCCAAGGTCTTGGAAGACAAAGAGCCCAGCTTGAGTGAGACATTTTGCAACTCATCTGCAGCTGCCAGCAATAAAAACTCCATGGACATCTTCACCCAAAAGGCATCTGTGAGGGATGCAAGGAAATTAGCAAGGAAGGGAGCCACAGAGCGGACACAGCCATCAGCCTGTTACTTTCCATGAGGATCACCACAGGATCAGCTCATTCACATGCTATGCAGTGTATCCACATAGGTGCAGGAATGAGGCAAGCTCTGTTCCAATAATGTGCTTAATGATAGTCAAGATAAACAAGTGGCATCAAGGAAATTATTACAAAGTTTCTCAAAGGCGCAAAGGATGGTGAAGTGATAAATTTCCACTGAAATTCAATGGAAGCCAGACATTAGTTTTTGTTCATCCTTTTGAAATTTTCCCTAGTCTTTGAGATCCTTGTGGACATGATAATTCTTTCCTCCTTTATCAAGGGAAATTGAGTAGGTGATTCATTGAAAAGGGTAGGAACATAAGAGACAAAAGTGAAGTCATTAAGGAGAGGAAAGAGATCATTTAGACTATAGGCTATATGTGTCCATGCGTATATGCGTTGCGCACTGCAGGAAATAGCGGATGACACTGTCAGATACTAAAATGAAACATAAGGAAGTAGTTTTTACAGAGTGCACCAACAAATTGTGGACCTTGTGGCCAAAAAGTATGATGAATGCTAGAATATGAAGTGACCTAACCACTTATGCTCTTAGTCCTAAAACTTCTTTCATTGAAGTTTGGGCTCAAGAACTGTTTTGTTTTCAATATCATGATACTGTGTGTTTTGGGGAAAGCACCAAAAGAGTTTCTTTTCTACCTTAGTTACTCTAATGATTTTGAGACACAATTGAGAACTAAATCTTTTTGCTTGGACTGAGGTCCTTGAGAGGACTGCCCATGTTCTGCTTACCCACCTCAATACTAGACTGTAGGACAGAAAATAAACAGCCAAGCTCACCCAACATGATGAGTCCATAGAGCAAGTATTTGCAGTATGATTTCTCCACATCTAGGAAGCTGACCTGCAAGGCTTTCACATCTGCTACTGCTCAGCAATATATTAGTTATCTCCCCATCATCTATGCTTTGACCTTGCTGATGACTTCTCAGATGGATCTTTTGTCAATTCAGACTCTGGTACATACTTTTCTGGAGGCTTTTTCTTCCAGTATTGTCCTTTTTACTGAAAACCGTGTCTTGTGTCTAACACAAAGAAAATTCCAATGCTTTACATAGATTCTTTGATAATGTTGGCAGAAGAACTAATGACTCTTCTACATGCTTAAATTGAGAATACACACAGTGTGACCTCCTGTAAAATCAGTTTTCCATGAAGCAACTGAACTCTGAAGATAAAATTACCAGCTCAGGCTCAATGTCCTTCTTTGCTCTCTATCCATGTCTCCCCAGCTCTGTTTTTTTTTTTCCCTGCTAGTCTCTTCTAGCTGATTCTCTCTGTTTCTGCAGTACTCCACTTAGTCATGAAAAGGTCGGGTTCTTTAGTTTTTGCTGGTGAAATTCTCTGGAGGTCAGTGAGATGACACCAATTTATACCAACATAACTGATATCACAAAGGGACCATAACGCTCTTTTTCAGCATAAGCTCATGTCAGAGTTGTGCTTTCTTCTTCAGTATCTCACTTTTGCTCCATGTGGCATCTTTCCTATCTGAAAATACCTCCTAACTGAGCTGTTTCTTCACAAGAGTACATGGAGAAAGAATCTTGCAAGTCTAGTAATAAACTAGAAAATTTCCATGTCTTCCCATGATTTGGGATCATTTGAAAAAGTATATAGGTCAAGCTATTAGCTCAAATTGGAAAGTAATACCTTTTTAAAAAGTCTTTTCATTCAAATTGATAAATTATCAAGAAATTCATAGTTATTGATAAATCTTACTAAAAATCAAAATTCTAGAAAATAAGGCATAGGATGAATTACTTCATCGCAGAGAAATAACTTCAAATAAATAGTTTTCACTCCTAAACCTCAGCTTGCTTTCTCAGTATAAAACTTTTCCTTAAAATCTGGTCCCTGTCTAAGCATTTCAATATTATGGAGTTCTTGCGATGCATTCTGCTTATTAGCATTTCTTGATTTTGAGTATTCTGTAAGTTTTTAACTATGCGTTTTTAGCTTTTCTTCCAGTCACGACATTTATTCAAACCCATTTTCTGAAGACAAACTGCCAGAAACTGCCAGAGAACTATCTTTTATACAGTTTCTTTAGAGCTTCAATCACCAATGCAAACAACTGGTTTTCAAGAAGGATGTGATTATGCAACACATGAACTGTAAAACAATCCAGAAAAATGTGACATTGTAAAAATCCAGTAATTTTTTTTAATATGGCTAAGAATTTCACCATAATTTTTCTTGGAAAAATAACTGTGTTCTTCCCATTATAGACGAAAATAGATATAATTTTCTCTCTATTTGCACTGCTGTGGTCAGCACTTTTAATACTTTGCAGTGACAACTGTAGAAAACCTTGAAAATTCTGGGAGTTTTTCAGCTCTAAAGTTCTGCACAACTCTCTGAAGGCTGCTGACTTCTTGGCAACCCTGCGGGCTTATGATGAGTCTTGACAGGTAGGTCATGTAGGACTCTGAGGAGTATGTTTCCACGAGTTGACCTACAGAGTCCAGCATTGGCGCATGATGCTCAAGAAGTTTCAGATCCTTTGTGAAAGTACCACAGAACAGCCTGTACTTAACACCCATCAACCAGTCATAAAACTGATAAAATTCTGTCCTCAATCTGAGTCTTGACACTTTCTGAAAATCATAGAATCATAGAATTGTTTTCGTTGGAAGGGGCTTTTAAGATCATCAAGTCCAACTGTTAACCTAACACTGCCAATTCCACCACAAAACCATGTCCCACAGCCTCACGTCTACACATCTTTTAAATACCTCCAGGGACGGTGACTCCACCACTTCCCTGGGCAGCCTGTTCCAATGCTTGACAACCCTTTCAGTGAAGAAATATTTTCCAATATCCAATCTAAACCTCCCATGGTGCAACTTGAGGTTCTTTCCTCTTGGTCTGTTGCCTGTTATTTGGGAGAAGAGACCAACACGCACCTCGCTACACCCTTCTTTCACCTCAGCAATATCAGCACGGTCATCTGAGTCTAAAAAAAAAACTTCAACCAATCTCCTTTTGGAAAGAACTAGCTTTCCACGCTTAGGATAGGGTCTGGGTTTGGTGATATTGGAGTTTCACATATGTATTTTTTGGAGGTTTTATCTGATAAGAGAGGAAAGCCACGCAGCTGCTTGATGTTATGACATTTCTTCCATTTGTACTGGGAACAGAAAGTGGATGTCTTTCATGTCCAGATGCTACTCATCACTATCAGAAAAATACAATCAGAATTAGCCTAATTGCTGTTCTCATCAAAAAGGCCACAGTTGAATGAGGGACAAAATTGCTGAGGGTGGTTTGCCTTGCCATTTGTGCACAAAAAGTACAGTTTTCTTATTTGTTTCTGAGATATACTTGACCAGAGAGGATAGGTAGGAATTCTGCTGCCAAATAAAATTGTTAAGGTTGTTTCCTTATATTTAAAGAAGAAAAAAAAACATCTTTAAGGAACATGTATTTTTGTATATCTCACTGGTCATGGAATTGCAACCACTACTATACACATAAGTAGACAGGCAGAGAGGAAGAACTGTGTTCTGCTCTCATTACCATACAATATAGCCTGAAGTCTCATATGAGGATTTTATAGCTGAATGATCTAAACTGTAGTTCTCCCTTCAGTTTCCCACACAGCAGAAACCCTCTTTCCCAGCTAATTCTCCTGTTTAAGGCATGGATACCTTGCAGTCCCCTTAGGCACAGTTTCTGAAGAAACGAGGTGCATGAACAATGACTACTGTACTAGAAACACTCCTTCATCAGTCTGGTGAACGTATTCAACAGATAAAGAACTTAACTCCAGTGTACCTCCTACAAGTGAATTCATGTTTGATCAGTTCCTTCACCTGTTGTTAGAGCCAAATGGTGATGAAAAGGCAAAGAAAAATGAGGAGCTCTTGCAAATGACTCACCTGCTGTAAGCTAAGAAGAGTCTAACAAACCAAAGGTATCCGATGCATAGCTGACCCCAGGTGGATTCATCTTCAACCTTGAGCATTATGTACCTTAGTTTTATCTTTGTCACTAGTGCCCACACAATAAGAGTGGGAACCAAGAAATCAGCATCCTTATGAAATGTAATAATTATATGAAGCAAGTGTGAGCCAGCTGTCTGTGGACCCTTCAGGAAAACTTCTGAGGCTAAACTGCTGGTTTTGTTTCAGGCACAAAGGAGGGCTAAAAAAAATTGTCTTATTTTCCCTATACATATTGATATGCTTAATAAATAGAACCTATCTTTAGTGATATTAGCTGATATTATTTCTTCCTCCAAATCTGATCACTAATAAAGAGAATTTTGAGTATTGCAACAGAAGCAACGTATGAAGGATGAAGGTCCCAAAAAAAAAGGTGAGTTGAGTTTGTGTATTTAAATCCCCTAAGTTTTCTGCAGATCATAAGCAGAGAAATTAGCAAAGGTTCATGTAGACTATAGAAAAAAAAAAATACTCCAAAAGATCCATGAACTTGTGCATGAAATCCACTCTATTTATTCAGCCAATGGTTTGTGAGTAGTGGTGAGGAAGGCGCTCTTCATAAGGAAACCACAAAGTCAACGTTTAATGTTCACAAATTGTATCCAGAAACCTACCTCTCAGGAGATATAAAACATTGGGAGAGGTCTATATGATAAATCTGTGAAATTAAGTCATCTAATCTGACATTTTGCATAATAAAAGGTGGAAAATACCACCTCATTATGCCTAGACTAAACAAAATCTTTTGCTTGACCAAAGCATTTCCAGTAAAGCACTTGATCTTGATTTGAAGTTCTCCAGCAAAAATTCATCTGGCTGAATATTGCCATCTGCAATTTGTATGTCTACTTCTCAGCTAATCACCCTGTTCTCCCTTGAAAGTTATGTCTGAAAATAGGTAAATATAGGGAAAAGAGTATCTACAGTAAACATTTAAAACAGGTTACAGAAGTGGTGCCTATTTCCTAACACTGCCCATTTCAAGCCAACTGTGTCTTTCTAACAAGTCCCGTAAGTTTTGATTCGGGTGTGGTGGTTATGAGAACCTATAGTACAATGAAACACCATTTTAAAAAATAACCAGGTGGGGTCAAGACCATACATTATTTCAACTAATCATCTTACCAATTAAGGCTAGGAAGGGTGGTGAGACACTGGCCTAGGTTGCCCAGAGAGGTGGGAGCTGCCCCATCCCTGGAAACATTCCAGGCCAGGCTGGACGGGGCTCTGAACAATCCGGTCTAGTTGAAGATGTCCCTGCTCATGGCAGGGGGGTTGGACTAGATGGCCTTGAAAGGTCCCTTTCAACCCAAACTATTCCAAGACTGTATGATTCTATTTGCTTGTTCTACTGTTTCATTTTGTAAACTCACTTACAAAACTCTTTTCCGATCTGGGCGTTTAAGTCAATTTGGCTAAAAAAAGCCCTATAGTAACATTAAGTATGAGCGATACACTAAAGATGGAAGCTTTCTGAATATTATTTCTTCTGGAAAAAAAAAATAATGTTCCTACTCATACATATGAGCTGGAGTTTACCTATGATGTAACTATTGTATAAAAATTACTGGAGTAATTTACACAGATCACTAATTCCTCACACATACTAATCTTTCCCTCTGAAACTATAAATTAGAAACATATTTAAATTCCTGTATTTTCTTTAAAATGTGGGTGCGCAGGGAGGACTTTAAATGCATAAGAAGCCTTTCAACTGGTCTATTGAAAGACCAGGTGTGCAGCCTGCAAATTTCCCCTAAAAAAATATAACTAAAACTGGGAGCGAAGAATTAGAATGTGGCTCTGGCTTTAGAAGTTCCTTTAAAAAAAAAAAAAAAGAAGAAAAGTAAGCTTTATTTCCCACAAATGATTCGATAGTTAAAATTCACATTTCATTTACAGCGCAATAATATGTTATACGCACACACAGACACAGCCTGTCATTTTACATATGGGTTTTGTGAGGTTACAAAGGCAATAAAAAAACCAACCCACGGTTTCCCTGAGAAGGCAGCAGCGCTCCTTGCAAAGTTGCCTCTCGCCTAGCACTGCAGTCATGAAGAATGGTGCTCGGATTATGTCGTGTTGATGGTTAATTTCAAATCTAGGAGTTGATTAACTTTGACTCATAGCATAAAAGGCCACGACCAATTATTATTTGGAAAAAATCCTGCTGTTTAGCCAAAGACCGTACCAAGCAATCCTGTACTTGATGTGCTTGTGATAAACGTTCACATGACAAGGTTATTTGGTGTACAGCGGCTGGAGGGGTTGCCATAGCAACCCGCGCACGATGCCCATAAATCTGATGTGTAGTTATCCTCGCTGTGTATGCAAAAAAACACAAAGCCAACTCAAGCAGTTTAATTTACAGCATTGACTGTCTCAAAAAAAAAAATAGAAAGAGGAATAATGAGTTCTAAGGTAATAGACTTCTTTGGATTATATTCCTTTGCAAGGAGAGTACTCCAAGAGCTGAGACAACCTCTTCAAAGCCAAAAAGACTTTTAAGAGAATCATTATGGTAGGAAGTGCAGGTCATCATTAATACTGAGAAAGAAAAAAAAGAGCTCTCTTGAAAATCTCTGCTCAAGTATATCGATTGTTTTCTGTTACTCGTGCAAACAGCTGACTGTAAGTGAAACAACCCCAAAAGTCCTCTTTTTTATTTTGCTCTTTTTTGTTCCAGAAATTGTGAGATGAAACCTTGAATCACCTGTCAAGTAGGTCACAACAAAATGCCCCCCTTTTCATAAAAAGTCATCAGGATAAGAAGAATCTATCTTTCTCTACCGTTCTGTCTCATTCACAGACAGAATAAAAATGAAGAGAAAGGCAAAAAGACCACTCATTTCTGGTGGGTAAAAAAGGTTGGTCTGGCGATGATAAAGACAGTGGGTGAAGAAGAATGACACCAGGGCTGTTTAGGAACCAAGTCATCAAAACCTTCTGTTTGGCCAGGTTGCTTAAATTGTATGCCTTGGCCTCCCTATCTGTATAGCAGGGATGCCTTATTTCCATTCTCAGGAATAGCTTATCACCCCCTTTAGAAAGAAAAGATGGCTGGAAGAACGGAGAATTTAGAGTAAAACCACTTGCAGAGAGTAAGAGAGGAGCTCTGGACCATTCCCACCAGCCCTGGTAGAAATCCGCTCCTACTGGTGCCCCTCTAACCCATAAGAGGCTATACCTGCACGAAATACATGGGCACCAAGTAACAACAGCAACAGCTTTGTCTTGTATCTGCACTGCTGCAAACCACCTACCTGTGAAATGGGGTGTGATGAGTGCCTAATGCCTCCAAAGCTTTTAGGACTCTCCTCTGGAGGATGCAGATATTTATTATTACTTCCAGACGCATAAATATTAAGAAGTCAAGGACTCTGGTCATAACCAAACCAAGAAGTCCCATGTGCAGAACAAGAGGGCATACTGTTCAGGATAACCTTCCTGCTCCAATGGCCAGGCCTTTTGCAAGGAGCTGCTTCAAAGAAGACAAAAGATACTTCTAAATATGCAAAAGATTTCCCCAAGTTTTCTAGCGTGTGAGACTGACATGACATAACATATCATTTATCTGCCAGGGATGACTGCAGCTATTTTCGTCCAGAAATGCTGTTCTGTGGCTTCTTGACATAGAAATAAATATCTAGCTACACAGATAAACTCAAAAGCATAGTGTAAATTACAAAAGGAGGAATAAAAGGCACAACCTCAGTGGCAAGAAATGGGATGTCCTGACATGGGCACTTGTGGAAGGTGATTCATCCCAGCCTCAACACAGTCCGATGATCACTGTCTGGAAAAGCTTATTCCTGTCTGTTGGAACTCAGAGATGTTGGGTTGATTACTTCAAATTTAGATATCAAAAGATCTAAAGAGGACTAATCTAAGCTAACCATAGGTGTCTACAGTGCAGATGTCTACATGTGAGCCAGTTATCTAGTATCCCACTATGCTCAGGGAGACTTAGGTGAGGCAGCTAATAGGTATTAGGGCAAAATCAATTTCATTCTTAAGTAGACTCTTGGTTAGATGAATTGCTTCCTAATTTCCATTTACTTTTATTTTTTGTTGATAAGAGAAGTCTAGAGGACTAGTTCATGTGTAGACCCTTTCAACATGGACCCTTTCCCTAAGCTAGGTAAAACTGACCTCTCATGAAAATCCTTTCTTTTCTCACCCAGCATTGAAGCCTCAGTGACATCTGTGTCTCACATATTCCTGCCTTCAGGTAACTGCTTTCTCAAGGATTCCTTCTTCCAAAAACGCTAATTTTGCAACACTACCCTTTAAAATGCCAACTTGCTGTGTTGCCATAATTTTAGTGAAACCGGGTGTTCCCACAGGGACTGTCAGTTTATATTGAGAAAACCTTCTATTTTGCCCCTACCGACAACTTTTAGAGAAAAAAAAAACAGAAAGTCTCAGTGCATGTGGCCTCACACAGTGTAATAAAATGTGTCCTGTCCCCAGGAGTGCGATCCAGCTTTGTTTAACTTCATATATCCACCACATAAATGGCAAAACCCAAGCTGGTGATCCTGGGCTCCCTTTGTAGTCAACGGGGCGGTGGGGAAGGGTGGGTGGGTGGAAAAAACACTTTTGGGGCACGATTCATCCAACTGATTTTAGATCTATTTCAGGATGAGATGAATCACATCCTGAAAGATCTCTACAGGGAGCCCGGAGTGACTAAGGCAGAAGTAAACACCTACATGACAGACACAATCAAGAGACAATGGCTTCAATGCATAGCGTGCCATAGCAACCGTACGGAGGATGAACAAGATTTTTGCCTGTCCTTATAGCCTAATGACACAGCAATCAAGTGAGCAGTTGCGCACTTCCAGACAGGTTTTATGCAGAACACAGAGTCAGAACACAGTGGTCAAGCTCTTCTGCTCTCTTCTCTCCTGAGAAGCTGGAAAGACATAGTGTGAACCAGCGCTTCCTGCACAGAGCCCGTAGGACATGGACTGCTGCATCTTCTGAAGGGTTTCTGCTGAAACAAGTAGTGGCTATTTTGTTATTCTGTCTTTTTCTCCCTCTCAAGGGAAAAGTAAATGCTTGGTATGTGGCAACGGGGACCCTTGAAGCAAGGGGAAGCAAGAAGAAAGCGCTGTGGTTTCTCACATCCTTTATTTCTGCGTGGCAAGAGGGAGAAATGGCCCAGTTGTGTGACCAGAGGGAATTTGTTTTGAAAAAGGCTCTGCTGTGAAACTGCCAGGCAGCTGAAAGGAGGTTTTTCAAGACAGTGATCCCACTTGGTGTCACGGAGGCTGGGAGTGGAGCTGCTCCGGTCAGTGCAGAGGTCTCATGTTTTAAACCTCGATGACAGAGGATGCTGGTGCTTACTGAATTTCTTCTCTCTGCTGGCCCTGCGGAGGTGAAAGGTGAGCTTAAAGAGAGGCCCACAGGAGGCCACTGAGGGAAGATGTTAGCAAGAAACATCTTTCTTTCACTTTCTAGCCAAAGACTATTGACTACATCGGTCCATATTTTATCATCAAAGGGTAGCTCAGAAAAAGCTACAGATGAAGGAAAGAAGCATGTTAAATTTAACATGAGGCATGTTAAAAAACTACCAGATGAATAAGAGAAGCATCTTAAAACAATAAAATACAGGATGTCTGGACCAACAACACATACCACTGAGAGTTCTCCAAGTTCCTGTTTGGTGATCTGAAAATATCAATGATTTATAGGTTTGACTTTTTTTTTTAATAAGACATTAAAGTTTATTACCTCACTTTACAATTATCCTCAATAATTCTAGAACAAAGCAAGCTAAAGGAAAACCCAGAGTTACCCTCTTCCAGTGAAACGATGGGGGAACTAAAGAAAGATTGGAGGCAGACAGCTTTTCATACTGTTTTCTTAAAGTATCTGAAGAAATACAATCAGATGGCAGCTTCGCTCGTTTTTTTTTTATGAGCCACTGATATATGCAGAAGAGAATGTAAATCTACCAGTCACTGAGACCATGACAGAAATGTGAAACTGATGTTAGATGTAAAACTGAGAGAAAGAGCCTTTTTGGGCAAGCACCGTTGTTTGTAATGGTCAGACATCTCCATGTAATCCTTTCCATTAGGGAGGATAGTTATATCTTGGTTGATATCCCCGTGGCACCAAAGTCAAAGGAAATGTAATTACTTCTGGTAGGATCATTTTTGTTTTACGTCTTTATGTTTGGGTATATTCCCTCTAATCTGAAAAGCCTTCCACTACATGTTCTGCAAACTCGACTCCAGCTACAGGCACATGGATGGATTAACCTCTCGCAAATCAAGCTGCCCTGCCTTTAAAAAGCTGCAAACAGATGTCACAATCTCCAGAAGAGCCTTGGCCCGGCCCCAGGAATGGCAAATTTACCCCCCTCCCTGGATGAGTCAGGGGCAATTTTCCCATGCGTTTTGCTGCCTGCTTTTCAACTCCCTGGCTGCTGGTTTCTCACGCTCCCGGACACACAGGCACAGGTTTGTGCCCAGCTGCCACCCTGCAACATGCTCCGGGTCTATGCCTCGAGCTTTGCCTCTCTGCCCGTGTGTCCGCAGCCTCAGGGATTGCTTTGACTGGGACTGAGCTGCCCCCTTCCCTGGGCTGGGTTAGACTATTGCAGACACGCAGACACACAAAAAAAAGCAATGGAAAATACAGGGAAATATTTATTTTTTTTTTTTTTGTCCAGTCGTTCATTGAAGTGTGATGTGAATGGTGCAGAAAAGAGGCATTACACAAAGCGCCACGGGCTCGCCAATGATCATAAATAGGAAAGGCTTCTGAATGATGCCGCTGCTGTCAAAACAACACTCGCTACCTGTGTCCTATTGAACAGCGGCACCGCGGTGAAAAAATCCAAATATTAAATCATACCGGTATTTTCTTTTTGCAGCGTTTTGATGTTACCCATCCGTATAATAGCTAGGCCCAGTTTATGAGTTAGTGATTATTATCTAAGTGAAAACGGCTACGGGCACAACAGGGAAAGCCATGAAATGGAGAGCAAACAAGCAAAGTAAAACTGAACATCTATTGACTGATCAATGAGGTGCGTGTGGTCCTTCAGGAAAACAAAGGAGGATTTAAGTCCGTAAATAAGACTGAAGAAAAACAAGAGAGCTTTGCAGAGGGTATCTCACGAAACAGCAGTGGCACCCACCCCGAGTGCTTCACAAGATCCAGGAGAAGTGCTCCGTGCCCCTTCGCTCCCGCTGAGACTTGCAATTGCTTCTGTGGGGCGTGAGACTTTTTCCCGGCCGTTTCCCGTGAGCAAATGTGTTCTTGCATGAGTTGAGGCGGAAAGCAAGAGTTAGGCTCACGCTAACTCGAGTCTTTGCGCTGGAAGCTGCATGGGATCACGCTGCTTAGCACAGCGGGGGAACAGGATCAGCAGGATCGCCTCCGCCTGAGTTCTGACACGGCGACAGTCACACAAGACAGACATGAATCTGACTGCCACCTCCACAGCGAGGACACTTGTTTAGCCTGAATCTGGCAAGATAAAATTAAACTGCACCCAGCTAATAAATCTTAAAGAAGCTTAATTTTTATTTTTATTTTTTTAAATGAATGATGCCTTGGGCAAGGATGAGTAGTCCAGAAGGAAACAGGTTTATAATTTTTTTTTTTTTTAAATTCTATAATCCACCTTATCTGCTGTGTTTCCTCAATTATTACTGCCTCTGAAATATTCGGATCCGTATCAGTTACATGAGGCCCGGTCCACGATGAGCTGTGCTCAGCTCGTTGGGGAAACGAAACAGGAGCGTGCAGCTTCCAGGGCCATTAAAGCTAAACAACCCAGCTTGATTTCTAAACACTCAGAGACACTTATCGGTTCAAAAGCATTAAAAAGATAAAATAACAAATGTTATGTTGAATCCTGATTTTGAAGGAATCACACTCTGCTTCTGGACCTCCTAGCCTGAATTCGTCTCACCTGACTTCAGGTCTCAGTGAACGTGTCTCTCTGAATGGAAAGGTTAAATTTATTTATGATAAATTATTCACTCGGGGTCAGTTATTACTATTCTACCGAATGCAAGTCTCAAAAGATTGAATGATATTCCTTAATGGATGGAAATTAACAATTGAAAATGTAGGATGGGTATCAGGGTAAATTTCATAGGGGTAAAAAGTGCACCCTGGAAAGCATCTTTTGCTTATGGGCATAAAAGTGGGTAACATTTCTTGGTCCGTCTTCAAGTTTGGTTGGATAAAGTGCTAAAAAATGCGGTGAAAGGAGTAATATTTGACCAACCTGTAGATTACTGGCCTTGAATAACTTAATGAGTTTTCAGCATCTATAATTTTGACAGTACCTCAATGATGCATCTTTCAACAGAAGTCACAAGATACTTGAGTATAACTAGGATAAAACGTACCAAAATGCATTTACTTTGCTTTATTCTTACACACCATGAGAGGAAGAGCAGTTCAGAAACAACTCTGACATGATTCTTCCAGTAACACCCTATTGTTGCTAGAAAACCTTAGCTCCAGAAAGGTTTAGGACTGTTCCTTGGGCAGACTTAATAACCCTGCTGATTCTGACCCTCAGGAACACACAGTGACAAAAGATCTGTCAGATATATTGGGCCACAGCCACTGAACGCCTTAAAAATAAGCAGTAAAACCTTGAAATCAATAGAGAATTTTACAGGGAGTTGGTGTAAAGATTGTAAAATAGGAGTGATGTGTTCACCTACGTGCTGGTGGTTTTTCAGAGATGTGCTCTACCCTGTGGTGTCTGTGGTGCCATTAATGCTAATGGGAGTCACACGCCAGCAAGGGTAGAAGGGGGTCAGAGAGAGGTCAAGGGACAGGAGGGCTCATGTACCGGGAGCTGGATTTGGAATCCAGCTGCATAGGTGTAAATGGAGACGTGAAGTGACTTTTCCATATCTGTGCCTGTGTAAGTGTGAGGAGGTTTTGAATAGACGTTTAAAATGCCATAATATATTTAAATATATATACATTTTCTCAGTTTGTTATAGACAGATTACACTAGATAATGATTCCATAGATGCACAATATTTATATGACGCACTCCTTATTTCTATTTGTATATGCGTCTATGCCCTCTTATGTTTGTCATATCCATATTTTACAAGTTTACTATTTTATATCTATTGGTACAGTGTTTCTTTATTTCCTATATGGGCATGGGTGTGTGTTTATTACGGGTACACTTGGAGATGACTTTTTGGAGCTGCATGCTCTTTAGACACACTGGCTTGTATTCTGATGCCCTCAGTTGGTGAGCGGTTCCCCCGGACTTTACTTCCATGGGAAGGTTAAAAGTGCCCTTGGCTTTGTTACTCCTCCAAATATCCCTCTGAAGACCTAAGTTGGAGGACCCTGCTCTGTTATTGAGTCTGTAACATTTTTGTGAGCAGGCTGTGGGGTTTGCAAAGTTGCAGAACTCTTTGCTGCACCCAGAAGGCCGCACTGTGGAGTCGAGGGGCAACATTCCCTTATTGCTCTGGAGATTGGAGCGGGATCTTTGTCCCATAGAATTGAGGGAGATTATTCACTTTATACTAGGTAGTAAAAAGAGCAGATTCTTGCCGAAGATATTTGCCACCCAGTAAGAAGTTAGAATAAACCTACTTATACAAAATGAACTCCTTTGTCATATGCAAAAACTGTTCTTCCTTCATCACATGCAAAAATTATTCTTCCAAAATCAAAAATGCCTATGCCTTGTCACAAAATGCCCATTTGAATCATCAACTTGTTATCCCTTGTAAATAAATTAATCAAGCAATAGCAAGGTAATACTCCGAAAGTGAAGCCAAAGAAACGTGTCCTTCTATACCGGAGCAAGGGGTGGTCAGTTCACCTAATGAATCATCAGGGGGAGCGCGCTGCAGAATCTCCCAAGCAGTGAATGGTGCGCGTATCCTCTCTACCCCTGCGCAGCACACCCTTTTGAGGAAAAACAGTGTGTCCTCTGCTATGGACAAATGCTTTCCTCTGTGGCCTGTAAAGACACTTTCAGCTGAAGGAGAGGCACCTTCACCTTTCAGAGTACTCCTGCAAGGGGAGCCAGATCCGTCGCGGTGTGAAGTAGTAATTAAAAATACCTTTCACTCTCTTGTCTCTTTAGAAATTACAAAGGCACCGGAATTTTATGAAGAAGAGTCAGCCTGTGAAGACTGAAAACTCTTTGGGGAAGGGACCAGCTTCTTTTGAACACGTGATGCAACTGAGCAAAAGGATGCTCTGTGCCCAGTGCAGGCATTTCAGTCCTGTAACAAAAGCAGAGCCTCCAACACCCAGACACCCGCAAGTGCCTTTTCCTTGTTTCCTTTTCTGATGCCCTCCCTCCTGCCAAGGCTCTATACAAATCACAGCCAGCACAGAGCTGGCTTGTAGAGAAAACTCCCCATGCTGCCTTTGTTTCAGCTGATTTTATTCATCTATTTATTTATCGCCTCTTGCATTCCCTTAAGGTCCTTTGTATCAGACGCATACAGCATTTTATAAATGTCAAAGAGGTCGGCTTCATAGTCACTCTGGCGGTGTGGAGCTGCTAGCTTTGCTTTACATGAAACAGCATCAGGAACAGAGGAAGGTTTTCCATAAAGCTATATGGTCGTAGTGTTAGACGCCCACATATCCCGACTCCTCTGGTTTTGAGCTTGTGCCCTTGGTCAGGAGCAGAATCCAAGCTCTGGCTTTAAAACGCTCCAACCGAAGAAGAGTTAACAAGTGCTGTTTTGCAAAGAGGTCTTCACCATCACGAATGGCACTGTTTTAAACAAGTCAGGGACCTAAACTACTTCTAGAGCTGGAAAAAAACACACACTAGGTTAAAGAGTCTATAGGGTCTACCTGAACGGTCTACCTCAACCTCCATAGTCTACAAGATTTAATTTTATATGTTAATGGGATGGTCTGTATGTCAGGAGTGGCAGACATGCCTGCGCACAAGTCTTGCTTCATTCTGTTACTGGATAGTATAAAAGATGCCTTTATTCCGTGGAAACATGAGTAGTCTGAAGGAAACTCTTTCCACTGAAGTATTTCTGGGCCTGGGATTACCATGCAGGGTTTTGCTCAGATCTCTAAACGGATTCTCCCTGGGAAACAGGAGGTTACAAAAGCAGATGTCTGCTAGACACAATTGCCTATTTCCCCCCAAGTAGCAAAGTCACTCAATTTGCTGAGTGAGGAAACCACTACAGCACAATATATAATATCTCAAGGCATTTGTTTCAGGACACAGCATTCTTTCATTATCCACTCACAGCCTTCAGCATTTCTTCAGACACACATTATTAAACCGCAGCTAATTATTAAATATTTAACAAAGACTTTACAGTACATTGACTGCAGCTACCAAGGTAGGCAGAGCTACACAGATTGATTTCTCTATGTCTGGAGTTCAGTTTAGATCAAACAACATGGATGCTTTGAAATTTCAAATCACAAGGCCAAGTTTGGACGGTTGGTAGTGCTCAAAAGGCAGTGATTTCCTTATCCCATGAATATTTTTATGTTATTGAAAAAAAAAAATCCAGAACAGAGACAAAATCTTGGAATCTTACAAAAAAATCTTCAAAGTGAAAAAGTATCTCTCTGGTTCAGTCAAAAATTCTCTTAGATAAATATGAAATAATTGGCCATCTTAATCTATTATTATAACGTAATTCAATTTTTAAAAGGTAAGCTCTTTCAAATGGAAATATTTTCATTTTTTAAAAAAAATTTAAATGAAAGTGCCTTGAAATTTTGAGGAAAAGAATAACAATTTAGCTAAAGTCAGTCTCATTCGGTGATAAGACTTGCTAGTGTGACCTTTCAAACTTTGGAGTTGGCAGCTTAGTGTTTACATTTTAGCTTTAAAGACCTTTGTTTGAATCCAATTTACTTGTCATGTAGAATAAATGTTGGGACTTCTATTTAATCCTTTCACAGATATTTCTCCACACAGATTAATGAATTTTAAAGCCATTATGATCATCTAGCCTGACCTCCTGCATAACATGAGTCATAAAATGTCACCCAGCAATTCTTGCATCAAGCCAAATCATCTGCGGTTGAGCTAAAGCCGTCACACCGTGTAGCATGGTTTCCAGCATCTACAGAGGAGCTGAACAGAGGCAAGAATCACAGTTTAGCAAGGATTATTTTTGTGGCAGGGAGAAGTATTGGCTGATTAGAGTTACTAAGGTCCCATAGACTATAAGAAGTAGAAAATCCACTTTTGGATGTCTTCAAAAAAAGCCAAACGAGAGGGTTGCTGTGCATGTTTTTAGGGTGGTCCTTTTTTGTTAAGATCAGGGATCAGCAATCTCATGCACACGCTGTTAGCACTATTGCCACAGGATTGCAAGCTGGTCCTTAAAATTTTGGTCCACATTCCAGGAATGTGGGCTGGGAAGGGCAACAGCATGAAGTATGACTGACAAGCCCCATGGTCCTCTGCTTTGGCTCTTCTGGCACTCATTCAGGGACTGGTACTGCCAGTCACCGCCACTTGGAGGAGCAGCTCTGAGGAAGGCTGTCAGAAGCTTTGGAAAACCTTTTTTCTCTTTCCTACCCACCGCCATCATTCAGGGCAGAAAGATCCCTGGAGAGGCTTTATCTTATGAAAAAACAGGGAGAAAGAAAAATAAGGGCTTCAGAGGGGAGATAAGAGAGTCAAAAAGTTATTTTGATTGATTTAGCATTTATTTTCGCCTTCCGTTGGGACGCTGTGGTTCTTTGTGGGATTTTTATACAAAGATGTGGCCATTTTGGCCGTTCTTTGAGAATCATAAAATCGCTACATGTGAGCATCCACCTTTTTACCTTTTGAAGAAGTTGAACAAACATTGCAATTATTGACCTTGATAAATATCGTTGGCTGCCTTCCTCCCAAGCGCGGAATTACAGTGGTGAGATGGCAGGGAGGGAGTATTATCCTTCCCGCTGCCCGGGGACAGTCCAGGCTCTCCCATCCTTCATCAGCACATTGCAGCTGCACAGCCATCTTGCTCTTCCATCAGGAGCCCAGAGTTAAGAGACTTACATGAGTCTTTTAGCAAAGCAGACACAGGGGTGGGGTTAGATACCTGGGGTGTTGGCTCCTCTGTCTGGTTTTCAGATGGAGGGGTGGTTGGGAGTGTTTGACAGAGTAGCCATCCTGTGGAAAATTGGGAACAAAGCAACATTTTCTCAGCTGGAATGTGCTTGCTTCGGTTAAACTTCTGTCAGGAAAGTTTCATCAGGGTCAAAATATTTTTTTCTAGTCAAAATGAGAATCAGATGATTTTGATTCAAGGTGAAACAGGGACTCGGATACTACGTAGACTCTTGTACCCTGAGGGGTGGTTCTGTTGATGGAGATTTATGAAAAGTCACCTGGCTTTCTTTTGAAAACACTGTATTTTTTTTTCAGAGAAATCATGAATTAAAACTTCTTTATTTTTTATTTTTTTTTCAATTGTGAAAAAATGTTGCAGAACAGCAATCTCCTTCCCCATCAAGCTTCGGTTAGGCTCAATGGTCCTATCCCTGCTTTCTGTCAACATTTCTCAGAACCTTTGCAGACATGTGCCTGTGCATTAAAGGGGTTGCTCCAAACCCATTTTGATCAATGGAAAGGCTACGGCTGACTGTGGCGGGGTGTGATCGCGCCCTGTACAGACACAGTATGGGGAGGCACAGTCTGCAGAATCTGCTTGCAACGAAGTCAACGGGAGCTTTGCTTCAGTACAGCCCAGTATTGATTCACTGGATGGCAAAATCATCAGATCAAATGTCTCTGCTCCCCATAAATTATCCAAGGCAGAGAAAAAAAATGACCTCACTGGTAATTATGGGAAACTTACAACACATTTTCTGAAAAACTGGGTTCCCCTGGGACAGGATTTGAGGAAGACTACATGTGGGTTGTCCTTTGAGTAAAGTGGGAGATTTTTTCTGTGGTGCTAAGCAAGCAAATAAGTAAAAAAAAAAAAAAAACATGCAAAGAAAACCCAATAAAAATGTTTATAATTAATGTGCTTAAGAAGGCTTAGAAGACTGACTTCCTCAGCAAAAAGAAAAGCTCTTCCTTTTCCTTCCCTTCCTTTTTAATTGCATACAGAGCATTTCCTCTTTCCTTTTTCCTCCAATATTCTGAAAATAATTAGGAAGACAAATTTGAAGATAGGAAGACTTTTTATGGGCAGACTAATCCTAGAAGGAGAATAAGTGATTGAAATTTGTGGAAGGACTATATAAGTCATCAAGCATGCCTCATTTCTCTCAATAAGGCAGAGCCAAAAAAGAAGTGCGCTAGACCCAGATCTTACATTAATGATATTTTAGAAATGTACTGTTTAAAAAATGAGTAATTCCCATTTTACAGCTGCTGATCTAACTGCTGCGGAGAGTCAGAATAATTGCTGCCAACACTCACTGCCTAGTTTGGTTTGGGCGAGTCACACCTATAACAAGTGTTTTGGGGCTTGTATGTAACCTGCTGGCTCTTGTTAAACTGCGCTTCAGCCTTTGATGTATGTGAAACAATATTGCCAGTCCCCCTTACCCCACAAATCATAAGGCCGACTAATAAAAATACGAAGATTGTGTATATAATAATGAGCTCCCAAAGGGCGGAAAGAAGGCTCTTTCACACTGAGCTGCACACAGGCACGTATTAATGCAGTTTGATTTGATCACTGGAAATTTGTGTCCTGTAATTACTAAGCAAACATGAGGTGGAATGACAGGGAAATGCAATGAAATGGGGCTTTGAGGTGGAAGACGGATTTTCAGAAAGTGCAGTTGGGAAGGAACACATATGAATCCTGTGCAACCGCCTTGAAATATAAGGGACCCATTGATTTAAAAATGAATCGTACGCTCACTTAGTGCTGCAGGACCTGCATGGGGCAGTATAGACCAAGAATTATTGTCAAAGAACTGGATTTTGGGCATCTGGGTTCTCATACAGTAGGGACCACTTTTGGAAAACATCAGCTTTTCTAAACGGCTCCCCTCTGTCATCCAAAATCATTGATGTGTTTTAAAAAAAATTACATTAAATTTTAATAATCTATTTGCTGGATAATAATAACACTATCTCCCTTTATTGGATGTTACTACAACTTACAGACTAAAAATTTGATTCAAAGTCCTTTAGTATATTCACAAATAACCAGACCTAATTGCCTACATAAATGATATCAATGATATCAATTGTTAGATATTAATTTTCAATGTTATTGTTCCTTAGAATTTGCAAATGAGGAAGTGTATTTGCAAGGTAGAGAGCTGCTCACCCAAAATCATTCCACATGTTAAATGTCAAATTCTGCCAGAAGTTGTCTTCCCTGGGTCCCAGACCGCGACTTTTGCATCTACAATGTACTACCCAAACGCAGTAGGCTTCTTTCCCTTAGGAAGCTACCCAAATTTGAATTATCCTGCAGACTTCCTTGGTGATACTTAAAAAATTCCAGCCGGCCTCGTGGATTATGTGTACTGCGAATAAGAAGTGGAAGGATGTATTCAAATGCCAGTAAATCTTACGTTTCCTGCCTTCTCTGACAACTACACTGCAAGATGTAAGGACAGCATGGCAAAGTGGATGCTTTCAGCCTTGTTTCATTTCCTGCATTTGAGTGCTTTAATATGGCAATAGGCATAGTTGGGCAGTATTATTAAGAACGGTTTAACGCAGGGCCAGTGTATTGGCGCCACGTGTACTGATGATAAAAGAGGATGAGGGCTGATCACCTTATCCGTTCAAATCCCACTCCGAAGGCCAAATCTCTCCGCTTGCAAGTAGGTTCTCAAAGTCACCGTTAACACGGAGAACGGTGTGCTCCTAGCAGTGCTGGTGAACACGGTACGCGTGTTACTAATGGAGTAGTGTCCTGACTCAGCTTCTCCACAGTCCTCCTTAGCAGACTGTAATTGCTGACGCTCAGAGCGTTCAAGTGCTAGCCTGGCGCAGGCTGCAAAGTCTCAAGGAGTGGCAGAGTTGCAGTAGAGCTTCTTGAGAAGAGAAATGAACAATAAAACAATAAAAATAGGAGAAAATTAAAGATGTAGGGATCCTAATAAGGATGATGTGGACTGGTGGTGCCTTTATTAGCCTCCTTTGTGTTCTCGCTTGAAACATTTATCATTGCTGAACTGGCTGATTATTCTCTTTTAATTACTTCATATGGAATAATTAAATAATATGAAGACAATAATATTTTATAGATGGTTATGAAGAGGAACATTTTTCTCAGGGAACTGAATATAGATTTCTTTCCCCTCCCCTTTACCTCCCAAGACTGTAGGAATCTAATGCATTCAGCGCTACAGTGTAAAGAGAGCTCCTGAATTCTCTGAATTATCTATTTTTAATAGTTAACCATCATTTAAATGCCTCACCTGGATGACCTATGATTGAAGATCAAGCCTCATTGAGCACAGTGTTCTGTTCTGATGACACGTTTCCAGGCAATTTCCTGTGTGTTATATGAGAGGCTGAAAATGCTTCAAACTGCTCATATTTAAAAGGGCCGTACAGCCCTGCTGAGATTTCCCCGGCACCCGGCCCTGTTGGTCTGTCCCTCTCTGCACAAGGCTGTATGCTGCACCGTGTTGAGGGCATCAGACAAGGATATAGCAAGACTCCTTTGAGGTTGACCTTGATGAGATGGCCCTTTCCATTGCAGCAGCACTTCATTGCTTCTTGTCTCCTCTGTGGCCACAGCTCAGACCTCAAATCTGCATAAGGATACAGGTCAGAGGGAGAGAGGCCAAGATGCTTGGATGAAAATGTTCAAAAGCTGAGCATGGAGAGGCAGAAGCATGAAACTGGCTGCTAACTTGGCTTTTCCTCACCAATGTGAGATGAAGACCATTTTTGGTTGTATCTTCTTGCTGTGTCCCAGCTAAATTCCCTTGCACAGGCAGAGACCTATCAGGTTAGGAAGGAATAAATGGGTGTCTTCTATGAGCAGATGAGGTACTGATACATTCGTGCTTCGTCACATTAGAGAAAAATTCTATGGAATAAGTTGCAATCAAGTCCAGTCTTTAACATAATGACAGGTAATCTAGTCCACATTGCAAGCTGAAGCCTGTGCCAACATGTAGGGCAGCGAGAAGGAAGTGTAGGAGAGAACAGTAAGGGTGGGACTCATTCCTCTCCTTGTAGATATTTGAGCATGTCTCTACCTATAGCTAACGAAGAAAAAATAGTATTTCAAAGGAGGGGGGAAACATTTCACCACCTGACAGAGGGCAGATGATTCATCCTTTGTGTACATGTGTACCCATCCCATGGTCTTGAGCTGCTACACCTCATCCCACGTCTTGTGAGCGTCCTTGCAAGAGGTGATGGTGAGGTTGTCAGCAGGCAGATGGGTTGAGAATGGTAACCTATATTTCATTCTACGCAGATCTGAACAACCACCAATATTTTTGCCTCTTTTTTTCCCGACGTGTTGCCAGAGATGAGCAGAATAGCTGTCTCTCCTGCTGACTGCAGGAGAACAACAAATTCTTTTGCAACAAAATCTCCAAGCGCGCTGTTGAGGGGAACATAACTTTCCCTAGAAGACGCTTGCTCCAGCAGGCAATGGGAAGGGCCTGCAATGAACTGTGGCTTTTCTCAACCTTTTAACAGCCTTTTAACAAGATTTCTCTTGTGTAATCACATTCCCTAACGTAATCTTGATATAAACGGAACTTAGAAAAACAAGTTATAAATGGGATTTTTTTGAGAAGAAAGATGATCCTCTGGGTAAGGTGCTGTTGACTTAGTGGTATTCCTAAGAGTAAGAGAGTTTCTGAATCTGGAAAAGCAATCATTATTAACACAGTTCTTATAATACTTCCCTTTTCAAGATTTGTTTACCCATCACCATTGTTTGATCATAAATATACCCATTTTACAGCTTAATGAAAACAAGTCTTATACAGCTTCAGCTGAACAGATCTGGGGAATGTATTTTTTTTCTTTTTTTTTCAGAAGGGATTGCATTATTGAATGTGTCAGCCTGTACTTCTGAACACACAGATGCTCAAGATCAGAGTCGATTTTGCTCTTTCTTAAATTAGTTCATGGCCACCCGGAAACATTTAACTGACCAATGTTTCCCTCTAGTCACCTGCCCTAATTCCAGGACAACAATGTTGCCCTGTGGTCTGAATCCTCGCTCATTCTTAGCCCAGTTGAACAGCAAACTCCCTTAGAAATTTGTTTCTCACAAGGTTTCCAGCGTCATAACCTACTGCAGGAAAAGACCATCATTTTGACTATGCTTTGCAGATGTCAAATCCTTCACAGGACTCAGTTTAAACTTTAGGCTCAATGTCAAAAATAATACAAAAAACTGGCTGTAATTACCTCCTGGAGTTAGCTTGCAATAAATTAAAGCAAAATAAAAAAAAAAAATCCACCCCACATTTTAAAAGAATTTTGACTTTCTGCCTAGATATATATTTTTTCACTCCTTGCTTGGAAACTTAAAGAAGGGAACAATTAATGAAAACCAATTGCTTGAAAAGACATGGTTTTCAGATCATGTTTGTTTTCATAACTTAAAGTAGCCCGCTGTTTCTTAACATAGTTTTAATTCACAAGAAAACCCCAAGACAAATTAGAAATGTAGATCATATGAGGAAAGATATAAAATTATTTTTATTTTGACCCCATATTATTGACTATCCTCCTGCAAGCCTCATTTTTTTCTTTTTGGCTGCTGTAATAGCTTATTATTTTTATAGTATGCATTATTATAATTAAAGGGGTGTATATTTTTATGGACAAAATACTCTTTTTGCAGCCATTGCCAGAAACGGATAGTAAGATGCAAATTAAATACAGGATTCTGGAGCGGCAAAAAATTTTAGTTTGTTTTCATCCTTCATCATACTGTAGTTTTTACTTTTGCACCTTTTGCCTTCTCAGGAAACAAAAGGTTTGTGATGCCTTGAGGACAACAGATTGTGTGGGATTTGGGACCTTAAGAGAAGTTAGAAACATGAGCCCAGATATCTTGCCTAAATTTTCAAACTGGAAAAAGCTGTTTGCTTGGGAAAATATTGCTATATTTAGGTGTTTATCCAACACAAAACCTGAACTTCCAGGCTATATGCAGGTAGAGCTCTAAATCCACTCCTGAGACTGGGCGTTTGTCCACTGATGTAGATTTGACTGTGCAATTCTCAACCAACAATGTCAATGCCAATGTTGCTTCCTAAATTGCCTGTTTCCAAAGGCAATCCTATTTATTTTGTCCCTAATTCATGATTCTCCATCTTATTTTACCATCCTGGGTGCACTGGAGTTGAGAGGACTCTTTTGCTCTAACATTTACCACAAGGAGCAGGAGCTAACTGAGCCTTGGTGTCGATCTTGTTATGTGAACTTGGAGCTCTGCCTTCTGAAAATAGACGCTGTTACCTGTCTTTCTGTGTAGGATGAACTTTGTCCCTCCTCTGACGCCTGACTTGCTTTACTGCACGGGTTTGGATCCCCCTTGACTTTCTTGTTTCCTGGACTTTAGCTTGTCACTGGACCATAAGTCTTGTCCAAATGTTAACTTTGATCCAGTCTTTGGTTTTTCTGGTTTTTGCTGCCTGGTTTTAGGCATAGTACATAATTTATCATGTGTCTCAGCCTAAACTCAGTCTAGCTTCTGTGAAACTGCTCTACATTTGTGTTATTTATGTATGTATATACCAACACACCAACCCCAAAGTAGTTTGCATGACCTTTCTTCTTTTCAAAAAAAGAGTCTAACTTTAAGACAGCATATCTGCATCAGATCAGCCAGTCCCTGTTATGGGATTACCATTTGAAACTCAAGATAGCAGCTTTTCAGAGTAAATAGTGAATTAATTACTTTATCTCTAAAAAAAGAAAGTGCTAATCTCTAAGTCAAAGACCTTGGATCCCCTATTACAAATGTTTGTGTTTTTCAAGTTCAATCTATGTAAGAAACTTGAAGCACAGTGTGTAAAATAGATCAAATTTTGCCAAAATTTCTTCATTTGTCAGTGTGAAAAAGTAACTCTGTGTGCGAGAACTAATTGCTGCCAGAAACTCACTTTATGGAAGTGATCAAAATGAGTAATTCTTTGAGTCTAATGGATTTGCTTCAAGAGGGAAGCAAAATGAGCCAAGAAAGAAGTATGTAGAGAGTTTTCCAAGGATTTAAGGTCAAATAAGACACCATCTTTCAGCAGTCTAATGAATGACAAGTAGGAAATCAAGACTTTCAGACACAGGAAAAAGTCACACTTTTACTGTAAGCGAGGATGCGTAAAAGAGAGTATCGTGATGGAATTGAACCAATATTTTTTAATGCATACAGCAGAGTCATTTCGTTACTCCAACACAGAGAACCCTGTGTAAAGTCAGCATAATTATTGGTGAAATGAAGATGAAAATTGTGAATTTTTTTCACATCTTTTTCCAGATTTAGCTTATTTTTAAAATGACCTTTAAATGCTTTATAAATGATGAATCAAATGGTGGCCTATTTTACAAAGCTGGTTGTCAGAGGGTGATTGCAGAGCCAGGTATGTTTAATCACACCATCCTATAGACGCCTGGTCCCCATCCATTACACTGACAACCCCAGCCCAGCCCAGAAGCTTGTATCCTGCAGACCATCATCTTGTTCACAAAAAGGTATGTAGAGTATCTGCCTCTCCTGTCATCCTAAAGCATGACCTGAGACAAGAAGAAAGTGCCATTTTTGTGTGACCGAAAAAGGGGAGGAGAGCAAAAAGTGGAGTAAAAGGGTAAAACCTGGATTCTCCTATTGCTGGAGGATTGGTTATGAGATTTAAGTGAACAGGGGTGGGTCTGCCCACTGGATGTTTGTCCGCTGTGGGAGCTGAGCTTGTCGCTTTCTCCTCTTTCTTCCATATTCCCTGTTCAGATTGACCATTCTTCAGGACGAAGAGTATCTAACCGTGTACAAGGTCAATGCCCAATACAGCACGCAATCAGTCTTGACAGGGACATCCAAGCAGTAGTGCAGCCAATACATTTTTGGATGCCAAGGGTAATCAGCCGGCTGCACTACCGAAGTGAAGCAACACAGCGGCTTTTCCACATTCTGTGTTTTGTGGTTTTCTCCTAACAAGTGACTTGCTGGTTGCAGGTAGTCAGCTATGATCGCCTGAGGAGAAAGGATTATAAATGAACTCCATCACTAAGGAGAGAAAGCGGTGTCTAGGTCAGCAGGTAATGGAATTAGAAATGGTACTATGCCTCGGAGATCACGAACATTGTGAAGCAGAAAATGGAAAGCCATTGAGAAACAAAAAGTCTTTGGGAGAAGAGAGATGGAATTCAGCATGTTTGGGGCAAAGAAATAGTGTCTAAATACAACACAGTTGTCCATTCAGTGGAAGGTATACTGGGCAGTTTGTTCACTATCTTCTGCTATAAAACATACAGAACTTTTCCTGACTCCATTTTCCTCAAATTTTATGTCTGCTATAACCCCACTAAATCCAATGAACTTATATCATAGTAAAAATGTATCTGTAGTAAATTCTACTCAGTCTCATAACTCTGTCACTGAGCTTGCAAACCCTTAATTTATGGATTTTGCTTTCTTGACCAGTGCAGATATTTGGCTTAACTAACCTTAAATTGTTGCAAAAAATCTCAGTATCAGACGTCTGGCGATTCTTACAATCTAGTACCAAATCTTTGTGGGAAAAGATGGACAATTCAAATAAAAACAATAGTAACACTTCAGAACGCTTGCTTGAAAACCCTCTTGACAAGATACACAGGAAAAGGCAAAGGAGAACAACAGTCACAGCCTTTACATCTGCTATGATCACCTGTGCTTTTACTCCTTTTCCCCATAGGGACAAGGACATTTTTTGAATCTGCAGAATCCATACAACACATGACAAGAAATAGCAACCTACCAGCATGGAGAGAGAGAGACTCTTATTTCCATTTCTAAGAAAATGTATAACATTCAGGGGATTTGCAGGGATGAATTCAGAGGAGAAATGTCAAGAGGTCTGAACCTCATCCTCCAGCACGGCCTTACGTAGCATGCGCACCTCTACATTGCCAGACATGGCTGTGCGTTACTTTGCAGCATTTCCTAGCCAAGCCATCAGCATCACAGAGGTATCTGCTTCTGTGTTGTCTCGAGTTTTTAAAGGTTATATGTCTAGAAATAGCTTTTTCTCACTTTCCTTTACTGGATCACCTTCAAGAGTCACTTGAACATGTTCTATCAAATCAATTATTCACTTTTGCAGTTGTGGATGTTAATGGTGCTTTAGTCTTGAGATCTCTGCTCCTTGCACACAGTAATTTTGTCTCTTGATGGCTGAAATGCCTTTTGTCTAGCACAGCTTAATAGTATCAGCTCAGAAAAATTGAGGAGAAATGTAATAGTTTGAGATACCGTAGAAGGGAAGACTAAGTGACCAAATAATGCTGTTTGGATATAAGGTCTACAAAACTAACAGAACAAAACAGATAACTTCATTTCTATCAGTTAGAAAAGTTCTGTCTATTCACCTGTGAAAATCTCTTCCTGACTGACACAGCAATACTTTTTCTGCATGGCTTGAATTTTGTTGGCACTAATCAAGCTTTTATGGTGAACTATTTGAACGCAAATGAAGTTTAAAGATACTGTAATGTCTCATTTCAGGATGGATCTTTATGATTAGAAGAATAAATTATCCCAAGCGTCTCCACATGCTGCAAGTTTATCATGCCTGTTTAACATGTCTGAAGATATTTCACAGTGCAGGTATTTTGCAGCTTCTCTTTTCATCTCAAAGAGAAACAATTACAATACGCTCATGTTCCTGCCGTCCAACTACTTCTGCTTTGCTTTGCCCCCATGATTTGCTGATAACATGGGCTGGAGAAGATCTAGGTGAGATGTAGGGAGCTTATTTTTCACCAAGCATTTAGGATTTCGGTGGAAATGACCAGAGTTTTCCTGAACTAACTCAGAGCTAACCAAAGCCTAAGCATGAGGCTCACTGGGGACGAAAAGCAGAATGTGAAACAGCTAATGAAATAACAGATTCGTTAAGACTCACACCCCGTGGTGGAGGCTACCCCTGTTAGAGAAGAAATCAGACCATCATCTTCACTCCTTAGTCTTTGGGAGGTATTTGATTGATTTTGGTAGATATCACTACTGGAGAAGTGCAACAGGGAGACAGGAGTAGACCTTGTAGGGGTCTTTTGTCTCACATACTCATGTCCTCTCACAGCGATAAGGGACATTTCCACCTCAGCCCTACTGCTGAGCACCTACGTCTTTTGGAAATCCAGCCAGAGTCACAGAGGAGCACTGTGGAGCAAGATTCATTTGAACATCCCCTTTCTTTACTCAGGAAAGGGAGCTCCTGGTCTCTGCGTGGACCAGCCACTGCAGGACCACCTGCCCCATTAGGCTGGGGAGACCGAGTACATGAGCCATTGCTCCCTGACTATTTGTACCACCTATGTACTGGGAGAACCTGACTGGGAGAGCTGGCTTGAACTTAAGCCATGCATGAGAAGTGGTAGATGCCCCATCCCTGGAAGCATTCAAGGTTGGATGGACTCTGAGCAACCTGATGAAGTTGAAGATGACCCTGCTCATTGCAGGGGGGGTGGACTAGATGACCTTTAAAGGTCCCTTCCAACCCAAACCGTTCTATGATCCTATGATCTTCAGGCAGTGCTGCATAACTGTCTGAAAGTATCTGATGTGGTGCCAGCAGCCCTGGCTCGGACAGGGCTACTAAAGACAGCATGTGTGCACCTGTAAGTGCAGGATTTTGATCCTGTCCTGAAAAAGTTAAATTTTCTCACCTGGTTTCAGATCCATTCTCAAATCTAATGCTCCATAGCAATGAATTCCACAGGCAGACTGCACTGTAGGGTATTTCCTTTATTTGTTTTAAATTTACCTACCATTTATTTTAACATATGAGCCCCAGTTCTCATATTACTGTGGAGTGTAAAGAGAAGGAATGATCAGCTTTTCTTATACCATTCATCATCTTAAATAGGCCAATTAAGCCTGTGTAATTATCCTTCTTTCCAAGTTAAATAATCCAAGTCTTTGCAGCTTCTCATATGGAAAGTCCATCATGCCTCTAAACCATTGAAAATTATATGGTGCTAATTTAAATCATGGCCACTTGTAACATGTGTATCTACGTCTATTTCTACTGACACAACGATTGTCAGCTAATTAAACATGTGTAGCACAGAAAACACAACTCCGGCATTTTTTCCCACATCCACTAACACAGGGGCAGTGAGTTCTGGGATGTAACAGCAATTTGTATGTGCTGAAGATGGCCTGGCACCTTCCAGAGGGCTAGGAGCCACAGAAGCTTATGAAATTGTTGAACATGTTTTACTCCCTGACCTCTAGAGACTGGGAGCTCTTTGGCTGTGTCCACACTATCCTGTCTCCCCGACGGATTTTCCCATCGCACTGATTCAGTCCCAGATAGAGGAAACTGCAGTTATTACTGAAGTCCAAATAATGTCTAGGGTCCCCAGCTGAGATCAAGGCTCCATTGTGCTCGCGGTGGCATAAACATGTACTTACAGACAGTCCCTGCCCTAAAGGGCTTATAGTCTAAATAGAAGAGACAGATAAAGGGTGGGAGAGAAAATAAATGTGGAGTGACTTGCGCAGCTGCTGGGACAGCTGCTCTCGGAGGGAGCCAGCAACAGAACCCAGTTTGGAGGGGCTTGGGCCAGCGCGTTAGCTACTGGGCTGTCCTGCTTCTCATTTTCTTGTGGAAAATGACATTTTAACCACCGCATCTTGAAAGCACCTGGTCAGAGAGAGCCTAGGGGATAGAAAAGTTAAAATACAAACAGTTACTTGGCAGCTCGGCAACCTTGTGCTGTGTCTGCTGCTGCTGTGGATAAAGCCATCACAATAGTTTTAGAGAAGACCTGATGTGGGAAAGGCCACACTGAAAGACATGCGAAGTCTCCTGTGGTCGCAGGTCATGGATTTATGTTAAACACTCAGAACTCAGGTCACATGAAAGCTTTGGCAAAGTTCTGAGCAAATGAGCACTAGTAACTCATTTAGCACCAAAATTAAAAGAGGTCTTTCACCTAAAATCTTAGGAACATTTAAATTCGGAATCCGATTTTAGTGTGTCTTTGGACTGCAGTGTGGGAGCTCTCTGGTCCCGTGTGTTGAATCAGCTATTACAGCATCTCACAGGTAATGCAATGTTGACTAACAAGCAAAAGGAAATAGAGGGAAGTCTGTAAGTCAGGAGTTCTCACTGCCAGGGACATACACAGCGTCACTTCCCATAGTTTTTTTCCTTGGAAGAGTAATGTCTCTGCTAAGGGCTGGTGAAAGCTGTCTGGGAGTCTGTGGCCTGCCCACGTTGAATATCGAGGTAACGATCTGCTTTTACCAGTCTGAGATGTGCCTCCCACCCAGTTTTACAAGCCGTCATAAAATCTTACTCTTCAGGCTGCTAAATTTGGCCAGGTTTCTTACCTATGAATGTATTGGTCATCTGTGTAAGCAGCATCTTACTTGCTTTGCCTACCACAGAGTGACAGCCCAGAATCTGAGACAGCCCAGCTCCCTGGTATCCCAGGAAGACCTCCTGACGTAGGGATCCCTGCTGGGCAGACAAGACCTGCCAGGGTGCTCTCTAGGATTACCTGATGCTCTTCAGTCACTCCTCATTTGAGGTATTTTTCCTGGCTGACTGAATTTCCAAGGGACAAAACAGTGCAAGAGCTGTAGGGTTTGCTGTGATCTCTGCAGAAGATTCCCTCTTCTGAGACTCTTTTTCCACCCTCTTGCTTGCAGCTACTTCAAGAGACAGACTCCTCCCTCCCATCCTCTTTGAGATGGAAATGACTGATCCAGCTCATACTTGACTTTTTTTTCAATAGGCAGTAAGATTTTCCGCTTGTGTGCGCTGCCTGGGCCCAAGCACCTGCCAGCAGACCTGGTAGTCTCTCAGCTTTAGCACTAGCCACTTCATTGCCAGTGGCACAGGAGGAACACCGTCCATGCACAACAGCACTTACTTACCAGCAGGTACAAAACCCCTCAAGACAGTATATTTGCAATAACATGCACATAAGATTTTACAACCCTTCATTCCTATAGGCAGACGCATATCAGATTTGAGACCCAATTTTCCTCAGGACTGTGTTACAGCCTTCCTACTACAACCCTCAATGTCTTCTGAATGTATTTCCCCCCTTCTCTTCAAATCAAAGCTAAAAAGTCTCTTACAACTTCCTAATTTCTCAGTCTGAGCAAAACCTCTATAAAACCAGCTGGAGGAAAAAGGAGTGAACATCTTATGGAGATATCCCTGACAGCATCATATGATTTTTGTGATGTTCTCAGATTATCTTAGCATGTATGTCTCCTTTCATCTCAGATTTGATCCAATGACCTGGGTACCCTAGGACCTGTGTTCATGGCTTCTAGGCACTGATGTACCCTCTGCAATCACAGAAGAGAAAAGGACACTTCTCAAAGGTGACTCAGCCAAACTTAGATCCCATCCACACTCCAGAGGAGCCACATTCCCCTACCCTCATTGTCTAGTAAGGGACCAAAGATTTGTATGGTCTTGACGCAGTGGCCTATGCTTAGTAGCTGAAGTTGGGTGAAACGATGCCAGCCTTGGGAAGGGTCCTACTAGGGTGGTTTTGTTCCATTGCTGCTATACCACAGGCCCTCTCCTAGCAGAGACAATGTGAAAGCCCTCAGAAGCCAGTATCCTGCCAGCGTAGTTGTGAAAACCTCATTGAACAGCATAGCTGCGTCTACAGTAGGATTTTGTTGGCAAAGATACGTTGGCTGGGTACATCTGATTTTTTTCGTGTTCTTAGCCAAAGAAGCTATGCCAGCAACATCTCATAGCATAGACTTCACAACAAGTAGCCCATCATAAATGCACTCACTGAGGCACGCAGAATGGTCATTAAAAAAGATGTTCCCTAGTTCTCTGCTAAGTTCTTGTTGGCCGCAGATATGCAGCAAAGTTAAAAATAAATAAATGAACCAATCTGCCAGCCACTTATTGCAAGTCAACAGCTGTCTCTTTGTGCTAGTAGGAGCTCCAATCAGAGGTCACGATGTAAATTAATTTTAGCAGCACCCAGTGTTCTCCCTGATGAATATGACTCTCTTGGGTCAATCCTAGGTCACATAAGACCGAAGAGAAAGTGCTTTCACTAACTTCTTTTCTTGGGACCAGCTCACTTAGAGATATTCCTTGCCAGAACTACATGACTGCTTCACAGAGCAAGATACTTTCCCTGGGTTAATCATTTAAAGATTTAATTCTCAGCTTATAAAAATAGTTCACACCGTAACAGAGAGTATTTTCAGGGTTTATCCTCTTCCTCTTTTTAAACTGATTTTCAATTCACTGTTACTCAATGTCTCTTCTGCTATTCATGGAGCAGAGCCAAGTGAAACCGGGACCCGCTATGCTGCTGATTTACACTATAGAACCATTATTAGCTGAGTCCTGCATTGGCATTCCAGGCATTCCAGTGTGCAGCTAGTCTCCTGTGTATTTATTCATTCAAAATAATGACAGGGCTGGCGAAAGATGCTGGAGTGACAGCCCCGTGGAGTGAAGAGGTCCTTCACTAAGCCATGGAATGGGAACGGCAGAGCCAACAGGAGCCGTCCCCTCCCCGTACCTCCTGTACCCTCCTTGGTCCTAATCTGAAGGCTGTCTGCACCTTGCAGAGTTAAAGTACAAGGCAGAGCATTCGCAAGGCCTAGTTAGTTTTTGATGAGATGTGCAACAACGGTGCAATTTCTGCTCTCGCTGTCAGTGGTCTTTCATCATTCTCAGGCTTTTAAAGAGTTCCCTGGCACAACTACACTCATCAGATGGCCCTATTTTTTGAATCGCTAGGGCAAACACAAAACAGTGTTTTTTACCCCAACCTTCAAACAATTTAAGACCCTAGGACTTGTTCTCAGGAGTGACCTGGCAGTGCAATTCACAGCTCCAGGTTACCATCAGGGTAGGCTTGAGGTGTCTAAACTGTGCAACCATTTGGCCCAGTGCCCAGAACCCACTGCTCACTCTTCTTCTTTCAATCTTTTCCCTCCCATTCTTTTGTAAGAAGGAAGCATCATGATAGATCATTAACGTTACGAAAAATGCACTCTCAGAGACAAGCGGGTGTAGCGGGGAGGCAATTAAAATGTTCCATTGTGCTAAGCACTGTGCAAACACTGAAACAATGGTCCCTGGCGTGGGGATCTCACCACTGAGACAATAGCAGCCATTCACACCACTTATTATAGACTATTTGGTGTATCCACTTTAAGTGTGAGTCATAGCCTAAGTTTTCTGTATAGACCAAGAAATAGATGCTTCCAGGGAGTGACACAGAGCACCTAAGTCAGATGGCAAAAAGTCATATGGTATTAATATCCCTGGTCAGCACACGGAGCAGAGTGAGGGAGAATAACCACCTTTCGCCTAATGGACCTCTCTCCCTAAGCTCCCTCCATTGCCAACAGGAGGAGAAAGGCTCCTGCACATGAAGTGGTTCAGAGTGTCCAAGTCAAGATCTCCCTCCTCCTGATGGAAACCATTTCTCTTGACTGACAACAGAGGGGGGAGTCTGGGGATAGTAAGTTCATTAGGCTAAAATAACCTCTCGCAACACCCTTGTAGCTAGCAGGAAGAGCAGCACGCAGATGCCTGACTTTGTCAGGTTGCCCACTAAATTTATTAATAGATATAAATTGGCCAAAAAATGGGAGGAAAGGGGAGAATCCATTTACAGGAAAAAGAATATCTTTACACGTCTCAGCCAAACACACTCAAGAAAAATAATGAAAAACACACAGCTTTTCAATAAAGTTGACATCTCCTCTCAGACACCTCTGTGCTCCACATTTAAAGCAGGATACTGTGAAGCCCCAGCCACCGCAGCGTTGGGCTGGCTAAGCACGAAGCTGGTCTGTGCCTTTGGTCTGGCTGTGGTGCAGATGCCCGTGCAGAGGACTTCCCAAGCTGTGTGCTGAGTCTCTGCTCTCCCAGCTCACATACCCTCAAGGCTCTTGCCTGCAGTGGTTAGAAGAGGCCACGGGGGTTGGAGCTGCAGTAACAGCCTCCCTACACTCAAGGGCAGCTTGTGCATCACAACTGAGTGTTCTTCTACGCCATCCATAACACGGATCTAACAGCATCTACTTATTTCCTATCAGCTTTAGCCAACTGATGCTCACAAAAGCACTCAGAGACCCTCAGATCAAATGTGCTAGTGGAAGAGCAAAATGTTATAAAAGCACACGGTGCGACTGCCACCACACGCTTCTCCTCCCTCTCCCCGGTGAGCTGCCGTGCATGGATGCTGCTCCACCATGACCTTCTACGGTGGTGCTGTGGCAGCCTATTCCTTCACGGGGGCATTTGGGCTGACAATGTGAAGCTCCTTTTCCCACATAATTGAAAGGAATTTCTGATTATGCGCAGGGATGTCAGCAGTGCGAGGAGCTTGGACGCCTTCCAGCCGCAGCCGGATCCAATGACAGTGCTGCGATTTCTCCTTTTTTGGCACTCTACTTGTGAACTTTCTGCTCCCTTCTGGGAGTGATTTCTCAAGATAATACGCTGCTGCTCCAGCTTCTCTCTGATGGCCTAGATTTATAGCTTCTGCAAGGCGTGAGAGGGGAAGGGGTGTGGGAGAGGCAGGGAGGATGAAAGCAGAGAGGGAAATTATTTTTCGGTTGGGGTTTTATTATTTTAGTCCCACTCTGCTACAGTGACTGTCTCCAGGCTTTGCACAAAAATAGTCTGTTGTTTCCATCTCTGTAATGCTCTTTACTGCCTGCAGTGAAAGGTTGAAAGTACACACGTGTTTTTCTGGCCTCTCTTTAGTCCAGCCCCCGTGAGTATGTGGTACGAAGTGAGCACTACATTTATCTCTGACCTTTTCACCATCTCTTGCATCTGTTAACTGAAAAGAGCGGGAGATGTCCCCAGCCTCCTCTCCCACAGAGCAGACAGTACTGGTGACTTGATTTACTTTATCTCTATCAGTCCCAACTTGCCTCAGACCTTTCCAAATGTCTAATTTATCTAAAGCATTCATTGCCCTAGCTACACTGGGGAAAGACAAAACAACCGCCCCAAAAACCCCTGCCACTGATTTTCAGGGAGAAATATTTAAAAATTCCAGACCCTGTATTCAGAAATCTAGTAACACCATGATTAACTAGGGCAAAAATTTCTCTCTCTGGATGTGCTAAATGGCTGAGTGTCCTCTTTCTCCAGTTACTCCAGGCTATTGAAGATGTTTCTGTAACATCAGAACTGCATTATCCCAGTATTTCAACCCTCTCTCATAGTACCTCCAGGAAGGTGGGACAGTGCTGCCATCCCCATTTTACAGGTGGGGAATGGGGAACGGAGGCACAGAACTTATCTAAGACAGGCCAGGTGAGCTACCTTTTGAGTATGCCTGTTCTTCCCCACTACTTATAAAGGCAGATGATTGATGTTTTATAGGATTACATCCATAATCCTGTATAGCTGCAATCACCTGAGATGAATACCGCTCTTTGAGACTCAACAAGGTCACCCAGGAAGTGTAGAGAAGAGCAGTGAAACGAGCCTTTGTATTTTGCAAATGACCTGGTGAATAGTATGTGCACCCCCTCATGAGGTGTCAGTCCCTGGTGTGTTCAGATGGCATTGCTGGGAAAGGCAAGGGGGGCGCTGAGCAGATCCCGGGGTTGGTCTTGGACTGTGTTTTAGCTTTGGTGTCTTCCTGGCTGCCCCGGGAACACCAAGGCAATTCTGCGGTTCCCCTTGGCTTTAGCTACCAGGGTTTTTCAGTTCTTCAGGTTGCATCTAGAAAGGGAAATTGTGCTGACAAATCTGCCTGTGCTCAGCTGCACATGTCTCATCATCTCAAATAGCCAAATTGCCAGCGCTAAGTGCTCATTTCTAGGGGTTGTGGCTCAAATCCTCCCTCCCCAAGGAGAATACGTCAGGAGACTGACTTGAAAAACTCGCAATTTGTCTTGTTCCTGTTTATCTTTTGCTGGTTGTATCTGCAGGAGTCTCAAACTTCCCCTCACTACCAGCTTTTTAAAATTACTTCTGGGAATCTCAGGTAACCGGATTCCAGGTACTGAGGCCTAAGGAAAAGCTTTTGAATTGGGAGGGAAAATCAAATTGTGACCGGGGCCTAGACGTAGTGCTTTCTTATGAGGACTGCAGGAAAGCATCCTAAAGGTCAGGACTGGAAAATGTTTGCACAACTCTTTCCTGATGCTTTGAGTATTTCAGCACAAAAACACATGCTCTGGCTGTAACGATACACCCTAATTAAGCACCACCGAGAATCAGATCTGACTTGCATTCAAGGCAGAAATGAAGTTGACCACTTGGTGCTCCCAGAGCCTGGGTACCTGGGCAGAGGCTGTGATTGAAGTGACCTTATACACAATCAGTCGCAGGAGTCAAACTCTTCCTCAGAGAGGATTGGTCTGGGTGATGGGGAGGCTTTCGCTTCCTTTCAGAAATCGGAGTGACAAAGACATGCTGACTGGTTGAGGAAATTATATTTTATTCAACTTATCAGCATGTGAAAGATAACGGGAATGAGCTGCAGAACCAAGTCGCAATCTCTTCTGCAATGGCAATTGCAGAGCGGGGAGAAGAGAAATACTGTAGCGAAGCAGGTAATACTGACAATTGGAAGGTCCCATGCCACCACAGACCTCCTACATGGCCTTCCAAGGTTGTTCCGGGCTGCGTGCTGGTGGCACAGCAGTCCCCACACCAAGCTAACAGAAAGCAAAGAGCAGTTCAGACGAGACACCATCTACTGCTGTCAAGCAGTCCAAGAAAAACAGCAGCCACAATGCCTGGATTAGGCAAATCACCGCGTGTGCGTGTCCCTCATGTTGAGTGTTGTGGTGGCCTTGCTCTGCAGATGGGGAGAGAGGCCACTCTCAATTGCCCATTATTGTCTTGAACTGGGAAGCTGTAGACGTCTGGATGCTTAAGCCAGGCACCTATAGCAGGAAGCTTAATGCACAGCTTTAAGCGCTGTGCTCTTGATTTTCATATCTATAAAATGGGTCTAACAGCTGTGTCTGGTAGCAGAGTAGGTGGCACAAGCTGCGGCATACTCAGACCCCCTGGCCATGGAGATGCCATACGCTCCTGTCTGGCTCTGCGTCCCACCAGCCACGTAAAGGGCAGGCTGTGTCCTCCATGATCCCATGAACGGGAATTTCCCTCTTGCCTGGAAACTTTGTTCCAGGTGCTCTTGCGCATGAATGTAGGCAAAAAGAGATCAACGCTGACCTGGCCATGAAGCCACACGACATTTCTGGCTGCAGTGATGCCTTTGCTATCCGGGGGACATTCCCCCTTCTCCCCATGAGTGAGTAAGGAGAGACCACACACCTGAAGTGGTAAAACCAAGAGTTAGGCTCAAGCTTAGTGTGGCCAGTGACAAAATATTTACTAGCTTGGTAGTAAATGTTGTACTGGCAAGTAATACTAATAAAAACTGGTTTTAATCTATGCAATACTTACTGATATATGCATTAAAACATGTGGTGGAATCTAGGGGCATTATAAAACAGCTGCTTTAGTTAAACCCAGAGGAAGAGTGGCTGGTGGTTATGTTGGAGAATAAGATGGGAGCAGAGCGATGGTATCCACTTTAACTGCTTCACTGCTGGACGCTGCTGTGGCACGGCCACAAAAAGAGCATTTTTATCTGAAGCTACAAGGCCCCTGAACCAATGGTGTTTCCCAATAACGCAATTTTTCTCCACTGCCCTGCAGACAAGACACACACCCCATGCAGAACAACGTTTTCACTGCTATTTTATCACCACACGTAATTTGATTTAACACGCCTGGCCCAGATATTTCAAGTACTGACAGATCAGGAAGTCCTTGTGATTACACGGGCAGTGTTGGTAAAATTCAACGTACAGGGCAAATTGCAAACAGGAAAAGATGAGCACAATTTTATTTACTCCACATTACTGCAGGTTTGATTCCAGTCCAGCTCTGGGAAAAGGAAGATGGAGGCTGTAGAGTCTCTGTAGTCTACGCATGACATTCTTGGTGTTCGTGCTTCTTCTGTTCTACTTGCAACACTTTTTATTTTCTCCCTCCTTGGCACTTTGACACTTGAGACACACATTCGTATCTCCTCTGAAAGATGTGTTCAAGTCTTTTTTTTCCCATGTAAGGGACCCCCCCTGGTTATTTTTATGTTTGAAGGGCAAAAAACTTATTGATATATAGCTTAAGAGAACAGAGTTAAATATTTTCCTTGTTTGTGTGTTTATATGGATTTGGAGCATTCAGCGTTCATAATCAAGATCAAAATTTTCTTTCTGTCTCCATGAACAAGGCCCTCCTTAAAATCATAAGAAATAGCAACTCTGCTTCTCCATTTAATTTGCTTTTGCAGAAATAAAATGCACTCATTTTCTGCTATGCAGAGTTGTTTTAAGAGCTTAGAGATCTTGGGGCCCGATGAATGCATACACGGTACTGGGTTCAGTATATAACCCCATGAAGGGTGCCTTCATTCGTTTAGGAACTTGTTCAGCTGTCTGATAAACATCATCACTCCAGATTAGGCTAAATACAGCACTCTGCCTTCCCTTAGCAGGAGACATCGCTAACAATCATATGTTAGATGAAGTAGCCTGGGGGTTCTTTATATTTAACATCAAAGCAGGGCAAAACAAACGCAATTAAGTCCGATAATGAAATTTGTATCTGTTGTAAATGTCCTTAGCTACGTAGCAGAAAATCCAGACACAGATGAGCTAAAAACAGCTCCAAAATGAGTGGTGAGGGAAAGTTGCAATTTCTTTTTAATTTATGGGGAAAGAGATAGCAGACAGTATATAAACCTCACAAAATGTTTACTTTTTGTTTAAGCTGCAGAGTAAAAATAACTTTCCATTCATCATGTGAGTGACTGTACAGTATGAAGCCAACTAGGAAGCTGCTCTCAGCCTCGAGCAATGTGATGTTTTTGAGTTCAGGGGCAGGGAAAGGGGGTCTTCAGTGCAGTGCCTTGGACTAATGGCCAGCGAACACTCCTTATAAAGACCTAACACAAGACCACTCTTCGTTTCGCCAAAATAACTCTTATCCAACCTAAGAAGAGCAGGGGGGACTGGGGAAGTGACTTTACTCCTCCTTAGAAACCAGCACTTGTTAATGAGCATTTCCTGCCCCACCTTATGAAATCAACTCTCAGCCTTTTTACAGAGTCTCAGAGCAAGAACTCAAGAAGCTGGGAACAGGTTGTCCTGGTTCCTAATCAGTAATGTTCAGTGGTCAAGTAGAAAATGAATGATAAATCCAGTCAGGACTGCGAACAAACTAATTCTCTGTAATTTTGGATGAATCTCCTTTTGTCTGGCTCGGGACCGGTTGTGCTTCTCTAAGGGTCTTTATGCACCATACATATTTTCTTGTATCTTAATTTTACTTAATTTAACATACCAAATGTTTCCTCTCTCTGCTGTGTAGCGGCAATTGTTTTAATTTAATGACTAGACTTCTCTTCCTTTACTTTTATTGAGTAATGTGGCAGTTTCAGGAGTGCTCCTTGCAGCAGGAGATATGAATATAGACATTAATGTGAATAACCAGACTGGAACATGTCCCTGAGACTGCTGGACTGAAAAAACATCTTTTGCTAGCTGAAAACTATAAAAGGCTCTTCAACAAAACTCAACTGAGGTGTTATCCCGTTCATTTCCTCCAAGTCCTGCAGAGGGGTGAGAGAGACTCTGGGGTTTTCCCTAGATGAGACACAACATACAGGAAGACCACTGAGCTCCGCAGTGAGAAAATGTCAAGAGTCCTTACTCTAGTTGGTCTTGTGGCTCTGTAGACAGCCTGAATCACAAGGTCAATAAGATAACTATTTACACCTTCTTTAAACCTGACTAAATGTATTTTAAATAATGCACTCCACAAATGAGAAAGTATTTTTCCACGGAGGTGGGTTGCGTCATCTCAGTTCTCTGAAGATTAAGGTTTACTGCCTGGTAATGCCACTTGCCAAGGACACGTTTTATTGCCTTTGTGTTACTGTATGTCAGTCAGGAATAAATCTCTGCAGAGCTTCTATCTCGCTCTTCAGCCACACGTAACCTCATTTATATTCAACAAACTTTCCTTGCCTTCTCTCTCCCTTGCCTCCCGCCCCCTCTTCCTTCGGAGAAGGCATTTCAATGAAGCTGTGCGAGCACAATTTAGGACTGAAACGGAGATCTCTATTCAGAGGCTGAACAAATTCTCACCAGCTTCCTAAGACGTAGAGCTAAGCTCCTCGGTTCCCTTCGCCCCTTTGTCTGCAAGTTTTTTGGGGCCAGACTGCCAAGTTCAAGCGAGGCTCCGATCTCTCCTCTTTCACAGGCCTCCTGATTAGTGGCTTTCTTTTTCCGAGACTATAGATACAATTATTAGAAATTCCTTTTTTTGTGAACACATTGAATGAAGGTATGAATGGAGATGCTAAGACGAAGAAAGTGAGAAGCTTAATATAACTTCGGCTTCTGTAGTTAATTAGATTTGGATGGCTTCAGAGGAGCAGCTGTATTTTTTTTTTTAATTGAAGTTAGATAAAGGCCTATTCAAGATATTTTGGGTGGGGAGGGGAGACTGTATAAAATAAAGAAGCTGCGAGATGGGTTTTGGAAATACACCCTCTCTCCCTCTTCCTTTTTGGGAAACAGTTGTGGGGAGGGTAAAAAGAGAAAAAGAAAAAAATGTCCCATCACCAAAGGGGATAACAGAATCACTGGTGCTGCTGCTAATACCCTGTGGCTGAGGCACAGTAAGCAGAATGCATATTCAAACAGGAAGATTTCTTTTTTATTTGTTTGTTCAGAGAGAATCTGAAATGCAGAAGTCTGAAATGCATTCCTTTGCACATCCAGAACACTAGATCTCAGACTTTAAAAGCACATTGCCAAGACAGAGACCGCATTCAGCATTCAAAGCGTTTCAAGAAAATACGACCCTTCCTATCTGCCTGAAATCTTCAAGTTGCTAAAAGAAGGCACGGATTTTGAAAACCAGGTGACGTTGCAGCAGTTACGCTCTGTGTTTGCTCTTCATCCTGCCCGGTGAAGGTAAAGGGGACAGGTCAGCTCTGTCGGCTGTTTCACGTCGTGCCACGTTTCTCTTGCACCACACACACTGCAGCTGCCTCTGCAACCCCAGCCCTGCCCAGCATCTCGGTCTTAATCGAATTTTTAAATACATAAAGAGAAGTCCAGTAGTAGTTATGTTTTGCCACCCTTTTTTTCCTTCACCCTAATCTACATGTTAATCCCAAGGCACTTTAGGAAAGTGGCGCTCTTTCACCAAGGGTATTTTGGGAGCTAAATCCTCATCTCCTGCAGACAGATATCCATTGACTGCAGTTGTGCTGATTTGTCCTCGGCTAAGCATGTAAGACTGGGCTTTGGGAGGGGGTGTCCGTTGTTTCAGTCACACCAACACGCCACGCTGATTTCAGGATAGTGACTACGTGATCGCATTGCCTACATTGCTAAAGCAATCGGTATATTTCAGCTTTCTCACCTTGGTTATCAATAGGGTGAATCAGGAAGGAGAACTCTGCTCCTGGTATCCCGCCATATATTTATAGAGGTGGAAGGATGAGTAAAATAATTCAGCTACTTGTCACTATCAACATTTTTGCAGTTCATCAAGAAATGCCGCTTAAAAAATCTTTGTTTCTTAAATTTGAATTCTCACATATGCTCACAATGATACTTTTTGCTCAAAGGGAGGCAGTGGGCTAAAGCCCTCCAACCAAGTGCATGTTTGCTCAGAAATGCTAGGAGAGCATCTCTGAGACCTTCACTATGTATCAATGTATCAATATTCTTTTTTAATTGACTGATGTGTTGGGAGGGAGATGGCTTGTCAGCACAGCCTAAAAGTCTAGTTTCTTTTTCTTTGTCCTTTATTTGGAGCAGAAACGGAAGTTCTTATGAACATAAAATTACTAAAAACACACCCCAAAATAAGCTCAGTTTCCCAAAACGTCTGCAATGATTTTCTTAGGAAAAAAAAGTTGTTAGCATAGTATTGGGGTTTGATTTGTTATTTTTTTTGAATTAAAATAATGTTATGGAAGCACTGAAATGAAAAATTACTTTAAACTGAAATAAGAAAACATTTAATAAAACATTTCAGAATTCTGAGTGATTTTTGTCAAATTTGTCAACACATTCTTAAAACATTGTGAAAACAGGAAAAAAAAGTGTGAAAATTTTTCCAGCTACTTCATATTGGTTTCAACTATACCAACCTTTTGTCAGTTCACAACAGTATAAATACCATCTTTCCTTATGACACTTGAGAAGAAAAAAAAAAAAAAAGAAAATAAAAGGAGAAAAATCTTGATTTGCCCTGTAGATTTAACGGTTGGAGAAAAAGTGTAGGTGCTCAGACTGACAATGAACAGTGTTGGTGGGTTTGCCAGAATTCTGGTGTGAACTGGGTTCAAGACTGAGTGGATGGCCTAAGAGGAAGAAAAGGCTGCCAGAAAATATGTGCGGTATCATTCTCAGGAGACAGGGTAGCAGTAGCAGGGAATGGAGTTTGTGGTATTTGGTTTCTGGTTTAGAGACCAGCTTCCAGTTGCTAAAGCAAGCAAGCCACCTCCAGCATAGTCATGATGCAGAGATGCTGTCTTTTACTGTAAACATCCTAGTTTGGTTACTAGAGGCTCCAAGCTCTATAAAGTCTGAGAAGCAAAATAAATTATCATGCCTGGAATTCATCACTGCCACAACTAAGCTGTTTCCACCACCCAAGATAAATCCTTTTTTAACTAGCTTAGTCACCTCTAAACTCTTTGCAGTTCTACCCAAAACCCCTCATTTTTCATATTGCTGTTAACCTTTACCTTTTTATATTAATAAATATAAATTCTGTTGTCTCAGAATAAAGGTATATGTTCATGTTAAGGGAGTGTCTGCTGCTGGGAAGAGGATGAAGGAGAGACAAAGGATGAGGTTATGGTAGTTAGGAACCAGCTGGATTGTCCATGTGCAAGGGTCTTGGCTAAAATAATCAGTGGAACTCGAAGTATTGGTATGTGACATAAACCAGATCATTTGAAGGAAATAGAAACGTGGCAGAAAAGCTGTCATTGGGGTGTTCAAGAAAACACTGAGAAATAAGCAAAAGTCAGCACTGACCAACAAAAGCAGATGGGTGGTGGGAGCAAAACGGTTTATTAAAAACTTACTGAGAAATTCACCAGCAACTTTTTCCTGTGCCTTCAACAGATAAGGTCAGTAGCACTTCTGGTCCAAATATCTGTGCCTTGAATTTAAATTCGCTCTTTAAATATTTGTATAGTGACTTAAAAATTCCCTTTCTGTAAATATTCCCAACAGGATAAGGTGGATATTGAAATGTTTGCACACAAAAGGTGTAGTCACTGTGAAAGCAAATCCATTAAAAAAGTGTTGAGCAAATATCCAGAGGAAATGAGAATAAAACAAATGCAAAAGGCTTTTAAGGGGTTTGGAAAAGAGGCAGGTGAAGTCATTGTGATAGTGCCATGTCAGATTAGTGCTCTGAAAGGGCTGTAGGGTTCAAAGTAGTTAAGACGTTATTTACCCGTGCAATAAAACAAGTATTATTTTTACTCACATTAATCAGTAGACTTGTAAACCCATTAGAGAACGTAGTCCATGTATAATAGGAAGGAGAAAAATCAATGTAGAATGGTAAACTAGTAACAATGAGTGAAACTAAACGAGTTTTCGGCAATTTCCTACCTTTTCAAATTGCATTACTTATTAGAATAAACCCTTCAGGGATCTTGCTGTAGACCTGACTGAAATGCTGTAGAACAAATTGGTAACTAAACGGGGCATCAAAATAAAAGAGTAACTCAATAATATAATCCTTTATCCAGAGGTCCTAACTACTAATCTGACTCTATCGCTGGGCTGTCTGATTTGATATGTTTTTTCTAAGTGTATTCAGATTCAATTACCTTGATTGGAGAATTACATGGCACTCATCTGGAAGTAACTCTACTGCAGTCAGGGAACCACAGCCTTAGGAAGCAGCTGCCTTGCTCTCAGACATCAAGTTGCCAAGAGCCTGTGGTCAGAAGACGGTTAAGAAGGAAACTGGTGGGCTTCAAAAATGTCTAGGAAGTGTTCATGCTAATTATACCCGTGACCTCCAAGAAATGGTCTCCAGACCAGGGTAGTGTTTAAAATGACAGGAAGGACTGGAAGGAGCCTTCATGAAACAGCTGTGGTCGGTGGGGGCTACTGCTGTATTGTCCAGATGCAGAAAAGGCTGAATTTTGTGGATGTTCATATTATGGATGTACAGAGAAGCTGAGACCAGAGAGAAGGCTTCATTATTTTGGGAAGTGTAAGGCTGTGATTAGCCTCTCTGCTTGGAAGCACTGGGGGCAAAACCTTGATCGCTGCTATGGTTTCCTTATGTTCAGTGGAAAGGTGCATCCGCATCCCTACAGGGAAAAACTTAGAACTAGTAAAGACCTCCCTATCGTTATAAAACACAGTGCAGCTAATGAATCTAAATACTTTTTTACATTTGCGAACGTGCACGTTGCAATAATCTGTGAATGAAAAACTCCCTGCCCACACACAAAGACTGCTGTTTTTAAAGAGTGAAGAACACACTTTGCAGTGTCAGAAAATGGTGAAGAATAAATATACATCGTGGCTGTGCCACATTGTTATCTTGGATTTTAAATAGTTCTGTGTCCTCTTGCTTCTATTCAGTCAGAACATCTTGCACTGCAATCGTCTTAAGAAAATCTCCTTTAGCAAGCAAAATGTACTTAGAACACGTTAAGTCATAATGAAATCCAGTTATTGTGATTGCAAGCATTCATCTTAAGTTAAATGGATGGCTGCCTTCAAACCTGGGTTTGTTGGCTGTTCTGAGCACAGAACTGGCAAATGCTCTTTGTTGTTCCCTAATATGTTTGAGATTATTTTCTCTGTCTTGTATTCCAAAAAGTAGTCAGATGGGAATAACTCCTGCCCTTGACACTGTAAGCACGACGCATAACTCCGTAAGTGAGTCACTGGGTCACAAAAACATGACCATGACTGGGTGAAGAACGGGTTTGAGAAAGCAGGTGTTACCTGCAACGATTGCTCATCACAATTTGTCCTACACAGCTGTCGCACGATAGAAACGACAGGCAGAGCCAGGATGTGTGGTAGTGGGGTTGTGCTGGAGCCCCACTCATGTAGCGCTCTCCACGGCTCTCTCCTGTGGCTGCACAGAAGTCGAAAAGGTAAAATGGAGTTTTTGCTTCCAGAAACAGTTCAGCCTTGGCCAACCTGTAATCCAGCCAAGGGCACGACCTGGTCTTCAGAAAATTATAAGGTGGGGAAGAAAATTAAGCTCCCTCTTCAAGAACGCATTTTCTTTGTTGTGGTGGGACCGACTCATGTCATCTACTGAAAGTGGAATAACAGTAGTGTCAGGAAATAAACAGGTAAAATAAAAGATATTTGAGCAAAACTGAGCTGAAAGTTTTTGTGGTTCCCTATATGTTTCTCCTATGTGTCATGGGAATAACAAATTCATGGTGGAATTGCAAGCATGGTAACCTCTGTGGGAAAAGTGAAATCTTTTGTAAGACCAACAGACACAGTTTGGGGAAAAATGATACCTTTTGGGGGTACACAAGCCCCTCTTCAGGTCTGAAACAGAAGCAGAAATATTCGAAGCTAAAGACAAGTGGAAAAAAAAAAAAAGGACTGAGTTTATTTAAGATGTTTATAAGATAGGTTTGGTAAAACAGGAGGCAGGTTACACCCAGGAAGCGCAGGTTACAGAAACAGAAAGGCAAAACTGTTGGGATTGGGGTTTTTTTAATCCTACTGTGTACTCTCCAGTTCCTGTGTCTGCTTGCATTCAGAATGGTTATTCTCACCTTTATACTTTGGAGATCACTGCTTCTGTCCCAGATCTGAAGCAGCGCTGTGTGCTCTAGGTGGCTTTTTTTTACAACTCTATTCCTTGGTCTGAAGAAAGATGTTACTACTTCTCCCAGCAAAAAAATTTCTTGCTAATCACCCTAGAGCATTGTAGATATGACAAAAACTGTTTCCTGATTTGAATGAAAGAAGGGACAACACTCTGTCTGTGCTGAAAATCCTGCCAGTGTGAAAGTTTCACTTTTTGTTAGACCATTCTGATCAGCCAGCCAAATAAATGCAGTGAAGTCCACGCATGTCATAATGGAGGGACACCTTCATTAGTGCTTGGCCACTTAATCTGGATTCTTATGTTCAAGGTAAATAACAACCTATCAAAAATACATAGAAGCCAACTCCCCTGTGCCTAGTCCTGCAATACAGTCCAGATATAAAATGCATAGGGCTTAGGAGAATGACATTGATATAAGAAACATGAACCATCCAACAAGAATTGATGTGCACAATGATGGGTCAAGCCTATGAATACAAATAGTGAAAATTAGCCCTTTCCTCATCTTCTTTCCAGAAAAGCAGGGGTGGGAAGCGAATGCTCCCCACCCTCCAAAAAAAAAAGTGCTAACAGGAAAAGGAGAGAGCCCTTGCTACCTCCCAGGGACAAAAAAACTGTTGATAAAACAGTGTAGGCAGCAGATTTCAGTGAAACAGAGACACTATTCTGGAGAAATCACCTATATTGCTTTTGATTACAGACTTTTGACCAACCAACATAAATGTAGTGCTCAGAGAGCCTGTATGAGATAATGGTGGTTCTGACCGCTAAAAGGACACTAAAAAAAGGGCTTGAAAGAAATCCCTTTCATTTTACGAGCATACTAAGGTAATAGATATGGGATTAGATTAAACTAAAACCAGAAAATCCTTTGAAGATCACCCCATCTCTTTTCCAGTCCAGAATCAGTTAGTGCTTTTTCAAAATTCTTCTTTCCACTCACTTTTACCAGGAGAACCAAGTCTTTCTCCAATAGATCTTCCTTTGGAGTCTATTCCAGGTTTTGAATGAGGTTTTCATTAGGATTTTCCTCCCTAATATTTTCCATTGCTTAATTTCATCCCATTATATCTAATTACACTCCCCTGAGCAACTTGAGACTATTCTTATCCTTCCCTTCAAATACTTACAGACAATTATCTTGTTCCCTATTCCTATTTGCCAAGTTACAGTTATTTAGTTGTTTTAACCTTCTGTTCCATTAAATTGACTTTCCTGTTATCCAAAGGCTACACAGAACCTTACTTAATAGGAAAGAAAGATTTGGAATGACTCATATTATTGTAAGCATAATGGGTTAGGTTTGCAAAATATTTGTCTCCTCCTTGCAATTATAGTCACAAGTATTCCATCACATTTGAAACTCCTAGTTCCTGGCATTCTGTGGATGGTTATCAAAAAGATTTGACCTTTTAATAATTTCATAATTGATGTACGAGTGTGCTGCTGCTGACTATTATTGACTTCAAGGATTTATTAGCTTTTTTATTCCATTATATGACAGAAAAAAAGCAAAATAGCTGTCTTATTGCTCCACAATGGTGATGTCATTTAAGGATTCTTGACCAAGACTTTGGAATATCAATCAAGGAAGAGTCTATCTGAGGTTAACTGTAAGACCAGACTTACTGGATGACTTCTGTAACTCTAAATATTTGTGGCACAGTTTGTAGAGTACTGGCTTTCAGACATTTCTGAAGTTCTCCCAATGAGAAAATTTTACAGAAGAGAGGGAATAACAGTTTGGAAGGGTCGATGTGAACTAAATCACTAAGTTTTGGGTCAATACAAATGTTCTGTTCTGTTCATCTTCATGTTTTTAACAATAACAAAAGCCTGGTCAATTAAGCCTCGACGCATCTCACCTAAAGGCAGCCATGTAGAAGAGATGCATGCAGACTGACCTAGTCCCTCCGCAGGCATCTCTGGAAAGTGATGTATTTCACCTGTCTTTGATATTGATCTTGGTGTATAACATGCTGCTAGAGCATATTTTCACGATCTGCCAGTAACACAGAAACAGAAAATGCTTTGGACACAAGCAGCCTTGGAAACAACCCACCAGATTGTAATACTCTCTCTCAAAAAAAAAAAAAAAAAAGTACTTCATGAGCAGTGGCATTAATGAAGCATTTTTCTTTATCAATTTTGGGTGGCTTAGTCTTCTAGTTTCCTTTCCTTTCCCTCACCCTGTACCATGTATGATGAAAAGCCGCAACATCTTCCGTCCCCCCTTGCATCCCAGAGCTCTCCCCTGGGAAAGAGCAGCCTGTGTGGTGCCAGGGACGTGGGAATGTCCCCACCAACTGCTGGGTACCGGGGCTGGATAGATACCTACTCACACAGCGCAGGCTTTTTCTCTGTGTGGCTATTGGATCTCCTTCTCTACCCAGCTGCTCATCTCATGTACCTCTTAGGAACATCGTATCACCAGGATGTAACAGGAGAGTTATAAACCCATCATCGAATCTTACTGACACAGGCCAAAAAGATCCCAGAGTTATTAAGTGGAGAACACAGATGGCCAAATGATTGTAGAAGCCTTTTTCCCCTTCAGAAACTCAGTTAAAGAAAGAATGAACCCTTTAGACAGAATTAAATCATAACATTTAATTTATTTATTTTTTTTTTTTATCAGGGGCTTGCTATCGTTTTCCCCCTTGCTGCCATGAAAATTGAGAAACTGGGAATCCAATTACAAAGGCTAGATAAAAGAGAATGATAGTGAAAAATTTTAATTGGATGGAAAAGCCACTGAATGTGTGTTCACTAGATACATGTTTCAAAAACCCTAGCACTACATGCGTACAGGCAGAGGTCACTGTAGAAAGGGATATAAGGTGTCTTAAACACAGGAACCGTGAACCACGGCTCTGGTTTTCAGTCAATAGAGCCAATGAGAGCTGCTGGACCTCCAGTGCAATTGATTACTTTGAGACGTAGTAAATGGTGATACTGACATTTAGAAGGTGGCCAAAACTAAATTGCCCATCTCTCTTGTCAGCTTTATTTAAAGTGTGAAAACCCTCAACAGCAGCTACCAAGGGTTGGGTAACCTTTTATTTCCAAGGCTTACTATAAGCAAAAGGACACGTTGTCTGGGGGTCTGTTGTGAATACTTTATTATTATCGTTATTTCTGTAAGCTGTGGCAGTAGAGAAAAAAAGGAGTTATAGTCTGCTCTTTCATGTGCAGCATGGTGATCAAAAGTCCTCTTGATACTTTAAATTAGAAAAGTCCAATTTGTTTGGCTTGAAATATGATTTGAACTTTGCAGAACTTTCCTGCTAAGCATGGGATGCAGCAGTCCTTTGAGCCATGCTAAGGTAAGCAAAAGTGCTTTGCATGCAGGAAGACTCAACATTTAAATCCAGCTGAGCCTAAGCATTTCTCAAAACAGTTTGGTAAACTTTATCTTGTGGTATCTCCAGACCCATGGGATGCTGGCATTTAAATCAGGGTGCAAACCCACTGGCAAAACTCCCACTGATTTCAAAGATGTTGGGATTTCACTCACCAGAATGAGATTTTCTATCAAACCTCCTTGTTCAGCCCCTGTGAGTACAGAAGCGTGCCACCTGACGTATCCAACTACAGTTGAGGCTGAGGTGTGTGGTTTTAATCTCTTTCTTTGGGGGAGCAGTCCAGCATCTGACAAGACTTTGGAGTTAGGATATATACCATGGATTAAATTCCTTTGCTGCTGGGCTCTGTTTGTGGGGAAACTATTTACCTTTTAAATGATGCACTTTCTCAGACCTGTCACTGTAAAGCAGACCTGCACCTGACTCTATAGCTCCTGTTAATGGACCTGAAGGAGTTTTATTGGAAGGACTGCAGCAAAACAGAAACAGCCACACCAGATTTGATGGTCCATCCAGTGAAGTTGTTAATGCTAGATCTTCCAAGGAAAATATATAAACATGCCCATAACGGATACTATAAAGATCCTGCCCAGAGCAGAAATGTTCCCTTAATCCATATGTCTGCAACGCAGACAATGAAATCTCCTTCTCTTACACTGGAAACACGGAGCTTCCTCCTGCCCTTCCTCCTCAGGCATCCTTCAGGAAGGACAGACGTCCCTGCCTGCACGGACTGAGAAAGGGTCACCTCTTTAAAGAGAGAAAGAGGCTGGGGTTTAAACAAAGTAAGGTGTAGTTGTAGTTGTTGATCCCACAAAACCATTGCTATATTGTATTTAGCTACTGTCTCATCCGTTGGTGTTAGTGGCAGTTAAAGGCATGTGCCGGTTTTTGCACTGTAAAGACAAACTTTGTCTTGTACCTACACATGTACGTGTTTTTGCACCCATACAGACGCAGAGATAGTTCTCCTATGGATAGGCATAACCTGGAGCTAATAAAAATAGAGATGACATACATTAAACTTCTGTGTAATTGGTGGGGTGGGGAAAGGGGAGGGAAGGGGAGGGAAGGGAAGGGGAGGGGAAGGGAAGGGAAGGGGAGGGGAGGGAAGGGGAGGGAAGGGAAGAGAAGGGGATGGGAGGGGAAGGGGAGGGAAGGGAGGGGAAGGGGAGGGAAGGGGAGGGAAGGTCACTGTTGTTGCTTACTATGATGCTAAACCTGAGATTAGCGGTGATGCAAGCTGTCAAGTCTATTTGCTTGAGTCTGGAACAGGGCAGCCAGGTTTTACAGTGTTCTGGCCTGCTGCTGCCTCACCTGTCCTGCCTCCACATACAACCACTCTGAAGCCAAAAGGAGAGTACCCGTCTTTCTACGTCCCAATGACGCAGCAATGCACCATGCTGGATGTGAACTGGCACAGACCGTCTCTGCACTCATAGCATGACCAGTTCATACCCTGCTTGACCTGTTACGGCATACTACAGAGCTGACTTACTTTTTGGGAATAGTTTTATCCTCCTCCACTGTCAGAAAGGTCAAACATCATTGACCTCCAGAAATAATTGGTAATACTAAGACATGCTGGAGAACTGTTTATTTTTCTGTGCAATTTAAAATGACATTAGGGAAAGGAGAGATAAAATAACTGAAATGGTCACTTTTAACACTTTTACCTCTAGGTCTAATAAAAAATGCAATGTAAGTATACAAAACTTCAGATAAATTTCTGAAATCAATGGTTATACAGGAACCTCAGTGTATACCAGAGGGACTGAAGATGAAAAAATAATCTCTTCCTATGTCTGGTTTATATCTGTGTTTGTATCTACATCTTCTTTATATCAAAGTCTATAAACCCTCTCCTTTGCCACTCTAAGGATATTTATAATACCTTCAGCATACGCTTTTATGTAGACCTAGTATTTTCAAGTAAAATTTTACCTTTTTATAATTATTTTAAACTAACTTGACCGTCCATTAGCAGAGTTGTAGAGAGACATATTGACATCTGTATCTTTCAATAGTACCCCTCCTTCTCCACCCTAAAGGTTGTTCCAACTCGCAGGCTCTTTCCTTTTCCAGTAGGTAATTACAGACACTATTGTCACCACCACTAAAGACTTGCAATCCCTCTTTCTGGGAACCAGCTGTAAGTGTTACGTAAATATACGTAACTCTGTTCAATTATTTTCTTGCCCTTCCCATGCTACAGATCTATCTACTCCTAAATTCTGTTAAAATACACACCCTTCTTATCTTGAAAGAATCAGGCACAGTCTGTCTGAAAACAAACTTGATTATAAGGCAGCAATAAAAGATGGCAGCAAGTCAAAGAACATTATAGATGTCATTTGCCAAAGGAATTTTCTTACAGCTTGTGGACACTGAATCATTGACACAGAGTTTGGGGTTTTCGGGTGGCTGGCTTTTTTTTGCAATGCTATTTTCATTATAGTATTATGATGGTAAAGTTTTCTACAGGCTATCATTATAGTCTGCTCTGTAGCTCTTCCTAGAAGTTCCTTTTGGGACCTGATATGACAGACATATAGGTGAGATAATTAGTCCCAGAAATTTTTAGATATTGACTGTGGGCTGATCTGACCTCATCGACAAGAAGTCTCTTTGGATACAGCTGAGAGGAAATCATCACCAAATGGTGATTCAGCTGACCTAGCTTAGGTAGCTAATTTAGGCTAGAAGGGCTTTATCATTAGAGTGTCCATTTCCCTGCTAGTTCAGACAAAGAACTAGTAAAGGTGAGAATAAACCTGTCAAAAAAGACAGCCAATGGTCCTCAAGAAATCGTTCAAGAAGGACTACAAACAGAAGTACATAAGAGATTATGCATACTTAGAGTGAGATGGTTCTGGGCAGTATGATTAGCCACAGACACAGTAAAAATCACCTACACTAGTAAGCACAGCATTTTTATTTTTTTTTCCAGATCTCAAAGAGAAAGAATTTTAAGGAAAGAATGGTGAAGGTGAACAGAGCAGCTTCGGAGAATGTTTTCAAGGAATGCCTTCTACCCACTGTGGGAATGGGAGAAAAAAATTACCTTGTTTATGAAAGTTAATAAAAACTGTCATAACTCTGGCACTGCAAGTAGGAGGGAGTAGGGAATGGCCGTACTGATTATATGCAAGGAAGCATTATTCATGGTGGAGATGGAACATAAAAAGTCTTAGACAGAACTTTGTGTTGAAGCAATAGAATGGGATGGACCTTTGGAATGATACACAAAAAGAAGCAACATTTTCAAAACAATGGTCAAACAAAATGGTCTCTCCAGGAGTTTAGGAAAAGGAAGTGCTTGATTTTATTTTGCTATTTCATTTCTGCAAGGCTTTATAGTACTTATCTGTTTCACTTTCCTAACCAATAACATTTGCGTACATTTTACATGCAGTTCTCAGCTTACGCTAATAGCTGGTGATGGATTCTTATGTGTATTTAAAGACCAAAGATTATTCATGAAAGACACTGAAGCCTTCCCTCATGGTACCCTGTTGATCCCTCTCAAACTTTGAGAAAGAATTGATGGGACAGAAGACTAACTGGATCTTTGCAGCTCAGTCAATCATTCATCCTCTTACCGATATCATCAGGCTGGCGCCAAAAAACAAAGGAGGTGACTGCCACACCAAGCGTCTAGGTGAAATTTCCCTTGCTGCATTTTTAGCCCACGATTACTTTCATTGTGGATGGGAGGCATGAAGAACAAATAATATTTTTTTTCTTTGCAGCAGTCTTTTATGTATCTTGGGATTGTTATACCTTCAGTCTCCTCCAAACCAAGCAATCCCAGGTTTTTTTTTTTCAGTTCTCCTTTGTAGGCAATGCTTTCAAGACCTCTAATAATTCTTCCTGATCTTCTCTGAACTGTCTTCAATTAGGCCACATGTCTCTTGATGTTTACTGAACAAAGTCATCTGGATCTGCTGAATCTGAAGTAAACACCAACAAATAGTGGTGCAAAGCTGTGCTGCAGCACAAGAGGCAAAGATTGTGGTTGAGAACAAGACAATTATGTTAATAACTTCTTATCCTCAGTCTATGTGTGTTCTTGGGAGTTGTCAGCTGAGCCCTAAGGAATGCTGAGCCATTGGTATTCACCATCTTTATTCAAATTAAACCACATAAATAAAAAGTGCCAACAGACAGCAGCCTTTGAAGATACTGAATCTCCAACGCATATTGCTTTTCATTGCTGTGCTTTATTTTCACTTAAATAATAATGAGATCTCGGAGAGGAGATAAGGCTGTGGGGCACACCTGAACCTGCACCTGGGAAGTGCTGCTGGTTCTGGGCATTGGAGTCTGTGGGCCTTGGTTACCCACCAGCTCTACTTGCTTTGAGCAGCCTGACATCTGCAATTACTGGGGACCACTATGTACCAAGCTAAAAAGTCTCACAGCAAGTAAGTCACACGTTGGGAAGAATATCCAGGTTTTCTAAATAAACTCTACTTTCTGGATTACCCAACTTTCCGGCTTTTTAGGTTGCTCATTTCCTTTCAGCAACAGCTCGTGTCTTCATGCTCCCTTTTCGTTCCTTTCCACAGTGGTCAGGCTCACAACTGCCCTCCCTGTGCTGCTCATGCACAATGCTGTGCATCCACCCCCTCTGAATGTGTTTGCTGGCTGGCATCATTCTTGTACGACACAAACTTCACACCCCACGGTTTACACTTTCTGTCTGTCTTTCCATTCTCTGCTTCTTCAGCAAACGTGTTGCCGCCCCAACAAAAACCCCCCAAAATGCACCCAAATATCTGGCAAAACCTGTCCTGACTTAAGTTAATCTAAGCACCATTCCTCAAAAGTTCGACCCCACTTTCAGCACCTAATGTGCTTTTGTACCTCTCCCTTGCCTAGCTCACCTCCTGAACTCTTGGCAGGAAGAACTTTCAGGGACCCTGCATTGCACTGTGGTGGAGATCAAAGTCTTCTCTTTGATCTCAGAAGACCTGGAGTCTCCCCTGTCTCCCTGCAGTCTCCCCTCCACCACGCCTTTGCTTCGCAACATTTTGAGAGAGGCAGTAAAAATAGGGAAGAGAGAGGAAAAGGCAAGGTGGAATTTTCCTGTATTCCCCCTGTTCCCTCAGGATACAGTCTATGCTTCCCCCCTTCTCCCTAAGTTATGTCTGTCAGCCTCAGAACCAGTCTCCTAACATTACGTGAACTCCATATACAACAGTAAGTGAAGCAGTGCAAAAGCCTTGGGCGTCATAAGAAAAAAGCCTATTAACTACATAAAGAAAAATCCAGAACAAGAGCAAAGCCATGACATTTTTGCAATGTAAGGATTAGCTACTGCAGAATATACTATTAAAGGCAAATTATTGCTTCTATCATTATCTTAATAGCCCGATGGATGAGGTAAATATTTACAGCAATCCCGTAAGGTGAGGAATTCTGTATTATTAGAAATTAAAACAACTGCTAATTCAGTTTTGAGGAAAATACAAGTACAGTTACAACTCAATTCACTTCTGTTTTCCTATTGAAAAATGATAAAGGTCTTTGAGCCTTCATTGGATTATATCTCAATGAAGCTTTTTATGTCTCTGCTTTCTGACTCTGGCTGGATGTAGTACTAGGAGCAGATTTGTAGGTTGGGGCCAATACCTAACACCAGTACCACCCCTAAATCAAAGCAATCAAAGCTCCAAGCCAGCTCCATCCACTCCTCCCCAGGCTCATGCAACAACACACAGACAAAACTGGAAACATGTTGCTAGACCTCTAGTGAGAAGTGCAGGGTGGTTCAGTGTCCTCGGTGCAACAAGAAGGTTTCACCTCCCCTCCTTATGGAACTAGCCGATATGGGACCCCATCGTTCCTCTTTTCAGCCTCACGGGTCCAGGCAGAGAGACACCAAGGCCACCACAAGCTCCCTCGTGGCAGAGACGTGCAGAAGGGGTTGCTGCATGCCATGAGAGAGCGGGGGAAACATCCTGGCGACATAGTCCTAATCAGCTATCAGACCTGAATAGAACAGGGACCAAAACATGTCAGCTGTCACTTATGATAGCATATGCTGTCCAATTTTACTCAATTGGGCTACTTTAATACTCGCTTTCTTTCCTATTTAAGCATAGGTGATTCTTAATTAACCTCCTAACATGTCACTCTCAATTGTACTCACTGTATGTGTTATCCAGTCCAGATATTTTGGGGAAAGGACATGTTAGGACAAACATCCTTCCAGTTATGCATAAATGGGGACATTAGAAGCACATACACATTAAGAAGTTCAGTCTCTTGAGTATATGCCTCTGGCATGCCTGGTTTTCTTTTAGTATTTCCTTGTGTGTAAGAAAAAGAATGAGACCTCAAATTGTACAAATAAACACCCGAGTTCATGAATTTTATTTTCCTTCCCAACACTTTCATTCTAGAAATGTCATTGAGGAAGGCTCTGTATGTTATACAGGTCACATTTTTAGTGTATATTGCTCTTTCAACAACAACAACAAAAAAACGCTCACTAGAAAAAAGAGAAAAAAGAGCCCCTCACTCCCTCCATTTTAGTCCCAGTGTTCTTAACTGCTACATTTTCCATTAACTTCTTTTGATATGATAATTGAGTGAACAGTTGCACTCAACAACCAACACAGAAAACAGCATATCAAAGCCTGATCTTTCTTGAGTGATATCACAGTTACCACATCAGGTTCTGTCTTGTCCAAGTACATCACCTCACCCTTTCTAATTTGACTCAATTCCTTACTGCGCCTATCCATGCCAACAACATTCTTTAGGTTTTCTCTGTATGGCTTCAATTCCGTATTCGCACAGGATGCAACATAAAATGATCTGCACCCAGTCCAGTTCCCAAGAATATTCATGTCTGGGAGAATCGAATCTGGGGAATAAAGGCTTTTCTATGTAATAAAGCTTGCAGTAAATGGTACAAGCTCCCTGACATCCACCTTCTGCTGTACTGATTGTACCGAAGTGACACCAGAAAAGCTATTCTTTTGCTAAATCACAGCTATCATTGAGACTACGGCACCACTTGTATCAGAGATGATCTAAATAAGAATAAAAAAGCAAATAAGGAAAATAATTTGGAGTGGGGGGGAGGGGTGGAAAGGGAGGAAAAGTGTGAAACCATGTCACTTAAGCAAAAGGAAGCGGAAGGGAAAAGGAAGATTTGAGTAGGGTGGAGAAGTCCTAAAGAACTGGAATTCCCATTTCTGCTGTGATGAGGAAGGGATCACAGTGACGGAGGCAGTTGCTGCCCCCCATTGCCCAGCTCCAACCCTCTCCTCTTCCTCCATGGAGGAAGAAGAAGTGTCTAAAATACGCAGTTGGGCCACAACTGGGTTGGTCCTCTTCCCTCTCTCTTGGGACTGTCATGTCCAGGGTGGTTGTCTGCCTTGCCCCTGCCCTGACATGGACACTGTGTCCAGCAATAAATTATCGTTTCTGTTCAGGGCCAGGAGACTTTCAATGCAACAGAAACAAAGCACAACCCTGGCACCCCATCTCTGCCAAAAAGCCATCAAACTGAGTTCCCCTGAAGGGTTTTTTAATAGACTACAGGTAGGTTAAAATCCACGGAAAAATAAAAGAGTGTTTTCCAGTGCTCATAGATGCAGTATTCTTGGAGCGACAACACAGTACTGTAGGTTGCAATTCCATTTTGATCCTCTGCAAAAATGAGGTCTCTCATAATTAGTGTCTGTAAAGATAGCAGGTGTCCAAGGCTGGATTTTTTTTCCCCTTCCTTCTCTTTTTTCTTTTGTAGCATAAAGGTGAGTTAACAACACTGTCTGTTCTGCTGAACTCAAGCTAGATCCAGCTGAACTTCAATTCATCCCAGCAGCAAACTGTTTATTAAAGACCTGTCAAATGCCCATATTCCGTGGATCATCACAGGAGCTGACAGTGCGACAAAGGCTTGAAATCCAGTGCATATCACTGGAGGATGCCATTAAAATGAAAGTGAGACCAAAACCTCGCAGCTGTCACTCATTATCTAGGACATTGTCACACAGTAGATCTCACACACTTCCCTTTATCTAACATGCTTCTCCTCTTCTAACTTCCCCATTTTCGCTGTAATTAAACAGCTTTTGAACAAAAATAATTTGAAACAAAAAACCCTTGCTATTAAGGTGTGCATCTGTACTCCATTTGGAGTTCTCCTGCATGTCCCGTATCTCTCTTTTTGGTCACCTGCTGCTTATTTTATAGGTTATTATATTTTAGAGCTTGAAAAGAAGAATAAATAGGAATGGCAGAATTTCAACCATTCAAACAGAGCTTTTACAAGAAAAATTGTCCCCAGCCACTTGCCCTTATCTCAGACCAAGCCTGAACATAACTTTGTTCCAGTTCAAATGAGACTGGCTAATGATGTTTCTGTCCTCATTATTTTTCGGATTTCCTCCCATTTTTCCAATTCTGGTTTTGACTGGGAATTTAATGGCTGTGACTGATAGCTAGATCAAAGCCTTATCAGTTCTGTCAGCGAACAGCTCTTAGTCATGAGAAAGGCCTACTCTTAGCTGTCTTGACCAGAGGTAGGAAATACCCGAAGCCTCATAACCTTTTTCTTAAAATGCTTGATATCCGGTCTGTCAGACCAGTTTTACACCCATCGAACTCCACCAACATCAGAGACACCATGCCAGCGCAAAAGTAATGGAGTGTTGACTCCGGCTTCTGCAATTTTTACGTCATTCTTGACTTACTTTAGGCTACAGTATGTTTAATTGCCTCTTGTCTTCACTCTTGAACCCAGGTCTCAAGGAACAATTTTCATTAAAAATATAGTGGCCAAAGGAAGATCTAAATACAAGACAAAATCTACAGCATAATTACTCGACTGTGATCTCACCATATGTCTTACATAATTATGAAACAGTTCCACTTTTTTATGTCCATAATAGCTACAAATTCATACTAAAAGGAAGGTCATCCATATTAGCAGAGCTTTGAGATTTATTACACTACTCTGTCACTGCTTTGATGTTAAAGATTTTGACAAATATATTTAGTATAAAAAACCTTATTAAGGGTAATTATGTTATGGATTTTTGTGATTAAAGAATTTTATTTTTAGAATCTCAGTGCACAACTTAGCTTACACTGTAACTATTTAAAAGTTTTATTGTGCATTAATATACACACATCTTTACAAAAACTGTCAGAATAATTCTAGTACGACTGCAGTTTAAATTCTGTTCCATAAGAACAAAGAGTTAATAATACCAGTTATACACTTAAACTTAGGGGTAATTATACATGTTTAAAATATATATTTTAAGTGTAATTACAGTGGAATTGCTGTAAAACTGCTACGCAATGAAAAACACTTCATTACCCAGTATACCTGAGGCAGGAGGAAACTTAACTAAATCAGATGACTTGGTACTTAAGCCAGGTCTTTGGAAAGTTTTTCAGGAACATGTCAGTTCAGAACAGCAAAAATACAAGGATTTTTTTTTTTTAATCTTTGATAAATTACAGTCAAGGCTAATAATACACAGCAGTAACAAAATATCCATGACACTGACAGTACAAAAAGGCGTTAGAAAATCAGGCCCTTCAGTCCAAAGGTTTTGATTTTGGCCTCGATTTCTAAATGCAGTTAAATACAATAGCAGTTTTGGGGAGGGATTAGGCAGCGGTTATTTAGACGGGAGAAATAAAAAGAGGATGGTATGAGAAAAGCCAATGTAAAGCTGCCCAGAAGATGAAGTGCCCCACAAAAAGATGTCTGGAAACATGGAAACCATTCTGGGTGCCTCCTGCTCTGCGTGTGGAAATGAGGCGTATTTTTACATATATTCTTTATGACTAAAAAGGATGGCACTCATGCATTATTTGACTATGGTAACAACGCTGCCTCCTGACAGAGCAACCCTGGAGGCCCCGAATACTGATTAATTGCTTATGACATAAGGAGTCATGTTAGTATCAGCAGCGGGATCAGGTTCCCAGGGAGAGAAATCGCAGACTGGTAATTCCTCTTGATCCAAGCTGGAACAAAAATACCGATCACACAGATTGGATAATCTGAGACAAGAACCAAAATAAGGGCTGAAGATGACACAAGAAGGCTTTAAAATAATATCTGGAAACATCCCTGAAAGAGCTTAGAGTTGATCTGCATTTGGAGAGAAAAAAAATATTTGCTAGGACAAAAGCTACAAAAAGTCTGAGCAGAAGCAGGACCTTTCTGGTAGAGGTCCCATCCTAGCCTGGCTAGGAGGATCAGGGAGGTGCAAGCTGAGGACATGAAGAAAGTTATGGCCCTATCTGCGATTTGTTACCTGAGATGCTCTGCAGCATGGATTCAGGGAGCTGAAAACATCAGCTTCCGAAAGGAATAAAAGGCTTGCAGACCAGCATGTCTGGATGAGTCAGTGGATGAGGAACTGGGCCAGTTGGAAGATTTGGGAAGACTGGGCACATGTATCTTCAACATTGTCTGTAACCAACAGAGACCTGGAACAGAAAGACTGGATTATCCCAGTCTGAGTAACACAGAAGCCAATTATTTTTGTGGGAAAAGCTCCCTGGGAGTTCTTGCTTCTGTTTAATTTCAGAGTCCAAGTGAGAAACTTGGAGACTAGATAAAAAGTGTGTGAGGGACAGAGGGAAGGGACGGGGGCATTTTCGGGCAGCCAACTTGATTAGTTCGTCTTCAGTGGTATCGCAGCACCGTATCCCCAGGAAAGAGGCTGCATTATCCAAATCTGGTACAAGCACTTTTTTTGGCATGTGATGGCAGGGACTCATCTCAGCCTGCCAGTGCACACCCAAGGAGACCCCACCTGAACCTGCAAAGAGCCTGTGGAGACTAGTCCTCCTGGCATGCCCAAACACCAGATCCCCAGAGCAGCTGACGGTTGAAAAAAGACTCACCTCTACTGCAGATGGCAATTTAAGATCAGCAAAATAAGACCCAGGACTGCAGTAGAGACTCTGGAATTTACCAAAGATCCTGAAGAATTACTTGGTGCAGAAGAAGAAGAAGGGGCTACTCGCAATGGAAACGGCCCACCATAAGGCATGGCAATATGTGGAGACATGGCTTAGGTGTGTTGGGTAAGGGCATTTAACACGGCTCATGAAAACTGTGGTAGATGGACAGAAGGAACTTTGGTCTATAAATGAAGGAAATGGTCAACTGGAAAAAGAAAAGTTGCAGGAACAATTTAGTTAAATACTGACACAACCAAAAGAGACTTTGATAAATCCAAGTCTGGACAGCACAAAGGCTCACCATTGCCCAGAGAGAACCACCCAGCTGCTTGTGCAAGCTTGTAGATCACCAGCTGGAGATATGCTTTGGAGGTAGAAGGCTCTGTGTTTAAATGTGGGCAGTGCAAAACCAGTCATGGAATTTTGCTAATAAACACAGAAGTCTGTGAAGGACACAGGAATGACCAGCCAAACTGCACGAGTTGGTTTTCACATAACTCCAGAGAAAACGTAGCCCAAAGCCATCACAGATGGAGACAGTGACAGGAGGGCAGGAAAACACAGGGGAAAACTTTGATGCTGGGATTCATTCAGAAGCTTGTCCACATGAGCAAATAGTTTGATTTCATTTTTGGTTGTAATTGTGTCATAAATATCAGACGTGGCCGACAAATTCAATCTTTAGAAAAGTTCCTGAAAGAGGCCAGCTAAGTAAGCCATGATTTCTAAGTGTTGAGGATTAATGATATTAATAGTGATAATAAAGCAACTGCATATCCTAAAACCATTCTGGATTCAATTTCAGAGCTCTAATCTTGGACTCAGTGAAAATATGGATGTCACTGATCAAGCTGGAGGTTGGCACAGCAGCATATATTGAGCAGCTACTCCATCATGTCACAGTACGAAAAATGGAAGACCGAACAAGTCACTGGGGGAAGACATCAGCATAGTATGAATTAGCCTTCAACCAGTCCCAGAATCTCACCAGGTATTTGGCTAAAATACATACCAGAAACAGATTTTCTTTCAAAGACAGAGGACGAAGTGCTAGAATCTGCTCAGTCTTCAGAATACGTGTTGACCGGGAGGCAATAGCTGGCCCAATGTCTGTGTGAAACCACATGTAAGGACGTGCAGCTGGAACCTAAACCAAGGCGAGGAGTACTGTCACAGCAGGATGAGGCCTGAGGTCATTTAAAATGAGATGAGGGTGAAGCGCACTGCAACTTCCCAAGCATCACAAGTTCCCTTGGTTTACCAGGACCGCAATATAGCTGCAGCGACTGGATGAGAAAGGGGAAATTATTTGAGGGTTGATGGTCATTTGGCCCTAGTGACCGCTTCTGCCTTACCCTCCCCTTGCTTCAAAAGTTTCAATATTGCTCAGAGACAGCAATGCTGAGGGACTGGAGGCAAAGTGCAATAGACCTGGCGTGGTGGTGCCATATGAAGAAAAATTTCCAAAGAAAAGACCTTGGGAAAAAAACCTTGCCCAAAAGGAAGATCTGGTTGTGGTTAAATCTCTAGGCCATTTTCACCATGGGCTGCAAGACAGCATAGCTGTGGTTAGATCAGGCCAATGTTTCTTGCATTGGCTCTTTTAATTCAGAAGTCCTGGGGAAACTTGCCAGGTGGTTGGAAAAATTGCCCTGTTTTGCTTTCATGGTCATATTGAGGCCTGGGTGTGAAAACATAGTAGGGCTGATGCTCTTCCAGATGGTGTTATTGGGAAGCTAATTGTAAACATTGTCTCAGGCAGGAGCGGGAAGAACTGGTTGCTCCAGAGAAGGCGCCTACTTGGGAGAAGTTGAATGTTTCTTCTTCTTCCTTTTTTTTCCCTTCTGTTTAATTTTCTGACTAGTTAGAGAAAGTACAGTGAGGTTGCAGAAGAGGACTGTAGGAAAGGAGTTTTGGTATTTGGTATCAAAATGGAATGGCTAGAAAAGAATTTGAAAATACTGACCTTCCGGAACCACCTTATTTCCTGCAGGTCACTACTCAATGTACGTGCAAGCTCTGCCGCTGGCGTGAAGATGCAGAAAATGAGACACTTGAAGAGCAACACACTGGAGACTGTGTGTGAAAACTAGAGGACAACTTCTGGACTACTGAGAGGTCACTGGCAAGGAGGTGGATGCTCTACAGACCTCTGTTTCCCATCCTAATCATCTCTGATTTATTGCTAGAACACCCTGCTGTCTGTCTACTGGTGGGTCTTGTGCTGGAACACGCTAGACAACCCCAGCCTCCAAAGGTGGTGACAAGTCGTACATTTCTATGCAGGATGTGCAAGCAGCAGACAAAATGCAACAGAGTATATTAATTTCCTTACATGTTTTACACTTGGCTAGGTGGAAACAGTGAGAAATTAATCTGTTCAGGCAAAATCTGCTTGCGCAGTTTGCCTCTGGAACAGGTATAGAGGCTCCCATCTGCAGTGATGGAGGAAAAGCTTATCACTGAATCTCAGTCAAGTAATTTTTTCTTTTACTTTTTTTTTTTTTTTTGCAGGTTGTACATCTAGTGTTTAATTACTTATCAAACTCTTGCCAAGGCGGAGGCATCTCAGAGTGAAGAAGACAGTTTAATTTCAGTATCCATTTTGTTGTTCCTCCGAGTCTCCAATTCCTTCCTGTGAAGGATATTTTTCAGCATGGAGTTTCAAATCTCAAGACTTCCTTCTGTATCATGACTAAACAACTTCTTTTCATCAAAAGTGGTTTTTTTTTTTTTCCTTTAGTTTAGCTGATTTCTTTTTTTTTCCAACAAATAAACCATAAACAATTTTCAATTTCTTTTCCTCCCTTTTTGTTTTTAACCAAACATAATCTTTGCGGTTGCTGCTGAAAACCAAGCAGTGTCTTCTGGTTTGTAATCTGATATTTTGATGAAAAAATCCTCACTTCCATATTATTACCGAACTTTATTTCATATTTTAACTTCAAGACCTCTCTAAGTATTTCCGCGGTTTTGGTGTGGGTACTAGAAAAGTCTCACAACCTTATACCTCGTGCACAACCACCGGTTCCCCAGGTCCAGTGAGGAGAGTCCAGTGAGCCCGTAAGCAATTCAGTCTGAACGCTCTTCATCTGACCACAGGCACAGGTTAACTGACAGGCTTCTCATTCCAGAGCCCTAAAATTGGGGTCCTTTTAGCATCCCTCAAAACATATGTTTCTCCAAGCTGCAGGAGAAAGTCCTAGAGGCCAGTGTAATTGGCAGCAGACAAAACAGCACTATTTTGGGCACGGAGCAGAAAGCATGTAGGCATTAGAACAATTCAGCATGGCTAGCGTTAATTTACTGTACTGTTTATGATTAAAGCAAACCTGTCCAAACAGTTAGTCAGACGGAGCTGAGTTTGCACAGCTTTGTCTAGATGTCTTGTCTTATTTGGGATCTGGACCTCTGGGAAGCAGGAATGCAGAGGCAAAGAAGCATTATGATACACAACTGCAGAGGGGATAAAATCGTTGGCGCTGGGCGGACAGTGACAAAATGCTGGTTAAAACTCTCCAAGCCCTGCTGCCTTTTGCAATGGATGTTGTATTAAATTCAAGTTTTACACCAGACGTCTCTTGTGGCTGTTCAAAAGCCCTGATCTGCGGTGGGGAGAGGGACTTTCCAGCAGGCTGAAGGAGTACAGGTGGTTGAGTTTACCAGCTTTCCAAGTGGTTTTCATTTCTTTTTCCTTCCTGAGATAGTTAAACGCACATTCCTCAGCTGTGTAAAAACAAATGGCCTACTCTCCCACTTCGGGTGGATTTCAAATGAAAGCCAGGCTTAATTAGAGCTTTTGAAAGCTTAAGAGTTAATATGTGCCCATTAAACACTAACCACCAATCATTTACTCTCCGTTTGCTAGCAATAAGCTCCAGCCGCCGGTGCTCACAGGCATGCCGATGTGGGATGTGGGGCTGCATTAGTGGGGACCGTCTCAGGAGGAAAGATCACGTGTGTGGCACCATGCCTGCCTTGGGAGGGCAGGTAGAGGCCAGGGAAAGGAGGAGGAGATGTTTGACCTTGCGGAGGCTTGGAGAAATATCTCCAGCTCAGAAACACCAGGAGCGTAAGCTTGTCTGTTGGATCCGCTATGGGGCTTGAGCTTGCAGGGAGGTGGGGGGAGGCTTTGGCACTGAGCGGCCACCAGCGGACCAACGCCACTTGGCGTTTCGGTGGCCAGCTCTTCATCTCCCTAAGCCAACGGCATGACGGTGACGCGTACCTGGCGAGGATCTGGGGAGGCAGCAGCTGCCTGGGATGAGTCCCTAGAGTTGTCCCTGCGCAGGAAACATCACAAGAATTATTGTTCGTACTTTATAGGTTTGGGAAGCCGGGGATTAAATGAGTTGTCGAAGGCCACACAGAGAGCCAGTGGCAAAGCAGGCAGGACGCCGTGAGCCCGCTCTGCTCTCAGAGGCAGCTCGCAGACCACACTGCGTCTTAAAGGCAGCCATTCAACAACCCTGTGGCTTGTGTATATGTTTAAATGGAAGACAAATTGCAGCATTTTTGTCTTTATTTGCACTAGTAACATCTGTCCAGACTTCTAAGACTGCACAATGACTGATGAGTAGTTCAGTAAAGATCTCAAACAGACAAAATAGACATGCAACAGGCAGGGGGTTATATGTTCAGCTTCCCTGCAAAAATCTCACTGTCTTGCAATAAATATATAATTTTATGGCCTATTTCTCCATCATATTCTGCTACATAATACCATGCTAAGAACTGCTAGCTACCTTGCCAATGGAAATATGTTGCTGGCAAGCAGAAAGTCTCTCCAGATCTGCTGAAGGAGTCATAACTGTAACAATATAAGCAAATAGATCATCAGCATATTCCTTTCTGCATTTTTTTTCCTCTTTTGCATTCCTCTCCTTCTTCTTTCCCCTCTCACTTTCTTCCATCTCCCCCGTCCCTCCCCCTCGCTCACTCCTCCATTAGTGTTTAGAAGATTTCACAGTTTTCTCCCAACCCTGGAAAGAATGTAAGTCGATGCTGCTGATTGCCTTTGAAAACATTTGGAACAAATTATCTCTACTTTTGGAATCTGAATAAAGGAATGCGAGCCTCATTGGAGAAATATGAAATACAGGGTGGGATTCACAGAAGGTCTGTAGCTTTTTTTTTTTTTCCTCTCTTTCTTTTTAAAAAAAGAAAACAATACACTTTTCCCTTAATTTTTTCCTTTCTTTTTGTTACTTCAGGTTGGAAAATATCTCACCTAGGAAAAGTGAAGAGTCTAGAGAAGTGCTTTTTCTGAAGCGGCATCTTCACCAGCTCTTTCAAAGGTGAAAATGATGGTTGGCATGAGTCAATTGTTAGCATGAACTCCATGAACCCAGTGGGCCCGATGAAGAAATGAAGGAGATCTTGGATTCTCTCCGCCTTCTCTGGTGAGGGAGGATTTGGGTCACTGAAGTCTCCTTTTCTTCCTTTCTCTGCTTTTAGACAACTTGCCTCAGTTTCCCTGCCTGCGGGCTGCTGCCACAGCGCAGTGCTGTGGAGTTGCCACCGCAGAGATCTCCTGAGGAAAGGTGCTGTGTAAATTTAGGACAAGTCACACATTTACAGATTCAGACTTTCCTACGTGTGGGAGTATTTGTATCCAAGTTTTTATTTTGTCTCCTTGCAGAAAATGGTGCCAACCACAAAGTTTGGTGCCAAATCATGATAGAAATGGCTCAAATTTGGTGGAAGGAATTAGGAACTAGAGCTGTTCTTTGTGGGGGTTTTGTCTGGTTGTTGTTTTTTTTTTTGTTTTTTTTTTGTTTTTGTTTTGTTTTATTTTGGATTCAGGCTCCCGTCTAGTATAAATGCAAAAGACTCATGCTGACTGAAAGATGGACAAGTTTCCACTTCTTGAGGCCTCAAACTGGAAAACAGGTCAAAAGCAGAATGGCTAAAATTGTGTTGTGCATTGGCTGACGCTTTCAGGCTGCTGACACAGCAGACAGGTCTGTGGGCACGGCAGCAGGAGGAGCAGGTGAGAAGGCAAACACTAGCCTTTGCAAAACCGGTAACTGGCTGGTCCACAGACACTTGTTTGGTTTTGGGAACATTACATCTTTTTGCTGTTGAGCCTTAATCGAGAGAAAATGAGGACAGAAACTTGCCCTGTGAAAGACCAGTCATGAGACCCAGTGTTGTTGGTTCCCCTGTGCCCCGCGTGGCCACCGTGGGCCACTGGAGCGTGGCCCGACAGCTCTGGGCTTAGCATTTCTCTGGAGAAATTAATAAATGGGAATGCGTGTCTCACAGGGGCTTTCAACAGATAACTATACCGAGTTTCTGCTTAGTTTACAAAAAAATGGGAAGTACCAATGATCAAGACATGTTCCCGTTTCTCTTTTGCTTTTCTGGAGACTCTCCAGAGGAGCTGAACCCTAGCCACACTAAAAAGCTGATGTGGCTACTGAGTTCAACCTGGTAAGCAGAACTGAATGTAAATTGCTCTGAAGATCAAATAAACTTTCTTAAAAGAGCAGATGAAAACTGGTTTCTAAGCTTTGGACTTTTTGTTTTGTTTCCTTGACTCATAAAGCTTTGGTGAATCCTGCCCTTAAGTACCAGAGATGGCGATAGATGTCAAAGCCCTGGCAGGTTTGAATCTGTTCACATAAACCCCATGGGTGTGAATTTGATTCTTTTCGATGATTGCTTTGGAATGATTTAGTCACATTGTTTTGACCTACTTTCCCTAGTTGCAAACTCCATCCAAGCTGGTTATTGTTTATACAAAAGGACTATGTCATATGCTGGTATATTATCTCTAAAAAAATTAATAAATAAGCTAAAAAAAAAACCACAAAAAAATAAAATAGGAAAAAGTGATTTTAGGCAAAAAACAGACCGTACCATGGGATGCAGCCCTGTGTCCAAACTCTGGCAAAAGTCCCAATGCAAAGAAGAGGGTTGAGAGAGTGATGCTGGCAGGTTTGGTCCTCATCACTTTCTAAGTTAGGATAAGAGAAAGCAACCGGGAGAGAATTTGTTGTGGGCTAAAGAAAAGATTTTGCCTCAGAGGACAAAATCAAGTCCTCCGTGCCTTGTGGGAATTCACAGATCAATAGGTTGAGAAGCGGCCAGGAGACGAAGTAAGGTCATCTACGAGGAGTTTGGAGACCACCACCTGGCACTTCCCTACTGGACCTCAGGCAGTAAATTACCGTCAGCTGGGACATGGGGGTGTTTTCTGGAGACCCCCTCCTGGTTGCACTGACAGGCAGTTTGTGCTCGTCAGCACTACTGCAATCGCAATAATAGGGTTGATTGAATTCCTGCTTCCTGGAGAGAGAACGTGCCCTACGGAGCTGGGGAAAGATAGGAATCGGGAAGATCATAAAAGATGGGAAGGCAACAGTTGAGGTGGGGAGTCATTAAAGGGAGGTTAACACTGTGAGTGGGAGGTATTCTAAGAAAATATATGAAAAGCTGAAATGTAAACTTGAGGGGCAAATCTAAGTCCTTTACATCTATGATTTTCAAAACAGTCCTAGGGAGTGAAGTGCCACAAATTTTTTCAGGAAGCTTGCTGTCTAGTAGCTTTTTTACACCTCTGGTGATCAGCCTCTTCATGTCTGACAGCTGGACTTGGGGCAAGTACTCTTCCTCCAGTGTTTACTAACACCTCGGAACAACACCGTCACTAAGGAAAACACAAAACAACCTCTTGTCTCCAACAGGGAAATCAGAAAATATCATTAAGACTATCAGGTTCCCACTTCCTATATAACATAAGCAGGAAAACATCTCAGCGTTAGGTCAGTTTTGAACCGAAACACAGGAAAAATAAGAAATTGAGTGTCAATACGTCTTCAACGCCAGATCTCCTGGACTTTAGGAAATACACATAAGCATACAGCTCCACTCAGCTTAAAAGCTTACAGCAGTGAAATATTACCAATAAAACATCATCAATAAGCTTTCACATACAGTAATTGGAATGCAAAAGGTATTTAATCTTGAAGCATAGCATACATCATGGCTGAAGCCTGGAAAACTGAGAATAACAGCATTTATATCCCTTTGCATTTTCTGCATTTTAGTTCTGTGCAAGACAAAGAAAGCATCTGTAGGGAAAGTATCAGTTCTGTGGCAAAGGTTACGGATTAAATTGCCGCTCTGTAAATATGCATGTACATCTAAGACGTATGCATTATTCTGAAAGGAAGCCAGTCATCCAGACATTGATTTTCCTGCAAGAAATATAATTCACTGATGCACAGTTGCTGTAATTTAACAAGCAATATTTGCCCTTCTCATACACGGATTTTTGCATTCAAGGCATATGGTTTTGCTAACAACTTTGTGCATATGTGCTGCAGAAGAGGGAAATCTTTACCTAGAAATCCTTATCTCCACTGAATGCTACCTTTCAGCTAATGAGATTGCTGTCACCTAAATTTTCATTGTTTTAAGAGCAAGTGGCTGCCGACAGTTTCCTTTCAAGCTTGAATGATGAAAGGAAAACACCACGCAGCCTCATCTGGCTAGCTTGCTGAGAGCTAATGAGCCTGAGGCTGCACCCATCTTTGCTATACTAGTGTGACCTTATGTCTGCTAATGCACAGGGAAGGAGTGAAAAATGTACTGCTAGTTCCCTCCAACAGTTCCCTGGGGACGTGCTGAATGTGCCAAACAATTTAGTAAATATATATCAAGTTATTGTGTTGAAACATACTCCGATGTATCGCAAGCCTGGGTATCTCAATCAAAAGACCATATTTTATTTTTGCTTATCTTCCCCCTCTGTGTTCAAAGTTTGAAAAATCCTGTTTAAAAAGGATACCTTTCCTTGCTAAATCTGAAACATTGCACAAAAATTTTCACTTTGTGCTTAGTTTTGTAATAGACTACCTGAAATTTTTAACTTTTTGGTTTTGGTTTGTTTGTTGGTTTTTTTTTGGGTTTTTTTTTTTTTTCCGTACTAGGTAAACAGAAGTTGATGTGAGATTTGATAGTGCAGGTTTGAAGGTTGCCTAGCTGTTAGTAACTGAAAGCACTGAGTAGCATGGACCATGCATCTCAAAAAGGTTTTCTGTGCATAGTCAATAGGAAATATTTCATGGCTTCCCCTTGGTGGAATCTCTTTCCTCTTTGTGCTCAGTTTCCATAAATATTGCCGGAAATCAGCATTACTGGGTTTTTGAGATCAAACTTTCATTTGCAAACTTTACATTAAATACGCAGTTTGAAAAATCTCCCTGTATGGTAGTTACTTGCTGAAGCCATCTAATAGGGAACAGAAATGCCACCAAGCAGTATGTATATAAATATATATAAATAGACATGTGAAATTGAAATATTCATGATAGATAATGGATTTTTGAAGACTAGAGAAGCTCAAGAGGTTTTTGATGGAAAAAAAATTCATTATGTTAAGTCGGTTAAATAATGTTAGTTTCCTAATGAAAGTCAAAGAAAAATGTAAAAGTCTAAATGTATCAAATAAGCTACTAGCGATTATTTATTTCCACAGCTCTAGGACTTGCCATCTGCTGGAACACAGTTCAGGGCTTTGATCTGGCACTGATATTTGTGAGCTATGCAGTAGATTTGCCTTTTATCTATCGAGCCTTCTTGTGTCTTGGTATTTTTGGCAACACCTGGAAAGCACAGATGAGATTGGCAAGTATGTCCGTTTACGTAAATGTGAAGCATGGAGCAAAAGTGGAACAAAAAGAAAGGAGTTTAAACCTCTGGCAGGAAATAGTCATCAATTCTGAATATTTCTGCATGATCTCATTAAAAAGGCAATGGATTAATTGGGCCAGTAGAACTGTACTAGATCTTTTCCTGATCCAGTCAGTCCTGCATCTTCTGGTACCACTAATGCTGGCTGTGATAACTGAAGAGCTTCACTTTCACACCCTACCAGGTGTCTTTATCACCCGTTTATTCCATTATAAATTCAAACACAAACCTTTCAAAAAATATCTGTCAGGCTGGCCACAAAGCAGAACCAAGCTCTTAGGTGTTGACTCCACTAAACATACCCAGTCTATTCCTCTGTGTCAGGAGGATGTGCTTAACACATCACAGAATCTCTGCCTTGTCCCAGGAGATAAACAACTTAGGGCTTTTTCATCAGATACTGTTGGGAAAAAAGTCCCAAGACAGGCTCTGCTCACTTCTAGCAACCTTGGAGCATGCAGAGGGTAAATGTTTTAGAGACGTTTCTGACTCCAGAAGACCTTATCAGATGTTGGCAGCAGCACCCTGTGCAGTTTGTCAGTTTATGAAGTTTGCAGATCCTTACATACAGAAACAGAATAGACATTTTTAGCTGTTCCCCCCAGCTCCCCTCCCTGTGCTCTTCAGTCAAGTTTCAGAGGCCTCAAGAAAACAAATTTCTACCGTTTCCCTCAAGGATGGTCTTGGCAATGGAAGAAGTGCTTATCTTTTGGGAAGTCCCTCCCTGCACTGAAAGGAGCTTTGAAAAAAGGCAGTCCTGATCCCAAACAAATAAAGTGTGGAGCGAAGACACTGCCTCCCCTGTTGTGAGGACAGAGGATGCCAGGAGGGAAGGTGAGGCCGCTGACCCCACGTGGCACTTGACCGACCACGTTTGACCCCACGGCCGCAATGCCTGCCAGGGCTGTCCCTGCCGGGCTGCTCCGCTCCAGGCGGACGTGCTGCAGGGGAGCAGATCTGAACACAGACCTCCTGCCCTGTGCCTTGGTCTCCGTGCATTTCAGTGGGCTGCTTTGCTTTGTTTTGCGGTTGCCAACCCGCACTTTTTCCTCGGCCGTTGGAACGGTGGAAGCGCTGGCTCTTTGGCACGGGAGCTGCTTTTCCCTCGCATTAAGCCTGTCTGAGTTATTGTTGCATTGCAGCCACCCCGTCCCTTTTGCTTTCTGTGGCCTCAGCATTTCCCTGCGATAGCTGTAGCAGTGTACTATAACCCTGTGATTGTGCTTTGTAAGCCCTGAGCCTCAAATAACAGGAGCAATGTTTTCTTCTCTGTGGTCTCTGCCTTCATTGTAAATAAGTATTAGGGCTGAAACATGGAAACTGGTGTTTGATTTCCTTTATTTGCCTCCGTCCACACCTTTCTGAGTTGCTGCAGTAAATCCTTCATACTAATTATTATCCTGTAAGAGTCATAGAACAGCAAATGCTTACACACTGCTTAATGCACAGAGATGCAGCATGGCCCTTATCCAAAAACTACAATTAAACCAGGACAAGATTAAGTGTATTCAAGGCAAACACACCCACAATCTAATCAAGACAAAAGAAAAAATCCTGGCTCTGTTTGAGTCAATGGGAGTTTTGCCACTGACTTCAGTGAAGTTAGGATTTCACCCAAGACAAACAAGTACGAGACAAGACAAAATAAAACAGTTTAGAAGCGGGAAGGTTTGTGGGTGAATCATGGGAGAATAAGAGAAGGGATATTTACTTCCTGGGGGAATGAAGATGGGGCAAAAACGAAATATGAATATTTATTTGTCTGTGTGCAGTAAAGGAAAAGTGAGGGGGTGCTGGTGTGCACTGCGGATGGGACCCTGCACCTTTCTGCCAGCTGTAAGGAGGCCACCGAGACGTGGCTGCTTGGCCAACCCCACTGTCACTCTGCTCGTGAGGGGTCATCATCATGGTCCAATAGGCAGTGTGACAAATGGCTTCACCAAAAATTCACCAACTACATTTTTTCTCAGCATTTGTGCCTTCCTTCTGAGGCTTTATTTTCCTTTTTTTGACACCTGGAGAGCAACAAAGAATGTCCCAAAACTAAAAGAATTGCCTTTGATTAGAAAATAATAGAAATAAAATGTTTCTGAAGATAAAATATGCTTGTTTGGTTTTTTTGTTTGTTTGTTGGTTGGTTTGTTTTTTTTTCCTAATGTGTCCAGTTTAGTGTGAAAGGGTTTCTTCAATTATTTCTTTCTTTTCCAGCAGTAAAGACATTTCATCTTCTGGTTTTTGGGGGTGGGTTTCTTGGTGATACGGTGTGACTATATATTTTGAAAAAGTTGGAAGAGAAGAAGATCTTTGAGGCGGCCTTGCTGTCAGTGGAAAGTGAAGCAACGCTGGGTCTTATCTCAGGAGACATTGTCTGCCCTCATCCTCGCTGTCCCTGTAACTTGCAGGACCCGTCGCCGGGGAGAGGATCTACCACTGCTTTGAAAGTGAGAGTGTGGGTACCTTCCTCATCTGGGCGCTCTTTTTGCTGTGGTGAAATGGTGCTTGAAGTGGGTGAAATGTTACGGCAATCTCAAAAAGTGATAACCTGGCTGAGGTTGCCATCCCTCCGCAAGGAAAGCTGTGCAGCTCCAGAAATTGATCCTCCAAGATGCCAGCTCTGAAATACCTTCTGCAAGACCTTGTTGCTCCTTGTTGTTGCAATCGGCGGTACAAAGTCCAGCTGGAGGCCAGTCGCTAGCGGTGTACCCCGGAGTACTTATACTGGGGGCAATACTATTTAGTATCGTCATTAATGAACTGGACAATGGGACCCAGCAAGTCTGGAGAAGGTACAAAACTGGGAGGCTGACAAACTGGATAGGTGTGCTGCTATTCAAAGGGTTGTTGGCAGCCTGGAGGAGTGGGTCCACAGGAGCCCGGTGAAGCTCAGTAAAGGGAAGTGACAATTCGTGTCCCTGGGGAGGAACAACCCTAGGCACTTCCCCCCGGAGATGCTCAAAACATAACCGTACAGAGCCCTGAGCAACCTGCTCTGCCTGACCATGCTTGAGCAAAGGGTTGGACTTAGATGATCTCTACAGGTATCTTCCAACCTCAGCTGTTCCGTGATTGTGTGTGTTCCCTACACGACAGACAAAAGATTTTAGCCAAAGTAGTCTGAAGTTAGTCTTTGTACGTACCTGACATGTCTGTGTTTGAGTCCCATGTATTTGGATAAATAACAAACTCCTTACCCTAATCCTCGCAATTCCTATGGATGGAATTTAACATCTGCAAGTTACTCAGGGATGTTGCCTCTCTGATACCCCACGCACACACACAGACAAGAGCATCTCTGACCAGCCTGGGCCAACTTTAGTGCAAGTCTACCACAGCTGCAGTTAATTGAGGTTTCTTCTCACACTTGAATGGAAATCAGACCGAGCACTAGTAAAATTGGTATGGCTGAATTGCTTTATGAAACTAAAGATGCTGACAGGTTATGATGCCTGTAATGATGGTGGTTACCGTTAAAATGTCATTCACCAAACAGCTCTTGCCACCTTAATTTACTGTTCCAAGTGCAGAGGAAATGTTTGGCATCCCATACACTAGTGAACAGCAATTTATTAAACTCTCCTGATCGCAATTTCTTGCGAGTTCTGCAGACAACAAAGAGGGAGGGGGAACATTTTGGCTCAGTCACAAAGAGTCACTGTCCTCAGAGCTACTTAGTGCCGCATCAGGGCTGCAGAGCTGCTGACAGGGAACCTCCACTGCTTCTCTGCTCTGCGTTGAACAGGGGGAACGGACCTGCAATCCACTTTCCCTTTGCTAAAAAGAGTCAGTAAGGAGCACTTAAGAGACAGCATAAGAACAGAGCTTGGGTAGTGTAATTTTTCCTACTGATAGTGGTATCCAGACAATAATAAGCAGTAGAGAGACCTCGTCGCTGAATTTTGCACAATTTCTTTCAATCTCTGTAACGTCTTGTGTCTATGAGTTCCCCTGCAGGGGAGCATGAGCCAAACGCAGTCTTGCAGTGCCCTTATATCTCTTATCTGGCTTCCGCAACAACACCCTTGGGCATAAATAAGATCAGCTTCAAAGCAGCAAGAGGATGAAGAGGGATCTAGACTAGTCCAAGTGGAGAGTGTGTGGTTTGTAATGACTGCTTGAAAATAGCATAGTGGAAGCTGTCTTTGCAGCAGAGGTACAGAAGAAACCAAAGACAGAAGACAAAAGACAGCCCAAGAAGACGTCCAAAGATAGCAGAAAGCACAATAAAATGATAAATGGGGAAGATATTTCCTATGCTTCTACGTTATTTCAGAGTGCCTTTCTTTAAAATTCCCCTCTATGGGAAGACATACTGCGCTACAGTGAGGGGGAAGACAATTTGTGGTGAGACCTTGTCAACTTCTCAGCCCAGAAAGTTCCCAAGGAATTCTTGCTTTCACACAAACTTCACCCTGCTCCCCAAAAAATCACATTCCAGGCTCTCCTTGCTATAAGTCTGTATTTGGTTACCTGTTATTGGAAGCACAATGTGGTCACGAAACATAGACTCATCCTAGGTCTGGAGGCCTGCCAAGGTCTCCAAATCCTTTACAACTAGTGTTTCAATCAAGTTATTTATTCACCTAATCAAAAAGTAAATAATATATACAATTTCAGGACTTCAAAGATGCTGTCTCCCATGGTGGGATACAAATGAAACGATAGTTTTCATAGTGGTGGTGATAGCTGTCAGTAGCTGTTTGGTAAAATAAGCCCTGACTGACTCACACGGAACATGCCTGCTGGAAGCAAGAACCGTTGAAAAAACAGGCTAAAAGATGTGAATGAAGCAAGATTCAAGGCGCAAGTAGTACGGATAGACACAGTTTTTAATGTCATAAAAACCCAAGGGTTTAACCCAGAAAGGTATCTATTTGCTAGGCTGAAAATATGAGTGGAGCTTGGGGCAACACTTAAAAAAAAGCAAAAGAAGTTGATGAAAAGGTTCCCCAACACCTTAAGTAAGTTGTATTCCATATCCAGTTCCAAGACTTGGTTAGCTACCTTGGTTAGCTTCTTAAGCGATTGATTCATCCAGAAAAAAATAGATCAAGCAAGAGTTGATGTTTCTAAATACATTTGGAAATGTCACGCTAATTAATTACTGGTTTATATCAGACAAAAATTAAATTAAAATTTCACAGAGTCAGCAATGCTTTCCCCCTTTACCTGAAGAAACAAAAAGCAAAATCTGAAATGCAGATTCCATCCTTCACTGATTATAAATTCCTTTAGAAATTGAAGGTGTGGCAACCACTTTGGGCAACAACTGACTGCTGTGTCCTGAATGACATAGTAAGACAGTGCACTTGATGCAGTGAGAGATTCAAGAAAGAGAGAGGTGACTGACCCATTTCCAGATGAGATCCATAAGCAATGGATTAAAAAAAAATACTAAAATACAGCGGGGACATTCTGGAAAGTGTGAATTGGCAAGACTTGGCTTGTTGCATCAACACAGTGAGCCTGAAAGTAGGACAAACAGGAATAAATACTCAAAAAGGATATCAAAAAAGGCATGGAGATAGAAAAGCCTAAGCACAGCACAGAAGAATGAGAAACGCCCCAAATGGATTGGAAGTAGTTATTTAAATGGACCAGCTGCTTGGGAAGCAGAAGAGAAATACCTTGTGAATCTTGGTGCATTTTACTAGTTACTTTGAATTACAGTTGCAGACAGCTGATATTAGAGAGCACTCCTAGTTCACCTGTCTATGACCACCTTTTCTACTAACAATCTTTTCAATCAGCTTAGTTAGGCTGAATAACAGTATATAAACATTTTCATGAAAACTCCAATCTGATCAACACACGTTTCTGTCTTTCTCCCCAAACTGAAGCTTGAGATCAGTTTGTCAAGAAATCTTAGGAAATGGTTAGGATGAAAACTTCTCCCTCTGGCAGAGCTTATAGACTGCAAAAAAAGCCATCTCCAAAGCCCTATCTCCTACGGAGAAGCTCCATTCTTTGAGGAAATTTTACACGTACTAGTTTTGTAGGCACATGGCAATGATCAAGCGATCCTCCTTTGGGATCATCCCTACTTGACCAGCTCTGAGCTGTCTCTACCGCATGCTCACCTGTTGTGATGAACAGTTAGATTTTTGTTATGACAGATGCCACAAACAAGAGGATGACCCAAACAGTTGGCACAGTAGGTGGCAACATTAAGGTGGAAAAAGTAGTATGAGCTCAGGACACACGCAACAGAAGGTCAATTCATTCCCTGACAGACCAGAGCAAATAAGATATCTGTATCCTCATCTACAGCATCAAAGTCTATGATTAGGCATTGAAAAAGTTGGGAATAGCTTAGCATAACTGTGAGATACAAGATTATCCCCCTGGAATTATTTAAAGATTGCAATGCTTATACAAAGTAGTTTCTGTACGGTGAAGCACATTGTCTGGTCCTAGCATTAACGCCCCCCGCCTTGCCAAGCTTGCTAAGCCCCAGTGGGGTGCAAGGTAGTCAGTGGAGACAAGCACTGGGACTCATGATGAACCTCCTGGACTGCCACCAGATCGAGCTAGTGTCTGCTAAGTTACTGTCATGTGGATGGATTCACTTAGCACATCCATCTTGTGATACAAAATGAGAGCAAAGACACTTGCTGTGTTGATCAGTAGCTGCTTATGCTGTGCTAACCTGGTTGCTTGCAGCTTGTGAACATCCATGTGGCAGTTTCGTGGCTGTGTGTATTGATACAGAAGCCTGAAAAACAGATCTTCAAAAAGCGGGAGAGAACCCACCGTCTGACACACCAAAACAATCATGTTATATGCCATCCTGTTTCATGCTGTACAGACATTTTCCTTTAGGAGGCCACTCAAACACATACCAGCTGCTAACCCGCCTACTGTCCAAAGATGGGCCGATTTTCAGGTCTCTGGTACCTTGTATAATCATTCGCACCTGTGAAAGGTCACTGTAAAAATACGGCACATCAGAGCTGCACTGTTTAACACCCACTGTGTACAGATGTAAATGGCTAGCCACTGCGGAAAGCAACTGAGAATAGATCCAATATGCTATGTTAATTAGAAGTCTGGCCAGACATAACTAGGGGAAAACCAGAGGAAAAGGAGGATGCAGATTCTTATTTGTTAATATATAAACTTTCAGACAATTTTTGTGGTCACCAAGCATATTTACACTTTCGATAATGTCAGAAATAAACCCAACAACAACAAAAGTTACTGGAATTGCCAATTAATTCATCATCTTTATCAGAAATATAACATTCTTCATGATGTTCTGTAAAGAACGAGGTTTTTTTGCCATTGCATCAAACAGCATCTTAAATAAATTATGTTCCCCTGAGTGCCAATATGAAGGCTGTAGCAAAAGCTCGGTGTTTGAATGGTTTGGAAACCTATCTGACAAAGAGTAGGTTGTACCTGATAGAAAGGTACCTGGCTTTCTAGACAAAAGAGATGTGAAAAGCCTCATTTGTTGGGATGCTCTTACATTCAATAAAGTTCTAGCTGAGACACAATCTAGCTGCCTGGTGAAGGTGGAGAATTGTAGAGGAAATCCTTGGGTGGGAGAGGGAGTGGGTAAGGAGCAGACTCTGCTTTTCTGCTCACTCTGACAGAGGGCACCTTCTTTCACTGTTAATGCAGAACCTCAGAAGGTGGCACTTGGAGGCTTGGTGGTACAAGATGGTGCAAGGAGGCCCCTTGGCAGGGGCTTGGAGACTTGATTGGGAGCAATACCATATCATTCAACAGAGCAATGCAAAATCATGAATCCTGAAAGCAAGTATCTCAAGATTTTGATAATCTGATAATTTCAGAGCTCATCCTTTGGAACGATCGAGGAGGAGATGGCCTAGAGGCACTAGCCAATCACAGGCTGAAGTTGTGGAATGTCACATAATGATCTAGTAGTTTGCAAAAGTGGGAGCTATTTCTAATGGAGAAAATTATGTGCTACTAGTGAGAAGTCCTCCGAAGACACGTTCAAGAGAGATGGAGCAAGTGTGCAAGAAGTTATAGTGTAATAAGAGAAAGGAATTCTTGCAACTGCAAGGCAAACATCAACCATCTTTAAGCTCTTTCTCTTAGTAAGGAGAAGTTCGGTAAGGTTATGCAGTGGATTATGAGATACCTGTAGTAGTTAAGGTTAAACTCAGTGGTCCAGGAGATTTATAGGCCCTTAACAATCTCAATTTCAGAGTTACTTGTAGCACTTTGTTACTATTACTTCCTGTACAAATGCCATTTTTTTAGCTTAGATACCCTCCTCTTTTCCCCCACATGCTTACCCCCAGTCCCCTTCACTTCAGCAGGCTAAAACGTCACACTCTGTTACAGCATTCACCTGGTCAGACAGGCAAAAAGCGGCACGACTTCACCCATGCTGTGCACAGCTGGGCGTGACACAGCTCCAGTCGACAAGTCGCCTTGGGGCAGAGCTGTGCCATCCTCTTCAGTGCGACTTATCTCCACACCATCAGTGACTAATGCAACCTGATGGCTTCTGGACTGGAGACGGTCCGCTTCTGGGGAGCTTGAAGCACCTGCCCATTCAGTTAGACCCTCTCCACAATGGCTGCCTTAAATTTGGGAGCCAAAGAGTGTATTAACTAAAGATAACACCGAGCTAGGGGCTATGCAAACATCTGCCCCCAAAAAATGTGGCCAAAGCCAATGACCCTCAAATATTTGTACCAGGCAAAAGTCATACTTTCTTTGGAGCGCTCTCATCAAGTCTAGAGAACTAGTGGCATGCACACCTTTTATCATTTATGAGTTGCAGGCAGTTCATCATGGCTTCCCAGAGGAACTGTTATGTGCTGGGCATACTTCTGAGGTCCCTCCACTCAAATATCAAACCAGAAAGTACCAGTGGTGCAGGCAGAGGGAGATTACTCAGCAAGAACAGGACTGGGGGGGCTGGCAAGAAAGGACCATTCAGCAATTCAGTCTGTTACACCTTAAACACTGTCAATGGTTTTGCAGAATCAGATCCTATCTGTCCCAATTCTGCTCTAATGTTTCTTTGGTTCTCTTGCAGTCAATATTTCTGTATTCCTATTAGTCTAGTAAATGTTGGTGTAAACTGAAAACTTCATTTATTCTTTAAAATATCGTATTATCTTCTTTCTTAACTGCTGCAAATTCTTCCACCTTGGAATTTCAGTTTATTTCACAATATGACTGCCTATAGCCAATTATACAATTTCTCTTCTAACCAATTTGGTTATAGACACAGAGACACTGCTTTTAAAGAAAAATTTTGTTTCACATTAATCTCTTTGCAGAATCACAGATTAACCCAAGATCAGTTGAGATAAGGGGAACGAGACACCAGGTACTAAAAATTCTCGTAATTTCAGACTCTCTTCAGACAAAGTAGTTTTGAATTTGCACCTTATTTTCCAGATCATCAGCTTTTATTGTAAACTCTTCATCACTACAGACTATGGCCCGCATGAAACCTTAGCAACTGTGGAAGCTTTTTAAGTCCAACACACAACCCCCCTTACCTATGGGTGTTCAGAAGGAAAGTTTTTTAGCTGTTTGTGTCCACTTTGGTAACGAGATCCTGCAACAGCGTGTGGAAAGTTCTTTAATATCCCCGGATGGAAAGAAATCCCTTTCTTAAATCCAGTAAATGTACAAAACCATAGCTTATTTGAAATGCATTTGCACTTTGAAATGCATTTGCACTTTGAAATGCTTCCTCTGCTTTTTTCGGTGAGGGAAGCCCTGTACCTTGAGAAGAAATGAAGACATTTCACTGGTCAGGAGGCACCACTGCAAGTTAATGTGCCACAGCCGGGTAACACAAACAAAGGGGAGAGAAATTTTGTGTTGTTAGAACACATCAGCCCTGAAAGTTAGACGTTGGTTCATTAGGCCAAAATGGTCAGTTCAACCAGATTAGCAAAGTTTCTATGACCACTCAGCTTTCTTCCAAGAAACACTCCTATGTATGAAGGCCATCAGCTCCAGAAAACTATGAATTATGTCCCATTAGACTATTTTAAAAACAATCTAGTCTGGAAAGTGCTGTTCTATAAGAACAGTCTATTAGAATAGACTATAAGAATAGTCTTCATGAGAAATGTGTCGGTCACAGCAATATCAATAATGTTAATTTCTGTAGGCTTCTTTGCAGCCATTAGGTCCAGGAGTGCCATTTAAATCAGACGAAAAAATACTTTATTAATGCTAAGAAGTGTCAGCTTCAGCAAAGACAGAAACATTGTGTAGGAATCCTGAACAGAATAAAAGTTTTGGGCCAGGGTTTGAGAAATTTACAATGAGACAATGTTTTCTTTTCTTTCAGAATTAGCAATTTTTGCTCAAATCCATTAGTTTTATTCAAGTTTGCGGAACAGTGCAGGGAGGAGGTTAACTTCACCAAGCATAACTGTAGGCAACAGGCATGGTCCTCCATCACCTCGTGGCCAAGGGCTTGGATATTTACCTATGCTGTGAAAAGTCTAATTCAATTTCCTTTTCTGCTGCTGACGATTTGAACTTGCCTATCCCAGGTCAGTGAATTAATTATGGTGCTCTGTGGGTTGCCTGGTGGCGAGATGCTTGGTCCCTCCTCCACATTCTCCAGCTTTCCACTGCGGGTGCTGTTTTATGTTGCATAAATAGTTAATCGTGGGCGCTGGGACTGGCGCAGGAGCGCTCTGGCTCGCAGACGGCATTGAACTGCCAGGGCACGGAGTCATTCAGCCTCTCCCTGGCTCCGTTCATCTATTGAAATACGACACAAAGGCTACAGCAGATGAGACGATGAAAGGCCAGCCCTCCACATGCCCCACAACCTCTGATTAGGACATTCACTGCAAACGTAGGAGTCGTTCATCCAAATCCTTCTTTGAACTTTTTCCCCTCTCTTTTCAGAAGTCTCTCACACTCTCCGTCCCTCAGTTTTCCACCTCTTGTGGGAAAACTATGTGGTGGCCAGAGCCTACAATGCTGTAGGCTTTAGAAATGTTTAAATTGTGTAGGAATAACACAGAAAGCAAAATGAGCGCAGGGTGTAGCTTGTTACATCCCACTGAAAGCTGATCCCCCTGGTGTTGGACGGGCAGTCGTTGGAGACCAGTCCAGTGTGGAACAAACACACAGGATCATAGGATCCCACCATAATTTTGTAAAGTTGTTATATGCTGCCAGTGCTCTGCAAATCAATTCTGACAAGAAGCATAATAATAACAAGCCATCCACTAAACCGTCTGGTCTTTCCTACCAAAAATATCTTAATCAACTATTAGAGATGTTTAATACGCATCACAGCAAGAAGTATTTCTGGGTGTTAAACAGTGGTTGAAACCAAAAGAAAGAACATACACCCATAGTCTTAGCTGGTGTGGTCGATAAAGCTATGCTGACTTGTGCCGGTTAAGCATACGGCCTATCATATTTAGAAACACAGTATTAAATGTGGTTATGCTCTGAAACTTAATAAAATTACAAATTGGAATATCGCTAGTGAAATTAATGATCCAAAATATTAAAGTCAAGCAGAAGTCAGCCTTGTCTTGAATTTTGAAGGTCATTTGGACTCATAAAAATGCAGTTTTATGCTTTAGAGCTTTGAAACAATAATAAGGCGAAGGGGACATTTGTCAGTGAAAGGAAAAAAAAGGTCATCTATCCCCCCTGATATTGCAATTTGCTGAAAAAAACTTTGGAGAACCCCCTCTCCCCCAAAAAATACCCAAAGAAACTGATGAAACCAACACCCTAGTGACATTCAGAATAAGCCGATAGCCACTATTTCTTTTAACTTGTTTTCGTGATTGGTCAGAAGAGGGTACAAAAAAAGGACCCTGTAGAGAAGGTGCCTCATCTCATACATTAGATGTTGCCCAGTTGTCAACCTAACATCCTTCTTTACTTCTGAAAACCCATAATAGGAACCTTGGAAATGATAGATTTAAGGAAAAATCAGGAGGAAAAAATAAAAGAGCTTGAGTCAAGCCAAAGCAAAGTACTTTGGCTTACTTAGTGGACTAAAAAAAACCCAAAAAACCCAAACTGAACAAAATTCCTAGGGAAAAAACGTTTTGGTGAAAAAAATATTTATTCAGATTCAAGGCAGTTTTTCTAGTTCTTGAGAAAAAATGGTTTCAGATTTTTTTTCCTTTCCCTAATTGTGTCATTGTGTCATCACCTTAATCTTTCTTCTTTTTTAAAAGGGAAAGCAGGTTGCTTTTAAATTGACTGATTTTAATAAAAAATCTAGGTTGTAAAACTAAATCTCACATTTTGCAGCTTTGGAAATATATTTTTTTTTTAACTTAAAAAAATCTTTCAATGTCTCATACCAAAAGCACACGTTGTAGGGGACCAAATTTTCAGATAATTACTTATCTCACAGAAATATTTTATCTATTTCTACCCAAAACAACAGGGGGTGGAGATATTACTAAGTGCCTAGAGAGAAGAAAAAAGAAAAATGTGGAATTAACTACTGAAATAAAAGAAATTACCCAAAATGAGAGAAGAAAATTGTTGCTTGGAGGAGGAGGATGCCAGTGAATGAAACACAAGCTTATCTTACTGACTTTGGCAAAAAATTTTTGAACAGCTTTTTCAAGCCAGTCACAGATTAAAAATCTCTGCGCTAGGAATGCCTTATTCCTTGGTCCAAGTCGTACATGGTAGGGATTAAATGTATGCCTTATGTGCCTAATTTTCCAGACGTGGGAATAATGAATGCTACCTTGATGCCTTGAGCATTTATAGATATGTACAGAAGCACAGGGTGAAACCCTAATCTAACTGAAATCCATAGCAGAATTTCCTTTGACTTTGGGTTCTTCTCTTTTATTCTTGTCATTGTTGCTACAGTTTCACCCATAAGAACAAGATTTCGGAAAGGAAGAATCAGAGGATGTTTGTGTCACCTCTATGACACGGTCATGTAGCCCGTCTTCATTATATCAGGCCTTGTATGCAAACAGGGAGAGATCCTTCCCCCAAAGACATCCTAACTCCTACCAACGAAGCAATGACTAGAGAAAAGGAGATATTTGCTCCATCCAGATGCTGTGGCTGACCTGCTCCCTTCAGGAAGCAGGTTCAAGCTTAGGTGTTTGCCAAGAAAGCTTTCTCCCTGGCCCACACAAGTCTGCCTTTCAGCTAGAGATAGCAATATTTTTTCAGGTTTTTTTTTTTTTTTCTTTCTCTCTTGAGTGGAAAGAGCATTAGTATAATTAAATTTTTAGAAGGGGCAGCATTAACAAAAATGAAAAAGGTAAAACTAAATCAATACGAGGTAATGTTTGAGCTGACCTGCGCTGAAATACCATTTTGAAATTTTCAGTCCGTGAAACTATCCCTAGATTGACTTTTTATCTTCATTTTTGCAGGAAAAAATGCTTTTATATTCACATTTTCATGGGAGAGGAAAATTGTTTTCCATGCAGCTGTATGCTTCAAGTTTACAGCTGCATTTTTCACGGATGTGATCTCTCAAGCTGAGGTCGTCACTCAAACAGCTTGAGCTGATCCCATGCAGGGCTTTGGAAATGACCAGAGCTACCTTGAAATTGTCCTGAGGAGAGAAGGCCCCCAGGACAAGAAACACTTCAGGGCCTTGTTGCCATGCAGACCATTTGCTCTCTTCTGACCTCAAAAGAGCTTTGTATCATTATTTTTATTTTTCCTGTATGTGACAAGACAGAATTCCTGAAGTCCAAAGTGTTAATAGAAACTCGTACTGTCAGCGCATTGCAGGAGGTGGAACTGGATCCTCCTTCTCCTGTGGGCTACGGGTGCCCACTGCTCCAAATCTGACAAGGGTCAAAGTCAGAATGAAAACTGCCTTAGAGCTCTGGAAAGACAAGCTATAACCTCACCTCAACCTGTGTGTGAAGGCAGGGCTGGCACAAGGATTTCTGTCCTTATAAGTTGTGCATCCTTTTCCCCAGTGCTCAGTTTTGAGAGCTCAGTTTTAACCTGCTTGAGGTATGAAGGGACGCATATTTTTTTATTATTTTAAAATAAAAAAAACCAACCAAACAAAACCAATAAACTTGTCTGGTTGAGTCCGTGACACATAAGAGGCAGCTCAGAGAATTTTCATTGACAGCAAAATAAGGGAGGGTCTCTCTGGGGAAAAGTGCATCTTGTTTTCTCTGTCAATACATTCTTATGGAGCTCAGACTTGTATCCCTTCATCATCACGTCTGCATAATTAGTGCTTCAGTTTGGGGTTTTACAAAGTGGAAAAGCAAACACGCAAATCTTGTGCACCCCGTAAAGCTGAAGGCATCAAATGTGAGTCAGCTGTGGAGTTGCAAGGCTTTATAAGTAACCTACACGTGTAACTTGCTCTTTTTCAAATACCTCATCAATCTGGAAGCTACACTCCCCATATGCCTCTTCTGCCAATTCGTTTTAACTGTCAAAGAGGTTGTTTTCAAAGGACTCGAGTGACAGCTCAGAAATCCATCTTGGTGGATTGGCAGGGCCTGGGAACTGTGTCTCTGAAATGTTCAGAGGTCAGCTGTTTAATTTCATATGGGCTCCCATGATTTATACATGCTCCAGGTCTCAATTCAGAACAGCCCGTGCTGCCTGTGTTCGTCGGGGTGTAATGCCTGTCTAGGGATTGCTCCCTTCTGTATGGCGTGTACAACGACAAAGCACAATGCCCGTGCTAAAAGAGATCAATACACTATTATTGTTCTTAGATCAAAAGGGGCAGCAGGTAGGTGTCCTGTGAACACAAAATCTGACAAAAGCACTTGCCTTGTCAAACGTTCGCTGGACCCCACTCTGACTGGTGGTTTGAGCAGCATTAATGGGCACACGTGAAATAAGCCCTTGGTATAGGCAAAGAAACTAGCCTGGTGAGAAGTGCAAGGGAAGAGGGAGGGAACTCACAAGGAGTTTCTTGTGAGTAACAGCAACACTAAAAAGACTACAAAAAACTTTGCAACACTAAAAACTTTCAAGATCTTCTAGTATGTTTACTTTCTGGACAAAGAAGGAAAATTTTAGAAAGACCCAGAGGAAGTGGTTTGCCCAGCTCAAGCAGTTTCAGAGGAAGGAACTGAGATTTCTGGGTTACCAGCCCTGCCTCGCTCCACGCAGTGTGATGCTTTTGTCATTTCTATGTTGCTTCACCCATCCAACGTACTCGGTCATAGGAACAGTCAGGATTCAAAGGTAGCCTGCAAACTTGGCCTGGAAATACAATGAGAACAAAAAAGTTGTCCAGGACATGCTGAGAAATTTACGTTTTGAGGTCTGGAGAACAATTCCATCCCAGAAATGCTCAGACATTTGAGAAATCTGGGGAGCGAGAAGAAAAGAGGTGCTCTTATTTTTTTCTTCCTGTTGCCTTTTGCTTAGTCCCATATACTGCGTTCTCGTGTGCTGAAATATCCAGAGTCCTGAGAACAACCCTATGCATCCTATACTAAATCTTGCAGAGTAGAGCACCAGACTGAAAGCACCTCACCAGCACCGTCTCTGTAAACCTCATATGTTGTCTGTCTTCCTGTGCCGCACATCATTGCGGCTCTGGTAGCATCAGCCTCCTGGCGGGAGTCCATTCGTTGAGCGATTATTCTCTTCGATCCAGGCTGATAGAAGGCTTCATGCCTTGGCAAAATGACCAAGCTATCTATGTATCTATGCTCTTTTTATGACTTGGAACGTTAAACTGCTTTCTGTCTTATTTGCTTTTGAGAAACTTGCAAAATAAAAAGCAACAATATAAATGGAACCGATATGTTGAAGTTTGCCATCTCCAGTTGATTTCACAAGGAACTCTCTATTCTCTCTATCATTGTCAGACTTTTTTTTTTTTTTTTGCGCCTGTCTAGCTTGCCCCATCATTTGTGATGATGGAAGAGGAGAATCCAGGAACATAAAAATACACGCTCATGTTTTCTAAAAGATTTGCTGGTGCTTGTAGCAAACCAAGGAGAAATGAGCCACCCCAGACGGTATTTGCCTTGTGACACAGCTAAGTCACATATACACTGCTAAAGGCAAACCTTCCCTTGGCTATACCTTGAGCTGTTAGTGATTTGGACGCTCCATTTGAATTTTCTGTTAGTCAAAGTAGACCAGCCAGCAAAGCCCCAAACACTTCACAGTAACTGTTTGCACAAGATGGATGATGGATCACAAATACAGTTGCATCAATCTCTAGCGGCCTTCTGCACCATTCCTGGGCCTTTTACTGTCTTTGTGCTGACTTCCCAGGACTTTGGAAGGACATATAGCTCTTGGTGAGCACTCTCCCAGGATGCCCATCAGCAGCCTCAAAACAGCACAGGATGATGAGACCAGTCTAAACTTCTCTCCTAGCATCTAAGCACCACTAACCGGCAGTGAGCCTAAATCCCTGTCAAATGGTGCATTCATATTCATTACACCCAAATAACTGTTGTCCATAGATGAATACTGTAACAATGGAGAAAAAAGGAAGACTTGTACCTCTGTCTCCCATTTCATCCCTCCCACATGGGTATGCTACTGCCATATTCATTGCAAAAATCACCTGCACCAAAAGGTGGTGCTCTGGGTAAATGGTTGTTCATGTCAAGGGTGCTGGTTGGCATGTTGACATGCAAGTCCTGCCTTCCTGGATTCGTGCTGTTCTTGTGCACCCTCTAAATTCATTAACTATGACATGACCAACAGTCAGCAAATGCCACCATGTGTTTATGTTACGGTTAGGAAGAACCATAGCCATTTACTTCTCTTTCAGCTCAAAGCATTTCCTTTTCCCATTTGTAGGTGGTCCAACTACAGCTTTATGTGTCTTTTAACAATACAAAAACACCTGTAAAAGTTTATGCCATGCTTGGAAACAGGAAAGGAGAAACCTGACAAATAAAGACTTTTCAATGCTGTTTCAGAACATTCATTTCATCATCATCAGACCCTACATTTCATCAGACCCTCCTGCGCTTTCTTTGGAGAGGATTAGCAGATCAGCCACCCTACACCAGAACTCATGCAGAAATATTCCTGAAAACAAAACTTATTTCTGTGCATAGGGTCAGATCCAAAGTGATAGACAGGAAACTCCCTTCCTCTGTGTTCTTAGTGCAGAGGCAAGTGATTTTTCTTTGAAGACATTAAGTTCAACACAAAGAACAAGGTTGACCTGGGCAGTGTCCCATTCCACTCTGAGAGCTCACCCTGTGCCAAGCACACCGGTTCCTGGCTTTCCCAGGGGCTGAGATGAGATTGTAAACCAAAAGAATAAATCTAGAGTAATATGCCATTTCGTATACTACCTCGCCAGCGTGGTCAGTAAAATATGAAAGAAACTACCTTGCTCCTAGTTCGTGTATCCTCAGTGGAGGAATGCAGTATAAAATAGTATACCTAGATTTACATACAGAGAGTATATGGTTTTTTTATTTTATAAACATCCACTTAATACTGTATATCCCACAAATTCCAGGCTACAGGCAGCTTTGACACTGCATGCAGGTAAGGGCGGTGAAATAAATGACTCCTATCTGTTTTTCCTGCACTCCCAGCGTAGCGTGTCTCGTTGCAGAGACAGCTCTGCGGCACGTCACAGGCAGCGCGCAATCCCTTCACCAAAATGCCACAGGCTGTAAAATCCTTCTCTCTGTCTCATAAAAGAAATGAAAGAGGCCTCCACTGGCTTTCGTAAATAGCAGCCTCCCATCAAATGTAGAGACTGGGGACAGGCCAGAAGATGCTTCTCACTTTGTACGTCTCAACATAGGTAAAATGAAGTCAATGAAGCCAATTTTCTCCTTTTGACAATTCTGAACTTAAAGCAGCAGAGGCAAAAGCAAGACCATGTTAGATACAAATTTATGAGTTTATTCACTCTGAGAGGCGTTCTGTCCTCAAAATTTGAGAAAGTAATCCACATCAAACAGCCACAAAGTAGAATGAAATATATAGAGCAGGATTACTCAGCAGCTGTCAATTTGACTTTTGTTTATGGAAGCAATATCTTATAGGAATTACCCAAATCCACAGAGTTCATGATTATTATTAATGGTATAAAGCACTGCATACTGTACATTGTAGATTGTAAAACTGGCACTTTGCCAACCAGTTACCTACTGGAACACTCATTAGAACACAGGATTAATTCCCTTCCTTGGGAAAAAAGCTCAGGCAAGTGAGTTTTCAGACAGCAGAATAAAAAAAAAATAAATGTATCGCACTAAACAAAATGTTCCTCTGTCCAAAACAAGCACCCTTTTGGATTTCTTTGGATTTCTGCAACTGAAAAGAAGTGAAGGAAAATGTGGTTTGGGGTTCAGCCTGTTTTGGGAGGGAGCCCACAAACTGTCATCAAAACACTAGATCGCAACAAAGCTCTCATCTGTCCTTTCTTCCTTTCTTTCTGTCTTTAAGATAAACTATAGATTCCATGTTCATGAATGGAGATTAAAGATGAAGACAAAGGGCTGTCTTAGAAGCACCAATTCCAAAACAAAATCCCTTGTTATTGTTCCCTCCATTTTTTCTCAAAACCTGTGGGGTCTGGCTCACGGCTTTTGAATGTTTGGGGTTGGTGGGGCTGAATATCCTGTGGAGGGGCGGAAACTGAGTCCGTGCGGAGCCGGCACAGAAACCCAGAACCACCAGCCTCGTCGGTGCCTCAGGGGAATGCTGGCTCACGGGGGGCAGAGGGCTCCTGCGTCGCATGCTCTCCCCTCCCCCGCTCAGCCAATGCCAACTTCCAGTTGTTTTCCAGCAAAACCAGACAATCAATTACGTTAAATGACAATGATGTGATGCAGTCTCTCCGCCCCGTCCAGCTGGGATCACTCTCCTCGTAATACCATTCTTGCAGCCAAGTACTGAATATCTCACAGGAAGAGATTTAAGCCAACAAGGTGACAAAGTGGCTTAAACCCACCCCTCAGTGGGCTAAGAGCCCGCGCAATGTCTATTCTGACTTAACTGATGGGCAGGAACTCATTTAGCAGCGGTGACTTGCACAGGGGCCCTCAGCCTCATTGCTTTTATACTTCCAACATCCCTTTGCCTCTGATGCTTGCCCTGTCTGCTTCTGCGTGTGGGAATCTTGTTTTCCTACGTGTTTCTGCAAAGTGCCAAGCTCCCTGCTGGTGGCTCGGTCTGTAATACATGGTGACCTTTAGGCCAGCAGAATCATCAGTGCAGCCACAGCTTTATTTGCATTAATGTTAAATAATGTGTGCAAAAGCAAAAGGAAACCTGCATATAAGATCTGTCTTTTTTTTTCCCCAAAAAGGTTAAATTAGTATACATGCTATGGAATCTCCACGGTTTTCGCTTTATCTGCTACAGAGCTTGAACTTTAGTCTTTTGGTCCAAAGGGAGAAAAATCAATAGTATCATACTGATACACAAGAAACTTTATTAAAGTAGCCATGGGCATCTCTGCAACCTTACCCTATCAAGCTGGCTTGCCTAATTGGTTTGCAACAGTGTGGCTGCCATGAAAATTACCCAGGTCTGTCTTGTGAAAATCTGGCTCTATCAGCATCAAGAACACAAACAGCCAGGGAAGCGGTCAAAGGTCGCTTCCTACTTGTTGGGAACGGAAAATGAAGCTTGTTAACATTCTGCTGCTGTTTCTTCTAGGGAGAAAAAAACACATCCGTGCTACGGGGATCTGTCCTGTGGAGGATTGAACAAAGATGATCAAGCTTCCCTCTGCTCACTTCCACTCACCCATCAGGCTTTCATTGACGGGGAAGCCTTAAAAAAAGAAAAAGGACCTGCCAGAAGTGTCATTTCATACCTGCCTGAAGTCTTCAGTTTGGAGCACTTCCCTTATTTTGCCATCGCAACATCCCTTTTGCACATCGCCTCTGCTCTTTGCTGCGTCCTGGTTTGTCCCTGTGCTAAACCAAAGCCAAATTCAAAATGGCCTTGTGAACAAACATCAGTGTACCTGGGCAAGAATGAATTAAAATGTTGTAAAGCTTTTGCAAGAAATGCCATTTGCAGATGGAAGAGAGGAGAGCCACAGTCTCTAAATCCCCACCCGCCACAGAGCAGCAATCCAGAAAGCGAGAAAGGTTTTGGCTGGCTGCAGGAGTTTACGGTTACATCTCTCAGGCAAAAATGTGACTTGGGGGATGATGTTGCCCCAGGAAACTGATGCCAGCAAGAAGCTGCAGCAGATCCCACTGCATCCATGTAAGGAGCAGCCACTGGCGGGTAGGTTCGGTGCACACCAGGTGTGTTAGCTACACAAAACTAGCACTGAGTTGCTCCCTGGTTTGCACCAGACTTTTTCACCGGATTCTGTGATGGAAAAAAAAACCCCGGACATCTTGCTCAATCCATCTGAAAAGGCCAGATGGGCAGTAGAAGGTGTTCAAATCTACCTTTTATTTTCTTCCAATTCTTCAATTCAGGATGTGACCCAAAAAATAAATAAATATCTGTTTTACCCAGTAACGATGTCAAGGAACTTCAGCAGCCAGGCAGTGCACAAGCAATGAATATGGGGCTGTCCTTCTTTACAGGAAATCGAGAGCTAAGTGGGAGTTATCTGTGCAGTTTTCCATAATGAAAACTTCACTAGGACCAGCCACAACTCAGACATAAACTCAGTCCATGGCCGAAAGCATACCCAATGCAATTTCAAACACCCAGAAGATAAATATGGATTACAGTCACTTTTGGGCCAGGGAAGGGCCTGTTCAATCTCCTGACCATCTTATCCTAACGAGGGATCCTTGATGGCTTGGAGGCCATCTGTGTTTGTGTGAGCATGTAGGCGCCGTGGATAAATAGGATCTCCCTCCCATGACAGCGCATTTGGAGCCTGGTCGAGCAGCTCCACCTATCCCCGCACAGAAGTTCTCAAGGTTAAATGGCCTTTAGGGGTGCTGTGTGGCTGTGTTGTACCAAAAGACCTAGCTCATGGTCTGAAATCGTGCTAACTGCTTGTGTTGGTATAGGGCCCTGAAGACTAGCTCAAAAAATGTCTGCCTGTGTTGTTGCTGCTGAAAAAATAAGGTAGAAAAAACACGGAGGAATCATGGATGGAATAATGTCAAAATTGCACTTTTTTTTTTTTTTTCACAGTTTATTATGAAGATATTTTTAATTTCTGCAGTCAGCTTTCTGGGGATGCTTTCAGCTTTTCCATACTGTGATGGAAGGAAGCTAATTTAGGGATCAGCCATGCAAAATCCTCCATCTTGGCCAGTCCAAAATATTAAACTTCTAAAGGGTCAGTGGATTAGGAAAAAAACCAAACCAAAACAACTAAGAATGTGTGAGATCTGGCTTCGTAAACTAGGTTGAAAAGAAATGCAGGATTTCAAGATGAAGTTTGATGTGTAATCTTTCTCCTTAATATAGAGTGGTTGGTTGTGTCAAATTACAAGAGTCTCGTCTGCTTGTCCTATTCACTTTTCCGTTAGCCTACTTACACCAATAGACCATCCTAAATTTTTAGCAAAAATGAAGAAAGATAAGTTTTCTGCCATCATTAAAAAAAAATAATCTGTTTCTAAGGGGAAAAGCAGATATTTTTATTATTTTTTTTTCAGGTGGAATGGAGGACACTGGTCAGGAAAACAGATTGATTCAGAAAGCCATTGAACTCTATGAATAGCTCAAATCTCTTCAAACTGGTAATGATTTGCAACAGTTTGTTATTATTCTACCAGTCTGCTGAAATGTCTCTTCCTCCACCTCACACACAGATGCACACACTTTAAATACAATATTAAAGATACCCTTGACTAGTAAAGATCCTGTCAAAGTATGCTAATCAAATCCAGCTTTGATTTCATGCTTACTTTTCTGCTCATCCCAATTGTAAAGCTAAGCTGTAATTAATACATAAGAGGCTGGTGATTATACAGTATTAGTCTGAACATATAGGGTGAACATACAGCATTAGATTGCGTTTCAGTAGATCAGACACTGTAAAGAAATAAGATCAACTCACAAGGTCTGGTATTAGCAGGCTGCGAGCTTATCGTGGTGACAATCTTGAGCTCTTGCATTGATCTCCTGCTACTGGTGACATCTTTTGCATCTGCGTGCGTGTACGCCTATACGTGTACGTGCAGACTAAATAGGTACTCTTTCCCCTTTAATTTTTCGGAATTTAATTTTTAGCTACATCACGCAGAGAACCACTAGTATTTCTTCGGAAATGGGCCTGATCGGTGACTGCCATGGCAGAGATGATGTGCCTCCAGCAAGCAGACCTGCGAGCTGTGTTCCCTCCTTGCCTGCCAGCTCGGGGACAGCCCATGAGAAGGGCAAAACTTATAAAGAAATAAACATCACAGCCTTAGCTGGCACCGTACTGCCAGAGGGAACCTAAAAACTAGAGGAGTCCCTTTAGGTGGCTTGTCAAAGACCTGCTAAGGTCTTCTTTGTATCCCCCTGCCGGCAGAAAAAACCCCACCCTTTCCATAGTCTGAAATACTCAGAAGAAAGGACATATGACTCCAAGAAAAGTCCTGGGATCCATCATTCAGCTTTATAGCAGGGGAAATCACACTAACTGTGATAAATAGTGAAAAGCTATGATGAGGAAAAAGTAGCCCCCCTATGATCCTGAACCTACTTGTGGTTTCTCTGGAGCAAATCCGGAGCTATTGTAGAAAAAAGAAACAACAGAGGTCCAGACCTTCAAAGTCAACTTGGCACCATAAAAGTTTAAGCAGTTCATCCTTTGAACAGTGCTATGCCTCAAAAGACTTTTTATTTTAAAAAAAAAAAAAAAAAAAGGAAAAAAGAAAGATAAGGAAAGGAAGGTTCAGTTATAAAAAGAGCTTTATTCTGCATGCAGGAACCGATTCATTTCACTGCTGAACCGCAGAAGAGCAATCCTCCCGTGTTGAGCACAGCCGCGCCATGGCTGTGGCGTGCCATTTCCCCGCAACATAACGAGATCATATGTGAAAGCCTAAATTATGCAAATGAAAAGGCTCCACTAATACTGTTGAAATATTCCTGGAGTGTACACTTGACAACCTCAAAGTACATTTCACACCACTAATGACTTCATCACTAACACAATTGTCATGAGTCAAGCAGTTTCCATAGCAACGCCCTAGTACAGCTGTTTACCCATATAAAGTACTGCACCTACTTAGTTACATATACAGACAGATCACTAGATTCCTAGGTACTGAAATTGAAATAATTCAATTTTCAGTGTCTCTCTTTATGAAGTGATTCTGCCAGCTATAGGTATTAGCATATCAATGTGACTTTGACAGGGTCTGCTGCAAAAGACATATTTTGCAGGCACTTCATGTCAATTAGAGCCCTAACTGTTTCATGGAATAATCATTCCTGCCAGATTAAGGTCAGGCTGCAAGGTAATTTAATTGGTGCCATTATATCTAGGGGGAAAAAATGCTCTAATAAAGTGCACACACTGTAGCTGCCAGTGAGGATGTGCTATGCGACATGAAAGGGATTGCCTTCCTAAAGTGCATGGGCAAACCATTTAGAGAGAAAGAAATAAGATGGAAACAACTTCAGATGCTTTGTTTCCAACAAAATTCCAGTGTGTTTGACCAAGGGGGGAATTTTATTTCACTTGAAGTGGTGCTATTCACAAGGGAGGAAGCACTGAAGAAAAATAAACAAGAATAAGGGGGAAAAAAAATCCCCTCACTCTATGTACATCTTCTTATCTCCTGTGGAATGATAAACACTTTAATTAAAAATCTGCAAAAATCAAAACAAAGCCTCTTTTTCCCAGGGCTCTGGTGGCTGGGATGTAGCGAGCCAGGCGAGAACCTCCCCGACCTCCCCCTGGGCAGCAGGACTGGCAGGATTATTCTTTCCTCCTGTGGAAACTTTCAGCCAAGAACTTGTTTCATGAGCAGCATGAGTTCAGTTTCCTATGGAGTCAGGTAGATTACCCCCTAAATTTCCCCTACCTATCCATAATTCAGCTTCTTACACTTTTCCAGAGGCCCCCTTCCCCCTGCTAGAGCCAGGTCGGGGGATGCCCAGTTAAAGAGGCATGACATGACCGTGTGTCAACGTGAGTGCGGGAATGCCAACTGCATAGACAGTGAGGTCTGCTTTCTTCTGCCCAAAAAGGGTAATAATTCAGATCTTTTTCTTTTCTCCAGGACTTGATTTTCACCACTTTTAGAAATTTCATTTTCCTTGAAGCACATGTGTTTTTACTCTTCCGTTTAAAGCCAGACAAAGTTCTCAGGAGACTGACGGACGGACAATGCAGAGATTTCTCCAATATGATAAGCTCATAATATAGAAAAATGATGAGAAAATAAGATTCTTAGCTCTGTATGACTTACCTAATGACAACAACTTACAACAACCACCACCACTTTGAACCTACCCTCTTTCTTGGCAAAACAGAGCACTGCAGAAAGTATCTGCCCTGCAAACTGATTGCTCCTCATGGACTTGGCCATGCTCAGCACTGTGGTTGTGACAACACTCTAAATACCAGTATAGCAAAGATTAGGCTAACTGAGGAGTATAGATGTTTATCGAAGGCTCAAGGCCAGATTTTTGGTGGATGTAAACTGTCTCATTTTCACAGACTTCATCTAGGCTGCGATCACTTAAATAAAGTTGAGGATATTAATAAATACTGTGACAAGTTCAAGAATAACAGAGAAGATAAAAGTTTAGTTAGAGTCTATGTACCCCAAAGTGTTTATAACGTGTTTGTAAGGACTCTGCAAACTGTAGCTTTTAATGTCGCACTTTTTTTTCTTTTTTTTTTGCATAGAAATGAGTGTATTCCTAAACTACTATTTCAGACTGGTAACTTCTGCATCCCTAGAATACTTGTTTTTATGACTTTACCAATAAATAAAATGTTGTGTGCCTTGAGTCATGTTTATTACGTTGTGATGTGAAAACTGATCACGATCAACTTCAGCTCAAAAAACAGAGCTGAGAGTGAAAGTTGTCTTATTTTCTGAATGAAAAAGTATGACATATAACAGGAAATTCTGCCAAACCAGAACAATTTTGCAAAATTGAAGCAATGGAAAAAGATCAGATTCTGAGCCCTTTGAATTTCCCTATGAATATTTCAAAAGACTCTATTCATTATTACTATTTCCTTTTACCATCCACTCAGGCTTACAGTAGAACTATTTAAAAAAGATATAGGAAAGATTTTTTGCTGATATGAATATTGCATAAACTAACTGAATTAAGGTCAAGCAAAGGTATATTATAAATGGAAATGAAAGTTTTTTGTCATTATTATTTTCCTTTAAATATGTCTGCTAGAACATTTTGGTTCAGCATCCCATCCGAATGCATTTGATCAACCATAAATTATCTATTAAAAACTCCATTAATCCCATTACAGATGTAGTCTAGCTTCCATCATTTTGTTCACCCCTGGTCATGAACGCAAGAACAGAGATGGTGGGGTGAAAGGGAGCTCTGGATTTGAGTGCCCAGCAACTGAAAGAAATTCAAAGCTGTTAGAAAGACCATTCTTTTTTTTTTTTTTTTTTTAATCAAAGTGAATGGCTTCATATTTTGGGGTGATAGGTATTGCAGCCACAAAACAACAAATGTGTAAATGTAAGAGCAAAATTTGTCTCGGTGTACACTTCATGCAGGCAAAACTCTAGCAGATCTCTAAACTGAGCAACTTAAAAGAGCAGGGTTTAGTGACAGCAAGCATAAATTTAGAAAATAGAATCTAAATTAGCTGTGTTGATAAGGGGTCCACCTTGCTTTCTTTCATTCTCTTCTTACCCAGAAAACCAAAGAGGATGGAGTCAGCACACAGTTCCTTGGTTCCCTGATGAGGACACATACATACAGCTGTTCCTACATACAGCTGTTCCATAAGAATTCTTAATGGAGATAAAGCTCATTTATACTATAGTCCAACCCAGGCGAAGGTGACTAACTCTGTAGGCTCTGCTGCCTGCACCAGCAAGACCTCCATCCTCTTCTAGTACCTAGTGCCATTTGATGTCCCCCAGGATAGTAAAAAGACCCTCACCGAGCTGGCAGTAGGACCACTAAGAAAAACATACTCTTCTAAGGCGTTAGGTGTAGGCCAGATGGGAAGGACATCTCAAATGCATATGAGTGGGCAATTTAATTAATGCTCTGGTGGCATAATGGGAGCTTAGTTAGATAAATCTTTGTGGACTTCACAGCATTCCCGATGAAAGCAAAATACTGTCTTTCCTCTGGCCAGAGCCATGTACAGAACAGAGTATAAATATGTACAGAAATAGAAGGAAGATGAGCCTCACATGTTTGCTACCTGTCTCTCAACACAGATGGTATGGACTATGTAGGTTTAATACAATTCTGCACATGCAGAATAGATACAAAATGACCACTGGATAACCAGCTACACTAACAATATTTTAGAAATATAAGATGCTTCCTGGCAGGAATGTAAATTTTGCATTCTAGAAAATGCAAGATGAGCTGAAACTCTGTATGATCATCGCTGCATCCATATTGTCATAAATCCTTCTGTTGCAACTAAGAAGGGAAGACCAAGTCTATGCAACAAGCGACTTTGCTTTGAACTCACAGAACGGACCTGTTGCTTTTCTTTCACCTGAAAGAAAGAGGGATTCACCGCTGAAGCACCAGGCATTGCTTCAGCGGTGTTGAAGCAGCGCAGTGAGCTGCCTGCTGTGGTTTGGGTGTTGAGCTCCTGCTCCTTTCACGGATGATCGGCCCACGTCTATAACACAATTTTCATAAGTAAAACTGTTTTCGTGAGTGTCTTTGCAACTGTCACTAGACCAAGTTGAGAACATCGCTCCGGGTACAATCTGTGGTACGTGGAAAACATCCTGCTCTTCAGCAGGAGATCTTCATGAGGAGCTTTGCGCTAGCGTGCCGACAAACTGCAGCTGAGCTGTGACTTTGTTTCCTATTTGCAGTATTACACTTGTTAGACTACCTGTAGCTTCCAGCTAAGCCCATACATCTGATTGGGGCGGGAGGAGGTGGAACTGAGTTTTGATGAGTTGTTAGACTTGTGCACATACGTGCCAGTAAGGCCACCCCCATCACACAGGAGCCCCTGAGGCTGGACAAGTGTCTGGCTGAGGATGTGGGAGGTAGTGGTAGTGATTTTCTGCTTGGTTTATAACGTATTACCGTCCTTTTTCTCTCTTTTTTTTTTTTTTTTGGTCTTTTTCTCCAAGAATCCCCTCCTCTTCAGTTCCTTGTGATAGGAATGAACTTGTTCCCCGAGCCCATAGAGAGCTGGGTTCAATGGAGGTGAGGTAAGGACCAGCATACTATCTAGGTTGCAGAAGGAATAACATCTTTTTTTTTTTTCTTCCTTTTACTTTTGAAAGACAATGAAAACTAGAGATGGAAAGTTTTCACATTTGTGAAAACATTTTCTTTCAAAGGTTTTCTGACAAGAAATAAACTAAACTGATGATGAAAGCTGATGAAAACTGGGAAAATATTGTCATAAACAGACACTTCCATCTGGCTGAAAGCCACTTTCATTCTTTTTTCTAATCTTGTTTTGAATGAATTCACTTTTAGGAAAGCTCTCGGCAGATCTGGAGATACGCTTTTGATGCTAAGGCCTCGCTGCTTAATTGCCCTTGTCTCTCACTTCGTCAGGAGAAGCAAGTCATATGAGTTTGGCCAGGGACAGCCTTTTTGCCATGAGAAGGCCCTTTAAGCAGCAGGCAGCATTTTTGGTCTACACTGTGTTTACAGCCTGCAGCGTCCTTATTTAGCCAGCAAAGAAACCCATTATCAGAAAAAGATACATTCCCGGCTTCGAGTTTTGAATCCTTGCACACAGCTGCTGCGATGCATAGAGGAGAGAAAACAGCTCAGAGCACATGCAGAGGAAGAATATATTAAGCTATATTCAAGGGAATAAACCTGACAAAGGATTTTATGCCTGATTTTTTTTTTTTTTTTTTTTTTACAAAAGGAAGACAACTTGCAAATGCATATCTCCGGAAAGAGGAGGCGGTAATGAACAAGGACAGTACCTTTCCCAGTAGGTGATGAGTAAGCCAAGGGATAGCTGCAGGATGCCATGATGTACTCTGCTGTCACAAAGATTTTACACATAGACTGGACGACCTGTTCAATAAATCAACATGCATCTATCTGTTTTTTTTTTACCTTTTTCTTTTTTTTTTTTTTTTCCCAGGTATGTATCTGGAAACTCACAGCCACATTGTAATGCACGTACAGTGCTTGTTAACTTGGCATACCCTTTTCATCATTTCCAATCCTTTGCTATCTCTTGGGGGTGAAACATCATTATGTAACATAGCACACATGGTACCACGTGATGAACCTTGTCCTTGCCAGGAAAGAACAAAAAGAAACCGAAAAAACATAGAAGAGTATTAGCACAAAGGTACACACATATCCTAGCAATCATATACTGGTTAGACTGGCTGTTTTCCTCACGTCTCAAAAACACTTACTGATTTCAGTGGGAAATGTTCTTGCCTACCTGATGCAGACTCTGGGGTAATTAATGTGATTTTATTTTTTTCTTTTTTTTAACCAGATCTTGCTTTGAAAGGAGGAATTGCAGATAACTTCAGTAGTCTTGCATGAGGGTTTTTCTCAGCCTTGTCTTACTTTCCTCTGCACTGCACTGGTCCAGCTCAGGACACAAAGCAAAGTGAACTTTTGAGATCAACTGGCTGATGTAAAGCTGGAGAAGATCCATTTGATGGTCACAAAATAAAAGTAAAGAGTGAGGTTGTTGCATAGGAAGTTATTAGTAAAACTGAACAGGACTTTACAAAGTGGCTAGAGGGGAGTAACAGCAACTTGGGCTGTGCCCAGCCCAGATCTCACACTGCACTGGGAGTGGAAAGAATCAAGGAAATGGTAAGTGAACTTAGCATCTGACCAACGTGTGTTGGGAGAGACACACGACTGGGAGAGAAGGGGTAGGGTTAACCTCAGACGCTCAACAGGGGATATGCCCATCTACAAGTGAATGGTTGGTTCACTTGGAAAGACAGATTCAGTCAGGCACCATGGGCCTCTTCTCATGAACTGTGCAGCGAGCGGAATTTTCAAGAGGGCCCCCAATCTCAGAAGGACATGGACCTGTTGGACAAAGTCCAGAGGAGGCTACAAAGATGCTCAGAGGGCTGGAGCCCCTCAGCTGTGAGGACAGGCTGAGAGAGTTGGGGGGGGGTTCAGCCTGGAGAAGAGAAGGCTCCGGGGAGACTTTCCAGCCCCTTCCAGTCCCTCAAGGGTCTCCAGGAAAGCTGGTGAGGGACTCTGGATCAGGGAGGGGAGCCATAGGACAAGGAGGAACGGTTTTAAACTGGAAGAGAGGAGATTTGGATGAGATCTGAGGAAGAAATTCTTTATTTTGAGGGTGGTGAGCCCCTGGCCCAGGTTGCCCAGAGAAGCTGTGGCTGCCCCATCCCTGGAGGTGTTCAAGGCCAGGTTGGACGGGCTGTGGAGCAACCTGGTCTGGTGGGAGGTGTCTCTGGCCAGGGCAGGGGGGATGGACCTGGATGGTCTTTAAGGTCCCTTCCAACTCTAACCATTCCATGGTTCTAAGAATGGAATCAATGCAATGGAAATCATTGGGACTCCCACTACCACAGAAAGTTGCGGCAGCAGTAATATTGTGCCTCAGAGCATAGTCCTGCGTGAGATGGAAGCATCACTGGAAGATGACAGCATTTGCACTGCAGAGGTGAAATAGCTTCATATGTTATAAAACCAGATTTCCCAGATTTGGGAAGAAAAAGAAGAAAAAAAACCCACCCTGCTCTTAAAATTCAAACTTCCTCAAGAACTTTCAGAAGATTTGATCTTTCCCATAGACATTTCAGGAACTTTTCACAAGTAACAACTTGCCTCAGTCTTGCTGCTTTACATTTTGTTTTGCAAGTGGATCAACCAATTTTCTAACAGCCAAAGAACAGCCAAAATTATAAAATACCATCAGACAGGAAGAATTACAAATGGCTAGTATACATAATTTTTGAAAAAATTTCATGATTTTCACCAGAATGCCCTATTATATAACAGTATGAGAACAGGGATAGGGCAGAAAATTACCTTGCTTCTCTGATTTTCTAAGCCATCACGGGAGTATACAGGTATTTAAAAATACACCAAATTAAGATTTATTTGGGTGATTGTCACTCTAATTTTGTCTGTAGTTTACAGTAAAAAATTCTTTCGCACAGACTTTCTTCTTCCAGTTATATCAAAACATCACTATTTATAAATACAAGGCATGGAGTCTGATGGGACTTTTATCTGTCAAGAATGTCACCCTCCGAGTCCACAACTCACCATGTTTACAATAGGGAAAAGGAGAAAAAAAAGTACCTGCCAACTATTCACAACATATTTCAGATAGTAGCAGTAACACTTAGGTTTGAAAGAATACTGGAATAGGCTATTGCAATGTGTCCAAATCCTTCTACATTGTGATGTCTTGTATTTAAAAACCAAAAGAAAAAAAGTAATTTTTCATGTTTCAGTAGATCACTTTCTATCCACATACCATGCTGACTTACAGAGCAAGAAAATAAGTTAATGTGTCAGGCGCAGGGAGAGTGAAGTAATGAGCCGCATGCTGGGATCCAAGTTAAAAGGAATGTATACAAATGCATCAGGCATACATAATAAGATGACCAAATTGGATGCATGGTGTGTGTGCTCGTGGATACATTTAGAAAAATGACTTGGAATTAAACACAAGCAGTGACCTGAAATAAGAGATAAAATAAATATGGAGTATAACGCTGAGGTTGGAGGGGACTGTTGGTTTGCAGGGGTCTGGCAGGCAGAAAGAGGGGATTTACCCCAGCTGCTGGGAGAGAAATAGTGATTGAACATCACTGGTGCTCTGGAGGGAGTTTCAGAGGTTCAGTCATGAATTACTCTATTTCGTCTTTAAGAAGAAATATGAAGCATTCTAAATTGTCTGAGCATGACTTCAGAGTATAATTATGAATGATGGAATTCAAACCTTTTTTAAAAATGTCCATCAGTTCCAAAAGGCTTTTTTTTTTCTTTTTTCTTTTTTTTTTTTTTTTAGATGATGAGAATGATTTAGTTTGATTTGATTTGATTTTCTAGCTTCTGTGGATGACAAGGCAGGCAATGATGATCTATTGTATACACAGTCTGTTGCCTGATATTTTTTTTTCCTGAAGGTGGATTAAATCACACACTTTTTAGAAACGTACCTAGCCTTGCCTTAAACATTCCAAATCACAAGGAATCCACCATATTGGCTGATGAGCAGATCCAATATAACGCATCTGCCACTAGCAGAACATTGGATGTAATTTCAAGTTTGAATTTCTCATAGTTTTAGCTCTTGGATGTTCTTATACTTGTGTGTGGAAAATTAAGATACCCAGTCCCCTGCTATACAAGTTTTCCATTTATCAGCAACCATACACAGTGCTCAAATCACATAAAGCCTAGGGTTTGTTTTTTCCACATACAAACTGATAATACTTGCCTTCCATCTGCAGAAACCTTTTATTTTTCTTTCCTCCATTTTATTTCAAGCAACCACAAGAAATTTAGTAGCCTTTTACCAATGCTCAGTAATGAAGAGAGATGAATGACTGTTTTTTTTAATAAGTACATTCGTTAGGAAAACAAAACAAAACAAAAAAACAACAACAAAATGCCGTTCCAGAGGGATGGGAGTTATTCATGAAGTGTGGTCAAAATCGATATAAATCTTTGTGGCCAAAAGAGCTGAAAGAACATTTGGAAATATCTAATATTTTGTGTTGACATTTTCTGAAGAAAAGATTGCCATTTTTGTTTCTAAGTGTCATTTTGTTTGGAAATTCAAAAAACATGTGTTATCCCTATAATTATAATACAGTGACAATATCACATATTTTGCTTGATATTTACTTTTTGATATTTTCTAAGACCATATTTGTTCGAGTATCACACCAAAATCCCACATTGAGATAGTCATCACCTCGCGTTTTGTACTTTTGAGGTTAATTTTCAGTTGCTTTTATTTTTCATTACAGTGTTTTCTATCTTGTAAATTTGATCTGTAGCCTCTGTTGATGGGTGTGGCACATTTTGTTTGGTTTATGAACTTACTCTATTAGATTTTGAACCTTTGGTCAGGCAATTCCAAACACAATAATTACTGCACTCATTACTGGTCATCTGAAAACCATTGTGGTGTCTTCAGATTTTACTGGCAAAGATTTATCTCATTGATACAAATGCTGAAGAGAGCTGGATTAAGACCCTAATCCCTTGGAGACTGCATTAGCAGCAACTCAACTGATTGATTTCTCCCCATTAAAAACTCTGCTTCAAGACCTGTCAGATAGGGAGTTTTAATCCACCTAACGTGTGCCCCGTTAATTCTATATAACGTCAGGGTTTTTTAATCTAAATGTCACGTGGTACTAAATCAAATTCATTGGAGAAATCCAAGTATATTATGTCAACAGCATTGTCTTTATTAACCAGACCTGTAATGTTGTCAAAAAAAATATAACACATTTGCTTGACAAGCCCTTCTTTCCATGCAAACATGTTGACTAGCATTAATTTTTATCATCTAATTCTTTGCTGACAGAGTCCTGAATTAACTGTTCCAATAGTTTGGCCAGACTGACATCTGACTAACCAGTTTACTGAGTCATCTCTTCTGCTGCATTCAAATGCTGGGATTTTACTGGCAGTCATCCAATCTTCAGGAAATTTCCTCAACTTTACAAAAGCTTGTTAAAGTCTGGTTTGGAGGACAATCAGCTAGTTCCTTTTAGATCTCCGGACATCAGATATACATGTCTGATTATTTAACAGTGACTCATGTTTTCCTCTAAAACAGATGGCCATCACTCTATTCTATTTGCTGCTTTATCCGTGAGGATACCTCTTCTGCTTCACATCATTCACAGGATGGAACTGTATGTTTTAATAGGTATTTTATAGTTAAAACATTTTTAACACATCCTAGAAAACACTTTCTGGTGTCACTGTATGCAGATTTATCAATAATGACAAAGACTGAGGGGGTTTTGTCCCTAATATATTTTCTAATTGCATTTTTATACATTTCGACGTAAATTAACCTCTCCACTCTATGCTGATTTTTTTTCATATGTCTTATCACTTCTTTCACACCTCCTTTTGGTGGCACATATCTCAAACTTACATTTTACAGATCACCTGGTTATGAAAAATATTTCTTAAAATAGGTGACATTCTTCTATTCGCCTATCAGCAAGGTGGAGAACAAGTTTCTTTCCTTTGCCTCCTGGTTTGAAGCTCTACCTGCTAAACTGTTGCATCTTGATCAAATATGAACCATTGGATTAGAAATGGACAGATCTTTACTCACAAAGAAAACACGTATTTCTGAGGCAATCGTCTCCAGTTTGCGCAGTGTCTCAGGACGTCGTAATTATGATTGGAAAACACTCTAAACCATAAAGTTTATCTGTAACAAAGCAGGGCATTGAACTTACATGTCCAGCTATTTCAACTGCTTCACCAACCCTTCTCAATAAAGTTTTCTAATTCTCTCTTGAAGAGCACTCCAAGAATTTATTTTTCACCATTACTCTTAGTTTAACTATTGTACCAGGGGACAAAAAAAATAATGAAAATTATATTCTTGGGGGGGTGAAGAAACACAAAACTTGATGCCATCATGATCGCACCTCAAATATTCAAAAGGAAATGTTTTTCAGGGGCCAATTTGCACATTATTTTTTAAGTTTTTGAAGAAGGGGAGGATTTTGCTCTATGGCAGTATGTTGTGATCAAACTAATATGCCCAAATTTGTATGGCTAATGAGGAAAAAAAATGTCTACTATTTCTATACAATTAATTCCAGGAGGAAAAGGAGTCTTTCAAAGAGACAAACTGGAGTAAGTCTAGTCTCTGTGAGCTTTGGTGAGTCAGGGTACACCAGATAATGGAAAACCATACAGAGGGCTACAGTTCTCTTACTTTCAGTTTGCGATCCTGAGACAGTATCTGCAGAGCCGTGTCAGGTCTCTTACTCCATGGACTTGAAAATGTTTTCTCCCACTTGCTTCTAAGGAGACATGGATACTTTTGTCTTTGAAAAGCTGTCTCTCCTGGTTCTTACCTAGCACATTGCTCTCTCCTGAACTTTATCTGTGAAGTTTATAAATTAAAAATCAAGAGAATATAGGTCCAACTTGAGAGATGGATAAATTGGATTATCTCAATAATGAAATTATACTCCTTGATATTATGAACTGCAGTGAGTTTAAGAGTAGTTGGTCGGTTGTAACATGAAACCCTAAAATCCAAAGCCCTGCGGTCTGAGATGGACAACCTGTTTGACAGGACAGAAGCCAAAACATGAAATGCAAAGAGGACTCTGAACAAGCCAACACAGATACGCATGGAAGGGTTAGGCTAAATCCTGGAAGCTTGACTCTTAAACCAAGCCTTGAGTACCACAGCACTGATTCTCCTTCAATGTTCTGTAAAACTAATTCTGAATCCAAACGTTTTGCAAAATTTGAAACCATTTGTACTCAAGATCAATCAAGTGTTAATTTTATCTTCTGTCCTCTTGCAAAGATCTGTCCTGGATGAACACTTCTAATGAACATAGAAATAATAAAACTACTCTATAAAACTTGTTTTGACTATGAGTTCATGACTACCTTCAACAACCTTTATATTTCTTTTTATAGTGGTGCCATATCTTTAAAAGTGGTGGAAATGCCCGAAGCCTGGTTAGAGAGAATGAATGATATGTTCCTACGTAACTCCTATTTTCATTCTTCTTTTTCTACAGTTATGAGCAAACTCCTCTCCAACCCATTTCTGTAGATTACTTCTATTTATTCTTTGTTCCTGTTTCCAAGAATGCATCTTCAGAGTCAATTTGAGCTTCAATACATGGCAATTACTAAAGAAATAAAATATTATTACCCCCATCTTCAAGCATTTTGTCTGCATTCTTCTTGGCTTTTCTATTTTCAATATCTAAAGTGCAGCACTCCTTCAGTGCCCTTGAAGAAGTACTTGTTACATTACTGGATGCATTATTCCTTAGAAGAAGAAGGGGAAAAAAATATCATCTTTCAATTTATGAATCATTCTTATCTTTACTCTTCACCTTTAGTTCTCTTTGTACTTCCTCCTCTTGTGGTCTTCTAAATTATTTCTGGACTAGTAGAATGTCATAAAGTCGGAAAACTTTATTTTACTATTACTTTTATCACTGTTTTCACCCCTTCCATTTTTAGACAGTGCAGCCTCACTCTCTTGGCACCTCATAATGTTATTTTATTCTCCAGAAACCTGTTTTTCCTTTTTTCTTACCTACTGAAGAGCTTCTGATTTATTTATTTTAATTTTTCCATATGCCATTGCTTTGGCTCAAATGCATTTCTGGACTAAGGTATATTGACTCTTATCAGAGGTACAGAGTTCTCTGGCTCTGATTTCCTCAAAAGCTGTATGACAGAAACAAAACCAAAGGACACCATTCACAAAGGACTCCCTTACCCACATGAGAAATGAGTCTTAGGGATGCTTGTAGAATTAAATAGCAGGGCGGCATTACAATGTACTCCAAAAAAGGCAAAGAACTATTGATGGATCAGGGATCAAATACCTCTTCCTAATCACTCTGCCCAAAAACAGTTATGAACATAATTTATATTATTACTCGTGGCAGAGGAAGAAGATTAACTCTCTCTGATCAAAGAAAATTACAAAGTTGCAAACATCCATTCTGCTAAATAAATCAACATCAATTGCAATTGATCCCATTTTACACATTGTTTTACATCTGTGATTTTAAATGTTACTGAGCATGAGCAATGTCCATGCACTTAACACGCCTGCAGCGGCAAAGCTAAAATGCAGTCAGACCTTTAGCAATGGACCTTACCAACATGCTGATATAGACCAGACCTAGCAGTCAAGGGGGATAAATATTGCCAGAAGGATATTAAAATACATGGAGATATAAGGGGTTCGAACAAAGACAAGAGGATAGGGCAGACATACTTGACTTCACAGCCTGGGTGGGCAAACAGTTACCTCCTATCCCAGCACCTGAGAAACCTCTGAGACAAATAGATGTTCTGCAGTGCCCCATCCAGCATCAGATATAAAATGTGCGGGCTGACTTCCCTGAGGGGGACATGTAGACCAAAACAATGGGAGATCAGCCACCCAAAGCAGTCGCACAGACAAGATAGAATAGCTGGGCAGCTCTTCAGTAATATTCTGTGTTTTTATAGCTTTTTTCCCCTTTGGAGAGTTCTCCTAAATGTTAACCAGAACCACATGGCTGGCAAGTCGCAGCTATGTGAGCCACAGGAACCCCCACAAAAGCACCACCACCTCTATTGTATTCCCTACAGTACGATAAGGTTTCTCAGCATGGCCTGAAGCTATGTTGACTCCAAACTGAGTCTTCAGAAGGAGCTCACAGGAGGCAGGATAAGGGCACATTACACAATGGTTATGATCCAATGTTTCTGGTTTCCTGAGCAGTTTGTTGCTACTATACAAATTCAGGGGTGGATTTTAAGTACGATATGAGATACATGCCTATTCCAAAAGTTAAAACATGCTTAAGGCATTTGTGAACCACACACGGCTGCCCTCAGAGTGACATGGCTCTCCGCCGTCCAAGCACATCTTTTCTACACACACACCTTCACTCTAATGTAGCATTTCCTGAAGTCTCATATAACAAAGACCCAGCATATAGAGCTGCGTGGTGATTTGCCCTCCAGCCTTAAAGCTACCGACTCTGAAAGCACTTAGATACCATCAGGACAGCAAATATCTACAAATCTCCAAAAGACTATTGCTATTCATTAATTCTGCAAAAACGTGTGCTATGGACCTCCTAGCGTATGTCGGTCTTACAACTGTATTACGCAGCGGACTATTCCCCAACAGGTGTGCTGGAAAGTTGAGTTGCAAGGAAAGACAATACAGCAATCCCCATTTTACATGGGAAACTAAGCACAGGGAACCCAACAACTAGAAGGTCAACTGTAAGAGGACTTCCGAATGCCTTTGGGGATCCACAGAGAGCTCGTTTGTCCATCATCACTCCTAAAATTTGTTTCAACAAAGTGGTCCTCCCAAACCTTGGCGGGGGTGGGAAGTGCCAGGACTCGGAAGTAGGGGATTGCAATAAATTTACCCATTTTTCAACCTGGGAATGCTGGATGAGCAAAGGAATGAGAACAAAACAAATGAAATGGTGAGCACTGACAGTTTGGCACTTTTTTTTAAACCCTAGGCCCCTGTTAATCTTTGCTGAAAGATGATTCTGTAATGTGCAAAATTACTGCCTTAGAATTTAACTGGGTTTTGAGTGGATTTTATCGTATTTTCCTTGATTAAACAGCCACCTTATCCAAACACTGGCTTACAGACTGATACAACACTCAGAAAGGAATGAAGCTGGAAAGCTGTCTGGGAAACTACCTTGAGAAATACCTTGTGGCAAGGCACGCCAAACGTATATCTTAGTTTAACATACAGGTTCCTACAATGTATTGTAAAGTGCTTTGGGACACAGGTATAAGATTTAGTGTGTATTATTGCTACCATTAGCATAGGTGAAGAGCACTTACGTACGGAGTGTGCGCGTATACATATATGCCTATATACATGTAAAGCAGTATGACTGCAATAATGCATATTGTATATAGCAAAGCTGAGTCTGGAACTCAGGAGACTTTAGCTCAGTGTTTTGGAGGGTAATCAAGTCACTGCCTCTCTGTGAATGCATGGGAGAGGAGAGTGGTGGGATGACCATCACGCTAGTGATGCAGTTGCAGGAATTTCCTTTTATATACGCGTGTGTGTGTATGTCTGAAACCACGAACGTTAGAAATGTTCTCTGAGGAAGGCAGTCTCAGACCTATGGAATGCCTGTCATGGAAATGAATTGACCGTGATGTGACCCACCATGTGCCACCACTGTAGAAGATAAGTCTGTGAGAAGAAGCCAGCAGTAAAAATGACATGGTGTTGTGGTTTAACCCCAGCCAGCAAATAGGACCATGCAGTCGCTCGCTCACTCCACCTCCCTCCTCCCCAGCAGGGTAGGGAGAAGAGGGAGAAAAGGAGAGGAAAAAAATCTCATGGGTTGAGACAAAGGCAGTTTAATAGAATAGCTATGGGGGGGGGGGAAAATGAAATGGTAAAAGAATATACAAAAGAAAATGATACAGCACAAGTGGCTCTCACCACTCGATGATCGGGTTGCCCAGCCCATCCTGAGCAGCAACCGGGGGTCTCTGCCCCCCAGCCAACCCCCATTTATATCCTGAGCATCACATCTGAGATAAGGAATAATACTTTGGCCAACTTGTCCTGTCTATGCTCCCTCTCAGCTTCTATGGGAAGTTGAAAAAGTCCTTGACTAATGTAAACATTACTTAGCAACAGCTGAAGCAATACGTGTTATCAACATTATTCTCATACCAAATCCAAAACACAGCAGTTACTAGAAAGAAAATTAACTCTATCCCAGCCGAAACCAGGAGGCATGGCTAAGAAATGCAAAAGGTAGATGTCTAAGGAGCCCAGCTCTGCGTAAATTGATGGTTGTGCCAAACAGGCTGGCAAACTAAGGATCAGGGTTGAACAACCTGAAGCTTTGCAGCTATGTGCTCTTGGCACACTTCTCGTCTCATCTGGGTTTCCACCCAGAAGAGCCCCTGATGGTGACTTTCCTCCTGATTTACACCATCAGGACGGTACTTGCAGTCTTCTGCCTGTAAATGAAAAAGCCTTGCTCAGCGCTGCTTCCAGGTGAAGCTAGTTTTGCTAGCTTCAATTAATTTTGCATTAATAAGAGTTTTAAACCCCTTCCTTGAAGAAAGCAGCTAGGGAAAATTCTGGCCTCTTTTTAAATAAAAAAAAGAATAAAAAAAATTATAATTAAAAAAAATAATCTAGTCTCTTAAAAAAAAAAAAGAAGATGAAAAGAAGATAATCAAGGCTTGTGTATCTATGTATGTGCGAGAGAAAGCATCGGTGAGAGAGAGCGAGCTGTGCAAGGGGAGACCATTTGCTCAAATCGGATAGCATTACTAATACATAACGACTCTGCCAGCAAGGCACTGCACAGCTGGAATTAATCTGAGAGAATGTGTGTTGCTGCATAGACAAGCGCAGAAAACTTTCCCCGTGTGAAGGCAGCGTGAAGCCCTGCCCTGTGGCTTGGAAGCACTTCATCAGGCCCTGACAGCACAGACATCTTCTTTAGACCATCGGTATGAGGGGGGAAATGCGCTCCACCCTGCTCAAATGAACACCCAGGAGGGACTTTTTTTTTTATTTTATGATATTTCACAGATCACAACTCTCTCTCCCCTCCCCGATTTTTTAAATTTTTATATTTTTTTTTTCTTAATTACCCGGTTAGTTTTGTTCTTCTCTTGCCTTATTGCATCGGCTCCGAACCCAATTGAAAAACTGCCACGGCTTATTTAAACTGAGCAGCTATTCAGGCCAAAAGCAGCTGCTCCATTTAGCCAAGCACCTCTGTGCTACCCGGTTTCTCTGCTTGCTATAATAAGGTGCTTTCTTTTAAATGCACGCTGTGAGGAGGTAGTATTGAAACGTATGCAGCAGATGATGCTGCCCTCTGAAAGGGGGTTTTGAAAATTCGGTGAGCCCGGGGTCATTACTAGTAAAGGCTTGCCCACTAAAAGACAAGTCTATCCAGAAGTGCAGTACGGCCACAGCTGATTGTAAGCAGACTCGTGCATATGTGCGGTTCCTTGCCTCCAAGCCCCTCTCTGCTCCAGTCTGGACCTGGGAGGTTTCTGATTTGCATCAGTAAGTGATTTACCCCTAAGATTTCAGCTTGCCAGTGTGTGAGCCAGTCTCCTTCTGTCATATAGCAGAGCTCCCTTCCTACACAAAGGTAGCCATAGGGAATTAAGGGAAATAAGAAAAATGCTTTGAAAGGGAAATAATGTGTTTTTAGTGCAGAAAATGAGACAAAATGCACTTTCGCAGGGGAAAAAAAAATGATTTTGAGGGGAAAATTTTGTCCTGTTTTCGAGTGAAAGCAAAAATAGACATGCTCATGCACACACACATAGAGCTTTAGCTTGCAAACATTGATTTAATGTTCATTTCACCCCTAATTATCCTCCTAATAGCTATCGAAAGTCTCACATAGTCACCAAATTGAAAATAAGTTCCTGTGCACCACTTCCAATTACTGCAGGAATTATGACTTTATTGCCATTATTTACTTTCCCCAGCTATAATGTGTGCCTGGCCTTGGATTACCCCTCTGTAGGAACCAGTGACTCCAGCATGGTTTGTAAAATTATTTTCTTGGTTTCCACTTCCCTCCAGCTCTTCTTTCCATCCTGACTCCCCAGTGTCACCCCCTCAGTATTGCTCCTGCATTTAATGCCACTCCTCCTCTGTCTTCTTTCCTGATCTCTGTTGAATTTTCTTCCCTTTCTTTTAGAATATTTTTCCCCAAGATCTAGGTCTTATTGTTTGGTCCCTGGATGGCTGGCCAAAGATTTCCAAAGTCCCAGGAGATTCCCTCAGGTAATATACATCCAGCTTAGCTCCCATTTGTCTGGATTCAGACTGTGCCAGGGCTATCACAGATGGAAAAGGGCAGCTGGACAAACCAGAGGTTGCTTGGAGGAGCCAGCAGAAGGTCACTGCTGCTGACCCCACCAGCTCACCGCACACTGCAGTGAGATAACCGAGCTGAACCATGTAACTAGTGTCTGGCCTAATGCATAATTTGTGTTTGATATACACACGCCTTCCAGAAATGCATCCAGTTGTGATCTACAGGCTAAGAGCCGGTGGCGTCAGTGCTTCATTTGTTAGTTTGACTTTCCTGGTTGAAAAAAAACAGAAAATAAACAAGTAAACGAGAGTTTAAAAAAAACCACCAACAACTCTGTGCCTAATTTCTCAGTTGAATTTTTCTGGCATCTGGTTCTAGGCTTCTTAGACCTTTCTCGTTGGTTTTTAAGAGTTTTGGTTTTTTAGTTTCTCTGAAGGTAATCAATTAACTCTCGATATTCTTTTTGATAAATTAAGCAGATTGTATTCCCAAAGTGTCTGACTAGGAGGCATTTTTTGCCAGCTCGCTCTTCTGCAATTGCAGCTTTAAAATGGGCAGTTTTTCACTTAAAAAAAAAAAAAAAATGTGTCTGATCCAGATACAGGATTCCAGTTTTGCTGTACAAACACATAAATATGAGCTAAGGGGAAAGAGAGTAGACCTCTGTTTCCTTTCCCACCAAGGTAATCCACACCTGCATGGACCATTCACCTTCAAGACTTATCCTCACGTTTCCTAAAAGCTACCTCATGCCCTCTCTGAGGGCTTCTGTAACTCTCGTCCATTGACAATAAGCCAATCCATTGACAATAAACAATAATTCATCCTGCCTCACCTTTGGGCTGCAAACCAAGGCTTGTTACCTCTTCAATAACAAGAGATAGACACCGATAAAAGGACATTCAACATTTAATGGGTACTTGCTTCTTTGCCCACTGATTACAGAAGAAGCATTAGGTAACTATTTTTTCCCCGGGTGTAGTGATTAGATGTCTATTGTACAGTGGATTTTTCATTCTGGTCTAAATGTGATTCTGGGCTGACCACCTAATCCAGGTTCCTCATGCTGTTAGTGAGTGCGATATTGAACAATATTTGGTATTGCAATGCCAAAACACATGCTTGAGAATTTGAGGCTGAGAGAGTTGGGGGGGTTCAACCTGGAGAAGAGAAGGCTCCAGGAAGAAGTTAGAGCCCCTTCCAGTCCCTAAAGTGGGACTACAGGAAAGGTGGGGAGGGACTCTGGATCAGGGGATGGGGCCATAGGATGAGGGGTAACAGTTTTAAACTGAAAGAGGGGAGATTTAGATGAGATATTAGGAAGAAATTCTTTATTGTGAGGGTGGTGAGACCCTGGCCCAGGTTCCCCAAAGAAGCTGTGGCTGCTCCATCCCTTGAACACCCTGGAGGTGTTCAAGACCAGGCTGGATGGGGCTTTGAGCAACCCGGTCTGGTGGGAGGTGTCCCTGCCCAGGGCAGGGGGTTGGAACTAGATGGTCTTTAAGGTCCCTTCTAACCTAAACCTTCAAAAGACCTTACATTTCACATAATACTGCCACTATCAAGCATGCAATATTTGTGTGTGGTTTTATTGCAGTGTAGACATAGGTATCTTGCTAAGACTGGCTATTGTAGGGAAGGGAGACTGCAGGACGTGATGTATGCACGGCTAGATGGCTACACAACCTCTCCAGAAGAGAAGTGCTGCTTCATATCTCCTCCCTTCATGTAGTGCTTCTAAGTAACGGTTCTCTACTCATAAATACCCAAAGGGTTTTAAAGGTCACAGGATGGAGAAGAATGATTAATAACAGTAATTCTTAAAGGCTATGTTTGCCTGTCATCGTTTATCAGAAGTCTCCAAATGGCAGCTGAAGTCTCTAAATGGGAACTGAAATGGGGTAATTTAAAAGGACTTTAGCCAAAAGTTGCATCATGAATGTAAGGGCTTGTGGGATTTCACTGTCAGAAGCATGCTCAATAGTTCCAGAGATTTTTTCAGCAATATAAATCACTAGTCATTTCTGGCACTCCTGTACTCATGTCTTCTTGCCTGTGAATAGCACACCATGTCACTATACCTACTGATCCTCTTGGGACGACAAGACTGACTTTCAGAGGTGCCTGAAGGCTTCTTTTTGTACTTTTTCATGGAATTTGTGTTCCCACGCTTTGTGTTCCCTTGCAACAAATACGGGGAAAACTTAAACTTTTCTCAAAAAGCATCTGTATATTTATAGGCATGTATGCAAAAGAGAGAACTATCAGAGTGCTCCTGAAATGCAGCCATACACTAGGTGAACCATGGCTACTAACTGGTAGTTCAATAGCAACGCATGCAATAGTTGAAATCAGCAAGTCAAGAAAAAGGATATGGTTTAGAACTAGAAGAGGAGAACTTCTTTAGAGGTTTTATAGAGGTTGTACTACCTGCTGTCTGTGTTCAAAGCTGACTACTTTGAGGATACTTCACCCATCAGTCCACAGTCAGTAAACCCTTCCCTTGGGTTATACGTTCATTGCTAGGGTAACATTACTGCAGGTACCACAGTTTCTCTGCATTTAACACAGATACATTTTAGGAATTCTGGTCTTGCATCACCTCTGTACCGTGCTTTTTGTTTCTTGGGGCGTGGGGTTTAGTAACTCTAATGATACCGTGCTTATACAAAGCACTATATAAGTGCTTTAAGACAAACCGCACAACCACCAGTTAGAAATCAAAGCTGTTCTCTACAAACACACATCTGTTTGCAATGGTCTCTTTCCTTCGCCCTCCTTCCCTGACATCCCCCTCCCATCAGCTGGTTCATCCACAAGGCACAGAAAGTTGGTTTTGTGGGAAACATATTGGTTTAATTTCTTACCTGTGAATTCAAAGCTTATAATGAATCAGTCTGCAAGCAGTGCTCCCTGACAAACAGCATCTATGCCAAGCACAAGACTCAGCCAGAAATCAAATTTCTAGGTGTTACTGTTCACTAAGAAAAATCATCAGATCATTTTTATTCCCAAAAGATTCTATAAAGCCTCAGTTAGATTTCTGTTTAATAAAAATAAGATGGTGGGGGGCAGGGGGAAATAAGTCAAATCTCCTAATGCTCTTTGGGCTTACTGGCCTTGAACGGAATTGATTTCATATTATGGATTTCCATCTTTGCCCTTCATTTAATACAATACATTAGGAAACAAACACTAGGTAGGAATTTAACCAAACTGTTAAGAATATTTTAATAGACAAGTGGCTACATAATATTTTTTCATCTAGTTTTAAAGAAGACTTTTATGTGATTAAATGTGAGCAGTTTGTCCCAGCCACGTTCAAATGCCCAAATTAAAGTTTCATCTTTTTAGATATATAAAGGATTTTTACCATTGCTATTGCTATTTCCTACCCTAAGCTTCTCACTGTCATTAAGTGTGCACTTTTTTAATCTGACACCACCTCTAAAGAGTACTGAAGAATTATTCTCCCTCAACAAAACCTCAAACAGGTTGAAGCCCAGATCCACAAGACCATTTTGATAGTTAAATCCTGTAGATTTCAAAGGAAAACTTAGAAGGTTGAGGAGTTGTGTCCAGGTGACTTGTGCGCTCATAGAGGAAATGCGTGGCAGGGAAGCAGCTGAACTGCAGCCACCTTAGATCTGTAATCAGTTCCTAACCTCAGGACGATCCTTTTCCTGATTGTTGAATAATCCTTTTCTCTAAGGACCAAAATTACAATGGACAGAAGTACTTTTTGGTTATGCTTTTGTTTTTTTCCTAAGTGAGAAATAGACATATACCTCTGATTTGGAAGTTGAAGAATTGAAAAAGCAAATGTCAGATGTTGTTAAGATAACTTCAGGTCACCTTTTAATGCATAGAGGAAGAGTTTGTGGATGGTCATGACTGAAGGTAACAGAAGGCATTGTTTTTCCTGGGCTCTGAGTTTACTTTCAGACTTAGGTCCCGTGATCTTCAGTCAAAAGTATCATAAAAGTAATCTACAGGCCTGGGGGCTTCCAAGAAAGCTGGAGAGGGGCTTTTTATCAGGGAGTGGAGCCATAGGAGGAGGGGTAATGGTTTCAAACTGGAAGAGGGGAGATTGAGATGAGATATTGGGAAGAAATTGTTTGCTGTGAGGGTGGTGAGCCCCTGGCCCAGGTTGCCCAGAGAAGCTGTGGCTGCCCCATCCCTGGAGGTGTTCAAGGCCAGGCTGGACGGGGCTGTGGAGCAACCTGGTCTGGTGGGAGGTGTCCCTGCCCAGGGCAGGGGGGTTGAAACTAGGTGATCTTTTGCATCCCTTCCAACCTGAATCATTGATTCTATGATTCTATGATTCTAATTTTCTATGATTCTATGATTCTACGATTCTATGATTAAGGAGCAACAGAAGTAATTTAATTTTCATTTATTTCGTGTATTCCTAGCACCAGTGTAACCACACACATTTTCTCATGGATGAGCTTTGGAAGACATCTGGAAATCATGGGAAGGTTTTGAAATTCATGGCTTTGGAGTGTCATGTGTCCTTTTTGGGATACTAAGCCCAAGCAATAAGTCCCAGAAATTAGCTGCTCGGCCTCTCCAGGAGTGCGGTCTCTCTCCACTACGTCAGGGTGAACACACAAACACAGAGCATGCACATAGGTAACTTATAAGGAAAGTGCAGCTATAACATAAATCCAATCAGTCAGAAACCCCAAGGATTTCAAGGACTTCAGATCCTTTAAGGACTATTGCTGTGGCTCTCGAGAAATGTAAGAAATAGCCACATTTTGTTGGCTAGACTAAGGGATGCTATATACTCAACAGGCTCCTTCTCAAACTGCTCATCTCGTTGTATTGCCTGTTAATGGCAGAATCCTTCTTCATCGGCTCACTCCCACAAAATCTTATGTATATGCTTAACTTTCTGAACTCTGAGCAATCCCACTGACTTCAGTATAGCTACCCCTGGTGCAAAATTAAGTGTAGACATAAATCATTGCAGCACTGAGCCTAGAGTACAGCATGGTGAATAGTTTCTCTTCAGGAAAACATTTATTTCCTGAAGGCAGCATTTCAGCTTAAAGTTTTCACATATTTGTGTTACACATAGTGAGTCAGTTGGGAAGCAGTGTTGAAGGACAGCTGGAAATGCCCAAAATACACATTACTAAATACAATATTTTAAATTTGAGGAGATAGACCCACAAAGGAATTTGGACGCTATGACCATGTCTAAGAAAAAAGTGTCAAAGAAATTTGTACTTTTCCATCTCGGCCCAAATGAGCAGAGTAATCATCTGGGAAGAAGGAGATTGGAGTTTAAATTTCCTCTTTCTTTGAAAGTATGAGCTTGAATTTGAATCTCCAACACCTTTAGAAAATTATGTCTTAAACAATGGACTGTGGAATCTGGAAAGGCTGCAAAAGGCCAGGTTTGGCAACCCAGTCCTCTGGTGATTTTAGTGCTCCCTTCCAAATGTTAAATGTATGTTAAAAGTGACTGATTTACAAATGAACAAAAAAAACCCCAAAAAAAAACAAAACAAAGAAGTCATATTTCCAGGGTGATTAAAAGCAATGTCATGGCATTTTACTTAATCATATTTTGTGCTGTGGCTGAAGCAAAAAACAAGAAATTGTTCCCAAAGATCTAGCTATGACAGCAGTGATTCACAAACAGGACTTTAAGGTACTCCCAGTGTCTAAATATTAAATATTTATTATAGTTCTATAAAATTTTACATTCCTTGTACTGCTTGCTTGTTTTACCAGTCCTCAAGGGGCTGAGAAGATTCTGTATTTGTTTCCTTTTTCCAGCACATCAAACGCTTTTTCATAATATCCCTATTAAGCCATACGTTTCCCCAGTTTCCCGAGGACTGTCAGTGAGTCACACTGGTATCAGTGCAGAAACTCCAGCTGTGTCTTGCTGACGTCAGTCAGAAAAAGGATGGAGAAAAAAAATGACAAACCACAGAATTCTTAAAAATAATGCAGTTAGCAAGACTGTCTTAGTCAGGTCACTCATGTTGAATTTCAACTTCCTTTCTGCATTTGCACGTTGATTGTCAATGCTTTCTTATCTGTCTGTATAGCATCGTGCGTACTGCCGGCAAGACACAAATAAACGAGCTAATGAATAAATAATAGCAATCAATAGAAACAAACACAGAATTGACTGGCCTCCTCCTCATTGTTCTCACTGAATGAGATGCCAAAAGTAATCAAGCAACATAAATTATAAAAGACAAGTTCAACATTAGAAAGTCATTGTTTCAACATTATAAGAAACCTGCAGTGTGAGTAAGGTAATGTGGTGGCTCTAAGGCATTTAGACAGTTTTGGTTTGCTTTCAGAACATGCCTACCTCTGCTCCCACTGAAGTCAACAATAGGCCTCCTGGTACACAATGACTTCCAAAATTTTCCAAAATGGTTTCTACAAAATGAAGTCTTTGCAATTATTATTATTATTTTATTTTTTTTTTTTACCTAGAGAAATTCGCCTCTGTAAGGGGTTCATGTGCCACAGAAAACCAGTTTAACCCAGTTTGCCAAGGACCTGAGGACTTCAGAGACCAGTACTTGTCAAAAGAGGCTTTCTGCACGTGGTTACATGGTGAAATTCTCCTATGGAAGCAGTTGTTATTGAAATAATATTGAAATAATTGTTTTTAGCAGATGCGTTACTTCTTCTCCATGTGCCTTGATGCATTCTGACCTCTCTTGAATCTTTGTATCACCTCTTTCCTTTGTCCCTTTCATATATATGTGGAGAAGTCCTATTTCCATTTGCGATGCTTACCACAAACCAGCTTTAATTCTGTGACACTTATACTTCGCACAGTTTCTTTGTGTTCTTCCTATCTCTAATGACCCATTGGCCATGTATTTACATGTAAGGAGAAACCCCGTTGAGAACTACAATAGCTGTGGAAGAATTTTGCAGCATCGAGCACAAAAGAACGATGAAGTCCAGCCTTACCGTAACACGGATACATCTTAAAAAAAAAAAACAAACCAAACCAAACCAATCCAAACCAACAAACCAAACTGAACAAAAAAACGCAAACAAAAAAAAAACCAAACACAATAGCACTGCATGAGTAATAACGACAATCACCTGTAAAGTGGAGGGTGCCTTGCAACTCCTCTTCCCCACTGGATACCAAATTGTGTTTCATTAGAGAAATAAGGCTTCAGTGGACAAAACCCAAATGATTACAAGGGGCCACGTTGCACCCAAGTGCAATTGTTCTGTAGTGCCGTATGATAATTTGCAATGCGTGTATGTTGAGATAATACCACGGGGTATTTTTCTCTAGTAGAATGCATATCTATTGTTAAGTAACTGATGACAAAGGCTGGCGCATTATTAAAGGCTGGACTGAGTTCAGAATTTAATATTCCCCTCGCATTTCAAGCAATTTTCAATGTCCACAACTGTCATCTAACATTGTTTCCAAGTTGCAATTCAGTGGGAGAAAAATAGCTATCCATGTAGGGCTTCGCAGTGACACATCTGTTATGTTATTTATCTGAAGTGCGAAGACAGGAATGAACCAACTTCCAGCCTCGCAATTGAGAACTGAAAATAATAGAAATTAAAGGAAGAAAAGAAAGGGACGGCATCTTTGTGGGAATGTAGGTTAGTGGAATATCATGTGATACTGCTTTTGCCAGAATTACTCTCCCTGCTTCCTTCCAACTGTACTTAGCATGATGCAAATCAGGAGGAGCTTCGTTAAGTGAATTGACCCACGTTGCCCCAAACAGCTGTAAAACAGACCTGAACGAGGCAGGATATCACTGCAAGGGGTCTGTTGTGTGAAGCCTTTCCATGATTAAAACAATGGGACAAACACTCAAAACTTTCAGACCTGAAACGTGTTTCTCCTCCAAGGCAGCTGCCTGACACCGTATTTTTGTAAAGTTTTTCCCCCTTTGCACTTCAGTACTTGGGGGCTTGCCCCACCCGCCCCTCACCAGGACTTGCCGCACACAATTTCATGGAACTTCCAAATATTTCCTGTGGAGTGAAAAAACAAACTTTCTGAACTCTACTTTGCTTCAGGGCATCTAATCTTGAAAGTTATGTGTGCTGTTAAAAATTGGCTTTCAAATCATGGAACTAGGCCTTCAGGGATACTTTCTTTCTCTTCTTTTTCTTTCTTTTTTTTTTTTTTTTTTTTTCCCCCCGCCTTCAGAAGAAGTTTCAGCGCTGCAGAGCCTCAAGCCAAAGGAAATAGTTGTACAGGCAAGTTTTCTCCACCGAATCCAAGAGAACAAGAGGCATGCTGGGGTGCTTGCTAGGGGCTATCTCGCCCTCCCGCATCCGCATGCCTCCCACAACGCTCCACGTAGCTGATATGAAAATGAGCACATGAACTCCTGGGTGAACTTTTGAATTGGCCCTGCTTCTTCCTCTCACCTTGGCTGTTTCAGACACGTTCTTCTTGTTCGAGGATAGCTTTCCAGATATTTTTCACCCTTCTAAAATAAAATTAAATAAATGTATGAAAATGAGGCAGCTGGAAAGGCACAAAACCTCCTCAGTAACAACAGTTTCCAGCATTTGATGGTCCCAGAGCACTAGTTATCACTGATTCTGTGCTGGGATTATACTTTTGATCTGAGTGGGATTTAGCAGTGACCTTTTACATAATTTATCGATATTTATGGGAATAAGGTGGTCACCAGTCATTGCAGTTGCCACAAAGAGCATTCTTCTCAGTAACAACAACATTCCTATTAGTAACAGTGGCTTTGCCATACATAGTCCCACAGCACTGTTTGGGTCCTTACTGACAACTATTTAGAAAATACAATTTTTAGCCCTGAATTAACAAATCACTACTTTTTGTTGGTATGTTGTTCTAAGTGATAGAAATAGGGCTTTGCATCTGTTTTATCCTATAAGACACCTCTTTTGTGTCACAGAAGACACCACACTTATATAGAATATTCTCTTTCCTACATTTTAGAGTCAAAAGGGATCACTGTTCTTCTGTAGTCTGGCCTACTGCATAAAAAAAAAAAAGCCCTGTAATTTTGCATTGTAAGCCCTTAAACGGTAAAATTAAATTGGGGAAGATGAATGAATGATGTCAGATTTCATGTTAAAAATGGCTTTTCAAAGATGCCTGCATGAAGATAAATGCTTAAATTAAGGATTTCGCCCCCCAAACAGGCTGTTAGATAGAAGACTTCTACTTTGACACTATTATTATTATTTATTGTATATTATGGCACTGCCCCCAGTTGTGCCTTTGTAATAAAAGACAGATTCCCTTTCCCTCTCCCTTCCTGACTTTGGGAGACTGCAAACAAAGGCACTGACCATGCCAAGCTTCACACCCATGGTGAATCTCACACATTGCAAGTGTTTCCTCTGAAATCCGTGTCTGCGCGCAGACCGATGCAGATGATGCCATAGCTCTCTGCCTGTGCTCGTAGAAGGACAATGGTATGGTTGGTGGGGAGGGGGGTTAAGTACTTGCCCCTGTCTGTGCATACTGTTTTTAAAGTCATAGAATTCACAAATGGTTGATTTTCCTGAAAGTTAAACAAGGGAAATCCCCTGCTTCAAAGAGGCCGTAGCCAGTTCATGCCTCCAGTGAACTGGATACTGGAAGGCAAGTGCAAGGGTCAGGGTATGAGATGGTGCTTCGTGTTTCCCCACCCCAAAATCCCACAGGGACAGGAGGTAAACTTGATTTTATACACTCGGGAGTTCTGGCACAAAGCAGATAACATTTCCTGCCCCAAAATCACCAGATAGCAGCAGAACAACAGGGAAAATAAATTTCTTCTCCTCCCAGGGTCGCGCTGTTTGCGTGGTGGCCTGTCCCCCATGAGCGAACAGAAGTACAAATATTCCGTGTTCTCCCGTCTACTGATCTCCGCGCTTAGCTCACCTACACAGAAGGTTTTTCAAACGCACTTAACGGGTATTAACTTGTAGTTCCTTACAACACTCCAGTCAGATTGCTGAGCAATTATACACATACTTTCTGTTCTCAGAAACTCAGACAGAGACTCCAAGGGCTAAATCAACCTAAGGTGCAGAAATTTCTTCTACCACAACTAATTATCCAATGAAAACTCTCAGTTCAGCAATATATCTGAAAATAGAGTGCTCGGAAAGCCAAGCTAGCATTTCAGTCTATTTATAATACAAACCTTCACTATAGCCAACATTGTTAAAAGGTTTTTATAGTATATAGCATGAAGTTTTGGTCTTTAATTACCCCTTTAATCTTTGTTGGGCTTGTTACTGAGAACAAGTTACACTCCTGCCTTTTACAGGATAAACAGCTCCCAGGAATGCATCAGACTGCCGCAGGGGTCAGAGAGTGCATTTAATGAACACCGCTCTATTTCAACCTAAATCCTGACTGATCTGTTTTTGTTTAGTAGAAGTGTAATTAATAGAGCTAATTAACAAATGACCACCCAAAATTTTTGATACTTTTTTTTTTTTTTCAGAGGAAGAGAATTTACACAAGCCTTCATTTATTTTATGTGGCTCCTCTTCCATCTGGAAAGGTCAGCTGTTTGTAGGGATGTTAAATGTATGTTAATACAGAGATTAGATTAAATCTAAAAAAATGTACTGATGTTGTCCATTGGTGTTGTCTGATGAATGACTTCTAGAACAACAGCATTTTTCTTTTTTGTTACACTTTCAGATCATATCCAGGGGTCAAGAAAGCACTTTGACTCCTGTTACAAACACACAGGAGGTTCTCAAAGTCAAGGTGTTTTCTCTCCTGTCCTGCAGTATGACAGGAACCCACTGGAGATGTTCATTTTGCAACATCATCCCGTGTTCTCAGCTCCTTGAAACACTGTGGAGGAACACCCCCACAGTTTTCTGGATACCCTTGTAACGTGTTTTGAGGTGCTGGATAATGGGACAATGACCCCTTGTTGCAATTATTCTTCTTCTTTACTAGAAGATAGATATCAAAGGAAAAAGGGATACTTACTGCTGTACGTTTTTGACATTTAATTCAGAAACGGATCCCGCAGGTGACAACTGTCTATGTTTCTGTTCCCTCCATCTTATCTTCCATTCTCAAGCAAAGTGTGCATGATTTCCCTCATGGAAGAGAGTCCTGATCTGGAGATATACTCCCTTACAGACCCAACCTCTATGCGGGATTCAAAATTCTCCTCATTCAGGAGGGTTTCTCAGGACTTCAGAAATGTAAATGACTCTTGAGCATGGCAAATTAGAGCTATATCTTTGCCCACAACATAATTGTTGGAAATTCATTTACTCATTGGAACAAAAGAAGGTTTTTCTTGCCAGAGAGAAATTCAATCAATTGCACATAACTTTTGTTTTCCCAAAATCTCTATTTCATATACACTGATGGCTGACCTGTATTCATGCACGCAAGTGAGACTTCATGCGTGTGGTTAGTTATTAGCTCTTGGACAAAGTTCTTGGACGCAACTGTTGCTGGATAAGGATTTGACAGCTTTCTGGAGTGCTGACACTTCACCCTGTTTTGACCAACATCTGCCTGTTGTAAAGGTATTGTGCAACACAGGAGAGTTACTGATTGGTCACCAAAGGCATATGGACCACATTAGTTCCCAACATTAAATTGCATTAAGATTTTAAATGGTGCGTGGTCACTGCATTTATTTTCTGGAATGCGCTAAATTTCATAGGAGAAGAAGAGAGGAAGAGTTTTCTATAAATGTTTAAAGGAGTTATGAAGAGATGAGAGTTTCTTACTGAGAGGTGGCATACGATACAAGGAAGGAAGGTAGGACCAAGGACAACATTAGTGACATTACTCCGTAAGAAGCTATGGACCACAGCTGAAGGACTTTGGACTATGACTAGGGAAAATAAGAAAAGGAAAAGGAGAAAGGGTGTAAGAGAGAATTAAAGAAGAAATGTAAAGTATAGAAGTATATATCACAGAAGTGTACGTTAATAGTTGATAGTTGAATAGATTGGCTTGACAGCAGTGAAGGCAAAAACTGGCTAAACCATGAGGATTAGGAGACCAGACTTACTACTGCAATGACTCTGTAGTGGTATTGGACCACACAAACCCACAAGAGTCCTGGAAATGTACAGCAAATGGTCTGTGCAACCGTACTAAGCAGTAAACCACATTAAGTTTATCTCATAAAGCTGCACAAGTTGCCTGCAATCAGCTTATTTGAATTGCTGGGGATTACTGAGCTCATGAATGATTTTCTGTGTCTGTTCAAACAGGTTTTTAAGTCCAAGGAGAGTCTTGTCCACAGAGCTATCTGAATTGTTTTTATCAATACTTTGTGTAGCTACTTTTATTCTCAGAAATAGTTTGCAAGGTAGTATTGATTTCTGAAAATTTATTTATGCATAAACATTCATTGACAGTTTTTGGAATATGTGGTACTCATGAATGCCCTCTTCTCATCATGAAATGTACATTATGCATCATGTTTTCCTTCAGTCATATGGCATTGCTCCTGTCCCCAGACTGGTCAGTTAAAGTGTAATTAGTGACTGGATGACTAAAGTATAATGGCCAATCTTGAACCATGAATGACACATAAACATTTAGAAAAGCTTAACTTGGGGAATACAACGGATCTGAAAACAGATTCAGAAGCAGACTGTGGTCATTCATATACTCATGAATAATCTCATGAGATCTCAGAGGACCAGAAAAGTAAATCCACTCATTCATGTACGCCTAACCTCATTTTGTTATTCCAAGGGCTCTAATCTAACCCAGAGGGAAAGCAGAATTTACATGAAGGGGTCATTAGAAAAAATGCATAAACAGCCTTTGAAAAAGAGATGAACACACCAATCTATCTCCTTTCCAAAGCAAGAGACTGCCAAGCTACATTTGAGAGCTCTACAGTCAGTTGATGTCTCTTTGACTCAAAAAAAATCTTGGATTATTTTCTCATCAGCTTCACTGTTTCTACAAAAAATGGCAAATTTACTGTAGAGTAATCCGGTGCCTGTTGAGATCCCTGTAGGAGCCATGAGGTCTATTTTGAAATCTGTTCAGGTAAAAGTGAACTCAAACCTAGGCTTCACATGGAGGCGTGTGCTCCAACAACTAGGACTGCTAGCTTCATTTATAAGGATGTGCAACATCAACAGCTTTTCCTTCTTTACCTACCTTTTAAAAACCAGCTACGGAAAGAAAGGATTCAGTCACAAGAAAGCATTTCTGTACTTTAGAACATCTGCAGGAAGAGAAAATCAGATGCAGAGAAGACAACTGTAGGGTTTTTTTCCCAAAAAAAGGTCATTGATGGAGTTCAGGCTTATCCAATATTAGCTGGCAGTTCAGATAATATTTTCAGAGTTGAAACTTTGACTATGTTCTGAGGAAAGGCACAACTCAGTATAATTGAGCAGGTTCTATCAAAACAAAGTGATACAGTCAGGGATATAGTCAGCATTCAGCACACTGCAAATTATGTCTCTATCTAGAAGCCTATGAGAAATGTCGGTACACAGCAGCAGTTCTTTAAAATTGGAAGTCCTACCAAAGGGAAGCAATCGAAATTCACAATATGCAGTTATCTGTTGTGTCATTTGCAGAACTTTCCTTTGTCTCATCAGAGGCAATTGGGGGTTAAATGCTACCTTTCTTATCAACTTGTGAAATATTAAAAAAAACCAACAACAAACCAACCACATGCATCACAGCACTGTTGGGGCCGAACTTCGCAAGGGTTGTGATGATAAGATCATGATAAGGATATCTAGAAAAGAAATATTCTAAACAAATGAGATTAAACAGGGAGAGATCATTCATTGATGAATTTATCCTGTTACCAAGAACAATGTAATGATATTAATGATGAGGATTTTTTATTATAATAATATGATGTAGGCTGATGTCTGAGAGAAAGTCCAGTGGTCGCGACAACTGCAGTGCGTCCCATCTGTAAAGACAACACAATAATGTCTAATTGGCAAAATGCCTTGTTGTGAAGAGAGGCCTTTACTGTCATTTTATGGGAAAGCTCTGCAGAATTTAATAGACAACTATAATCTTCCTTTCACTATTATTTCTACTTTCTGCCTAGATCATCGAAATGCAATGGAAACACTGTATCCATGGCAAAGCTTTTTATATAGCTAAAGCATCCTCCAAAGTAATCTTATTTGCTACTGGATCTAATATGTAGCCCATTTAACGGGGAGGCAGACCTTTTTTATGTGGTCCCCTTGGCCATAGGGATGGTCTTTCCCATGGGGGTGTCATATCGGCATGTCATGGGCTTTTTTCTCTCGCTCTACAAGCTTAGTTTGGAAACTGTAAAGCTTAAGTCTGACAAGAACTTTGGACAGCCTCCTTTATCCTACCTTGGTGAGACTAACACACTCTTGGTCACTTGGTGACATTTCTAGGAGAAATTCCTTGGGGAACAGGTAAAGGCTGAGTGTTACAGAGAGGTCGATTGTGATCAGGGCTGTGCTGGTCCCAGGGTGAAATTCATCTCACCTAGATGTGAGCTGGTCCCCTTAGGTCCTCTTTGTGGTTAGTGAAGAGAAATAGCGTATTCGGTAGAAATTCATTTCACCAACATCAGAAGATTAATTTAGAATGGTATGAATCATCTTTAAAAACAACCCTCTTCCTCATGACAAAGTGAAAACAGAGGGACTAGTTCGAGAAGCCAACTATATTTATTCAGATCATAACAAAGGAGTGTTCTATATTATGACTTTGCCTCTTTTTCCCCAATATCCTAGGTAGACTTGGGCAATATGACTGCTGTAGTTAGCAAAACTATAGGGATTTTATTGTGAAAAAAAAAAAAACAACCCACAAACCTTTACATTTCTGATTGCAAAATCTTTTTTGGGTCTCTATGTGAAATGAGACATTCTCACAAAAGCTCCTTATTTCATAAGAAAGCCACTCTTTTTGTTTCAGAAAAAGAACAATTGAGCAAAATTTTATTAAATTACTGTAACTCTGTAACAGTCTTACAAATATTGGCCAGCTGAACTCAGAAAGATCCTGTAATGCAGTTCTATTTTATATGTGGTGAAACACAGACATTAAAAGATGACGTGGTGAGCACTGTGAAATAATTGATAATAATTATTAAAAAGTTCTGCTGTGGAGGTTCTTTAGTTAGAAGGCCATTGACATAAGAAATATAAATCCAAAAGCAGGATGAGGGACTCCTAAAAGACAGGGGTTTAATGGAATTCATTGAACAAAAAGGCACAGTTACCAGTAGCAGTTAGAGGGTAAGTGCCCATAACTACATGGGCAGTACAAGGAAAAAAAAATCTTGGCAAGTATGTGCTTTGAAGTTTTCCACATAACTACGCTTTCATAAAAAGCGGCCATGCACAGGCTCTGCTGAAGCCCAATGGCTTGTCTGAAAAAACTCATGTACAGAGCTCTCAGGGAACGTGCTTAACTGTTTTCAAGATTATATTTATGTTCCTTACATGTGCTTAAAACTCCACATCATTTTTATTGGCTTTCCTTGATTTAGATCAAACCCAGTTCTTCAAATAATTAACATTTTTATAACTCAAAAATCCTTTATAGGTACTTGTTTTCAGCTGAAGTTCAGCCTAATCATATCTAAAATAATCTTAATAATAATCCTAAAGTATTTACCAACTCTATCATCCATTAACTTTTTATGGTATGCAAACACTTCATGTTTTACTGACATATTCCGAAAAAACGTACAGAGGGACTAACTAGGCATGGGAGCAAGGGAGTTATCCTTAATTTGTAATTTCCTGTTATTGTAAATTATACCTGCTCTGCATCTTTATAGCCTCCTTCCATCTTGAAATGTTACTATGTTACTTTTCTGTTTAACTTATGCACCTTGAATGTTGTAAAAACTATCGTAAAAGTCAATAAAAATGCAATAACATTGTGTCAATCAAAAGCAATGGAGCAATCTCTATTGAGCAAACAATTGGAAAGCTACAGCTAAAATGCAATTGCACCATGTTGCAATTGATTAAAGATACGAGTCAAAAAATTAAAAGTTTTTTTTTTTTTTTCCAGTTTTAGTTATTACCAGTTGCTTAATTTATAGAGCAGTTACTTTGATCCTATCTAGAGTCCTGTAAAGTGGCTACCGGTACAAGCAGCGGTACGGTCCTGCCTTGCTTCCGTCCGTATGGATTACCCATGATCGTCCTAAATTCACTGTCACCCAGTAAATGCTGCCACAATCTAAGCCCACTTCTGTTCTGTTTATGTGAGTACTCAGGTAGGAACTACCCTTTTTCATCAGGAACAAGAAAACCGCTGTGCTAAAAGTCCATCCAGTTCAGTACCCCACAGCCGACAGAGCCCTGCAGGAAAGCCCTGGGGAAGACACAACAACAAGGGGGGCATAAATTCATCCTTCCCCTGTATGATCTTGGTGATGTGGCTCAGGGACCTCTTGACCCAGCTCTGCACATCTTTGTCTCCAACAGTCTTTGCTGTATTTTTCTCCCCTGTGCTTGTTTAATCACTTCTTGGACCCAGTCTAGATTACATGTCAGCTTTTGAGTAAATAACCTGGGGGGGAGGGTGTATGTGTGTGTGCTGATCTCAGCCTCTACTGTAACTTCACATTTGTAGATAAAATTCCTTACAGGGCCACCAGAATGGATCGAAAGTTGAGCAGAGAGGAGGCTATTGCCTCAGAGTTGGGGATACCTAAGAAAAAGGATCAGGAAAATTCAAGGCTAGTTGTGGGTATTTTTTTTACTGCTCTATACAATTTTGGCATATGCCTGGGAGTAAAACAGCTTTTTTCAAGAATCCGGACTTGATTTTGGTAAATATGGCAATTTGATTCCAAGCTCTTTTCACGCACAACAGATAAATAAGCAATCATAAACTATGTCATCATAAATAAAAGCCTTATTGAGCTCAGGCAATGAAAACCAATCAATAGAGGACACTCATCCCCAGTGAAAGCAACGGCTAATGCTCTGCGGTTCCTGGTGGATACTCTGTCATTGTATTTTAAAAACCACAAGGAATTCCCTGTGTCATCAGCAATGACCACTTTATTGCTGGTGAATTAGGAAATGAGCAGGGCTAAAGGTGCATTTAAATTCCACAGACTCATTCATTTAGCCCATCTTCCAATGCAGGAGGTCACCTGGCTGTCTCATGGGCTTGGACAGGTGCAGAAAAAGAAAGACAGGATCACCTGTCACACATTTATGTCTATTCCTCTGGCTGTTTCAGTCAAAAAATCAAAACCCAAACCCAAAACTTCCGCAATTTTCCCCAAAGTGTTACACTTCCTTACGCTACCTAGATTGAACACATCCCTTTTTGAAAGAGAAAATTTCTCTATTTCGAAGTAGCTCTATTCATTTTTTATGAGAAAAGCTTTCTGAAAATGAATGGTTCCAACATGAAATGAATAATTTTATTTATGTCTAAAAAAGCTATTTTATTCAACTTGGGAAACCATATACCCTCCCCAGTCTTTTTACAACACGCAGTATTTTTATTGAATCAGAAGTTTTAGCAAACTGAAAACCATCTATGCTAATTTTGCATTTCCACTATTTATCCAATATGAATACTATGCTGACTACCATCAGACGCATTAAATCAGACTCATTTAGCCTAAAAAGTTATCAAATTTCATTTAAACAATGCAATTTCTCTTGAAAGTATTAAAGGGGAGAAGTACAACAATTTCAAATCATTCACTTCTCTCTTGCTTAATGAATTATTGATTTGTGCTTTCCTTGTGAATGATAGTGCTCTGATGTGATAAACATTGATTTGAATCGTCATACAAATATTGTATATCATCAACATGTTATGGCAACAGAATAACACATACCAAGATAGACACGAAGGGATGGAATAATACAAAAAAAATATTACGAGATGCCACAACTGTGTGCAAGTATGTGTGAGGGTGCATGTGTAAAATAACAAATGGAAATGAAAGTAATGCATCCAAGGGAATGATAACGATGCAGAATTATGGAAAGTTTACATTTGGGTTAACACTGAGCAGGGAACCTTGGTAATGAAAAATAATTACTTTCTACTCCTGGTAATTCTTCTAACTTGACATTTCTTGCAACCACAAGTGCATAGCTGTCACAGGTTTAAAGGGAGAGCTCTCTTACACCCTGCTCATGTTCAGAAGCTTTAGCTTCATGCACAGCTATTCACGCCAATGGGAACTACACAGTCAAAAGACAAAAGGAAAGTGCTGAGAGCAGTAAACACATAGATAATCCTGTCCACCAAACAATTTTGCATTTCCTTTATGCACCATTTATTTCAGACAAAAAAGCTGCTGAGAGATTTACGTCAAAGTGATTTCCACAGCTCAGCTGCTCGAGGCTGGGCAGATGATTGAAGCGCTGAGCTACACTTTCCTGGGGACCTGTGCACAACCCTCTCCTGCCATGCCTGGAGGTGGGAGACCTCACATGCTCTCCCTCAGACAAGTTCATTTCTAGCATCAGCTGGGTGGTTTTTGGCAGCCTGGATGAGGGGAAAGAGCCTGCGGTTACTGAGAGAAGAAGGGACAGTTGTCTTTCCCTTGTTCCCTTGGACAGCAGCAGGATCCCAGGACTTGTTGTCCTTCCTATGGGTTGTTGTCCAAAGTGGGTAGGCTAAGAAGGTGTTCCTCAAGTCTTCTCCTAAGCCCTCTGCAAAGAGGGAAACACCCCTCTCATGTCCACGGAGGAGAAAGTAGTGCTTAGGAAACAGACGGCCAAGATCTTTCATAACACAAACCAAAACACCCATATTCTGTTCTAAAACACCCTTGCTTGTCACGCAAAAATCCTCAAAAGAGTATGGCTGCGCTGGGACAAGAAGTGGCAATGCTACTGTATACATTCACAACAAATTAGACTTGCAATTAATGACCTGTAACTATTACCCACCAGGGCTACATTGAGATTTTGCCTAGAGGGCTACAAAGGGTGAGGAATAAATATCACCATTCAGGGATTAACCAGATCCAAGCACACAAGTTCAGACCAACAGATGCAAAGTGGGGCCAGGGAGACGTGGAAGCCGGGCTCCTCTCTCTTAACATCACAATTAGCACACCCAATGGAGTTGAGAGGATATTGCCATTAATCCTGTTGTAGGCCAACATCAGGATGCGATCCCTTAGAGCAGGAAACAACCCAGCTTTCATGAGAGCATCACCACATAGGCAACATTGGCCAGCTTGCTATAAAATTCTAGCTTAATGATGTACATGTAGGTAGAATGTAATATAGGGTTAATCAGGCTAGGCAAGGTGTACAAATAAAGATATTCAAATACATTTGTATAGCAATCCATGTCAAACTTATCAAACATTTTTTTTCTTCCCCCCCCCCCCCCCCCCCCCCCCCCCGCCGCCCAAACACATGCTTTTGTGCAAGGCCTCATTCTTGTGTCTCTCCAGACTGAATGGACTCAATAGAATTAGATGCTCCTGAAAATTTTGCATGAGACTTTTTGCCAGGAATAGGTGGGTAATTAAGAGTTGAAGCCTTATCTTCTTGTAGTCTCACCAGAATCAGGTATCGTATTTCTATCACTCAATAAAAATGAATTCTCCATTCCCAGGAAATATTTCTAGTATTAATTTAGAGAACGAATAACTTTTTTGTGGTTATCAGTAAAAAACCCCAAACAGTCCATTTAAAACCTATTAGGAAGCATAAGAAGGCTAAAGAAGGCATAATTAATGTAATTTGTTTTTCCCTTTCCACATATTTTACAGTGTTTTGTAACATGATGCATAACATACACAGCTCTGATTGTCTGGAGGCAGACAACATCCTGCACCAATGGCCTTACATACGGAGTGGCAAAATGAAACCTGAGACTTCAGCTTACAAGTAGCTGGGGAAAAAAATAGATATCAGGATTGAAAACTTGTAATCATTATGGCATTTGCATTATGACAAATTAAAAACTGGTATTCTAGGTTACGAACAGTGCTATAAAGCTGGTATTCTACACTGTGTATTGCAAGCTCATTTAAAATGTACTCTTCCACGACATGATGAGAACACAAATTATAATTAGGAAAGTAACCCAAGCAGAAAATTAGTCTGGAAGACTAGTCTGAGTATGCTCCTGAAAACAAAGCCATCCTGTGTCTTAACTTTACTGTCTTGGTATAGGGAGAGATTGAAGCAGAAGATAAAGCCAAGGACAGATATGGTTTAGGGTGGGCGAAGAAAAAAAGAAACGGCTTTGCAAGTATTATCCATAGAGTTTGAGTCGTGCACAAAGAGAAGCCCCACCAGATCCCACCTTTGGCTGTTACAGCTGCGATGTACGGGTCTATACCTGGATTTTTGTTCCCATAATCCCATAGGCAAAATTTCGCACTTATGAGCACAGATGAAGTCTGCTGACCCCACCCTGTACCCAGAGCACGCGTAAATGTACCCAAGATTTGTAACCAAAAAAGGGCTAACTATAAAGGTAGTGAACTGAGGAAAAAAAAAAAAAAGTGATTCAAGATTTCATTCTGAAACAAATGGTGAAAAAAGAAAAAAAGGAGTAAAAAACTCAAAAAGTACTTGCTACCACTAAATGATAAACTAAATAAATGATCTTGAGAAACTTATAAGTAAGCAAGACACGTATCTGAAAACTTTTGCATTTGAGGTTTTCTCCTCTGGAAATGTTTTGTGGGGTTTAAACGAAAAGCCAGATAGTTCTGTACAAATCACTTCGTATCTCTGTACCTTATTTAGAGAGACCGGAACAAATCCACTGATTGGAAAATTATACCTACCTTTCAGGTGCCTCTTCTTGTGGAAAGGGGATCTGTATACTGCAGAGTGGTTACATCACACTCAAAGGAAAGGATCATAATTTTCTATAAATCTTATTTGCTTTTTCTGTAAAAGGTGGTTTTCTCGAGGTACCTGATACTACTTCGTTGACAGGGCACCCATGACTTCCCAGTGCCGTACAGGATTTAGCAAATTTATCTTTATTTAGAAGAAAAGATAAAAAAGAAACCAAAAAACCCACTGCAGCAAGGAATTATATCAACAGCTGCCCTGAAAAACAAATGTGCTCTGTTTTAAGGGATCATTTTGGCAAAAAACGCAGCGTTTAGTGAGTCTGAGGCTAGGTGTTTACCTAGCATACAGGATTTTGAAAAGGGAGAATTAAGATATGAGAGGCCTTATTTTCTCAAGGGGTGGCCTGCATCCGTGCCTGTTGATGCACGCAGCACTGGTCAAGACTTCAACAAAACAGGCATTTGTTACAGAAGTGTGTAAAAGCATAACCAGGTTGCAGAAGAACACACAACAAACCCTGTGATGTACACCGGGTTCAGCTCTTCTCAGTTACCGTCCGTGGTCTGGAGAATTTATCACCATTGCTGCAGGTGCTTTACTCAAAATATTTACCCTGAATACATCTTTGATCTCAAATATAACAATACAATCCAGAAACTTGGTGCACCGTCTTTTCCCTGGCTGTGGGCTACTGTCCTGCACCCTTTCTGCTCCCCTGTCTCACCTGCCTCTGGCAGTGCAGAGCAGCAGATTGAAAGTCACTCTGTAACCACAGTTTTTACCCTAGATATTTTCAATACCCATTTTAAGTTCCTTTTTGGCTGAACTAAACAAAACAGGAGGAAGAGAGGCTGGAAGCGAGAACAGAAACATTGCTAGAAAGAGTTGCCCTCCTGCTTTTAGGGGGACAAGCTTTACTTGATATTTAAGGGACCATATAAAAACATCAAAACACATTCAGCCCGACTCAGCCTTAGACCCAGATCCATCACCTTGACTCTGCAAGACCCCGAGTTATCTACAGCAGCTCCTGCTGGTCACTGGGGCTCTGACACGTTCATCTGATCAGTACGTTTTATTTCTATCTCCTACTCACAGGCTAGTTGGAGCATCTCACTTCGACGACGAAATGGTGAGGAGATTCAGCTGGTCTTTGGTGATGGGGATAAGAAATCCAGATCAGGACAAAGCTCCCAGAGCAGCTGCTTGGACCTAATGAAAGAGCAGATTGATTAGGGATAGTTGCCCATCCCATTTTAAGGTTGAGGTGTATTAAGTTTATTCATATCACATCAGTGCATATGCAGACTTTAAAATTTTTGTACTGCATCCCGTAGGTACAAGAGCCTGGGAAAAGGGAACTATAGTTTCACACACTGGTCTGAGACAGGGTGAATACATGACTTCAGTGTGTATTTAAATCCACCCCTGATCAGAACCTTCCCCAGGAGCAATGTCTAATACAGGCTTCAATACTGTGCTTCTGTTCATTTGGAGGTGATTGAAAACCATGTCTGCACTAAGCATGTGTTTATGAATTGTCGTTCAGGGTACAGATATTTCCTGAATTGGGCTGTAGAAGAAACCAAAAGTTTCCAAAACCAAAACCAAAAATTAAAGTAATCGCTTGTTATTGAAAAGCACATAAACACCTTTACAGCCAAAGCTCCTCTTTTAAACTGCATCACTGGGACATGTGTTGCAAATTTGCATTTTTTTTTTTTGTATTCAACATGTCAAAAACATTTATAAAAGCAAAGCATTTTCTGTGAAGAAAAAAACTGGGAAAAGAACACAAATTCGTTTTTATTGCTTGTCAGACTGTTCATGTGGGTTTTTGCTTTGATGAAAAGAAAACAAAACACAGTCATAGAAAACACACCCAACAATGATGATGTAGAAGATCTGGGCAACTGAAAGTTTTATTTTTGATTACTGATTCCTGATTTTTCATTCCTCCCTTATATATTTTCAGAGAAATGCCTTATGGAAATTAGCTATATATTATAAGCTAATTTAATTTTAAAACTCTGGTTAGGTGACATTTACAGGATATTTAACACTTTCCAAAACTGTGACGGTATTTATATTCCTGGATATAGTTTTAGGAACCTAATTTGGAGTTTAAAAATACTGACTCATAGGCTTCTCGAGATGTGTGAGAAATGTCCTTTGGAACACACATAAGATGACAAGAATAAAGGTGTTGGGCTAAAAACCTGGTCGGAGAAATAAAAAACAACCAGGAAAGCTGATCATCCAGTTTAAAACTGTTCCCCCTCACCCTGTGGCTCCCCTCCCTGCTCCAGAGTCCCTCCCCAGCTTTCCTGGAGCCCCTTGAGGGCCTGGCAGGGGCTGGAAGGTCTCCCCGGAGCCTTCTCTTCTCCAGGCTGAACCCCCCCAGCTCTCTCAGCCTGTCCTCCCAGCAGAGGGGCTCCAGCCCTCCCAGCATCTCCGGGGCCTCCTCCGGCCCCGCTCCAACAGCTCCGTGTCCTTCTGCTGTTGGTGCCCCAGCGCTGGAGGCAGCGCTGCAGGGGGGTCTCCCCCGAGCGGAGCAGAGGGGCAGAATCCACCCCTCGCCCTGCTGCCCACACTGCTGGGGATGCAGCCCAGGCTGCGGGGGGTTTCTGGGCTTTGGGCACACATTGCCAGCTCTTGTTGAGCTTCTCATCCACCAACACCCCCAAGTCCTTCTCCTCAGGGCTGCTCCCCATCCATTCTCTACCCAGCCTGGATTTGTGCTTGGGGTTGCCCCAAGGACCCTGAATTTGGCCTGGCTGAACTTCATGAGGTCTGCACAGGCCCACCTCTGGGCCCAATGTCTCTCTGGATGCACATGTTACACGTTACCAACAAGAAGGGAAACTTGGCTATTAACATTTTATTGCTGAACTAGGCAATAACACTTCCCGAAAGTTCAGTATTTCTATACACTGGAGCTCCTCAAGTCCAAGAAGCAGGATACGTATTCCCTGTGAAACGGATTTTCTGTGTTGGCACCTTCCAGAATACCTGGTGCCTGTCATACAGACCTGGATTCAGGTGACAAAACAATATCTGGTTTTATTATGAACAAAAAACCCAAACAACGAAAAAATTACTTATATAAAAATTACTTATAGTGTTTGCAATAAAAAAAAAAAAAAAAAAAAAAAAATTGAGGCAGCAGCCCTTACAGTTTGCTAGCAGAGACCAAGGCAGACCCAAAGCTGTTCTTTGTCATAAAATATCTCATGATCTGAACTTCTTTTCATGATTTTAGAAATTATTGGGTTAGTCAGTGGTTTTCTGAAAGCTTGAAAAATCACACTACAAATTTTTCTGGCGAATTTTCCATCAGTTGGTTGGATTGAAGGAATTAGAAATGTTTTGCTTTCCTGGGGGTTTTCAGCACCTCCTTCTTTCCACCCTCCTACAGATACGATATAGCAAGAGCGGCCACAAGAAAGAATATGCAGAAGCATGTCTTAGAGCCTCAGGCTTTCAAACTCCAAAAGTCAGGGATGAAAGCTCCAGACACACGTGCAGCCATGCTGTTAGAAGGTGTAGCCCCAAGATTACTTTGATTGTGCAGTTGAGAAATCTTCCTTTAAATTTGAAACTCACAGGCTGCTCCCCTCTGCCTCCTCCCTTGCTGCCTCACTCCTCCAGTTTTAATTAATGACGCTATTATGTGCCTCCATTGCAATATAAGGCCTTGTTCAGGCAGTATGCAGGAGCAGTTTGAAGAAGCCCTCCAGAAAAAAGAGAACTGTGATTACTCTTTTCATGTTAAGACTTTTTTTTAAAAAATATGTGGACATATAGAGAGGTCATTGCAAAATTCTTAAGTGAAATCTGTACCGGCGTTAGTGCTCTTCAGCAGCTGAAATAGGTTGAAGAGGACTAAGTGTAGAAAAAGCTCAGATTCATTTCTGTCTTCAGAGTGTACCCTTTCCTGTCCAACCTCTAAATATAGTTCCTGCAGTGCTTTGCCCATGGGGACCATTCAGTAATCCCAGTGATTTACTAATGGCTCTGGGAATACAGCTTTAAGAGTTAGACATTATGAGGATGAGGTACCCCAGCCTGATCTGAGAGGGTTTCTTGACCTCTATCTGATATTTTCCCTTATCTCCATCTCCTTTACTGACATATAGATCTTGCTACGTGATTTCTGTCCCTAACCACTATCGTTAGGCTTCTTCTATTTACTGATTGCCTTATCTCTGCTGCAGCCTCATTAACTCAATACATCCTGCAAGTTTTCATCCTCCCCTAATCCCAGAGAGATTTCTCAAGGCAGTATGTGCCAATACAGCATCCAGGTGTGGCTGAAACGGCCCAGAGATATAGGAAAATATTAGTTCTCTGGTGTGTGACACAATGTTATATCAAGCTGCATTACTCAAAAGAAATTCCCTTTTGCTTTACTGCGCGGCAACCTTTGATTGCTGAAAGCTAAGCCATTTTTCTTAAAGAATAGGAGGGAAGCATATCTGTAAATTGTTTTACTCTGCTTGGTTGATAGTCACTATTGTGAGTCAGGCACTGCAGCAGATAAAGGCTTTTAAGTTAAGCTGAAAACCAAAGCATCATGACTGTGGCCGTAACAGCCTCCTCTCCCGTGCGAGAAGGGGAAGTAAGGGAAGCTATAACACCATTCATCACTGGGTTATCACAGATCAATGCAAACTGAATGACCAAATACTTTCTTTCTAGTCTCTTTTGCTTCCTGTTTGTTTTTTTATTTTATTTTATTTTAGCTCGGTGTTTAGGTGCAAGAACCAAACAAATAAAACATCCTTACTGAAATGTAAAAGGAGAGGGACAGGAGTGAAAAGAAAGAGGGAGAAATATTTCTAGGGCTGGTTTGTACAACACTGCGTTCCATAATGTTGCAAATCTACTGGTGTCCCTTTAAGAATATTCGTATCTTGGTTTATAAAAGCTAATGGCATTAAAAATACAGTAATTAACATGTTCATAATGTAAATGTTAATCATTTAACATGTCAAGCATCTTCATCCCCTACTGAATCAATATGAATTATTAAAACAGACTCTTTAAGACCTTTAAAATCAACTCTCAAAGCATGCACTAAACAACCGCACTGTTGGCATACGCGAGCACTAAGTTACAAATTCATGTGTTAGACTGTCTGACACACTCGTTCTCTTTGATGGGAGAAAACAAAGACAAAAACTTCCCCTCAATGTCTTATATTCAGAACTGCATAATCTGTATGTACAAGTGAAACTTTTTTGTTCTCAGAGATTTTTGTAATTTTTTGAAGGTAAACCTTCTAGAGAGAAAAAAAAGAGAAAGGAGAAATAATCTAGACAGGTTACAGAATAAGTTTTTCCATAACAAAGTTATGTGACAATCCAAAATGCTCTTGAAGCAATAAGTATACAAAGATAATAAAAAAAAAAAAAATCTAATAAACTAAAAGTTGAAGTTCCTAGTTTTAAAACAGTTTCTGTCAAGATGTCATTGATCATAAAGAAGGCTATATATGCATTTGGAAATTGATTTTAAATACTATAAATATAGACTAACTCTTAAAAAAGCATGTTTACTGTGGAAAGGTCAAGAAAAAGGTTTATTTTCAAGCATCTGCAAAATAGAAACCGAACAATTAGATGGATGCACCTTACCTCACAGCTGGCTCACAAAACTTTGAGGAAGAATCACGAAGTCACTTTTGCACATATATATATAAAGACAGCCAAACGTCTGCATCAGATGTCTGTTTTCTGGTCAACCCATTGAAAGAAAATGTCAGATACGACTTTTTTATGGTCTTTTTTTTGGTTACAGATACAAAATAAATGAAGTTTTGCAATCGGGTACAAACCCCATCACATAAACAGTGGGTCTCAAGTACTTTCCTATCAAATTGCACAATGGTCATGTTAACATCCTGTTCTACTTGAACAATCAGATAAAGGACTGGATGTTAATAGGCCAGAGGTTGTTCTTGCTTTGGGAAAATCTTCTATGTCCATGAAGTGGATTGATTGGCATTTTTCATGATGCTACAGTACTTCCTGCAGCTAATCAGCTTTTCAGTGGGAGTAGAAAACCACAACCCCCCTGTAGAGCATGCAGCTGTATTAACCTGCACCAGCTGGGAATTTAGCCCTCATTTTCTATATCTTGATGCACCTGATCTCAGGTATAAGTTTAAGTTCTACCTGGGCAATGCCGTATTCCTTCTATATTGCAAGAAAGGAGGAAACTCATTTCAGAGAGGTTAAAATTTTACAAAGTTTGTGTACTCAGGAATAATTTATGAGGGGTTATATGTCTGATAGAAGATAAGAGCTCTTGTACCTTGCTTGCCTGGCATGAAAATTAGGTCTTAACCTCCTACCACCAGCAGCAAAAAAAAAATACAAATACTACTAGGAAAAAGTTCAGCACACTGCCTCAGATGCACAGATTACAGTCAAAGAGCAAATAGAAGACGGAGAATTCCAGATCTGGGGCAGTTAGTGAGGCTTTTCATGCCTGTAGAAAGGAGAAGAAGCTCCTTTATATTTGAGGGACACGTTGTGCTTCCAGTCCCTTGTGACTTCATAACAAAAACTTCTTTTCACAACAGGGTATGAAATAAACATGAGAGGTATGAGCACGGTCTACTGTTTTCTAACTCATCTGATGAAAAACATTACCTACAAACCACTCCTGGTAAGCTCTTAAACCATTACGGCTGTGTATTTATTATTTCTGAGAACTCAAAAGTGCCATTACACCAAGACCTTCTCTGAATTCCTGTTTGAATTTCCCAAACTGTTTGCTAAGGCTATGTAGTCACCAGATCAATGTGGGCATTTGATGCTTTAATACCTGCCTCTGGAGATAAACACAGACTTCAAAGTTCTGTAAAAGGTGAGGGGGCTGAAACAAAAATCTTGCTAGATTTCCCTAGCTTATGTTCTCATCACCTGAATGTGATGTAAATTTTCCTTCCTTTTTTTGGTCTTTTTTAAAAAAATGTATACACCTGCAACGAGTATTTCTAAAGTCAGAGATACAGAGTCAAAAGTTGGACATAAATGCAAACAGAATTACAGTGCACCTAGCTTTTACCTGATGTTGTTTGTGTTGCTCTTTCACAACACAAAGCACATACAGAGCAAGCATTAGGCTATAAGTTTAACAAAGGAGTTAGGGAAATTACATAAATATAAGAAACCAAACACCAGGAGGAAAGGCTGGGGACAAATGTGAACCTCCTTTGCTGTGGGAAGTGCCAAGAAGTGTAGCCAAACTGGATTTTTACTTTTTTTGGTGATGGTATAGGACAACTGTTCAGGACAGATGAGGTGGGGCTGAAGCCATGAAGAAGGGGAAGGAAGAAGAAAGACAAAGAGGGTAGATGATACAGTTGAAGGGGATGCTCTTTGGAGGTGATGGCTGTTTGCCACTGTGTAAATATAACCAAATATTAAAACCTTAAATCACTCCAGGACTGTATTTACATGGTAGACGTAAGAGTCATTAATGAGGGGGAGAGCGCAGAAATCCCTCAAGGCGGGTAAAACACAGATGTTGGAAACAAGAATCTTCTATAATGCATTAAAAATCCTCACAAAATATGATACCCTAGAGCTTATCAGTATAAAATGGATCAATAATTAAGCGGGGTATGTGAGACTTAACAAGACAGGGTGGTTCAGTGGATTCATCTGCTCTTTCCAAGACCCCTGATACTGTGAGTTGTTGTCCGGGGTTGAGCCTCCCGGAACTTACATCACACTAATGTTGTCTTGTACTAGGTGGTTTTCTACGATTTAATTTTGGAGAGATGTAAATGGACACAGTAGCATCAGAATGTGGTAAAAGGATTATCATCTGGAAAAGCTTACACTAATGGCATGAAAAGTGGACAGGATAGAAAGCAAGCAGATACAATAGAGTTGTGATGAGATTACTTGATCATGCATAACTCCAAACTGAGTGTCTTTAATATACAGAATTACTCTTTAGGGAAAGAAGCACTGAGGAACAGAACATATTATTCATTTAATGTCCATAATTTTTCCCTCAATATTTGATTTAAAAAATTATATTTTTCTATTCCATAACAATAGTAATTTTCTCATTCCCACAAGAGGAATTTGGTGATGAAGCACAGCCCTTAAGTACGCATGGCTATAATTTAAGAAACTGCAATATCAAGGTAAGGTGTTGATATACAAGCCAGCTTGGTAATGTACAAATTAGATTCTGTACTATGCAAAGAAGGAATCACGAAAAATATCTAGATTTTGCCTTGTGACTTCTTGTCAGATTTGAGTACCTACTCATTTAGAAGAGGTATGGCCAGTTTGTAGTTTCTGCAGGGAAGATACATTGAGTGACATTGCTATTAGGGATGCAGACATGGTGAATTATCTGCAGTGACAAACTAGATGCTGAGAAGAAAAATCATGCGGTTGTCATGCATATCTGACCCTCTAATTACACATACACACACAAACACTGTTAAAAGAAGGGTCCTCTCTAACAAAGAATGTTTTCTAGCAGGGTTAGACTTGCAAACCTCTGCAGATCTGTCCTTTTAGGGTATGAAGGCAAATCTTAAAGATTAATTATCACAGTGCTCTGGTATTTTTAGAGATGGGAAATTAAAAAGAGGGACAGGGAAAATAAGTGAAGTCACACAGCAGCTTATTTAGAACACCAGAAAAAAGCTATGGCTAACATTCTTTGAACCTGGCCACAGACCTGAAGTCATAATTATCACACTGGGGGAACCCATAATATTGCAAATTTGACTTACAGCTAGCAGCTACGACCTCAACTACCTCGGAATCTATTGCCAGCCAAAGGGGACCTGTCACCTCTGAAAATCAGCCTGACTTTATTCCCTACTTCTCTTCAAGATTCTGTGCACAAATTTGACTTGCATCAGACATGCCTGACTTCACAAGGCAGACACACAGAAAACATGAATTCAAGCTTATTCAAGAGCTCTTCTGATTCTTCTATTACCAGTGAAAAAAAGAATCAAATCTGTCATCCTGACTGTTAGTTTTCTATACAAAATAGGTATTCATCATGTATTTCCCAACAATGAAGGTGCTAGTTCATTATGTTGGGAAGGAAGGACATAACAAGAAGTATATATTGCAGCAGACCTCTGTCTCAGAGGTCCACCTTTCCTGGAAAAAGTCTCATCAAACATCATCATCCCCATAAGCTGTGATGGTCCCTCTTCCACCATGTGACACAAAAGACCAGACTCATTCCCGGATCTGATGCTCTTGAGGCTATGGAAAAAGATATGGACAAGATCTTTCTATCGTCCCTCCTGCCTGACAAAAAGCAAGATGCTTGTGCCATTTTTGAAAAATGCTGCATGTTGCTGTTATATAGATTGGGACTGAAAGACTGCCGGACCAGTGACTGCGTTTACATGTCACGAAAAAGGAGATAGGGAGAAATATTCTCGTGGAGTAGAAAGAGAGGTAATTATTCTTGCTTAAGCCCATGCTTGAGTGGGGTTCCATAGCTTCTTTCCCAGACATCAGTGATTTTGGATACTGTTTATGGTAAAAGAAGTCTTAAATCCTTCATTCCTAAGAAGTCTTAAATCCTTCCTTCCTTAAATCCTTCTTAAATCCTAAACTCTTTCCAGCCCATCATAGCAACTCCATATATCCGCGTTGTCACCTGTGAGAGTTCAATCCTCAATTTCTGCAGGAGGACCGGTCAGTAGAGCTCACATGGCTCTCTCAGGTCCAGTCTAACAAGAAGTCAGGGATGCCAATCCATCACAAGTTGCAAAATGTGCTCCAGAGAGAAGACAGGCTTGGGGACAGTCTTCAGTACAGATTTGCAGTCCTTTAGGACTTTTGCACATGTGGTCTGAATACTCTGAAATACTGGGTTGTCATGAACTTGATCTTGTCTAAATCCACAACACTCAGGTCTATAGCTGCAGCTGTAAGAATTATGCTGGATGGAGTAGGGGAAGCCAAGCAAGAGGAGTCACACTGACTCAAGTCAGAAACCAGGTCATGGTACCTCCATGCATTGGAGCCAGTTGATGCCAGGGAAAAAGAACAAAACACACGGATCTGTTTCTTTCATGTCCATTTTTCTTGGCTGAACACAATGACAGTGAGACACCTTGGGGACAAGGTTGCAGGAAGCAGAGGAAATCACAGATTTTTCAATTTTATAGACTACCAGCAGGCAGAGTGGCAGCTCGAAACTGGAAGAGATGTTCCACGCTGACACTCCCTCCTCTGTCCCACAGCCTCCTATGAGCTGTATTCCTTTGTTCTGTATAAAACAAAGCAAAACAATGTTCATTGTGGGATCAGTCAGCAGGGTAAGGAGACATTGAATACCTTCTCCTGCTTCCCAGTAACACCAGTCCTGCAACGAGAGATCATCTCAAAATCACTGCCCCTGCAAGGAAAATATTTTCTGCCTCTCCCAGCGCTCATCTTTTTTTTTTTTCCCCCCCCGTGGAAACATTGTTATTTGAGGAAGAGGAGCCTGCTTTAAACAATTTGCTCCGCTCTTACTGTGACAGAGTTTTATGTACCTGTCTTACTATTTTTCATGCAAGTTTTCTGGCTGCCCTGTGCCTAAATTCACAGAGCTCAACATAAAACTCACAGCTAGGAAGCAGCCTAAATATAAGAGTACAGAGTGATTGGATCTCTGACTCCAACCAGCTTCACAGTAGCTCTCCTCACCTTGCAATTCCATCACAAAAATCCTTCACTGAAATATGAGCCCTAAAGACAAGGAGCCTCACATTGTAACCAAAAACCAGTATGCTTTTCTAGGAGCCACCTGTGAGTGAATATTTCAGTGTTTCACTTCTCCGTGATTTTTCATCAGAAAATGTTAGGTAAAATAGTACCAATACACTCAGGCTGCGACAATGTCTCCCACAAATAATTTCCAAAATTTTTTTAATCTTCCCCAAGGAAACTAATTTTTTTTTCTAAACTTATTTTAATTAAAAAACTTTCCATGTGAAACATCAATACAAATATTATCTCCGTATGAGAAATTGGTACAAATTAAATATGTATAGTGATTAAAATAGGCTTTGCTAAAACATGGAGATGAGCTAAATTCCATTAGCTGTACGCAATTTTCCAGAAAAGCTCTATTTTATGTTGGCGTTCAGATAAATGTCTCTGTTTTCTTTACTTCTCATTTAGCCTCTGTAGTACCAATATAACACTCATGCAGTGATAGATGACTTCAAGGAACAAAATCTGACTTCATTTGCCCTAAAACAAACAACTCTGGCTGTTTTTAACCAAAAAAACCTCTCAGTCCACAGTTTGCTGAACCCAGCTGGTATCTATCTCAGCTGTATGGCTGGGAGTCTGGCACCAGCAGGGTTTTATTTTCTGTTCAGCCTCCAGCAAAATTCTTCTTGACTGTTTTAACAGTTTTGACTTCAGGGACTGACGCATTATTTTTGACTCTAAGGAAGGATGGAGAGTTTATAGCAGAGGGCCCTGGGGAAGCTGCGTTTGGCACCTTGTTGTATCGCAGGTACTTGTTACGTGGATACTACTACGAGGGCTAGCTTCCTTCTGCCTACGTTGTCTGTCTGTAAAACAGGAGACCTGCAGCTGTCATTAAGCTGGGGAAGAGCTATCAATTAGAGCAAGAGATGGCAGTCACGAAATCTATACAAGCACCTCACAGAAAGTTAGAACAAACACTTTTATTTCTATTTGCTGTTCTGTTTCTGCATCCACTAACTACAGAGGCTCACGAGAAAACCAGGAAGGCAGCCGTCTTCTCACTTCAAGCGCGATCTTTCAGTTCAGTAGGCAAGGGAAATAAACAGCTGAGAGCATGTTGAAGTGGAAGCTATGTTTCCTTTGGAGCTGCTGTTTATAATGTGTGTGCTGCAGAAGATGTTTCTTTACTCCCTCTAGAATAGCTCCTGCACTCGGAGCAGTTTTTGTTGTGTTGCTCTTATGGTCCTCAGAGAGCAGCAGGGAGTATCCTTTCTTCACACAAACCTTTGAGAAGCCACTTGAGATTCAGACCTTCTTCAATAGAGCCTCTCTCCACCCCTTGGGAGCAGGGGGACCTGTACAACAAACTCCCTCTTTCTAAAGTCTGCAATTGTGATGAATTAAGAAAAACTTTTTTTTTTTTTTAATTTTATTAAAAAGCAGCCACGTGGCCTCCTTCTGGTAGGAAGATGAGACAATAGATAAACGGCTTCAGTGTCAGTAGTGTGACATACGATAGTTCATGCACAGCCTTCACTACGTTGCATCCTCCCCTCCACCTCGCTCAAGGGTTTTTTGATCTAAGTGCACACAGCTATTCGGTCACAAACATCTCTGCAGGTACTTTCTGCTGGAATCTGTACCTCTGTGGAGGGACCGCAAGGGCATACCAGAACACTGGTCTGTGGCCTTTCATTTAACTTACTTGTTGCAAATTAAACCAAGAAAATTATAGGGTCAAAAAGAATCATTCAGAAGTATGAGTGGTTGTGGCAACTGCTTGGTAGGTCTGTGAAAAAGAGATGGACGAGATCATCTTGAAAAGCCTTGTGTCATCTTTCTTACTTGAAGTAACACATTACTCTGCATCTAGCCTTAATTTCCCCGGAGACACTACCATCAGAGCATCAGGGAACTTCCTAATTTGAGTATCAAATTTCAGGTACAAGGAGATATTTTACCAGCTGATGTTGGCAACCTTGCTAGCAAGACTTTACAGCACTTTGAAAGAATGACTCAACTTACCACAAATGCTTCCTCTTGTAACATGAGAATCTTTTGGTCTAGACACAGAAGTGGCAAAGGATATATTGTGCTAGCACGTGTATGAAAGAACAAGCTCCTATGCAAAGGTTTTCCACTGCCTTTCTGGCAGTCACAAGTATGGCAATTTGTTAGATGTTAGAGAAGACGACTGATGAGAAGATTCTCCTGCCACGTATTGCTTAAAGAGAATGCTCCCCTCAGAAGTGCAGCCTGAATGGGAGTCAAATAGACTGCGAAAGTTACTCCTGATCTTGCTGTCCTTTGTCTGATGAATGCTAACTCGGGAGAACAGCTCTGTTAAAAAAAAAACAAAACAAACAAACCCCCAAAAAACAGGAGGAAGAAGTCTTGCCTTGCCCTGTAGTTATAACTATGGTGCAATTCGATATCAGGTGTGTGCCTCAGAGCATACCAAATGCACTTTGTCGTGAATTCCCCACCTGGTTGTGGAACTTCCCAGCTTTTCTTTGAGTAGGTGAGACAAAGGACCGGTTTGAGATGATGGACTGACTTGGGACAAGGTGCTTGACTGAACTCTTATCCTTCACAACAAGGTATTTGACTAACTGGTGCAGTGGCTCCCCAAGTGGGGATTTTAGATGGTCCCATCTTACGCAGCCCCTGCTGTGCCCAGGCCAATTCACAGACGCTATTTGTATGCAATTTTACATAAATAAGACATTCGTAAATTGTTGATAGAAACTATCTACAGATAGAGAAATTGTCACATAGTCTTTTGCACATAGTTTGGAGACATAGTGTATGTAGTTTAAGCGAGTCAACAGCAATGGATCTGGTGTGGTGATGTAGGACCATGAGCTGGCTGTGTGTAAGGACTGAGCAGAGCAGCAGTTTGGTGACCAAACTGCTCATCAGCGTCATAATTTCTGTGACTATTAGAGTGACTCTTAAAAGCACATGGAGCTCTTTCATTTCTCTGTTAGAGAGGAGCATGCCACCAAACTCCTACATCCAACCTCAGACCACTTCATCCAATGTGGCTTTGTCTCATAGATTGCAGGAACTGTTTTCGGCATAGTGCTTTAGGAAGCAGGAAAGAAGTGTGAAGACCTACTGGCCAATTATCCTGCTTAACTTGTGAGACAAACCCTTAAGACTAAACTTATTTGTAAACTACTATGGGAGTATGCATGAATTTCCTGAAGTATCCTGTAGCTTGAGAGGTTCTGGCTAATCTGGCAAGAGAGGCAAATGCACACATGGGTGTGCGCACATAGTGAGCGGTAATAATAATAATAATAACAATAATAACAACAACAACAATAAATTACGTATATAAAAATTATTATTATAATATATATTTTATATATATATATGAGGAAAAAGAGAGAAGAGGGATTCTTTTTCCTGACAAAGGAGCTGCTGGATTTGCTCAGAGCAAGTTGCAGAAGATGAATATACTGAAAAACTCATGTGTGTTTTTTTTTTCTCTCTTTGGCCTGGAATCTTTCAAAAGTGTTTGGGAAATGCCATGAAGGAATTTGTCTGCATGGAGCTCTCCAAAAAGCGAAACAAGAGGTGCTCACACTCCCATGTGAAGAAAGCTTATTATATCTGCTCTAGGGGGGAAGGAATATGTAACACATATGCTCCTGCAGGAGAAGAAATTCACTTTAATTAATGAAGATCTCAAAAATCAGACACTGAAGACATTAATCAGCTAACCAGCTTTCCACAGTGTTCGTTTTACCCACTAGCCCACGCTCCTAAATGACTCAATTTAGTGTGTGTAACATTCAACAGCAGGGACAATATCAGGACCCAAGTTAGAAAACTGCTGCCAATAGAAGGTGCTGGGTACTAACATTAAATAAAAGCATTGATTCCCTTCCTGTTACCCAGAGTTTGCTAAAGGATGCTTTTTTTTGACAGGAAAAGATAAATAAAATAAATAAACAGTCAGAACTGACTTTCTTCCTTTCACGGTTTGCGTTAATTTATGAAATCATGATGCAATTAATGGAAATGTGGCTGAGACACCCTGCCTCTGTGTCAGACACAGGTAGTCTGCAACGTAACATACATATGAAAATATCACATAGTTTAAGAAGAATGAGGAATAGTTCAAGTATCAGAATTCATGAATTCCAGCCTCCAAAGTTTTTGTCTTATGCACATTGGATTAAAGAATACCGAGTACTGCATGCATCCCTTACTAGACACCAGAGAATCCACACCATCTCCTTGACTAAGAAAAGGCCTCTTCGCTGTCTTGGGTTTAAAGCATTTCTGATGCTCTCATATATATATTTCTTTGTTGTTGTTAATAATTCTTTTAAGTCTGAATATTTAATCTGTTGAATTCTTTTCCTTTGGGGGAGTATTAATTGGTCACTTTCCACCACCCAGACGCCTCTTTTCAAGCATGCTGCGAGGACTGGGCAGCTCTGACAGCATCACTCCTCTGTCAGAGCTGCAGCTGATGAATGGATCCATCAGTCACTAAGTGGGACTGACAGACACAATGATCATCCAAGCCTCATTTCCTGAAGAAACCAGGCTAAAAATTGTTCCGTAATTATCACTAATTGGCCAGGATGCAACTCCAGCATTCAATGAAGAGTATTTAATCAGATGTTTATGTTCATCTTTTTTTTTTTCTTTCAACACTAAAACAATATTTGTCCCTATCTCACACCTTCCCAGCGGTTCTCCCAAAGACCTGCCTCCCTAGAGCAGCCATCTAGGGTATTTCTCTGTCCAGATTCCTTGTACGCAGCTACTAGGGGTCTTTTTATAAACAAGATCATCTTGGATAACATGAGGATAACTCATGGATAATCTGGACAACTATAAGCCTCTGGCAATAACAGAACTATTTCCTCAAGTAGTTAAAATAATCTGGTAATCGAGCCTTCTAACAACGCTGACAAAATTGAGAATTAACTTGGATCACGAAGCCACAAGAGCCTGGAGTCTTTGTCTTTCCTTGGGCAAGATGAAACCATCCACCTGAAGGTTTTGGGTCTCTCATGCTATGTTTTACTAGACCATGGAATAGAACAAGGTTTTCAGATAGAAACAACTCCAGTTTGCTGGGATGGAAAGCAGCAAGCACACCTCTGCTCTTAGAAAACACTCTGAATAAATATAGTACTGAATCCAAATGAGGGTATCACCACTTGGCAGAGCGCAATCCAAGCATATTTAGATGACAAGTTCCCACTGAGAGTTATTCCTGGTCACCAGTGACTGCCATTCATGGATCACAGGATCAGTTATAAACTTTCTGTGTATATTTGTACATTTAAGTGGGCTCAAATTACCATTTATGAGGTGAAATTCAGTTGCTGCTAAACAGCTAACCGCAGCTCCATGTTTCTGTGAAAAAAAGAAAACAACAAACAAAAAAGATTTGGTAATTGCGAGTTGTAAAATAAATAATTTTGGAAAGGACTCTTAAAATTTGAAACGGAAGAGAATGAAATCTCCCAGGCCAGTCACTTATATTGAATTTGGGGATGGCCATACATCTACTGAGGAGCAGGACAGAGGGATGGTTATTCTGTTGATGCAGGTGGTAGGGAAGACACGACCCTTCCCTCCCATGACCCTGGAAAGCACTGCAGTACATAGATCTCAACTCTGTAAAATGTGTTTTAATACTGCTCTGTGGGATAAACGACAATGGTTGCATTAGGCCGTAGTTTAACAGCTACTGACACATAGGGATGTCATGCTACAAAGAGAATGACATCACAGTGTGGCTTGGTTGCATTACGAATGACATCAGCCGGACCCTAAAATTGGTTCTCTGGTATTCTGCCAAACAGATTTAAAGAACTCTAAAGACTACGGGGTCATTTCCTCGGGGAAAAGAGGGGAGAAACAGTGGGATTAAAGGTATTGACTGGTAAAAGACAGGGAAGAGAGACCAGAGTTGTGTCTTCCAAAGGGACTGCTCCAGGGCTGCAGCACTTCACTGCAGTCAAACCGAAGTGGCCAGGTCTGCAAAGACCATGTAGGAGAGACTTTTAATAGAAAAAAGAGAACTTATTTCTTTTATGTTGCAAGGGAGAGCACATGGCATGGATTTAATGTGGTAAAAGGGCAAGATATTAGAGAGAAATTGCTTTTTGTGAGTGTCTGTTTCAGTTGCTCAGTTGGTTATAAGGCTAATATTTCCAGGAGAGGATTCCCGACTATCACAAAACTATACTTAATCCTATACTCTTGACTGCAGCCCAGCTCAAAGCAACCAAAACTGCTGAATACAGAAAAGAAACACACATTTTTAAGTGTAATTTTATCATTTCCATGTTTCTTTATTTCTAAAAAGACAGAGTCCAACAAGTAACCTATTACTTTCTTTGAGGGACTTGGCTCGTGACATTTTCATATAACTCAGAATTTTCAACATCTGGCTCTAATTAAGAAGCATTTTTCTACTAGGAACAATGATTACAGTGTCTGAAAGTGCTGTTACATAGATATGATTCATATCTCCCTCCTAAGAAGCCCGTCTTATGTCCTGAAATTCGAGATTTGCAAATCCTTTAGCTAAACATTTATATCTGCTACTTAGGCCTTGATTGTGCAGGTGCTTAAATTTGCAATGTTTTGCTGAGGTTGGTCTGTAAATGCATAACAGACGTGTAAGTATTCTGCAAGTCTGGGAACTTTTCTGTCAAGGTTTTTCCATTTTCAGGTAATGTATAGAATTCTGTCTCCTGTGCAATACATTTTACAGTAAAAAATTCCCCATGTGAAAAATTAACTTCCTGCACTGACTGCCAAAGGCTTTCCTCAAATTATATAATAAACAAAGAAAGATGCCCAATTGAAAATGAAAACAAAAACAAAATCAAAAGAAAACTGGTTGTCTAAATTTTAATCTTAGATAAGCATTAATGTTTGGTTGGTTGGTTGGTTTTTTGGGGGTTTTTTAGTCAGCTAATAAAAATTACCTTTTCCTATATTATACATTGTGAAAGACTATATCAGGAATATAATCTTGGCTGTTTTTATTTCTGCATACAATTCCCTGAGGTGAATTTATCTAGAGATTAGGATGACCTCTTCCCTGACAATTCAGTGCTGCTTGCCAAATTTTTGATGGGAGAATGATACGTGACAGTGCCGTTTCCTTCCCTCACCTAAGATAATGCATAATAGCTGTATACAACCTTGGAAAGGGCGCTATTGTGCTTCAAATGCATATCGGCAGTACTCTAATTAAAAAGAAAGTCAAGTGAGTCATTAGTATGGTTTATCACAGACAACAGTGCAACACACAGAAAGGATTAAAAAAAAAGAAAAAGGTAAAAGTCACTTACTCCGTTAAAATCTACAAAGCAAAGGGGAAAGCCAACGCTGGTATGGCCAAGAGTCCTCTATTTAAGTCTGCGGGCTGAGTGGGCTGCATGAATCATTTTTTGTCCTATTTTAGCACTAGATAAAGAAATACAGTCTGGAAGTCCAAGTCAGGTTAGATTTATCACTTATTTCTTCTCTCATTTGGGAGCAGACAGGTTCGATGGAGAGACTTGGGAGAAGTTGTGTTCCCTCACACCTGCATATCTACCTATGCCATATCAACTTACAGCTGCAAGCCTTGAAGATTAGCAGAGGTGCACTGATAAGGAGCTGCTTTTTCCTTAGTTGTCTTATGTTGTGATGATTAAACCATCTTACCCTAAAGACCTGGTGGAAAATGCAAAAACAGGTCTCTTTCTGTTTCTCATTGAGTCACTTACATTTAAACTAGATTAAGAAATAATAACTTTAAGGAGCACATTAAAATCAGAACTAAATAGTAATACTTGGCATTGATGAAAAAGAATTGCCAGCAACCTTTTATATATGGCTTCTCATGACCAAGTGCATTTTTTCTGAACCAAAAGCAATTAAATGTTATCAGTGTGGTATTATCTAGCACAAGCAAAGCATAACACATTGATATTTGGCTTTTTTGTCCTAGGCTACTGTCTCTTCCCATTCATGTCTGCTTTGTAGATGGGTGAAATAATTCTGAGTCATCTCTGAACAGACAAATCTTGTGTCTTGGCTCTGTGGCAATGCAGGGTGCCCAAAGGGGCGTGTGAATTAACGGACTCGGTTGCAGAGTCTGACCCATCTTGATCATTTTTATGGGGTGCCTTGAAAAAAGCAGATAATATGTAAAAGAGACATCAAAATATTTTACTATAAGGAGATTCAATTCTACCCTGTGAGCCTGGGAGAATTTGGGATCTTCTCAGCTGACAGATCTTCCTATCCTTGGAGCTTGAAAGGATTGGGAGTTGGTTTGAGATTGGGGTAGGTTTTTTTTGTCAAATATTAGACCATTGTCAAAATACATTTTTGAACATTTGCAAAGGAAAATATTCTGAATTTTACTAGCCTACGTTTGTGTTTTGAAATTTGGATATATTTGTACTTAAAAACAATATAAGGTCAAATTTTAGAGCTGTTAAAACAAAATTCTTCATTTGAGGGGTACTGATGCATTTGTATTTCAATTTACAAATGTATTTGAGATTTTGAGTTTTTATCCTGCACTGTGATGAAAATAATGAAGATAATAGCATTCATGCAGTTTTTTGCCACCTCTATGCATGACACATTACTGCAAATTAGTTCACCTGAAGTATTTATATTTTATAGACAACAAAGGTATTTTTTTCATGAAAGGTTTTCTCTTTAATAGCTTCTTTTTTTCCCCCCTGGCACACATTCCTTCACTCCCTTCTCCTTCAAGATAACAAACACATTGTCCTCCAGGAACTTCAATATGGCATGCACTCTTAAGAGAACTCAAGTAAGGCAAGACTTAAAGAAGGAGAAGAAAAATTTTTTCATTTGTGTTGTTTTCTAGTTTTGTGATCTTCCTGTAAGTTTAGGCCTGTCTACTTTGTCTATTTGATTATTTTTTAAAGATACTGGAGAAAGAAAGAGAAAGAGATACCACTAGGTATTGCTTTATAATCTAAATAACATAATAATAATAATAATAATAATAATAATAATAATAATAATAATAATAATAATAATAATAATAATTAATATGGAAAGTTACAAAGAATAAGTTGCTTCTCTAGAATATTAATATTGAAGAAGCATTTTAGGGCTGGCTGCATCTGATGCAGATTCAGACATTAATTTTTCTATCTGTAGCCATCGCTAAAAGTGAGCAGATCTTGCAGAGATTGTTTTACACACTTATGCTCAAACTTTGAAAGTCATCCTGTTGATTTAAATCAAACTAATCACTTAGATAAAACTAAGAGATGTGGTGGCAAATACCAGTCATGCAGATTAGGCCCTCTCCCGTGGGAGAATGAAGCTGAAAGGTAGAAATCTTGACTATAAAAGTGGTTGATGACATTTTAGGCTCAGTGACTTCCCGGCACTTACTTAACTGTGACCGTTTCAATGCGACCATGCTCTAATATGATTATGATCATTTATGTGAGTCTGATGCACTTGCAAGGAGTCAAAGTGTCTTCAGCGTTGTTGTCTTTTGGTCCCTGCCACATGCTGACCCACATCAAAGCCTTGAACACAGGTGCCAAAACCTCCAGACGCGATAAAGTGTATGTGGAAAATATGCAAATCATCCTCAGGAAGAAATTTCCATTTCTGTACCAGTAGTTTTCACTTTAATCCTTTTGCCTTGAAGATTTCATTTCCTTGGAAGAAGGGGGAGGAAGGGGATGGATAATCGCTCTCTAGTTCCATTTCTGTTGTTGCAGGGCCCTGATACTGAGATCCCATTTCTCAAGCTTTATTGACTTTGATAAAAACCTTTGACTTGCTGAACTTGCTCTCGCTTTAGGTACATATATAGAATTATGGATTTCCTGACAAAATAATTAATCTTTCTCTTTCTTGGTCTCTACGTATGTGTGGGAATCCAATAAACTTACTTATTAAATGTTTTAATGCAACTTCTATCTGAAAACAGTAACACCTTTTTATTCTTTTTTCTCATAAACTGCCAGGAGAAATGGCCAAGATGATCTCTGCCTTGCTGTGCTAGATACAAGAAACCATCACAAGTTGTACAAGTCTTGCTAATCAAGGTCCTAGCAAGAGAGTCAATAATGAGGCTAAGAAACAGATGGACAGCTGGAATGAAATATCTCTTTTGATAAAATGACTAAATGGAGAGAGACACATTCAGATTACACCCTAACATTTTTCAAATCCCTACTTTTACATTATTTAGGGAAAGACTATAAAAATTAATTCAGTTTAGCATCAAATTATGAGATATAGTGACACTGTTGCTCCTCCACTTCAGCGCTATATTTGATGACCATAGTATTTCTGGACTTTCGAAGAAAGTAAATACACTGTGACCTTAATGAATTTTTTTTTTTTTTTTGTTATTATATTTTAAAAAGAAGCTTCTGGGACAGAATACTTTATATTCTGGATATAAACACCTTTAGATGGAAAAAAAAATGCTGTAGCTAGAGAATTGCATAGTAATTTTAAAAACTTGGAAACGGGACTAAAATTCTTGAGTCACACAGGAAACGTGTGGTAAAACCCAGAAATTTCTATCTTGGTTAAATTCTATGACTCAGATACTTAAGGGAGCTACCACAGTTTAACAAGTTTGTGTGGGTCAGCTGAGCTGTGGTTATTGTCCGTGTGCACCCTTTTAGCCCACATCCAACAGAAGATAATGCATGTCATTTTACTGCTCCTCATTGCAGTCTAAGGCGAGATGGAGGAGCCCACACTAGCAGTAGACTAACACCACACACAAGGGTGGTTACTCTATGGTAACTGTAAGTCATGGCAATTTGGTTTGATGTTTGACTCCTCAGAGCAGAGCATGAGACTTCTTTTCTTTATTTTGCCAAGTACCCGCAAGGGACATCTAAACCTGGTGTTGCCATCACCTCGCAAAGTAGGGAAAGAATATCCTGATGGCTACTGACCCACGTGCAAAATAAGATCTAAATTGATATAGCAATAGTGGACTGATGTTTTCAGTAGTCCTTCTGGGTCAGTGTTCATGTTTTCCAGAGATGGACATACTGACCTTCACAGCTCGCAATAACTCCTCTTCCCTCCTTACACACACACAAAAAGACTTTAGAAATATAATGATGATATTATTGGTAAACGCTTTTTTTTTTTTTTTCATTGAAGCAGTGAATATCATCATAAAAGTTAGATTGAGGAATTCCAGAGAAGGGAACATCAGGAATATCAATGAAAATTAACGATACAGGTGCAATGGATTTACTTCTGAGTTCAGAGCTCCCCTTTTCACAAGGATCCAAATTTCAGTGCTTCAGGTGCCAAGGCTATTGATCACTATTAATCTTTTAAGTCCATCTGTTTCTCACAAGTCCACAACCAATAAAAGAAGGACCCAGCATCCATCAGTATTAGTGAAGGACATAAGCTGAACCACACTAAAGAAATCAGAATATTGCAGGCTTTTGTTGCGGAACCCATTTCCCATTCTTTCTGTCTCTCTAGCATGCAGCCATCACTGTTGGTGCCATATGAGATTGCCACATCCAGCCACATCAGGTTGTCTTCCCTCTCCACCCTTAGATGAACCTTTATGGAGAGCAAACCACACTACTACACTGTCCTATCCTTCACTCTTCGCTTTTTATCTACCAGAGTGTCTTCTGTTTATCTATTAATTTATGTGTCTCCTGGGGCTCTTTGGAGATTTATGGTTGATGATGATTTGTTTGCTGCAAAAAGTCTTTGCAATGGGATTCTGGGGCAACTTCATGTCACCAAGAATATGAAAGGACAGAATGAAGTCAGTGCTAAAAGGAGTCAAAGGCTGCTGCGGAAAGTAAAGTTCCAGCTTTCTGTTCTGTGGCTGTAAAGTTACAACAAGAAAAGAGGAAGGATTAAACCAATGAACAAAAAAATACCCTTTCGAAGAAGACTTGGAAAATAAAACAAGGCCTTAGCAGTAGTTTTTATAACCTGAACATAACAGATACCTCTACTGAAGATTTATTTGGGAGTTTTAACCATTACTTTAACATTTTGAATGGATGGATTGTATGTTGACTCTGAACCAGATAAAATACGTAGCGTTCTTTTTCATATTGGACACAATAACTTTTGCAGCACAGATCTAAAATATTATCCTCAGAACAATGACAGAACTTAATTTCATATTTATTACAAATTCTGGGTATAAGCAGACAGTTATAGATTTGTAAATGCCAGAATGTAACTATCTAAGAGAGGATCAACTTTTAACTAACCCAGGGGCCACTCCTTGTCCTGGCATAATAAATGCGTGTGCAAAGTGTCCCATAAACTACTTTTGTGATACAATCTTCATGCTGACAAGCTGTACAGTTAGATTCTTCCACTTCTCTATTCATACTTTATCTCTCAGGCTCTTTCTGATGGCCTACGATTGATGGTTCTGATGCAACAACAGACGTGACTTGTCAGGTCTTTACCTGTTAATAAGAAAACAGTTACTAAGGAATTAAGTGTCGTAATATACCTTCCTGTGACCTAAGCAGTGTACATAACCCTTGCATTCACCTTATCTGCCATGGGAATTTCGAATGCACGTGATGCTTTTTGGTGTGTGCAACAGTGGAGCAGGTATCCCTGTGTTTTCACCTCTTACTCTCCAAGGTCTCTGGTTCACCCCACGAAGATGGGAAATGGGTTCCCTTTCTTCAGCATCTCCCACACACAAAGAGCCACCTTCATAGTGGAAGGTGTCCCTGACCATGGTAGGGGGGTGGAAATAGATGATTTGGAGGTCCCTTCCAACTCTAACCATTCTATGATTCTATGTAACCGGAGAGTGAAGGCAAGCTTGGTCTACCGCTGATTCATGGCCCGATACTCCTCCTGCCAACTTTGCTGCAGCATAACCATTTCTAGGGCAGAGCTGTGGCAGGCAGCTAAGTGGCACCAATGTCCAAATCCACTTGACTGAGATTTACCAAAGACAGGGTATCAAAGTCCTAATTTCAGAGTTTTTCCCTGACAGACTGTCATATTGTAATGACAACACTGGGAAAACAATATAACATCCCGACAATTAAATTTAAAATGCATATTAAATTTCCTATCAATTTAGAGGTGTGACTGTGTTTGCATAAATAATAAAGTGACAACAAAGTACCAAATCATTTTAGTATATTTTAACTTCAGATCTAAGACACAGTTCTCCAAGGCTTGGAGGGCTGTTTTTTCCTCCCTGAGTATCAAAGACTTGTCCTGTGTACCTTGAAGTAGATTTAAGTGGGAATTTTTCCTGCAACAGCAAGATGCCTCCTGAGCAGGGTGATATTGAGATCTTTTCAGGTAATTTGGAGTCACCGTAAAAATGCTCTACTTTCAATGTCCTGTTCATCACGTCTCATGGGAAAGTACATTTTGTAAGTTTATACTCCCTGTGGTTTAGTCTTGGGTTTGGTGGGAACGAACTTGTTGGAATCTTTGATTAAATAATCTTACTGCCCATTACCATGTTAGAAGATTGAGTTTTAACCTGTTCAAGCTGTTTAGCTTGCTTCACAATGTGTGGTTTGTCCTGGGGAAATAAGTCAATCCTAACAAAATTTCTAGCTATAGGCATGGAAAAGTCTCTACAACCCAATATTGAGTGTTGGACAAGGCTTCTGTTAAAGACTTTTGTGAGTTTCTTTATGAGCAGTTTAGCAATTTGATCTGTCAAGCTGATGGCTTAAGTATGGACATGATGTGATGTGACCGAATTCCCACTCTCATATAAATAACATTGCTCTCTGCCAGTAAACTGGGATTGCAGTCTGAAATTAAATAGTTTGGGATGCTTTGGTTTCTGAAGTACTACATTGCTTGCCTTACAGTATCCCAGTAGTAATGTCTAGCAGTTCATGTATTTCCCAGATGTCTGAGTATTAGTCTACTTCGAATAACTTGGAACGAAATGGTCCCTTCCCTGCCCTGCTTCTGTTCATTTTCTGGGGAGGCTTTGCACTTTACACCTCTCTCTTTTCTTTTCTTGCCCTGCTTTTTGCCCATGTGACACCCACGCAACACCAATGCTAGTCAGATTTCTGATGTCCTTGGCCATATTTAGCCAGGATACTGGTTTTATAGACTGCTGTTTTGGATTCCCAAGATAGCCTCTGCTTTCAGTGATCAGTGCGTATTTCAGCTGACTACATCTGCAACGGTACTGTGTATCCTTTATTCACACATCACGATGCTTCCAGCATTTCTGAGAGTTGACTTGGCCTTCTTCTGTGTGACTGTCAACTCTAAGAGAATAGTACATCAACAGCTGGATGTATTTCTTGGTAGATAATCATCAAATCTTTTACACACCAGCCAGCTTGGCTGAGGATTTCCATATCTTTTCATGTTTTCTTTAGTTTCCTCCAGTTGAGAATCTCATCTGCTAGTTTATTTTCATATTTTCAATGTGCAGAGTTTTCTGGATGAGAAACCAACTTTATACATCTCATTTCATTACATGTGATGCTGCAGACACAGTAGCACACACTGAACTCATGCTGAAAATTAGTTTTAACCATTTTCATTTCAAACGGTTCCCTTCCCTGAAAAGGGCACACCTTTGTGCCGGGCACAGTAACATCTGTACAAATTTTACCAGATGTCCTCTGGAGGCAACGATGATGTATGCTTCATTCAAGCCACTCCGTGTAGCATCTTTCTCCATACCATCTCCTCAGCGTGGATAGCCGGCCAGCAGCTTTTTTGAGACGAGATAGCTGAATCAAGTAACCATTTTATGGAGCACCTTTATCCAGTTGACGTATCAAGGATCCAAAGACATTTGACAATCTTAGAAAATGTTAACTTTATAAATCCTAACAGTAGTAATAGTAATAATCATTTTAATGTATTTCTGAGCAGATATTTGCTATAGCACTTCTATATTTTGGGAGTATTGGAAGCCGTTGGAGCAGATGAAGTGTTCGATCTATGGTACCTCAGACAGTTGCAGCCTTGTCTTAATATTGTTTGTATTCAATGTCAAATGTATTCGGTGACTCGTTCTTGCAAACAGATGGGGTCGTGATTTTGACCTGCCACAGCTTCTGTCACGCTGCCTCTGTGGGCTATGCATGGATGTAGGTGGATTTACATACATACATAAGTGCTAAGCTGGAGACAGTGATGAGTGATTCAGAACAACTCCCAGCCAGGGCTTCTAGTGCCTGTTTTCCTGCGCAGTCATGGAAAGAAGCGGGGATGAACCTGTTGGAGGAACTTAACTGAGGTATGGCAATATTTCTGTAGCAAAGGTAAAGAAGTTGTAATGTCATGATATTGCCAAAGACTCCGGGGGGGACATATCTGCAAAACTGTGTATAGCTTTGCAGCACTTTATCACATCGCTCGTGTAAGCATGCCTTTGCTTCTTGGACACTCTGGCACTGCTTGTCAGTGAGATGATATCCCATTATTTCCTCCAGACAAAAGAAGGTAAAGAGACTAAGAGCTAAAACATACCCCCAAGGAGAGCTTTAGAAATAGAAAATGGAAATGGATCCTGAACCCACAAAGCCAAGAATAGTCCAAACAAGTCAGAGCACAGAAGATGAAAACAAACACCTCAAACTGTGCCTGCTTAAATCTGCAAATAAGCAGGTCTAACTCCTGGTGCACAAGAATGTGCTGTAAAAGCAAGACATTCGCTCTGAGAAACTGAAGACGTGTGCAAGCACAGAGAGGAAACAGAGCTGTCAAATTCAATGCTACAGTCTGAAAGAGCTGAGAAGTCAGGGAATGACGAGGTCAGTGCTGTTTCTGAATAAGGACAAGGTTATAGATTTGCTGTACTATCCTTGAAAACTGAAGATTTTGAAGAGCTTATGCTTAGGAATAAAGTGAAGTCATTGGCAGTCAAAAAGCTAAGAGTGGCATAGGGAGAAATGGAAGAGTAACCAGCTCGGGGGGACTCAAGGGAGAGAGAACAGCTCCCACATTAAGACGATTTAATTTTGGTGATCATATGAAGGCGAGTTAGGTGACTAAACAATCAGTAATAAACTAAAGTCAATGGAGAGGGAGTCAATGTAGTCAATATACTGGTATAAAATTCAGCTGGTATAAAATTCAGCTCATTGTACAGCTGCACTGGTTGCCTGAACAGTCTCTATTCAGCCTAGTGCACTGAGAGGCTTGATTCGGTTACCAAAATATGGGCTTTTTGTGCCGTCTGGGATGCCCTATATTTTTTGAGACATTCTGTGGGTCCGGCAGATATGACCCAGGATGGATACATGACCCATGGAAGATACATGTTCCTCTAGATCAAAAATTAGAGACTATGTTATATTCTTGAAAATTTAAGATGGTGTCTGATTCCTTCAGTCCACTGAATTGGTCTTTGAATTGTACAGAGATTGCAGGTACTTATCTCACTTGTAGACACCTAAATGGCAGGTGTCTCAATCCGTGATCTGAATCCCATTTTAAATAATCAATTATACCGAGGTTAGTTTGAACTCTAGACTCCTCATGCAAGTGGGACTTGTACAAGTAGGAACATACAGACGTTTAAGCCTCGCAGCAGGGTGCCTTTCTTATCAACTAGTCTGTGAGTCATAGAGCACAGTACAAGAAATAAAGCAGAACAAAGAGAATGTGTGAGGTGTATGTATCTGTGGCTTTGGAAAACAGAATTTGCATGGATACCGTCTAATCTATTTATTTAGAAAGAGACTGTGAATGTGGGCACTCAAGCAGACAGAACTAGCCAGGCAAGAACTAAAAAATTAACACAGCCCAAAAATCAGAAAAAAAGGGAAAATGCTCACATTGGTTTCAGGAAAACAAAAACAAAAACAAAACCAACCCAACAGAAAAAAGTCAGGAAATCATTGTCTACTCCCTGACCTATTAAAATATTCTTAAAAGGGAATAAAAGCCATATTTTCTATGAGAAAATTTCAGATTTACTCTAAAACTCTGCTTTTCCATGAGGAAACTAAAATAAGGAAAAATGAAAATTACAATATTCTTTCAGGGCAGTTCTGATGTTTCTTACTTCCTGTACAGGTAATTTATGGAAGATTATTTCCACAAAATAAAAGAAGACAAGCTGGGAGGTTGGGGGGTGGGGTGGGGGTTTCCACACTGATTTGGGGAACTACCCTCCCCTCTAAAAGAGTTAAAACTTGATCTTACAAAAAAAAGCCTTTTCTATTTCTCAGACAGCTTTACTGGTCACTAATGTTGTCATTCTGTTTTGGCAGTGCTGTCATATTGCAAGAAGTGAAGCATGATTTATATTTATAATTATCATGCGCTACTGTTGGGGAAAGAATGGTTAGAATCCCCCAGTTCATAATGTTCCCTTTCTGTGACATGTCCTCTCCCTTTGGCTTCTCTATGGCAGTTTCAAACGGGTTATTTTTAGCCTTATTATTATTTCTTGCTGCCTATGCTTTCAAGTTTCCCTCTGACTTTAATTAAAGTGTCCTCAGGCTTGTGCATGTAAAAAGCTAACAAGTTCACCCAGTCAAGATCTCTCCTAATTACAATGCAAAGTAGGAGTTCAAGTGAGGAGAACATCAAACAGTTTTTATGTGACATATGAGAGCTTGACACTGTATTTTGACAGGCCTGTTGTAGAATACATGATGCCACTAAAATACATTTAAAAAGTAATATCCCAGCTTACACATCAGCCCCAAAACAAGCCGGTAGTGTAAAGAGCAAGCTGTACAATATGCTGTATAGAGCAAAAGACAGTGTTTGGCATGTTATTGACGTGATATATAAACAGTGGTAAGATCCAAAATATGCTGACTTTTGGGTTTACTTCTTATGTGTGATGGTATTTACAGATGAACCAAATCTATAGGCCAATTCTTCAAATCTGGGTGCCTGTACTGTATCTGCTTGATGAAAGATTTAGCCGTGGACCTTCACCATTAAATAAATACAACCTGCCACTGCATCAGGCAAACACTTCAGCCTTTCTAGGCAGGAGCAGAGTGCAACCACATGGTCGCACCATGTTGCGCCTGGTACCTCAAACCAAAATGTCTGTACGTGTGACACAGAAGAGAAGGCATAATACAACCTTGTTACACAAGGAGTCCATGCACGAAGTGCATTCTTTTCACCCCAGCTACCTTTATGATCACTATAAACCATATGTCCCGCGCTGCAGGTACCTAGAAGGCCAGGGTGTGAACCCAGCATCTGCATTACTTTTAGGCGGCAGTCCATCCACCCTAGGATGAGAGTAATCATGCCAAAAGGTTTTATCTTTTTCCCACTGCTTGTAAGAGGAGCCAAAAGGTGACTAGCTTAGATGTCAATGCTTCAAGTATCTTCACTTAGTCACATGAACCCCACCAGTGTACCAATCTCTCTGTGTTTTCTATGTCCTTTCTTAAAATTTTAGCTCTCCAAGTAAGCATATGGTTCGTAAATGTGTTGAGGAAGAAGGCAAACTGGGACTGGCAGAAAGAAAGAAGGGAGAGTGGAGAGGTCTGGAGCACAAGTCTTATGAGGGGCGGCTGAGGGAGCTAGGGTCATTCAGCCTGGAGAAAAGGAGGCTGAGGGGAGACCTTCTCGCTCTCTACGACTGCCTGAAAGGAGGTTGCTGCAAGGTGGGGGTTGGTCTCTTCTCCCAAGGAACAAGCAATAGGACAAGAGGAAATGGCCTCAAGGTGCACCAGGGGAAGTTTAGGTTGGATATTAGGAAAAATTCCTTCACCAAAAGGGTTATCAAGCATTGGACCAGGCTGCCCAGGGCAGTGGTGGAGTCACCATCCCTGAAGGTATTTAAAAGACGTGGTGCTGAGGGACATGGGTTAGTGGTGGTTTTGGCAGTGCTGGGTTAACCATTGGACTCAATGATCTCAAAGGTCTTTTCCAACCTAGATGATGCTATGATTCTATGATTATCAGAGCCAAAGAAAACAGGAATTTTCTGTTGAGAGCTTTTCTTTCCACAGAATGTTTGTTCCACAGAATTTGTTTCAAATTTTCTTGGAAAATATATTGTTTGGCTGAGGTCTTGAGATATTACAAATACTGTCAGGAAACAACACAAGACTTGTGGAGAAAACATCAGTGACAAGTATGAGAGGTTAATTTCCTGACCTTCAGCTCTAGCCATACCTCACCACCGTCAGCAGTGCCGTGAGCACCCTGCAGTCAGAGCCGACACTACGATAGCAGGAATGGGTGAGTCAAGTCCTGTGGGTGTACAGGTGACTGTACAGGACTCCTGCATGACAAGCACCTTTTATTTCACTGTTCACGGTGCCACCCAGCACTTAGCAGTGACCGCTTCAGCTGCAAGATCAATATGCTGAATAAGAAGAGGTGGAGAAAGGAGGAGAGCAAGAGAGAGAAAGAGCAGAAATAGTTGCAGAGACAATCATGCAACTTTTTCATCAAGCGTGACATTTCTGGGGGATTCCCATAGCATCTCAGCTGTGATTTCTGCATTCCACTGTCAATATGAAGGCAATGTTAACAGAAAAATTATTTCATACGGTATATTGCAGCTTAAATATTTAAAGCAGCCTAACTGCAGAGCATCGGAACTGCCATACAGCCACTTGTCTGAGCAAAATTTAGGACTGAACAGCAGAGATATTCTGCATTGCCTCACAATTCAGGCCAAAAGGAGGCAACAGCCACCAAATTTTGCTTTCTGCTCATCCCTGCCTGAGAAAAGCAACAATTTCCTTAGAATTGGATGCAAGTACAAAACATGCTTGGAGGCAAAGTAATGTGCAGAGACTAGGAAGAGAGTGTCTCATATCTTAGAACATCTTAGGCATCCATTATTAGAGCTGCATTTACCTAAACATATTTCAGCGTGAATTGTCTTGTAAGGAGTGTGTGTAGACAGCGTTGTAGTTATTGTAACGGCCACAGAGCCTCCCTGGATGGCATAGCACAACATACTGTACTTAATGTTGACACTGTTCAGTGAAACAATTATTACAATCAATTTGACTTCTAATGCGACTTTTCTTGTAAATCTCCGGGTCATTAACCTTAACAACATCAATGTACTGTCAGTATCCAATTCCACCAAATTAGTGTCCGAGGTAATAGGAGAAGGAATGTATTAATGTGCTATTGGTGACTAATAAAGACAGCAACCCTCTAATGTGCTATGAAGAACAGCTGAAGCATGCAAGGGAGGAGGAAGCAGACAAAGTCAGGGCAACAGACACATTTGGTGGTATATGTCAGGTCACCAGATTAGGTGTTAAACAGCTTAACTTCTTTACCACAGACTGAGGAGGCCCAGGGATGGGGCTGTGTCCATGGCATATGAGAAATGAGCAATGTGTTTCATTTTTGGGCTGGGCAGAAGAAGCCTTCTTCACAAAGTAGTGTTCCATGTTCCAGTACTATCATGTAAAATCATACAGTTGTACTACAAAGAAAGCAAAAATACTCCTAACTACGAAAGAATTTAATTTTTTTAGCCCTCGTCATGCCCCATGGTATAGCTTGCACTTCAGAGAACTCAACATGGGTCACCTGGTGGCAGGTGGGACACACCTGTCCCAGAAGGGGAAAAGAATTTTGGGGCAGGAGTTAGCAAGTCTCATTGACAGGGCTTTAAACTAGATATGAGGGGGGAAGGGGAGATAACTGGGCCTGTCAGGAATAAACCCAAAGGAGGCATGCCAGGGCTTGAAGGATGGTTGACTAGCGAGGACTCTCACTCGGCCATTTCATTTGAGAGAAGGGATAGATGTTTAGAAATCATGGAAGCACCTGAAAGGGGTCTGGTGGGAAATGGGGCCCACACTCACAAGAAGGTGTTGGAATCATTAGCTCATCTGAAGTGCATCTATACCAATGGATGCAGTATAAGCAACAAACAGGGGGAGCTTGAAGCCATGATGCACCAGGAAAACTATGACATAGTGGCTATCACAGAAACGTGGTGGGGTGCCTCACACGACTGGAGTGCCACAATCGATGGCTACAAGCTCTTCAGGAGGGACAGACTGGAAAGGAGAGACGGAGGAGTGGCCCTGTATGTTAGAGAATGCTATGAGAGCTCAGAAATCAAGTGCAGTGATGATGGGGTGGAGAGTGTTTGGATTAGGTTAAGGGCCGATAAAGCTGATATCGCTGTGGGAGTCTGCTATAGACCTCCCAACCAAAGCAGTGAGGCGGACGAAGCTTTCTGTAAGCAGCTGGGGGAAATCTGGCGGTCACTTGCCTTTGTTCTTGTGGGGGACTTTAACCTCCCGGATATCTGCTGGGAATACAACACAGCAGAGAGGGAACAATCCAGGAGGTTCCTGGAATGTGTGGAAGATAACTTCCTCACACAGCTGGTAAGTGAGCCGACCAGGGAAGGTGCCCTCCTGGACCCGCTTCTTGTGAACAGGGAAGAACTTGTGGGGGAAGTAAAGGTTGGTGGCCGTCTAGGGCACAGTGATCATGAGATGATCGAATTTCTGATTCTTGGGGAAACAAGGAGAGGGGTTAGTAAAACTGCCACCTTAGACTTCCCGAGGGCAAACTTTGACGTGTTCAGAAGACTGCTGGACAAAATCCCTTGGGAGGCTGCCCTGAAGGATATAGGAGCCCAGGAAGGCTGGACATTCTTCAAGAGAGAAGTCTTAAAGGCACAGGAGCAGGCTGTACCCCTGTGTCCAAAAAACAAGTAGGCGGGGAAGGAGACCGGCCTGGCTAAATAGGGACCTTTGGCTGGACCTCAAGAACAAAAGGAGAGTCCATGACCTCTGGAAGAGGGGGCAGCTCTCTCATGAAGACTATAAGGATATAGCGAAACTATGCAGGGAGAAAATTAGGAGAGCCAAAGGGCAGCTAGAGCTCAACCTAGCTACAGCTCTTAAGGATAACAAAAAATGTTTCTATAAATTCATTAACAACAAAAGGAGGATTAGGGAAAAATCTCCCTCCCTTACTGGATGCAGAGGGAAACATAGTCACAAAGGCTGAGGAAAAGGCTGAGGTGCTCAATGCCTACTTTGCCTCAGTCTTTAGCAGTGGAACGAGCTGTTCCCTGGGCACCCAGCCGCGTGAGCTGGGAGACAGGGAGGGGAAGCTGAACGAGGTCATCGCAATTAAAGAGGAAGTGATCAGTGACCTGCTACACCGCTTGGATGCACACCGGTCTATGGGACCGGATGGGTTACATCCAAGAGTGCTGAAAGAGTTGGCAGACGTGCTCGCCAAGCCACTTTACAATATCTACCTGAAGTCATGGCTAACTGGGGAGGTCCCAATGGACTGGAGGGTAGCAAATGTAGCGCCCATCTACAAAAAAGGCAGAAAGGAGGATCCAGGAAACTATAGGCCTGTCAGTCTGACCTCGGTAGCAGGGAAGGTCATGGAGCAGATCATCTTGAGTGCCGTTACAAGTCATATAATGGACAACCAGGGGATCAGGCCTAGTCAGCATGGGTTTATGAAAGGCAGGTCCTGCCTGACCAACCTGATTTCCTTCTATGACAAGATGACCAGATTATTGGATAAGGGAAAGGCTGTGGACATTGTCTACTTAGACTTTTGAAAAGGATTTGACACTGTCCCCCATGGGATTCTCATGGAAAAACTGGTGTCTCATGGCCTGGATGAGCATACGATCTGCTGGATCAAGCTGGATGGGCGGTCCCAAAGAGTGGTGGTCAATGGTGTTAAATCCAGCTGGCGGACGGTCACAAGCAGTGTCCCTCAGGGCTCGGTGTCAGGACCATTTCTGTTTAACATCTTTATTAATGATCTTGATAAGGACATAGGGTGTATCATCAGCAAGTTTGCAGATGACACCAAGCTAAGCGGGAGTGTTGATCTACATGAGGAGAGGGAGGCTCTACAGAGAGACTTGGATAGGTTGGATCGATGGGCCAATGCTAACGGTATGAGCTTCAACAAGGCCGAGTGCCAGGTCCTGCACTTGGGCCACAGCAACCCCATGCATCGCTACGGGCTTGGGGAAGTGTGGCTGGAGAGCTGCCTGGCAGAAAAGGACCTGGGGGTTCTAATTGACACGCGGCTGAACATGAGCCAGCAGTGTGCCCAGGTGGCCAAGAAAGCCAATGCCATCCTGGCTTGTATTAGAAATAGGGTGTCCAGCAGAAGGAGGGAGGTGATTGTCCCCCTGTACTCAGCACTGGTGAGGCCACACCTTGAGTATTGTGTCCAGTTCTGGGCACCTCAATACGAGAGAGATATCGAGGTGCTGGAGCGAGTGCAGAGGAGGGCAACGAAGCTGGTGAAGGGCCCCGAGAATAAATCTGATGAGGAGCGATTGAAGGAGCTGGGACTGTTTAGTTTGAGGAAGAGGAGGCTGAGGGGAGACCTCATCACTCTCTACAACTACTTGAAAGGACATTGTAGAGAGGTTTGTGCTGGTCTCTTCTCACAGGTAATTAGTGATAGAACAAGAGGCAATGGGTTCAAGCTGCAGCAGGGTAGGTTTAGGCTGGACATTAGGAAAAAATTCTTCACAGAAAGGGTGGTCAGACACTGGAATAGGCTGCCCAGGGAGGTGGTGGAGTCACCATCCCTGGATGTGTTTAAGACTTGTTTAGATGTGGTGTTAAGGGATATGGTGTAAGGGAGAACTTTGTAGAGTGGAGTTGATGGTTGAACTCAATGATCCCAAGGGTCTTTTCCAACCTAAATGATTCTATGATTCTATGATTCTAAGATAACTGGTCTGATATAAATAGGCCTCTGCATCAGTGCCATCCAGTTTATCTGGCAGGCTCTAAGTGACGCCTTCTGATATTGTTTGAGACGGCTCTTTACTGAGATGATAGGTGTCAGAGCCTATCACGTCCTCCACCGCGAAAGGAACACTGAGGGCTCACAGCCCAGCAGAAAAGGTGCACCTGGAATACGGAGGGAGTGACCGAGTGAGTGCTGGAAATCCCACTCACATCCAAGTGTCGGGAGAAGTGCCGTGTTTGAAGTTGACTCATGCCAGCTTGCATTAGAGGAGAGCGGTGTGGTGGGTGAACATGGCATGACACCGGCAGGATTTGGATCCCCTTTAATGCCCTGCAAAATCAGTCCTTACCTGGAATTAATGAATGGGCAATACATTCCTCTTCCAAGAAAAGCTCTATTCAGAAGGTTGATATAATCTAGGATAATGCTTCAACAGACGCCACTCAATAATAATAAGCAAAAGATAAGATAACATTATTTTCATCCCACATTCCCAAAGATCTTTAGAGGCTATAAACCAAAATTACCACCAAAATAGAAATTGTTTAAATTCAACCTTTCAGAGCAGAAAAAAGGGACATGAAGAATTAGTGTCAAGTTTAATCATGAAGGCAACATTTCTTGAACAAAATAGATGAGGCACTTAATTTAGGGATTGGCATGATCACTGCATTATCTTTTCCTATAGAAAAAGTATTATAGGATTTTAAAGTTTATCGTACAATTAAGATTCTTGTCTCAGGGATGAAAAACACCATTCTGTGTTCTGGTAGAGCACTGTCCCTGATGCTTAATTTCTATTCTGCAAATACATACACAAAGGTAAAGAAGATCAATAATGATGATGATGATGATGATGATAAAGTAATCCTTATATTTTGGTAAAGCAGATACTAAACGTATAAAAATGCAAACAAAAGAATTCAGCAAGTTTTATATTACTGTGAATTGTTGTCCTGCACAGCTGATTGAACCCCATAGTTATTTATTTGCTAAAAATTCCAATTTTCTCCCATCATGAAAACCTGATGAAACGTATAATTGAAAACTCATAATGAATGAAATTTTAGCCATCTCTACTGTCTAAAAAAAAACCCCAAACTCTAATGTGATAACCTGATACCAAACCTATCGTACAGTTTCCAATAGTATTGATGAATTCTGGATAAGGTTTTTGTACCTGGTCAAGCTTGTCATTGATCTGATCAAATGGGATTAGTTTCACCTAACTTCAGCCACCTCATAGGTTAGGTGCCTAAACTGAGGTAGCTAAACGACCATCTTCTACAACCAAGAGCTTTAGATAAATCCTCCAGGGTGGATGGGGAAGGAGAGAAGGGGTTGCAGTTACCTGAAATAGGTAAGAGGCTTGGCGGAAAGAACCAGCGCCCGCTGATGTCTCTCCATGCTGATGGAGGAAGGAACTGAGATGACTGGTTCAAAGCTGATTGAATCTTTGACTTTTGTATGAATAAATACAGTGGTGAGATGAGTTATACTTTTGATCAATTAGCTTGTGAGGTGGGGCAGCGGCATGTCATGGAGCGGAAAAAAAAAAGTATTTGTACCTAATTAAAACTATTATAGAAAGGGGAATAGAAGGTGGGATATACTTTCTTGTTTTACTGTGCTGCCGTGGGTTATCGTATTTATTTTCTCCCTCTCCTGGATGCCAAAGTAGCATAGAGTTTACCTTATCTTCATCTTTCTTTCCTTGCCTTTTTTAATGCTACAAGAACACCAAGTTTGACACTTGTATTGTTTTGCCTTGGGCTGTGTCTGCAAGAGAAAATGGAGGCAATAGCTCTACTTTCAGCAACGGGTAGCATAAGAACTTTTTTTATTCAGGAGGATCTGATGAGAAAGGAAGTTTTTATTCCTCCAGGCCATTCCCACGGCATGAATTATGAATATCATGGAAATGTGGCTATTACACAGTTGAGAACGTGTTACTGCATAAGACCCGCAAGTGGGGAGGAGGGAAAGGGACGATCATACTCAATTTTAAATTATGTGAAGAAACAGTGAATTTTCAGTATGTGTTCTGATTATCATTTTGGTTTATATTTCTATTAGGTAGACAAGACATTGTGTTTTCGTTTAATAAAAATATACAGGATAGTTTATTTATGGATTGGTGAGCCTACACATATAATACCTAAAATAGCTAACATTTGATAGCACTTACCTTGAGTGTAATACTTTATGAACATTGGGTGGCATTGCCTCTTGAGATTCAGCCTCTTTGCATCACTCAGGAGGTGCAAAAAGACCTGAAACCATTAGAAATGGCCAAATAATGCAAACCAGCAGATTCACATATGCCAGTCTAAACTGGCCTAAACCAACACTGCTGTTGAAAGAGGTAGTCACAGCTCCCATCATTTATTCCTACCCAGGCTGTACAATCTGGCCAACAAAAACCCAAGCATTGAATTATTTAGTTTTAACCAGCTCCCTTAACCTGTTCAGCATGTGGTTGCACAATGCTTGTGTTGGCATATGGAAGGAGGTGCCACAGGGACAGAGGAGGATTTGGCTTACTCTTTAATTGCTGCATTAGCTCACGCTGGCTTGAAGTTGAACACGAAGTTATGACCGAAGATCATACTGCCTACAGAGAGACATCCACCAATAGTAGGCACTACTCTTCCGCCTACACTGTATGGGTTGTGCATGGGGAAGTAGCTGTAACTGAGCACTTATTCCATTCTGTGTGTTGGCCAAGCTGAGAGGTTGTTGTCTGTTCAGCAGAGAAGTGGCCTCTCCCAGTACTGAATCTTCAAGGCCAAGAAGGGCTGCTCTACCAAAAGAACTACATTAGTCAACACAAATTATTGGACTCCATGAAGCAGTAACTGAATACATTTTTTATTGCCTGCGTTATGCCAGAGGTCAGACTCAATGAGATAATCCTCCTTTATGGCCTTAAAGTGTATAAAAACCGATAAAATGACTCCAGAGGACACTCTTGTGCCTGTAGATGCCTAGCAAGATATCTGCTATATCTGACTTTTGGTATTTGGGGTCATTTTAATTCACAGGCTCTTATTTCACTTCCATTATTGGATTTTCTGTCCTTGCAGCTCCCAGCCTTTGTGGGCTCATAGGCAGAAGTAATGAGTGAGTAATGTGAGCAGAATCTTTCTCTGCTCTCACTGCCAACCTGGACCACAGCCACAGTCTCCTTAATTTTAAGGGGTTTTAATTTTCTATGGCCATGAGGAAAGTCAGGACATCTCCTGGGCGGAATATAGACTGCAAATCACAGGTCAGAGGCTGTTGCTCTAATACATGGCTTCTCGGGAAGAAGGATCACACATAGGTATCAGGCCCATCTTTCCTTTCTTGGACTAGTAAGGAGGAGGTTTTTTCATCTCTGTTAGGGTTTTAAGAAGAATTCTAAATGGTGAGATGTGAGATGACGACAGTGTCCCAGGAAAAAGACTGAGAAGCGTTAACAAAAGACTTTTCACGTTATTTCTGTTTCCACCCAAAAAAACCCTTGTTTAATCATAAGGGGTGTAGTTGTTTGGGTTTTTTTCCTAATATGGACTGAATGCGACATTTTGTTGTATACGTGCACCTTGTTGCAGTAGTGTACCAATAATAATGCTTCCTGACAGGTATTAGTGAATTTTTCTTTGCAGCTCCCAGGACACATGAACAAGATCTATTCTTGTTTTTTTGGATGGAAATCAAGGAATAAGTGTCTTGCCTCATAGTACACATTAAGTCAATCACAGAGTTGGGAACCAAACATACGTGAACTTGACTCCCTGTCAAGATCTGTAATCAAAGCACCAACTGTTGGTAAACTAAAATCTTAATAGCACCGTATATGTGAAAAACATACGTGTCTGAAGATGGATGAAGCAAAATCTATCTGGAAGTTTCTGTAATTTCTTTTTTAATTTTTTTTTTAAATCTTTCCACCGGCATTGCATGACCCATTTCCTAAGTACAAAAAGAAATGCGGACAGTCAAAGAATACCAACTCATGGAAATAAACGGGAGGGGAGTCTTGGCTCTCAATTACACAGATCCTTTGTCACAGCTCAAGTGTGTTCTTTTGGCCTGGGAGTGAGATGGTTTTCTTACTAAGTCAGGCACTGGCAGAGTTTTTATCTTCATCACTTTAATGGAGCATGTCCATTATTCGATGAGTTAATTTCAGAAAGGGGGCCAAGTTTGGAAGGATTAACTGCCAGCTAAAGAAACAAAGCTTTCATGATCTCCTGCCTATCTTGCTCGAGGGGGAAATTGATGCAGCTTTCTATGTGTGTGCTCGTTTCCAAGTGCCTTCATGAGACATGGCGTGACAAAGGCTGCCAAGTGTTTAGCACAATAAATGGAACCACATTTTAAACACAATAAAAACCTAATGAAACCAGCCTCTTTTAAAGCCACCCACCTTTAGCACAACACATTAGAGGCTTTGCAATAGAAAAGCAAAAGGAAACAATAAAAGACATTTCTCTATATAAAAAAAAACCCTCAACCCTCTATATAGTCTTACAAACACAGGACCCTTAGTGGAAATAAAAAAGACAGGCAGATTTAAAGGTATTGCTTAAAAGGCAGCAATGGTAGAAGAAGAGGTGCGATCACGGGAAGTGATCTCCAAGGTGGAGCCAAAGACCTTGGGAAGGAGCAGGCAACACCTAGGCTGAAGTATCCTAGCACTTCTAGGTTACCCCTAGAAGAAGCGTGGAGAGTCAGATCAGCCATCACCACATCAGGAACAGAGCCGGTATTGAATGTTAACAATGCTTTTTTCTGCAGGAAGGGAAGCCAGGCGAAGCTTCTCCCTCTGGCCACTGTTTGGACTGGTCCAGCCTCGCCTAGCAAAGGGGGTGGCTGAGGTCCAGGGAGAAAGAGCTATTTTCTGTGGCTGCAAAGACAATTTGGAGACACTGGCTGCTTCCAGCATGCATGAATTTCTTCTCTCCCAATAGAGTCCGGTGTACAGACAGAGTAAGAGATGAGGGACATGAGACAAGAAGCCAGAGGAGAACGTACCCCTGGAGGGGGCTTTTCTGAGAGTATTTGGAGTATCTGGGTGGCACGTCCTTGGCTTTCACATAGATGCACTACCTAGTTATTGGGCCAGAGCCCATGGGAGCAGAACTCCTGATGTTCTTAGTTTTCCCAAAAAACAAAGAACAGGAAGTTCCCCAAATCTGTGGTGGAGTGGACAAACAGTTTCAATATGTATTTCCCTGCAGGTAGAATTGTAGATTTACCTGATCTCCAATTCAAGATGTTAGAAATGCTAAAACTGAAGACTAGTAAATATATTATTGAGAGTATTTTTTTATGTTACTGATTCAGACAGTAACAAAGACAATTCAGTTCTACAAAAGCAAGTGTTTTTCAGCTTAAAAGTATATATATGTGTATTTTTAGAAGAAGATAAGATTGATACTCTTCTCTGGTCTTACCTTCAGCTAAAGGGGAAGCCATGGGAGCCATGCATTTGTCAGTATCTTCTAGTGGTGAAAGGTTTCTCAGGGAAACTTATAATTTTGTAAGTTAAGGTGGCTCCAGTGCACCTCTAACATAACACTGATGGCCCAGATGAGAGAGCCATAAATGGCTCCTCCCCTTCTCCCACAAGTTCAAAGAAGGGCAGCAAAGCATGAGGAACCTACAAAAGCTTTGAAATCTATGCGGATTCTAAAAAGAAATATGTCTCTATGACATGGAGTTGCATGGTGTAGAAAGAGCTTCATGCATACTTATTGTAGAAATTTAAAAAGTTTTTACAGCTGCCTTCCCCACACTCTACTCTCAGTGGGTACAAGGAAGGAAATCAGGCCAATGACTGTACACTGGCACTCCCCTCTCCCTCAATAATTTCTTTTAAATAGTGACTTTGGAGCTCAGAGAGCAGAAGAAAGCCTTGCTTTATTTGAGTGTCATTCAGGTTTTTCCTTGTATCACATGCAAAAGATACTAATCAAATAAAATGTAAGCCTATGTGACTCCTAACCAGATGATATGATGATGATACTATCTGCTTTTTTCCTCTCTCTCTTTTTTTTTTTTTTTATTTTGTGGTAACCTATTTTTGTGCGGCCTGAGGGAAATAGTGAGTAGTTAGCTCTCCACAGAAGCTTGTGATACATCAAAAGTTCCCAGGATGACATGGAGCTTCAGTCACATTCTTTTTGGTTTAGTGACAATGACATTTTTTTATTGTTGTTGAGGTAGCTTTAGCTTTATTCTTTTCAGAAGAACCAATTTCTTGGAAAGGACTGGGTTGAATATAAATCAGTGTCCTGAAGCAGCCTGCAAATTTTCCAGACATCTAGTCTGACACTTTTAGGTCCCCGGGTGTCATCTCTAAGGAGAAAACTAGCAGTAAAGATGCCTGCAGTTTGTAAACAATGGCAAGAAGAACATCCTGACAGGAGGCTGTAATGTGGTCTTTTTTCTCTTAGTTATTTACTTGCTGAAGAGTGAGATTTTTTCCTCCGGCCCCTTCCATGACAGAAGGATCCCACTCTACGAGCTGCAATAGCATTCAACACTTACCGTTTCCACAGAGATCTGCCTCCGTGAAGGGTGCAGAGGGAAGCCCTTGGGGTTGCTGCCTTGGCAGGCTCCCCAGCAAGCGGGAGCTACAGAGATGTAACACGATTTGGCAGTTCCCCCATCGTTTCAACGGAGCCGGGCCGTTACACCTTGGTGTCTCCAAATCACAAAAAAATTATGAAGCTTTACAACCTGTGGTTAGCATAAGCCAACTGTGAATGTTCTAGTCACGGCCAGAAAGCAAAGGAGTCAAGACAGTGACGGTTTCATGCAATCTGTGAAGAAACCCAAGCAAAGACCCTTTCCCTCAATGCCAGAGACAGTTGCGTGTGTGGCCTTGCTGTCTGCCAGGAGACATCCCAGCACTGACTGTGCCATATAATTCTGCCTGCGGAAGACAGGGGATGGCAATGTCCAGCTTGTGCCCTCAGCTGGAAAAAGTATGGATGCGAAGAAACAAACTGATATATCACAAAACATTAAATGTGCTGGTTTGCAAAGAATCATGAGGTTTGGGGGTTTTGCCCAGCTCTGGAGCCCCCAACAAAAGAAGGACATGCACCCGTTGGAGTGAGTTGAGCAGAGGGCCATGAAAATGCTGGGAGGGCTGGAGGCCCTCTGCTGTGAGGACAGGCTGAGAGAGTTGGGGTTGTTCAGCCTGGAGAAGAGAAGGCTCTGGGTAGACCTTATAGCAGCCTTTCAGTTCTTAAAGGGTGCCTACAGGAGGGATGGGGAGGGACTTTTTATCAGAAAGTGGAGTGAAAGGACAAGCGGGAATGGTTTTAAACTGAAAGAGGGGAGATTTCGACTAGTTGTTAGGAAGAAATTCTTTACTGTGCGGGTGGTGAGTTTTGGATGTCTGATCCCTGGAGGTGTTCAAGGCCAGGTTGGATGGGGCTTGGAGCAACCTAGTCTGGTGGGAGGTGTCCCTGCCCAGGGCAGGGGGGTGGAACTAGATAGTCTTTAAGGTCGCTTCCAACCCAAACCATTCTGTGATCCTAAGATTCTATGATTTCTGAGTTGCTGAGCGGAGCTATTCCTTCAGCTTTCGGCCACTGTCTTTAACTAGCTTTAACAAACCAGGGAGTTTGATTACAAATATTTCAACATAAGGCTTTTCAGTTGTTATGAAATGAGTCAAATGTGACTAGATAGAGCCAGCTGTCATGCAAGCTTCTCCCCATGCTTTTGCCAGGCCGTTGCTATGTGCAGTACCTATATACCGCCATATAGTACGTTGGCTGTTACAGCTAAGAGTTTTGTAAGCAAGGCTGAAGATATGAGCTGGCCCTGAATGTCTTTAGTCTTGAGATACATACATATGTTCCCAAATACAGGAGATGCAAATTAATTACCACCTTAATGAAGAAATGTTGTGCTGATAAGTAGATGGTGTTACTAACAGCTCCTGAATATCCTTTTAATGTTTGAAGGATAAACTTGTACGTTCAGAGGGTGAGTTCGGTTAATGGAACCAAAGTTACAAATTTTCTGAGGTTAAGAAATTACATTTCCCCATATCACTTTGAAGACTATTTTTACAGACCTGTTCATTCAAGGAACCTCACAGATAACTGTGTAGGATGATCAGCAAAGGGCAACCCTGTCCGACCCAAAAGTGTATTTCCTTTAAAGGATATTATTTTTAGTGTTTTCTTCTTTTCCATTTATTTCTGAGACACCAAATTAAGGTTCCACCTATGCTTAAAAAGATCATGAAAGGCCCTTTCACTTTTAAGGTGAAAAAGGTATTAGTAAAAACAGAAATTTCAATCTTTAGGCCGTCACCGGTATCACCAACTAGTGAAACAGCATAAGCACAGTGGTGAGGGAACGTAATACTTTCCACTTTCCAAAGTGAGGAGATTTTGTAGTCAGACGCTTGAGTTTATATTTGGATTTTACTCTTAATGGACAATTAATATTCTCTGTCTTTTCTAACCAAAGTAAAGCAATGGTCCTTTCAATAGGCATCCGCGATAACTCCCTGAAGACCCTTAGGAGAACCTGGGACACTCGTCTGTTTGTGAGAACACTAATGGTGACACTAGTATTGTACCAGAGCTGGCACACCTCAGGGACAGAAGATGTCTGCCCAACCTCTGACCTCTAGCCTACTCCATCTGGTTGTCCCAGGGTATTACCAGGGATATGTTGCCACCACCTCATGCCTGTAAGACGGCTTTGAAGTGAAGTGAAAAATGCTCGGGAGATGTTTGGCTTTCTCCCTCATTTTCTCTCTCATTGGGCAGCTGTCAGACCACAAAAAAACACCACGAAGAGCTGACCCATCACCTGCCTGCCTTCACCCGAGAGGCCAGATGAAAATGAATGTGGAGACCAAGCATTCCTCCCCCATGGAAGGGTTCAGGTCAGGGTTGAGGGCACTTTGGCTGGGGGCCTGCCAAGCCAGGCAGGCTGGTGGGAGCAAGTATAGTTTTGCCTCTGATCAATCCCTGCGTGTTCTTTGGGTAAACTCAGGACTTCAATGTCCGGAGCTGCCAGTGGAGCATCTTTCATCAGCAAAGCAAAAAAAACCCTCGCTTCCCTTGCCTGCCACTTCCCCACGAGCCTCTGAAGCCTGCCGAAACTTTTGTAGCAGCATCCTGCTTGATCCTGAAAACCTGCACTACGCTTAATACGACGTTCAGGTAGAATGGGCCAAATCCCCTGCTGGTGTAAACCAGAGGCAACATTTTACATTGCATTACATTTACATTAACCTCTGTGAACATGCCCCAACAGGAGACTTGGACCTTTAGCCTCGGGAGCTTTTAAAGAACACACATTAATGAAAATACAATAAGACAACAGCAACATGAAAGTGCATGTAGACTTGCAGATTTCAAATCCTTTCTTACCCCAACCAGAGCACAAAAGGAAAGATAAATGGCATTTTATTGCAAGCAGAGAACAGATGATAAATGTGTAGGGTTCCTGATCTAATGTGAGAAAATGTTTATTTTCTCTGCCTGGGGAAAAGAAAATAAAGTAAATCCAGCTAATTAACAGCTCAGACGTTTTTCTCTACACTGAGTTGCCCCCACCTGATTGCATTACGGCAAGACTGGCTCACGTCATGGAAACTGTTCGTTCCCTGATACAGCTTCACGGCAGGAGGGCAGGTTGAAGATGTTGTTGTTATTTTCTTTTCTTCTTCTCTAAGGTGCCTCCTTCTGGTGTACCAGCTTGGTGCTGCTCTTTTTGTGTATGTGGGATTTCATCTCCCCACTCTGTGCTCCACGTTGGGTGTCTCTAATGAGATCATTTGGACTTGCATTTCAGTTGGCTGTGGTGACCCGAGCACAAAGGTCTGAAGAAAAAATAGGATAGCTGAATCTTTTTTCTGTTTTTTTTTTGAGAGAAGAAGGATTAGGGAAAAAAAAAAACAAAAAGGAAATAAATTTATTTTCATTTGAAACAGAAACCGTGACTTAACTGAAGTCTTCAAGAGTCTGTGGAGGTGGTTTATTTTACAAATCAGAACTGGACTTTTCACTCAGGTGTTAGAATAAAATCATTGTGTTTCTTTCTAGTCCATATTTTATCCTGCTTTTTTTTCTCCTTCTTCCCTCTTCGATCCATAAGCAGTTTCTCTTTGGAGAGGGAGCTGGGGAAATGAACCGTACCAGGCCTCTCTAATGAGCAGTGGGACATTTCCCCCTTGGCCCCATCCTCACTGCATTAGCGTGTCTTTGGTTCCAGGACTGTTAAAGAGTTTCTGTAAGTCAGTACTGACTAATGTCAGTCTGGTTAGTCCCTGAACATAATATATTAGGGAGTGAATAGAGGTCTCATCCTGGTCCCTAGCTGACAATGAACCTACCCTTGAAGAGAAGGTGGTAATTAGCTTCTCTGCTGGCATCCTTAGAAGAAGAAGTAGGGATTGATTGGGCTCTGTAGCCCAAATTGCCTACTTGCCACTGAAAGAAAGATCAGCATATTGTTTCAGAATAATGTAAGAAAGGCTGGTGCTGCTCCCATTCAGACAGTATGGAGTGAGATGGATCTTGCGTGGTGTAACCGAGCAATGGTCCATTGAAGAGAAATTCAATGGGTGATCTTGTCTGGTACAAAGGTTTGTTTCAACTCATGCATTATGCATGAGGCCCACTCATTTGATCACCATTTCATGCTTCTCTCTCAGAGTCACTTGCCCAGCCGCATCAACGGGGAGAGAAGGGGCTGCTGTGATGGCGTGCAGCTTTGTGTGGCTTGTCCCCATCCCCAGCCCAAGGGTAGCAGCTCTCCCAGGCTCCCGCCTTGCAGGGTGAGTCCCTCCCCCTCAGCACGTGCACTGAGTACAAATATATTTCGGAGAGCCCAGGATGAAATGGCTGCAGTGCCACTTTGGCAAATTTCATGAACAATAAAGTCACCGCAAAATTGAAATACACAATGGACTAATGATCAAAGGGTTCTGTTTCTTAGTAAAATTCTACTTTTCTTGTTGTAACTAATAAAACTCCTAACTCTTCCCCAAAAAATATTTGTAGGTAGTGCTTCTTTCCTGTCAACTAGCAATCACCGCTAGAATGACAATATTGCTGGGAAATAATACAAACCACCGCAGAACATCGAAAAGCTTGGCTGGCTTCAGCCTGTTTTCTGCACAGCAGGCCCTGACTTTAATATGTCATCTTAACAGCGAACAATTTCTCTGGGAAAAGCAGTAATCACACAATTTACTCACTGTGCCTCTGTATGCAGAGCCTCTGCAGGCTCTCAATGGGAAAGGAGGCAAGTCATTTGGATTTCTATTTTAATTGGATGCAGCACTGAAAAAATAAACTTAGCTCATACCTTCAGATGTGTTCATCTTATTTTTGGTTGCAGACCAGCTTCAGTATGCTCAGAGACACCTCACATTAATAATTAAACTTCTCAAATGAGTAATAAGGGAGAGAAAATCAACTTTTTACTTCAGAAGTCCTTTGCGAAACCCAAATCCCAGAGGTGGGAAGGCAGGAACGCCAAGGTAACTTACATGTCATGCTGGTAAAAGAAAACTTCTTATTATGTTCTAAAGGGTCTCTCTTTGAAGGTAGCTGGGGTAACAGCCTGTATTAGTGTTCCAGGTTGACGCTGATTGGGATGGTGCAAATTAAACTTTTTGGCCTCTTACTAAGACTCCAACCCCTTGGTCCCCAACACCAGACTAAGTCCTTCAGTGGTGACCCAAGAGATCTTTCTCCATCGCAATCTTCTACCCAAAATGCCCATGCTATAAATCCCACTTCCATTCTGACAGCTCACTACCACAGCAGTGATTATGCACTTTCAAGATGCTTTGAGCACAGTAGAGAAACAGAAATATTACAGAAAATCACCCCTGGGAGCACAGGGCTGGTCAGCACCGCTGGATATTGTCTGCAGCATTCATGCTGTGGGCGGCATCTCATTGCCTTTACTGGCAGGACCATCTGGCTGTGGCTCCTGTGACCATGGAAGGTTGGAGACCCTGGCAGGGAGCATGACCCAAAGGCTCAGCCTGGAGATGGAGGGGGGAACTCCCATGGAGGCAGAAAGACTGGGGGAGAGAGTGAGAGTAAGAGATGCTCTTACGGTAATTGCAGTAAAAAAACCAAACAAACGTTACTGCGTGCTAAAATCCTGATTTCTGTCTTATCCCTCACTCTCTCTTTTGAAAGTGTGAATTTGATGCTGCTGTGAAGTGGCAGCTCTGGGGAGTGGTGGTCTCTGTCCCCCTAGGGACCGAGGGAAGAAACCTAGCAAACTTTCTTCCACGCGAACCTGCAAATGTTTTTCACATCCAGCCATGTGGCTTGCTCGGGAGCAGCGGGTAGGAGAGCCCCTTCCAAGTCAGGAGCCCCAAGAAATCCCACAACCATTCCAGATACATGGCGCGGGGCCTCTGGAGGAAACACTGCAACTCCTGACGCCGCCGAGCCCGCAGTGCAGCCGAGCGGTCGAGCGCAAGTTAAAGCACGAACTAATTTAAGTGCATGGTTAGCTGCTTTGCCAAGTCAGGAATAACAAGCAGGTCACGTTTCACGCCCCTGGTTCGGATGTGCGGCTGAGCAGCGCTGAACCAAGTCCTGCAGGGAGGTTTACGAGGGCCGCTCCGGACCCACATGCCTTCACCGTGCCTGGACGGCTCGTTTCATGCCGGTGTTAATTCCACTGGCGTGAAAACTGGCTGAATTCGGCAGTGAAACATGAGGCTGATGTATTTCTCTTTCCAACGTGGCTTGCCACTGGGTTACTAGGTCCAGCGGTTGCAAGAGCAGGGCTGGATGGCAGTTCCTGTTGTCCTGGAGATATGGCATTATCATTCCGCTACCGGCTTCGCTCCATCCGGCTCCCTCGGCATCGCTCACTGCCACCCTCCCGTGCCCCTCCGCAGGTCTCGGGCTGTCTCTTTGAATCTTTCCTCGAGTTTGCCTGGTTTTCCTCCAGGCAGCGGCTGCGAAACACTGACTGCTCAGACCTGAGCGAGAGCCCCATGCTGAGCAATGAAGAGCCACATGCGGCTCGGCAGCCGTAGCCTTGGACTCCGCGCGGCGAGCGGCGGCGCAGGCCAGGGCCGGCACATGGTTCGCATCAAATCGCTGTGTTTTATTTTCCTGAGTTATTTTTATTAATGGCTGTTTCTAAATAGACTTCCTGAGCTGTGTTCACAATGCACTTGCTAGTGTAAACTCCAGTGCGTTCACACCTCCAGCTGGTTGCATGGATACTGCATTTCTATGCCTTAGCTCTCCATGGGTTTGATTTTTGCCAACTGGAAGCTTGCACTTATTTTGAATTTCTTCCAGAACCAGTACAGAGTTGTATGAACCCAGAAAGCAGCCCACAAATTGTGTCACAAGGTCATAGTGTTGTGTTAGCAACACTAGAACATAATTTAGATAAAGCTTTATTTCTTATCCAAGCCTATTTCAATAAAATAATGTTATTTTCCCCAGTTGTGATTCATGCCTTGGTTTTGTCTTCTTTTTTTTTCTTTTTTTTTTCTTTTCCTTTTTTTCTGGTTGAAATGAATTAGTTTTTCCTTAGATGTTTCTTATACTTTATGGAGCCACTTCCCTGCTTTCCCATTCGGATGTTGTGGTTGAGCTATTTAAGAGCAGTGGCCAGCCTTAACTAAGGATGGTACTGTTTCCTTTCAACACGAGGTAGTAGGTTTTAATGCTTCTATATAGCTAAGCCCTTCCTTTAACTGACTTAAGGAGAAAGCTGAAAATCAGTGATAATGGGTTAAATCCACAGCTAATAGAGATGAATGAAGCTGACTGTCACAATTGGATGTTATCATACACGGCCCAAGTAACTTGGAGCCCTGAAATTACTGGGGAACTAAGGTATTATTTTATGATGTCTGACACTTTGGAACTTTATAGACTGCAGTCCATGGGAATCTATCGTCGGAGGAGCATTCGCGTCTAGCCCACAGAGCGGTGGCTCGTTGAATGCTGATTAGTATTCTGTTTGTTTCCAGCTTCTAAGGTTGTTTTAAGGAAAACTAAAACACTTATAGCTTTTTAATGGTACTTTCTGCTGGAAGCATTTATAGCAGTTGGCACAGAGACATCCTAGGGACTGAGAAAAAAGAAGTGGCCAGCAGGTTCGTAATGCAGAGGGGATGTGCCTGTATAGAAATTTATGTGCTTATTTGTGGTCTGCTCCCTACATTTCAGGATCCTTATTCTGGATAATAAATTCCTTAAAACAAAATGGAAAAATTGCACTATAAATTTTTTTTTAAAATCACTGTTATTGTTCTATTGTCATAAATTTCAAGGCGAGGCAGAATGATGGGATTCATCTCCTTCCTGCTTACCATGGGCTGTGGAGAGTTACTCAGTAATTCTTACATCAAGTTCTAAATTCTGCTGTCAAAACATTGAGAAATAACCAAAAAGGAGAGGAAAATCTCCTTCATTCTGGGCAAGGTGTTCCAGTAGTTAATTACCTAAACATGCTGTGGGTAAAGACTGACCTTTGTAAATAGTGAAAATGTTATTATGGGCAAATTTTTAACTGCACTTTCCTATTCATTTATTACAGAGTCTTTTGAGGAGGAATTTAATGTTAATTTGGTCTTGTGTAAATTTAATGCTTGGGGAAAATAAGAAATTAATAGCACTGATTTCTTCCGAGTGTACAATGAAAATGGATTTGCAACATTAACTATGCAGCTAATGTGCAGTGTTTTAGAAATATGCTTCATTTCGTATTAAACTGAATTTTTGGTGGCAGAGGTGAGCACAAAGGTATAGCTGAGCAGGACAGCATGTAAAAGAAGTCTTTCTTTCTGCTGGCCATGACTGCTGTTCCACACCACCCACCCGAAGTCAGAGCCAGACACAATCATCATCAGGAAGAGAAGGGCCAAGAGCAGCTCTTTATACAAAGAGACAAAGAATATTGTGAAAAAAATCACAGAACAAAAAGAAAATTACAAGCAAGAAAAGAATCTGAAAGAGCCAACAGTCCCCTTCAAAGAAGGAAGGTGAAGGATTTGGAAATTACTAAGGTACCATGCACTATTTTTGCTGAAGTAGAATGGTGCTTAGTTTTCCTATGATCAGATAGCTGGTTTTATTTTGCATAAAAACGAATCCACAACACCTCTCTGCCTAGATGACTACCTCGGATGAGGTCTGATCACTATGTTAATCTGCATCTCAACAGTGGAGGATGTGGCATTCAGACATGGCCAGTTCTGTTTCCCCAGTCCAAGTACCTAATCACAAGGGCTGGTTAGTAGGGAACACGTTTAGACTGAGAATGAATTTGTAAATCAGAGCCCTTTGGAATTTACTCATTACTTACTCTCTACCGAAATTTCATGTTGCTGGAAAAATCAGTTTATTGTTTGAAATGGCACAGGTGCCATATGAAGAGATGCACAGTCTGAGAAGAGCAGTTTACAAATCCATATGCTGTATTTGGGTATTGAGTGAACCACTAATTATCCTCCAACAGTGCCTACTAGCAGATGACCAAGGAAAAAGCGTAGGAAAAAAAAAGCAATCGTCTTCCTAAGGTACTTTTTGGGCCAAACATAGAATTGAGACCGGTTTGCTTAATAGCTGCCAGTGGACCAAAGAAAAAGAATAAATATTTAGGATTGTTTGTTTGAAAATAACTTCCTTTACACATCTATGGATTAATGTCTTTGAGCTGTTCATAGCAAAGCATGAACTACATGAAAATGATTCAACATTACATCGAATACTATGACTAATATATATGTTTGATTTTTAAGCAGGAGACACCAAATAGTAAGACCAGGCCAACAGTGAGGTTAAGGAAAGTACACAAGCAAGACAGATGAACAAGAAAAGAGATACATCTTGGATAATGAAGCACATAAACCAAATCTTCTGTAGAACGTATCCAACAGAACTGATCAGGAAGGAGACATGGCCAAGCACATAAAAAATTTCTTAGAATACAAGGTTTTCTCAGAACTCATTTAGATAATGTGTCAAACCATAAATTTATTGCCAACTTTGCTATACATTCCACTACAAGAGTAGGAAAACGTTCCAACAAAAATCATTTAAGATGTCTTTGAAGCAGCCACATCAGTCTATAATTGTGTCAAAGCTGCTAATCCTAGAGTGAAATAAATTGAAATTTCCTATCTTCCAAAGTCTGACTCTCTGTGAGATCTAGACTGTGTCTACACTTAACCGCTGTGACGCACCAGGATATGACAGGTATGAGGTGTGATTGTACCTTTGACGCTAACATGATACTTTTTAAAGGCAACTAAAGGATGTACAGTCCAAACAAAGCTTCTGTGATGTGAGTGAACCAAAAAGTTATCAATGATTTATAGCTAGTGAAGTTTCGCAGGGATATGCCCAGCATTGTAATATTTTAATTAATGACCTGAATTATAGAAGAAAAGATATGCCTGTTGAACTTGCAAATGATGTGAAGCTGAAGAGAAATGGAGGATGAGAGCCTCCCTGAGGTTTAGAATTCAAGCTGATCTTGTAAAAACTGATGTAATGACCTGAAGAAAAAGGATACACTTCAGCCAAAAAAAATAGGCAATGACTGTGTAAAAAAAAGTAATCTGTAAAATTTCAGGATGGACAATGACTGGTCCAGCCCTGCAGAAAAGATCTGTCATAGCAAATACCAAGCTGAACAAAATCAATATCATTATTGGTGATAAAAAAGAAGTTATCTTATTGGGATGCATAAAGAGAAGAAATGAGCATATCTAACGAGCATTGTTGAATGGACAAATTTGTTCTGTTTTGAGCATCACAAACAAAGGAAGCTGGGAATCAAGTGGAGGCTGTAAGAAATTCAGGAGAGGGGAACAGAAACAGTCGGAGGTTTAGAGATTGGAACACCTGGGGAAAACTGACATAACTGAAGCTATTTAATTTATAAAGAGACCAGGGGTAGATATCATAACCATTTTCAAACACATAAAAAATACTATGTTAGGAGGATGAAGGAAAATAAGAGCTGTTGCCCTTGTTTCCTAGGTGTGGGATGAGTAATAATGGGCTGGAATTGCAGCAAGATTTCTGAAAGTCTAATAGTATTAGGGGATTTATTATTGTATTATATTACCTGGGGATGTTGTGAAAGTCTTCAATAAGAAGTTAGGCAAACATCTGCATGAATGACATAATGGATTTAGTTCTGTTTAAGGCATGGGAATGGACTATGCAGTCTTTCTGTGATGCTTTTTTTACCCTCAACTGTACAATTATAATGGTGAAATGGGAAATCAGGCACTCTGCAAGAGAAACCTTTCAGCGGAAGTTAACAATTTCTGTGAGTCATTAGATCAAAGATGGATACCCTACAGTGTAGAAGCTGAATATGATCCAGGACTCTATGAATATAGCTTGTCACTCTTCTATATTTTGGGGATATGACGTGGTTATGGAACAAAAGTAATGCATACATTAACAGGAGAGCCAAGAAAGGTGTCAGGAAATCTTGTTTGATCCTCACCAAGGAAAAGTTTTCCTATAAAAATGCATATTTGAACTCTCTCGAGTTTACGAATCAGTTACTGAACTATAGCAGTGCTGTGAAACTACACATTGTCATGTTCTTAATTGAACCAATAGCTGAAAAAGTGGCAGTAGCGGCAATTAATCATAGAATTTTTTTCTTGTACTTCTAGTTTTTTCAAGGGAAACAAGAGTTCCATAAGGTCAAATCTCCTACAAAACTACTTTTGTTGAGGAAATATAGCAAGACCATTTGTCAACATTGAGAATGCTCGTTTTGGCTGAAACTAAATTACCTAGGGAGCCAAAAAATGATGAATTTACAGATGGTTGATGTCAAGGCAAGTTGCCAGATTCTTTTCCCTGGCCTTTTCTACAGGAACAAAACAATGTTGAATTGATACCTTGCACACCTTTTCTCTCCTTTCCTCAACGCACCTAACAAATAACAGGCAAAAAAAATTAACATATGGTCAATATAACTAAATAATCAGAGTATGTGATTTGCAATTCAGCATATGCACACTTGCCATTATAAATGTGGGGGTTTTTAATAGTCATTTTTAGAGATGATATGTTTTGTTTACGTATGATTAATTAAAAAATAATTATCCTCAGCTAGGAGAATGAGAAACAATAAATGGGCCATAAAATCTAAACAAACACAGGGGCTGTTGCCATTTCTTTAAATCACAGATAAGAATATTTACTGCAGTGATAAAAGCCTTACTGAACCAGCCACAGCAGACAGTTGTGGTAAACTAACCAGTGCAATAGCAAATGCTACTCAGTAAGAGGTATACCAACATCCTAAACCACCTAATTTCTAGTTTTGGTTAATCTTGCATTAACACAAAAAATGAAATAACTTAAATTATATCATACAAACTTGTGAAAAAATGATCTTTCTCTACCTGACCTGGTTGCATAGAAAACAATCAGTGGAGGATGACCACTTGTGCCTACTGAGGAAGATCTCCTGGACTAATCTGCTCTGTTTGCATGCACACTTACACCATATTTCTCTAGGTACTTGCATATCAACAGGATCATGAACCCTCATCCTTCCTCCTTTCTCATAATAGCTTAAAAAAAACCCCAACCAAAAAAAAAAACTCAAACCAAAAAAACCCCACCCACCCAGCCAGAAAAATACCTTACAAAGCGTGACTGAAGTAGTCTATGTGCAGCCAATGGCTACAACGACAGGCACATCTCATGAGTCATGTTTATAACCTGTTTTGAATTCAGCCAAGCACACAATTTTCTAATGAAAAGCTAGATAAAACCTCCGTGCAGAAGTACCAATTCACCAGTGCTCCCTTTTTTCAGGGTTGTGGCAGGAAAGAGGACCTTTGCCCAGGGGTTGTCTCTGTTAAGCGTACTTCAAGTATGTGAGGCATCCAGCGAGTCACTTCTTTCGCTCTTCTTCATCTTTCCCAGTGCAACCAGCAAAATATTTATAGGCAGAAAGTGGGTAGGGGATTATGTATCTGTTGTAGAAGTGACTATTTTCCCCTGTAAAATAATGACTAATTGTAGCACTGGGTATATATGTATAGATTGTAGAAGGCGGCAGTATGTCAGAGCTATTGAGTTTGAAGAGCAGCCAAAGATTGTGAATACCCAAACTCTACATCACTGTCCTTCTTTTTGGGGTAGATATTGGACCAAATGTCTCCTATAATCAATGAGAACAATAAGCAATCCAGATCACCAGGATTCTAAATCAGCATCCAGAAGAGTTTCTTTCTAGTCCATGGAGCTCCTAGGCCAACTTTGCTCCTTAATTTAATATCTCAGTCCCTATAGTTAAGGACAAAACACGACTACTACTATTCGTACTACTACTGGTAGTTTAACATGATACCTCTCTAATATTAAATAAGGCCAAATTCATTTCCCTTTTAAGGACTAGGGAAATCATGAGATCTTATATGTTTTTTTCCACAGGATATTATACAAATAATATTTTAGTTAGAACATACACTAAAAATAAATAGGCACATCTAAATCAATATGAATCAAGCACATAAAAGTCTAAAAATGAATGAAGTCACTTTATCAAAAAAGATCAAGGTCAAAGAAGAAAGGAAAAAATGTTTTAAAGACCACTTATACTGCAGCACAAGTAGGACATATAGAAGAGGACGTATCGTTACTTGGAACAGTGGGGACTGAAGTGAGCTGGTTTCCATGAGAAATATCAAGTCTTGCACAGAGATTAATTTTACTCATGACAGCTATTACCTATGATTTACAGAATTAGCCTTCTTCTTGTTTTTCCGTATTTGGGTCTCATCTTCCAGCTGGTGTCATTCCAGCTTCTCTTATTGATCTTGCTGGCACTTGAAATTTATTACAGCCACAAGCAAAATAACTACCCTTATTTCTCAGAACATCATAGTCTAGTTCCCTGGACAATCTTTTGTTATCCCTCTTTTGCACGAGACATGAAAATTATGAAATATTCTTAAATTATTAAATATTAAACTCATAAATATTCTGAAAATGTCACTTCGTCCTTCAAATCCAAACTCAGGTATCTTTATTCATCCCACTTTATCAGAATTCTTTCCACCTCTGATTTTAACTAATAAAGCAGTGCCTCAATATTCCACATCCCTATCATGCAGTTTTTTCTCCTAAAAGTATAGCTGAACGTTTCTTCCTTCTGCTCCACTCTTCTGAAAGCTCAGAGTATCAAGATGAACCAGTAAAGACCCTACGAAAAACACAGTTCAGGTGATATTCCAACATGAATGCATGGATAGATGCTTTCGAGTGGGGGCGTGTAGCCGGGATCGGCACAGATTAGACACAGGATTGCTCAGAAAGACACACATGGCTGCTTAGTTCTCCCTTCTCCAGTTTTAATGCCTTGCCCTCAAACCTCAGTCCTCTTATCTGCTTTTACAGCTTCTCACATTGCCCCTGTCAGTTCCACTGAATAAATGATGTCATCCTTGTCTGCTTGAATGTTTACTTCTTTCTGCACTGCCCTTGGCACAGAATACTCTTCCCAAAACTAATCCATCCTGAAAGCCATTTTTCTTTTCCTTCCAATCTACCCTCAAGGCCCACAGTAAAATGGCAGCTGCAAATGGCTAAGCAGATGCTAAGAATGTAAAAGCTTTTTAAAGTATCTGCCTCCTGAAGCCAACTCTGCAACCTCAAAGTGAGCACCTAAACTCCCAATGCAGGCATGGGAAGACACAGGCAAGTCAAAATACAACTGACTGCGAAAAGCAGAACAAGGAGATGATTAACGTTAGCCTGCCAAACAGGCAGCTTTCAAACCTGCTAAGGGCTGGTGCGCATCTGAAAAATCACCGCAGTCTTCACGTCTTAGTTATCTTAGTTGGAGCTTCGGGGACACGCCGCCCACCGTGCTCTGATCAAAGCCCAGAGCCTCCAGTGGAAAGAAGCCAAGAAAACTGTTTTCCTTTACAATAGAAGGAAGCGGTAACAGCAGCTGCAGCTGATGCCATGTGTTTGCACACCAGCTCTCTGGCCAGGAAAAAGAACTGACAGACTCACACTCGCTTTCTTGACATGCCGGAGAACATCCAAGCCTCTACCATGCTTTGAAAGAAAGTAGTAGACGAAACTTCCTCTGACAGACATCTTTTCTAACAGACATATAATAAAACCATCACCTCAAAACCCACTACAACAAACCAGGGAGGGAAAGACCTTACCTGTGAATGTCGATGGAGACTGACCAGCCAGGTGGGGATGTGCTGAAATCCAGTGTTGCATAGCTGGGGAGCTTCTAAAATCGAAAGAAACCACCACCACTTTGGGGCGAGGGTGTGGCTTTTTAAGGCTATTAAGAGGTTGCACTTTGCCAAAGACTACCCCAGGACTACTCTAGATTTTCTCTAGGTTTATATCATTTGCCCCCTGGAAGAGTGGAGCAGGGAACCTAGTTTTCTAGCATCCCATTTCCTAAGTCTTTCTCTTCTAAAATGCAGCTACTTGATATGTCTAAGTTTATTGCTGCTCTTTGGAGGACTATGTATTTACACATTATCTAGTATAATGAGACCATAAGATAAGTGGTTTGGGAAAGACTAATACAAATTATGCAAATGACGACAGAGAAATAAAGAAAAGCTACGAATCTGGAGCAAAAAAACCCCATATCTTCTGTGAGGGCTTGCTCTTTCTTTATGAACTCTGTTGTACTGTGTGATTCTGTGCAAGGTTCTGAGTGTGCCCTTCACGTGACACAGCATAATCTGACCAAAAAGCTATTTAACAGGCATTTTCTCTTTATCTACTTACTTACACGTACCAAAAAAAACCACCAAGTGAGCCATTCAAATAAAGTATATTCCTCCCGTTTAATTGAATTTACTGGTTTCAATATAATTGCAGATTCAGCACTATTATTTAATTTCAGAATTTAATGAGTGTTGTCAGGTATCCTTAAGTGATACACAGGAGGCTGAGGAACTGGCTCCCGGTTCACTCATGCCATACAGTCTTAAATTTCATTTAACGAAAAAAAGGTTTAGCCCTCTTTCTTCCCTTGACTTATATGACACATCTCTGAACATCTCTGTATGTTCCACGCGCAGGAAAATGTTCATCTTTGTATGCAGCACCCTTACACCTTCAGGGTCATTGCTAGCCTCCTAATCTTCCTTGCAGCTTCTGTTCAGCTTTCACGGAAGCAGAAGAAAATAGACTCTACAGGGATTCAGCTCGTGCTTTGTCTCAAGGTATATCTACGTGATTGGGATGTTGTTCAGGTCTCTTGATGTTGATGTGACAGGTATAGCACCGTAGCCATCCCTGCACAGAGGCATATCATGATTTATCAGTGCAATTGTTCAAAGTCTTCCTCCTTCCCTCAAATTGTTGTACCTCTATTGTGCTGATTCATGGCCTAAGTTTTGGGAAGTGATAAGGGCACCTGATATAAGAAAACTCACAGTACAGATGCACAGGACAGAAATCAATGTGCTGTTGACTGCAATAATTGGAGTAATTACACAGATTAATAAGAAATATTTCAGAGAACCTATTTTTGAACTATATACCATAGGGCCGTTCTCCATTTTAAAAAGGGCATAATACTATCATTAGTTACTTCAACCTTAAATGTTAAAGAAATGTTTATAAAAAACTTCTTGGTGTCCTGATGATAATTCATTCTTGACTCACTACCACCTATGTGACCAACTTAGTCTCAGAAAACAGCTAAAAATTTTACTTTTTGCTTCCCTCTACACCCATGAACATCCCTCATTTTTCCTTCAAAAAACAAGAAAGAAAGTAGTCTCAAAGATCATAAGTTATTCCCCCAAGTAATATTATGTTTCTTCTGTAAAAATGTTACCAAAAACCTAACCTGCTTATAGAAATGGATGATAACATAAAAGAAAGATAAAACTGGGATCAACTATAGTAAATAAATACCTTTCTTTAAGCACCTGGAACACAACTTGTGGGCCAGAATGAGGGAACAACCAATTGCTATTGCTTTACAGCTTTTTTCACCAGTATCAAAATGAGAAATTAGAGCTAGTAAAAGGGATGAAAGGAGGTGGAAGAAATATTGACAAGACTGGATATGTGAATAAACATAAGGAAGAAGTGAAGAGTAAAAATAAGAGTATTGGAGAACAATGGCACACTATAAAGGTATATTGATATCATGGGCCTCTAGTCCTAGGTCCAATTTAGTCTTACAGATAAACTATGAGAGAAAATACAACTCTAAAATCTGCTTCTAAGTTATATACATATGTTTTTTTAACAACAAAGATCAAAAACTTCCAAGACGGTGTCAACCCAAGTACACCTTGGTGTAGAGATATTAGTTTAGATAGCAACAATACAACCAGACTGCATGAGTCTGTCCCTTAGGTGACATAATTAAATACATAATTACACCATTTCTCATTTCAGATCCAGCTCTCTTGATGCATAGCCTGGGGTCATTTCACAAGACTCTCTATGCAGATAACTAGATCGTATTGTACTTATATGCTGTCCTTTGCACTGGAATTATTTAGAACCTTCTAAAAGACAATCTTTTGTCTTTCAAATCCCTGGAGCTATTTAAAAGGTGGGTAGATGTGGTGCTGGGGGACACTGTTTAGTGGTGGTTTCGGTTAATGGCTGGACTCAATGATCTTAAAGGTCCCTTCCAACCTAGACAATTCTATGGTTCTATGAACTGAGTCCAGAGATGCAGCAGGCAGAGCTTACTACCATAGTGAGCCTTTACATTAAAACATAACATTAAAAGCTGTTAACTAATACATAAAAGAATTTGGAGGGAAAGATGGAAATACAAGAGAATTATATAAGAAGGAAATATAAGAGAATTTGAGCGAAAATTTGTCTGTCAGTCTACCAAAACCAGAAACAGTTTTGCAGCAGAGCAAGCATATGTTTGCCGTGTGGCTTCCATTTCATCATGTATTCCTAGTTACTTAACAAAGTGAACTACGTACAGAATAACTTAGAAGACACCTTGTTTCAATGGGTTAATGTCAATGAATTAAAAAAATTATCTACAGTAACTATTGTTGCTGTTGTCAAAGAGCACATGCGTTTTCCCTTCAATTATTTCACAAACGGAATATATTTGAGAATCCCAGGAAATCCGAACATGTGAGGAAGATCTACAGGCAAGTGTGGTTAAAGAGAAAGAGTGAAAAATACTGACCAGGACCCCAGTGTTATCTAAAAAATCTTCCCCCTCCTGTTGTAATCACAAACATGCAATCCAGTACTGCTAGCCACACTCAATGTGTTGGATGCTATCATCTATCTTTTTTTCATGGAAGCAGTGGACAGATGTGTTTTCTGAGTTAGTATCTCAGCCCTGTCTTATACAATTTTGTAAAGATTTAAAAAGAAGCTTTCTGGATAAAAGGAGTGCTGATTGTCTCTTTCCCTCATTGTTAGGTGCCAATCTGTACCAACCACTGCTGAAGGTACTTCCCTGACAGAGAATTTGTTTAAATTTAAAAATCAACTTTAGCTATGATGCAGAGATCCCCAGCTGATGCTGATGAATTATGTTGATACTGACACTATGTCATTCAAGTATGATACATTTGCCTTGAATTTCTCCAAGCTGTGTTCTAATTGGAGCATCAGCCCTGTCTCTGGCTACAAAATGAAAATTTTGTTTTTCTTGTGTCAAGGATTTTCCCATAACTATATAACCCTCTTTCATCAGTGATAATTTTTTTCTCAAGAAGACTCTTGCTATGAACACTCCTTGGAAGGATCTTCGTGTGGATTTGCAAGCCGAGCCCAGTTAACCATTGTTTTCTCATCAAGCTAAACTGCTTTGGGCACTCTGTTTAGTGCCTCTGGCAGTCATGATTTATGCCATGGAAGATCTAAAAGTGTAATTTGGGGTAAAGCACATTCAAGTTGCTGTATAGGAAGATCCCAAGTGCTAGGTTTTTCTTTTGCTCCCTAAGAAAGGGAGCGGAAGGCTCTCTTCCCTTGGTCTTGATTTTGTATGTGAAAGCTGCTCTAAAATTCTACAGTAAAGTAATGTAACGGGGATAAGGAACCGTGGAGCCATTAGGAACCTGAAATAGTGTTCTCAGCTGTGTCATTGATAGACAGTGTCAACTATACTGGGATGCTTCATCGTCCTGATTGTATTTCTGCTGCTTCTGACCTGCTGCCTATCTTTTCCAGTTAGAATATAATGTCACCCAGGAACTTAACTGACTGTCTCCTATCACAGCGGTACCTGTGTTGAGTGGGATCACTGGATAATAACAAAATAAATCTAATTAATTCAGAAAATATGATGGGTTTTCACTTATTTTGGCTATTCTGGTGTCTCTGCTGACCCTGAGTGAATGTACTTTCTCTTACCAGATCTTAAGTCTGAGCAGTCCCAGCTGTTTCTCTAAAGCTTGAAAGAGAGACTACTTGGACTACTCTCCCACAGAGAAACAGAAAATAGGAATAAACCCAGGAACCATGAGAAATGGATGGAAAATGTGAGCTGGCAGAGCTGGGACTGCAATGGAAGAGTCCTGTGTCTGTACCGCTCTTCCAGCGCAGTCAGATTTTGTCCTCCCCTACCAAGTGACATTGCAGTGTCACTTCGTGAGAAACAACTCTATATGCCTTGCTTGACCTGCGGTCCCCTTTTCTGCTTTTGCAACAGTCCTCTAGCAGGAGATTAACGCTGTGGCTGGCGGCTGGATACTGTGTGGTTGGCATCCAGCTGGGTGTCGTTCCAGAATTTCCTCCTCCCCTCTCTCAACCCTTCTGATGTATTAAAGTCTGGGTGCTTATTCCAAATCATCAGACCATATCATTTAACAATGTTTGGCAAGTTTTATTTATTAAATATTTTCCAACAAAAGCCTGTAAGGCAACAGAAAAGTAAAGCGTAAAATACATTTGACTTAATTGGCAGCAGCAGACTGCATGCGTCAGAAGGAATTAACCTCCAATAAAGCAGGATGTGCAGGAAACACAATGTACTAGTTTGATATGGTCTTTCAGAGCTGCCACTTCCTGGAACGGGGGCAGAAACACAGGTTGGCTAAGCCTGGAAAAGGCCACTGGGTTTATGTGCATGCAATAACTCTCAGAAGATCCCAGACATGCACATCTAGAAACCCAGCGAGAAAGAAGTCAGGATTCTCTTGCCGTGTCAGGGGATTCATACGCTTTTTCCTGATCTGAGGCAGATGGAGCACGCTTATGCTTCACCTCCAGTGATTCACCCGCAGCGTCTTTGCCCAGCCTGCGGTCCAAATATCAAAGCAGTCAGACCAGGCAGCCATCGTTTTTGGGACAGCCTTATCAGTGGAGATATAAATAAACGACTGATCCAAAACTACATAGCTAGTATCTTCAGACACCCGCCCAATGTGAGCAGACGTTCTTGAGAACTATTATAGAAAGCTGAAAAAAGAAAGTATTTCATGTTATTTTTTGAGGTAATGAAGGATGGACAGAAACATATGGATGCAGTAAAGAAGGACAAAGAAACCCTTGCCCTGGTTTAAAGATTCATTTTCACTTTGCCGTGTAAATGACATGGCCTCATTTTTCATGGTTAAAAGAAATAAAGAAAAAAGCTGACTTGGAAAGAATGTTCTGTCATGAAAGTCTTGATAGGGATGTTCGCTTGTACAAATTGCGCCTTTCCTGCAAGGGATTCACAGGCTTTTGGCAAATAGTCCTTCAATGTATGCAAGCACTACTCGTGGTAAACTGAGGCCTGGGGCTAGGAGCACTGTATGAGATTGTGTAAAACAGCAGTTGATCAATTCCTATTTCCACTCAATGAAATAATTAAACTTCAGTTTGGTCGACTGGGACAAGGTTTCGGAATTGCAAGTGAGGTAAGTGCTCATTGTTCTAACAGCAATTAATCATCTACTTAATTTTAAAAGTGTTTAAATCGTATTGATGTCAGTGGGACTAAACCAAAGGTTAAATGAAAGTTCTTGTTTATATTATGCTCTGAATTTCCGTAAGGGTGTGCTCATGTGATTTTCTGAATTGAGACGACAGCGATTCAGGCCACAGAGAGATTATGTCACCTTGCTCCCCCCATTTTTTTTCAGGAAGAAAAAGCACAGTCATTCTTGCCTGATAGGATCTGGTCCCTCCGGGTCACCCTGGTCATTCTGATGATAACATTCTGGCGAACCACCATTTGAAAACAAAGCAAAACAAAAAAACTTCTCGCAATATCCTGAGCAAAAACCGAATAGCTGGCTTCAGGCCAAATTCTTCATTTTTATTTTATTCACAGTTTTACAGAAGTCACCAAGATCCACATCTTGGAAAATTTGCGTCTAATAAGCCCCTCAACTACCTCCATGGCCTCTTTTTAAAATATTCAGGCAGCACAGAGCTACATATGGTATTTCAAAATGGAAGTACCTGACAGCACTGGACAACTTGAATCGTATGGGCCACATTTTCTCAGTATTTCAGTTGCTTCTTTTAACAAAAGGGATTGCATGATGGCTTGTTCTTGGGAACAGGGCACCTTGCATCCCCATGAGAAAGTAAGTTGCTGAGACTCCTAGCAGGTGGAAGTATCTGACCCTCAGATACTTGGAGTAGATGTTCAATCAGCATAAGTTGTCCATGAGAAGCTGTGGGATGAGCAGTACTTAAACATTATTATAGTATCTTCAAAGTAAATGAAGCTAAGTCCATTCGTGCCAGAGAGGGCATCTCCTTGAATTCCCATCTTTGTAAGCAGACTTCTGCACAGCTGCAGCCTTTATTGTCAGACCTTTGTTGTCATTTGCTGATCCTTGACGGGGATTTGGGGAAACTGTAAGTATCAATAATTCAAGCAAGGAAAGTTTTAATTCGTGCAATAACTGTCTATTTATCTGCAGCTTAAAGAGAGAGAAATGAGGACTAATGGTCACTAACTATGCCCTGATGGGAGCTGTTTAATGAGGATAAATGATGAGTGCTGTGTCAGCTTAGAAAGCAGCAATAAAGTCCCAGTAAGCAAGCAGGCTGCCTCTTCCATCTTCTGTCGCAAGATCCATTTTTATACTCTCTCCATGACCTAAATCTTCGTATCCTCCAGCCTCTCCCTCCCTCCCTCCAATGAATGCCCTTTTGTGTTTCTGAACTCATTGCTTCCCCTTCAAGTGTGCTGCTTTATTATTTTTTTTTTGCTGTTTTATAGAAAACTAAGGAGTGCCCTCCTTTGTCATTATCTTCGTTACAGCTCTGCCACATCATCATTTGCTTCCTTCAGAGATCACTTTTCATCCCTTTTCTAATTGTGTTCTTGCTATGCTCTGAAAATGCTCACCCGCAGATGCTCCTCATGTGCTCTCTTCCTTGCCTTTACCTTGCAGAGGCTTTCCGTTTGCCCTTTTTAACTAATTTTCTGCTTGACGTGCTTGTTCTTTGAGTATATAAACAGAATATTGGGCAAGTCAAGTAGAAGACACTAAGAGCTATTTGAGTCCACAAATAGTATTGCAGCATGCTAAATCAGGGAGATGCAGCAGGGAATTTCGTTCCTTTTGGGTCAGGGACAAAACTTCTATGGATTCAATTGGAGCCTTGTTTACCAATAACATTTGCGGGGCAGTTTAAGAACTGCCAGATATATGAGCATGTGTGGGAGTAGGAGGGAGACAGGCAAGAAATTTTTCACACCTTTTCAAAGATGTTCAAGGCCAATCAAACAATTATAGAAGTGATTTTTCCCCTCATCTGGAGCAGGTCACCCAGAAGAGGACAGAGAGATGATAGGGTCCCTGTTCTATGCTTTGCGTCACTGACTGGGGGAGATCCAGAAGGGGATAAATCCCGCCAGGCAAACAGATGCCACACAAGCCACAAGCTTGTATGTGTTTCCAGCACTGCAGAGGAAACACTGGGCTTCCTATAAGCTTCATTTAGGCAGGGGTGACGTACTGCCTGCTACCTGGGTCTTGGTGAACGTTTTTTCAGAATTTTTTTTGAAGCCCAACGGAATCCTGAGAAGAAGTAGATACTAATACTTGAACATCTTCCCGATCCACAGAAAACTGTCTCACCTTTTTTGAAGTCTCTCCACTTCTTTTCCCTCCCACTTTCCATCACAGCTCTTATAAAACCATGGTGATCTGACTACAAGTGCTGCCGAACCAGTTTTCCAAACATTTGATTTTTTAATGAAGTTCTATATTATCAATATGATATTTCTTCCTGGCAAAAAACAACAGTAGTTTGTGTTACGTCATACTATTAGCAGCACTCCAAAGCCACTTAGGGATGAATACTTTCCCTAAGGAAAATGAAACCAGATCTTTTGCTCCTGTAAACTGCTTTAACACATTTGAAACTGATAGTGCTGAACTGCGTAAGCTAAGAATGTGAACCAGTGGGTCTTGCTCTGTATTATAGAGAAAGTTAATTGTCATAATCAAATGACTTATGATTGCTCTAACATACTGTTAAACTCCTCTTACAACTCCTGCGGTGCTTTCACACCAGTTATTCCTGCAGTACACAGTAAAAAATGCATAGATCGTCTGATAAGCCGCACTTCACTGTGTTTTCCGTACTTTCTATTAGCTCTGAAACCTCTCTGTTAGTGCACTAGTGATGTGGTTCATTAATTGCCCATAGAGGGCCAAACATACATTTTTTCAGTTGACATCCATGCTTCCCTTTGCTTTCTAGAACTTTCCAGATGGTACGTACAGAAGGGCTTTGAGTAGGGTCCTGTCACTGATTCCCTCAAAGTCACTGGAAATTTTTTCTACTTGGTCAGTAACAGTAGAATTGTTCTAAAATTGTGTGCACTCTTTGTATTATGGAATAGCAATAATGCTCTCATGAGCTCACACAGCTTGCAAATGATAGCATGGGGGAGAGTGACGCTGAGGATGAGGCTTTTCTCCACCAACTGAGGGTAAGTTAAGGTCACCGTGGTCAGACTTCTTATCCGAGAGGACATGAGCAACCTCCACTATCAAAAGTGAATTAAGATCATGGTTTGCCCCAAGGGATAATACCCATCTCCTCATACGTACCTTGAGGATGGGGTGCGAAATCCCTTCTAGTAGTATGGAGTATGACCAAAGAAGACTTGAACAGAGCTTCATTACTTCCATGAGCAAAGGATGCTCAGAAAAAAAGGAGGATAATAAGAAAAGAACATTATTTCTGATGACAGCTGTTTCTGACACATTTGGTGTTTTCATTATTTTCAATTATTTCAGGGCAGAGATTAATAACGAAAGCATTCTAAGTGAATTTGGAGAGCACTGAACTCATGCAAAATAAGACAAGAGAACAATATCCCATTGAACAAAGAGCGTGTCAAAAAAGTTACAACCTACCAGCGCTTGTGAATTTCCTAAACTTTGTTTCTAAGACTTTCAAAGGTTTTTCTCAGAGGTGGTTTAATCCATAGGAGCAGACAGTGCTGCAGCAGTTACCAGGGATGAAACAGCTGCAGAGATCCTAGCAAGAGCCTGACTTTACCCTGGGAAAGTGGATGGGGATGCTGATCAAAGACTCCTCCCTGTCCAGAAGGAGACTGGTGAGGAATATAGTGCTCTGATGCTGTACGTGGTGTCAACGGCCTGGTGAAAAAGAGATCAGCGGCAAAAAAGCATGAAAAACTCACAAATGGAGTCCCTCACCCATCCAGCCCCCGAATGACAGAAACCCGGCATCCCCGGCTCTCGGTCTCACAACAGCTGCTCTCCCAGCCTTGCTCCATCACGCCTGCAAGGTGACACCACAAAAGTACAGCAGAGCTCAGTGGTGGTGGGAGGTAAATCTCAGAAAAGAGCTGGCAGGAGGGTGGATGAGTCCTGAGCTACTACAGCGGCAAGCATGAAACTTGACAGTTCGCAGATGCTTCCAAGGGAGTCTTACCACAGGCCTTTTACAAAAATGTGGTTAGAGTTGGAGACCAGTGGCTTATACATCACAGAGCTGGATAAAAACAGTGAGCGAAGATGTCAGCGCTTTTGCAAACTGTTGTCAAACGCTGAGGCCGTGCATATGTTAAAGTGAGAAAGAGGAGAAAGAAAAAAGCCTCTTCACGTTTGAGATCCTTGGAGCAGCTCTACTTCAGTAACAGTGAGTAACAGCAGAGTCAGAGGGGTCATCTTTGTAGTTGGATGAGTTGTTCCCGCCAATCCAACCCACCACGCAAAGATTCAGAAGGGACTAACATGAGAGGACACTAAGTTATCTATCCTGCCTGAGCATCGCTGCCTTCTCCAGGAAACAAGATTTACTTCCCATGCACACATTGCTAAGACCTTGGGGGAGACGGTGGATCCTCTCTGAGGAGGAAGAAAAAGAGGAAATTTAGTCTTCCTGCCGAGGAGATTGTGGATGTTGAGGCTGACTGTATAATGGCAGCTGACCACTCTCAGCAGCAACTTGGAAAAGAAACTTCAAACCATGCTGCAACCAACTCCCCGTCCCATGCTCACAGCATGTGATTTCACAGAATGGAAAATACCCCTCGGCCTACAGCCCTTCATCTCTCATGCTCGGTGAGGAGAGGGTTGGCTTCCATCATCCCCTCATCCATAACCCAGCCCCTGGGACTCCCTTCCCTGCAGGGATCTGGAGAGGGATGCTCCATCTGCTTCGGGAGTAGAAATCCCACCTGGGTGGTGAGCACTACCGTACCGGTGCCTGGGGACACAATTTGGACCAGAGATGTTTCTATTCATTTGGTGACACGCAACAGCCTCAAAGTGTGAATCCCTCTTTTGTCCATGGGGCCCACGACACAGTCCATTTTTAACTTTTAAGGATATTCTGGGAAAACAACAAAAAAAAAAATACAGAAAAGAAAAAAGAACAGAACCAAAGCATGTTTTTCTCCATTACCATAAAGAGGGCTTGTGAATGCATGGTATTAGTATCCCAAAAGCTATTAAACTCCTTAGTGATGGGAAACAGATGGAAAATAAGACAAAAGAATTCACAACTCATGTTAGACTGAATTGAATTCCTTTAATTTCACACAATGAATAACATATGAATAGGATTAACTTTTTTTTTTCTTTTTTTTTTTTAGTTAAGTGCTCTATACTGTGCTAACCTGATTTGGTAGCGAAAAGACTGAGCTTTGTTTTAGAAAAAAATGTTTAAAAACCAACATCTAAGATCATGAAGGAGCATGACATTAAAGCATGCCAGATGTATCTAAGCCTCAAAGAACATCAAGTCCATATCCATTTTTAAATGTACAAAAATGCTTCATGAATAAAAACTGTTACAAAAAGAACATTTCAAACAATGTACAAGTTTTTTTTCTTGCCTCTATATTCAATAAAATACAAATACATTTTTTTGCTCTAAAATATGTTTACATACAATCAAAGTAGAACATGCAAATTACACTTTAAAAAAGGCTTTTAAAAACCACTTATGAATACAAACTAAAAATTAGCCAGCACGACTTATAGAACAATCTTGTGCCCCATTCGTTTGATTTTTTTAATTTTTTTTGAAATACAGTATATACATATTTAACACTTCATGTGCATTTATTATTTAAGAAATAGCTTAAAAAAATAAAGAAAAAGAAAAGTAAAACAAACCAACATGGGATCGAACTGCTTCCCCATGTTGTCCAATTGGCAGCTCTTTTCATGTTTTTACATTTTTTTTTTCTTTTTCTTTTTTTTTATTATGTAGTGTTTTGTACAACCTAGGCAGGCATCTTAAGGAGATGTCAAATATGTGTCTTTTGTTGAAATGTGCTTCTAATTATCTCAGAACTGCTGCACCCCAGTTTTTGGATGATATGGAAGGAAGAGGCATTGCAGGGGCATAATGTTTGTTTCCTCAATTGAGAAAACCATCCTGGCTTTGTTTGTTTTCTTGTTTGTTTTCCTGTCTGTTTTTGTTGTTTTTTTTAGTCTTCAGGACACCGCTTAAATGTGCTTAAGTGCAGTCCTGAAACAGGGCCTGTGAAAATAAGAGATGGGGAAATCCTCCTGTACGGAACAGCGATTCCTGTTTATTTGTTGTATTGCTGTAGTGTCCAGAAGCCCCAATGACAAACCAGCACCTCTTTGCACCAGAAACTACCCAAAAAATGTAACAACACGATCAGAATGTTCTACCCAAATGGTCCAAAGCATTGCTGTCAAGTGGAGAGTCATGGGCCATGTTGTAGGATACCCTAGTAGCTATGGTATAGCTATGGCTATGACTATAGCCATGGCTATTATCACTTACTTTTTTTCTTTTTCTTTTCTTTTTTTTATTTTTTTATTGACAGTTACCCAAAAACATGCAAGGTGCTTCACAGAAAATTTAGTATTGAAGGGCTCAAGAAACTGGCAGTATGAAGCTCGTGGAGACACAAGTGGTTCGTTGTTTCTTTTTCCTCTCTCCCGGCACGCTTGTCCCCACTCCTGGTTTCATCCTGGGTTGAGGAATACAAGACTCACAGAGAGGATGCAAACCCATGGCCTCATTTCATATGGCTCACAGCCATGTGATTTTGTTTCACATTTTTATTGAAGCATGCTAAAATGTGTGTTAATCTGTGACACAGCGGAGGTGTTTGAAAGGTCTTTTTGGTCTTAATAAGAAAAAGGGCTTTCACCCCGGTTTTATACAGTTCTTGGTAATGTGTGGAGAGAATTTAGAGAGTTCCTCAGTAAATCTTCCTAGTGGTAGGGGAAAAAAATAAAAAATCAAAAAGCTCATTACTGGAATATTGTTGGGTAATAAACTGCAGGAGTGGGATTTTAGCCTTAAGCCCTAAAACTAAATCCTTTATGATCTGCATGTAGTACATCGCCTTATAATATTATTCTGTCAGCAACTTGCTTATCATATTTATAGACTATGCAACACGCAGAACACAAATTATGAGTGCCATCTAACAGTATTTTCAGCCTGCTTTCATACAAATTAACAAGCTAATCTTCCTGCCAGACAGCACCGGCTGCACCAGGCTGTTGTTTGGACAAAGAGCCAAGGCTGTACAGCAGCATCGTGCTCTACCAGCACCTTCTTGCTGCGGAAAACAAACCTTGGGCATCTGGATAGGCCCCATCCTACGATGACAGCTTGCAGCTACCAAGTCTTGAATGCTACCCTTAGTTTCTCTAGGACCAAAAGGACCTCTTAATTTTTTTGCTCAGTGAAGGGTATATGGGGTTGTACCCTCTGAGTGAACATTCTCCTTAAGCACGGTGCCTCTAGCAGCATTTTGGATTGTACTTTTTGGAAGGCTAAGAGTGTTTTTTTTCCCAAAGCTCAGGAGCATGGGAGGCAGCAGCCATTCAGTGATCCTTCCCTGGGCGGGGGTTGCATCCCAGTGCATCCAGAAAGGTCCATCCCAATTTCAGCCCTTATGCTCATGCTGGAAGGTCTGACATGTCTTGAAACCCCAATGGGCGTTCAATGGCAGAATTTGGTCCTTTCAGACCTTTGATCCACTCGTTACACATTGAAATGTCCTTTAATGCTAATAAAGAGATCACTGGAGATAAAAGCAAAGATAAGTTGTTGTTTGTCTTAGTTTCAGCTTATAGGCTACCTGGAATACAAAACTTGGAGTTTTTCTTGCATTTTGAGCAACACTGTCACCTACTTTCAGGCCCAAAGGAGAGATGGAAAAAAACGATTTCTGAATCAACTAAACCTCAGTCCAATGCTTTTTAAGGAAGCAGGAAGGAGCTCAAGGAGGCTTAACCATTTTTTTCTGCAGGCCTACAACTTCCATCAATTACACCGTGACAATTCAAGACAACTGAAAAGCAAAATTGGTTGTAAAAGAACGATCAACCAGCCAGTTTATTTCTAAGCTGCATTAATTGGAAAACAAAAAGCGCAAATGAGTATGATGAATGATGCAAAATAAATTGGAAACAAAATTCTGTGATCCCTCTTATCAGTTTTAAGGAGATAGGATCTCAAGATTTGTTCCAGCCTTTAAAAAAATCAATAAATCCCCACTTTCTCCCATCCCCCCATCCCCAATGCAAACCCCAATGCAGTTTTAATAAGCTAAGGTGCTATCACAAAAGAAAAATCAGTCTCTAAAAATAATGAGCTGTATGTTTACAGTGTCCCTTTAACACCATAGTCTTCATATGATTTTTGTAAATAAATAGCAGAATAGAAACACAAGAATTTTTGTGGGGACTTTTTTGTTGGGTTTGTTGTTTTGCTTATTTTAGTGTCGTGCTATTTGCAGTTTCCTTGGCAATAAGCTAGTTCAAAAATTTCTCAAAAAAGGGAATAGCAATTGGCTTGTGAAACATTAAATAATTCCAATCCCCACTCCCTTGCTGGAATTTGCCCTCCCCCCTCCCATTTTAATACCCATCTTGCCATGCCAGGTGTTGAGTGTACTGAAGGACTTTAAAAAGGAATAAAATAAATTTGAAAGTACCTAATTCAGATTTCAACAACTGACTTTCTTTTTTTTAAAAAGCATTGTTACTGCAATGGAACAGCTTCATGTTCAGTCTTTGTTTTAGTTAAACATTTTAACTGGGCTGTGGAAATGGAACTTGAGTATTTTACCCAAGTTAAATCAATGGCTAACGTACAACTCGAATGAGAAATGTACAATTTGAACTGACCATTTAAAGAGACGATTTGTCACACACAGTTTGCATCCATGCAGACTGAGAGCTTTATAATTACATTATGTACAAAAATTTTTTTTTTTTTTAGTTTATTAAGGCAACCACAACTTGGAGAACATGTCCAAAGTGGCATTAATACAATTGCAGTGGTGATACCCTTTGAACATTTTTATTTTTATTTTCAGATAAGAACACTTATTCCTTTTCTTTTTTAAGAAATAATTGCCAAGAAAGGACCTATTTTCCATAGGGTTTTGTTCTCTATTTTTTTTAAAACAATCTACTTTATCTATTTTCTTTAAAATAACATATCAAGGCATTGCTACCCAATGCAAATAATTCAGATACTGGGTTTCCCATCAATTTCACTGGGAATTGAAGGTGGTTAGAACTGGTAGGTTTGGGCCCTGTCTTTTTAATCTATTTTTTTCTCTCTTATTTTTTTTTTCTTTTATCTTTTTTATATTATTTTTTTGGTGATTTTGTCCATGTTTACTATAACTCTATTCCCCAGAAGTGTCTTGCTGTTCTCTACTCATATGTACCGAGCATCAAAACAACTTGGTTGATGGATGACTCCTTTTTCCCATGCCATTGAAAATGCCAAGTTGCTTCATCGAAACATGCTATTGTAACCGAATATCCATGTACGCCTTATTTTAAATGCTGTGATATTCCATCGTTCCTTGGGATAGCACTCTGAATGAGTGTGCACACGTGTAAGGCTCTACTTTTCTATTGCCTATATTGCAGCTAGTTGTAACTAGGCAAGTAAATGAGAAAGAAATACATAGTTCTAGCAGGAGTCAGGCATTTTGGGTTATGCTGCCCCAAAGCCTGGGTAGGTATATAAAACTGGAAAAAAAAAAAAAAATCAAACAAATTATAACCAAGATCACAGTTGAGAAAATTACACTATTTTTTTGTTGGTTTTTTTTCTTTTGTTTTCTTTTTTTTTTTTTCTTTTTTACAGTGATTTCTGCTATGGTATGGTTACTCTTAGTTTCACCTGGCCCGCCAAACAGAATCGGAGTCGAGCATGCAGCCCTAGTGACAATGTTCAGCTCTCTGCGAGGACGACTTCCCTCCTCCAGGTATGGTATGAGAACAGCAATGCTGAGATGCTGAATAGTTTTTGGAAACTCTACAAAGTAGAAGTTCTCCCAGTTTTGATATATCCCCTGCCCCCCTTATATCCCCTTCTTTTCCACACCTTTTCTTCCTCTATCCTTGGGGGGGGCTGAGGCCAAAGTGATGAAGAGGAAGATGAGAGTCCCGGCTGGCACAGCTCTCCAAAATGAGTTCTGGCCGCCAAAGGGATGAGTGAGTCTGGTGCTGCCGCAGGGGCGAAGCGGACTGCATGTGTCCAGTCCCCTAAGTTCCGGCATGTCCCACCACTGGCACCCAACATCCAACGGGGTGCGCTGGCCTTAAGGAAGGCCTTCGGTTTCGCTCCCTCTGCCTTTCCGGTGACGCTTCACTTTCATGTCCTCCTCTTCCTCCTGCAGGGACTTGCTTTTCCTTTTCCCAAGCCGGGGCGTCCGGGGCAGAGGGAGAGGGGGTGGAGGAGGGGGAGGAGGAAGAGGAGGTGGTGGAGGTGGTGTCTCTCGAGCCATGTGTATGACAGCCTCAATGGTGGCCATGATTGTATCTTGAGTGGCTGCTTGTTCCAATATCAAAGGGTTGAGTGTCGGTCTCTGACCTCTTTTGCTGGGAAGGTCAATGCATTTTTCCAGAACGGGCATTTGGTCTCTGGAGTCTTCGTCAAAGGAGAGAGGTTGCTTACGGGGACGCCCCCTCCGCTTCTTGACAAAGTTATTGCCTGTCTTTGATTGTCTCTGCAGCCTCTTGGCTTTCAGGATCTTGTTCACATGATCCAGGTTCTTCTTCGTGGACAGGATCTTGGTGTAGTTGCACATCTTGCGCACCTCGCACTGGATTGCTTCAATTTCACGGCGCTTGAACCTTTTTTTCAGTGGTGGGTTGGCTGTTGGGAGGAAAGAACAGAAACAGGGGTGGGTCAAACAACAGTGAATGGAAAGCCTCCTTTGCCTGCTTTCAGTGTCATGAAGATTAGGTGCTTTCAAGCTCAGTAGGCTGAATATGACTACTGAAGAAGCGATGGTGGTGAGAAAGGACTCTGCATAAAAAAGCAACTCAAAAAATATTAAGAGATTATTTATTACAATCCCAGAAGAATTGCTGCTACCTCCTTTTTTACTGCCCTAGATTAAAACATGACTTTGACTATTAAGCAGTCCTCAGAGATTTCTCTACAGCTCTCCTCTCCTCTGTAGCAACAAAGGTTTTCTACAGCAATGTTTTTCCATGGATTTGCTTCATTCTTATTTCTAAACCTCTAGTGGGAGGAAAGGAAACGCTGCTTAGCATAGCTGTCATATTGGCCCACAATAATTATTAAACCTCTATACCCCAAACACATACTCCTCATAGCCTCACCCCAGCCTTTAATTCTTGCCATGGATGCCAGATCATACGAAAAGTGTTTGTTACTGAAACTAGTGGGCACAGACAAGCTGTGTGGGTCACTTCACCCATGGCAAATTCATTACCCCTGCCTGAGTTTCTTTACTATTATCTCCACAGATACTAGCTGAAACTACTCAGTCATATAATTGACTTTAATGGCCCCTGAAGTAAGCTTACTCTTGGTTCAGATTGCTTACTTTAGATCTGAATGAAGTCCAAAGTAGTTAAGTCTCTTGCCAAGGTCATGTTGTGAGTCATTGTCAGAGCTGGGAAGAGTACCCAGCATTTCTTGGCTCCTGGTCCTTTGCTTAGGACATGAGACCTTGCTTGTTTTTCTTAAATTGTCTCATTGTCCTATACCGAACATGGCAGCTGTTCGAAATTCAGGATTTGCACATGGATTATAGGTAACTACCCCTTTGTGAGAGAAACAGAACGTATTAAATCTGCTATTGCAATAACTGGTGCTCCCTTTCACTCCTAACATATCCATTCTGTGCTGCTGGAAAAGAAATGATGGAGTTCAGAATTTCTTTTCAGTAAAGAATAAAACATCCCCCTAAATTAACCTCAGCCCACATCTACTTGCAAACTTAATTTACACCTGACTGTCAAGCAGTCATTTGGGTTTGAAATCCTTGAAGTTTCCAGAGCAGCAAAGATTTTGAGAAAGGTTCATTTAGGGGTTATCACTCCCTTCATGGCTAACAGGCTAATCTTGTAGTAGTAGTTTAAATAAAGTTGCTATTGTAGCATTTTCTGTAGATAACCAGGAGCCGTCAAGTGGTAGAATTTCCTCTTGCTCACTACAGGCTATGACAGATTCAGCGTACAAGCCTCACTCACTGTCCTCCCCCCTTGGAGAACATAAATTATTGGCTCTTATACCACCATGTTGCTTGGATTCAGCAAAGAGCTTGCGTAAACAAACCCAAGTTACAATGCTAGAAGTAGGAGTGAGTCATAAACAAAACACAGACATATGCTCTCTTATAAATAAAGACCTGGATGGCCAACTTCCCAAAGTCTGCTTTTCATTAATTACAAAACAAAATACATTTTCCATATGTAACCCACTCCCCACACCAAAAAGAAAAATAAAACCCACTTGCAGTTTGTGATTCACAGAGGACAAAGGAAAAGAGGAATGCAGTCATTTTGGTACCAAAGAAAAGAGAAAGGAAATGAAATATCCAAGCTGCTCAGGAGAAGCTAATTAGTTGCACAAAATTCCTCTGAAGTAGGTCACCCCTAAGAAGTGTGGATGGAAGAGCCCTAAGGGCAAGTGGCCACAAGCTATTTCTTAGTTATCTGATCAAAATAAGGTTACGTCCCTGTCACACAAAATGATTACTCTCATCTAGCCTCACTGGTGATTGGCATATATAGTCCCAAAGCATTCGATTCTGAGACCCTTCCAGATCCTGAGACTAGCTTCAGGTCAGAAGATTTAAGAAATCAAACATCCTGCACACTGTTCGTATTCAGTCTCCACCTTTTGCCTTTTACTGATATTGTTAGGGCACATTTTCAAGACTTTTATTAAAAAAATTCCCATATTCAAGGTGCCTTTTTTTTCCAGAAAGTAAAGCTGAAATTTTTCAGCTGATGGAAATCTTGGAGAGGGGAATTTTAGCAAAATACAGGAAAAAATTGCAAGGTTTCTGGTGAAATCAGGAGACTTGGCATTGCTCTCAACTTTCATGGGAAAGAAAGTAAACCAAAGGTCAGGAAATGAATTTAAAATAAAGCATTATCCAAATATCTGCAAAGTTTTTATGTCTTTACTGAGACTTATCCATAGTCGGTTGTTTCTGCAGCTTAGTATTATCACCCCATCACAGTCAGAGGAGATCTGGTCTGAAGAGTTGGTGGAGGATGACCTCTGTTCCTAAAATGGGAACCCAATGCAGTTTAAGGTGGACATTCTTCTGACACCCTGACGCTGGATAAGGAAGGTGCAGGTCTCCTGTCCATCCTGGCAAATCCAATGGGTGTCTTAAGCACCCAAGAGGTCCAGGTCACCCCAGCTGAGTGTCCTGACTGGAGCCTGATGGTGAATAGGCAGTGAGTGGAGCAAAGGTAGGCATCTGCTTTCTGCCAAACTGCCTAGTTCTCCAAAATTTACTCATATGCAGATAGTTATGGGTAGATATCTACACTTACATGCAAATCTATAAGCTGAACACCACTCTCAGTGTCTTCATTCATGTTGTTTAGATACTTTTTTGCCCTCCTAAAACTTTGCAATCTGACAGTCTGTTTCTTTCTGGGGTGAAACTCATTTTCTCATTAAAAAAAAAATAAAATTCCATGCTGTTCTATACTGGCTTACTGCACCTGCACTATTTTATTTTTTTTTCTAAATGCTTTGGGGTGCTTATGACTTTCTTAGGAAGCTTGTTAGAAACTACTAATAATGCTTTTGCTTTTCTTCCTAGCAAGCCTCTGAACTTGCAAGCTCTAGAAAGTATTTGAGTTGTATTACATAGTCTGACAATAGTTAGAATGCATGTGCTGAATAAGTAATATGCTTTCAAGTCAAGCTTTTAAAAGAAGATATTGGGAAACCCAGTATTATTTTGACTGTTGAGAGTCAGGGACATCTGATTCTACATTTGGAGTATGGAGACTATGCAGAAAAGAGTCTGATGGGTCTGCAGGGGGAAGATTTGATGAGGTGTGCATATGACAAAATATCAGGGAGATCTGCCAAAATAAACCACTATTGAAGTGAGAGCCATTAGGTGTTATCAACTCATCTGGAAGCTCTTGGTGAGCAATCTTTGATATAAAATATTTTGCTATAATGCCATGTGATATACTGCTCTGCTAAAAACCAAAGCTAAGTACTAATCTTTTCCATTTTATCCAGACAGACCCTGCTCAACCCTGGACCCAAGTTGGCCTGCATTGTTTTTAGGCTTTGTTGTTTTCTTCGCACCCATACTGTGCTGTTTGCATGTGGAAATCTTGCTTTGGGAGGAAGACTTTCGTCTAACTCCATCTGGTGGAATTTGTCTAAAAGGGGTTGAAGACGAAGTAGGAAATAGTAACGCTATGTCTGCATGCGGGCATAAGAAAAGGGGACTGTGCTCTTACAGAGATTGTACAACACGATGGCAACCTCCAGGTGCTGGGGATACAGCAGGGGGGACACTTTGCTGCCTGAGCACAGCTCCCCAGGCTGCAGGGCCATGCGCTGGCTCCATGAAGACCTGAAGTTATTTGGCACAATCCAGCCCCAAGTGAAGAGAAACTAGAAATACTTGATGCAGCACAGCCTTTTGTACTTCAGCCTTTTCCCACTCTCCAAACAACCTCACCTAGCTACCCCAGACAAGCAAGAACCAGTGTTAGTCATAAAAACCCCCAATGTTGCACGTTTAAAACAAGGGACATGGAGCCCCGGTGTTTCTCCCCTCCCTGCGGTACACAGGTGCAGTGAGGCTCCTTCTCACAGAACAGAGACGAACTGGAATGGCCACAGGCCATGCCAGGAAGTCATGGAGGATTGATATGATGCTAGAAATAGCTTCTGAGGCAAAGAGAGAAATCTCTACCAAAAATATACCTTTCCAATGGCAGCTTAACACAGGCTGGAGAACCCATTCCAGCACAGCGGTGTTGACTCAGAAGGTGAACTCAGGCAGGTCAGACTCCTTGGAAGTTCTCCATTGGTCCCCTAACTTTATTCTGGATGGCTTTGTTATATTTGTAGCACTAAAGATACTTCTTACTGCCTGTCATTCTTGATCCCTTCGGAGTTGCCTGAGGCCACTTGCAAGAACATGGCACAGAGAAGATTGTTTGCTCAACATCTGAGCTCAGTTTGTCGACTTGGTTTGAATGGAGGAATTTTCAAAGAGCTCCCTATTAATTACAGAAAACCCATAGCACTGTCCTGTTTTCCCATTAACACAGTTTCTTTCAGTTTTCACTAAATTGGTTCAACATCTGGGCTACAGATAAACGAACAATTTAATTAGACTTCTGAAAATGGAAAGAATGAACTATGCCGTCAAGCATACACTTTCATCATGAAACTGATCATAAAATATTTGTGTGCTTTCCTTCTTTACTGCATTAAAAATCTGCCCTTAGTTTATAAATAGGAAAGTACTAAAGGCTAAACAGAGAATCCGTATTTTTTAATATAAAAATTTAGCTTTATAGAGGCTACTTTACAGTATGGATCCCTTGTTTTCACTATTTATTCAGGAAATGAGAGGAAAATCAAAAGGAGTGCACTGAAAAGCACGTTCAATTGCATAATTAAATATGTAATCATTCCACAACTCAGTGATACAAATACATTTTTTGTGAATGTGGAATCAAAGGTTTGACAAGACTCTGAAACTCCTAACGGCTGCATGTACTGTGGGTTCCCCATTCATTCGAAATTAAGACACAATGCAAGATTAACTTCTCTATCCATGCCCAAGAAAAGGCATGATGATGTCTGAATGACTTGCCTCAATTTCTGACTCCATAAAGCTATCACCTTTCTGATCTGATTCAAAATAGAGGCACAAAATATAAGTTGATTGAAAAACATGCTATTCTGGCTTATTTATTCTGATATATTTTAAATCACTGTTCATTGCCCAGGACAATTTCGCATTTGCAAGACAGAATATTATGCTAAAATCACTGAAGTATGCAGAAAGAAATCTCAGTTGCTGCTTAGCTATTCACTGTGTATTCGGCATGTTCATGCTACGTGGATGGGAACATTCAAATAAATGAACAACGGAGCTGAGAAAGGAACCCAAGAGTCTTGCTTCAGAGTCCCTTGCTAGACCATACAGGCTAGTGCTACTTGTGTCCTCATTATTGCACAAGTGGTGGTATGTGAACAAAATAGATTCGATATGCCAAGATACGATCATGATAAGAAAGTGTTAGAAAAATTACAGCCTGATTATCACATTAGATATGCACATTTGCAGCTACTTCTCCAACCAGGAAGAGCAGTACAAGCACGTATTGTTCAGTGCAGTGCCAGAAGGAATAAGGTGGGGAAGAAACAGAGGTGTTGGAGGGAAACAACATTACCTGCTTCAGATGTTGCTGCTGCTGAAGGTAGGAGAGATAATACTGGAGTTGGCATTGCAACACTGTCAACAGCTGCTGGTTTCCTTCTGGTCATCATGTTACAGGCAGAACTTTCCATTTTACTATGAAGTGAAGTCTGGTCTGCTTTTAAGTGGGGACCTGCAATTCCTGGGCAAGGAAACCAAATTTGGATGAATATTGATAAAGCAACCTGCCTAGGGAATATCTGAAAAAGAGTAGTCAGTTGATGTCCTTCCTACCTCGATATATTTCCGTATTTTCCAGTTTGTGTGCCTGTAATATGGTCTTGCTACTAGCAAGGATCATGATTTATTTATTTTTTTAATATAATTTTGCTTCAGGATGTACCATTACTGATGTCTATAAACAATGGTAAACCAACATAATAATTCCACATTACTACTTTTTATTGTCCAAGCAAAACAAAACTCTGTATATGTATAAAGACAGACATACTTCATATCTATATTTAGTGGGATTGTCTATTTGTCATTCTCTGGGTAGTTTATTCTCCACACACACACTTCTCTTCTATAATGACTTGAGTCAGTGGGTGTTTCATTTGAGTAAGAAGCAGGCATCAGGAACAGCTTCAGTACGCAATTCCGTGACTAAAGCACATTACACTTATTTTTTAGGAATCCTCTTCCTAAAGAAAATTCACCTTACAACTCATTAAACAGGTGGGAGTTTAAAAGAAAGAGCAATTTGTCATACATTTCTCTACCTAGGGATTACAATGCAGAAGAAATGAATGGTAGAAATATACCGAAGAGGTCAAATATTCCAGAGAAATAAAACTTATGCACTCAGGGCTGGCAGATTCCTCCCTTAACAACGTTTCTCGAATTCTCTTATAATTTGAACCCATTTTGTTTGCTTGTAAATGTGTCAAATTTAAACTGATGGGATCGAAATTCTACATATTAGATATCTGCCTCTTACACCTGAATATGTATCCACCCATTTATATGAAATATTTCAGTAAGTTTATGTGTTTGTATACATATTGCATATATATCTGTAAATATATGAGTTTACTAAGCAGGAAGGCAGCTAAAATGCCTGTCTCTTTTTACAATAAGACTGTGAGGTTTTTTGCCCATTTTAGAAAAATCCTAGCAGTTGTTGCTTTGTAAAAATCCAGTAGCCCTGTTCTCATGAGACCTGAGCAAAAGTCTGGTAGGGTGAGGTGTTGTGCCATTGCCAACTTATGAAAACCTCTCCCAGTCTCTGTGATGCTGGGCTTCAACATATCGAGGACACTCCTTCTTTTTTCAAAGTTAATCCTTCATAAATTCCTTCTCTTTTCAAATCTCAACCTGCAAATCAGCCTCAGATAAAATACATCAGATTTTGGAAATTAAATTACATGAAGATTAAAAAATCACAGAACAGCTGAAATTGGAACGCTTCCCTTGGGATCACTTAGTTCATCCTACCCTGCTCAAGCAGCGTCACCTAGAGCAGGTTGCCCTGGTCAGATTTTGAACATCTCCTAGGAGGGAGACTCCACAACCTCTCTGGGTGGCCTGTTCAAGTTCTCAGTCATCCTCATAGCAAAAACATGTTTTGTGGTGTTCAGGCATAACCTTCTGTGTTTCATTTTGTGCCCACTGCCTCCCATCCTGTCACTAGGCATCTCTGAGAAGAATCTAGCTCCATCTTCTTTACTCTCCCCATCAGACATTTGTACATATGGATAAAATCCCCCCTAAGCATTTTCTTCTCCAGGCTGAACAGTCCCAGTCTCAGCCTCTCCTCGTAGGAGACGTGTTCCAGCCCCTCAATCATATTTGTGGCCCTTCGTTTGACTCTATCCCAGAAGTCCATATCTCTGTTGTACTGAGGAGCCCAGAACTGGGCACAGTACTCCAGGTATGGCCTCACCAGTGATGAATTTTAGACAATTCTATGATTCTATGAATAAATGGGAAAGATCACCTCCCTCGATCTGCCGACAACGCTTCTCTTAATGCAGCCCAGGAAGCTGTTGGCCTCCTTTGCTGCAAGGTTACATTGCTGGATCACGGTCAACAGGACCCCTAGGGCCTTTTCTGCCAAGCTGCTTTCCAGCTGGTCAGCCTCCAGCAGGTACTGGTGCATGGGGTCATTCCTCCCCAGGTGCAGGACTTTGCACTTGTCCTTTTTGAACTTCATGAGGTTCCTGTCAGCCCATTTTTCCAGAGTGTTGAGGCCCCTGTGGGTGACAGCATGACCCTCTGGCACATCAGCCACTCCTCACAGTTTTTTATCTTCTCCAGATTTGCTGAAGGTGCGCTCTACCCCATCACCCAGGTCATTAATTAACATGTTAAATGCTTTTGGCCCAGGTGTCGACATCTTGGGTGCACCACTAGTGACTGGCCTCTAGCTGGACTTTGCACCACTGATGACAACACTTTGAGTCCAGCAGTTCAGCCAGTTTTCAGTCCATCTCAGTATACTTCCATCTAGTCTTTATTTCATTAGTTTTTCTGTAAGGAGGTTATAGAAGATTGTTAAAAGTCTTGCTGAAGTCAAGATAAGCAACATCAGATTGATCAGGCATGATTTTCCCTTCAAAAGGGGAAAATCCCTACTCTACTCCTGATCACCTTATTTTCCTTCATATGTTTGGAAATGCTTTCCAGGATTATTTGCTCCATCATCCTCCCGTGGAATAAGATGAGGCTGGCCAGACTATTGCTCCCTGAATCTTTCTTCTTGCCCTTATTGGACTGACATTTGCTCTCTTCTGCTTCTCAGGATCCTCTCCCAGTTGCCACAACCTTTCAAAAATAATCAAGAGTGGCCTCATAATGACATCAGCCAGCTTCCTCAGCACTTCTGGGTGCATCCTGTCAAGTCCCATGGACTTATGTATGTTCAGTTTGTTTAACTGTTTCCTAACCAGATCCTCCTCCCCCAAGGGTAAGTTTCCTTTCCTCACCAGTCCCAGGGGCCTGAGATTCCTGAAGGCCAATTTTACCAGCATAGATCAAGGCAAAAAAGACAATGAGTAACTCAGCCTTTTGCTGGTCTGTTGCTACAAGGGTCCCTGCGCCATTCAACAGTGGGTCCGCATTTTGCCTAGGCTTCATTTTGATGCTTACATACCTGTAGAAATATTTCTTGTTGCCCTTCTGCTCTCACTAGATTAAACTCCAGATAGGTTTTGGCTTCCTCAGCCCAGCCTGAAAGCTTGGACATTGTCTCTTTGTCTCTATAGTTCTCCAGATCACTTGTTCTTTTTATGTCTGACATTACTCAGGAGCTCCTTGGTTATTTATGCAAACCTCCTGCCACCTTTGCTTGCTTTGATTTGCCACTCAGATTTGGTTTGGTATGTCTCTACAATTTCCCTGATAGAAGCCCGAGAACAGCAGCAAACCTCCCTGGACAACAGGTCAGGTAAGCAGATGGGGGCCTTTTTTCCCTGCAGCAGTAAGCCCCCACTGCTATCCCTGGCTGCACCTGGACAGTACCTGGTAGTTCCTCAAAGACTTCCCACAAGTACTGTGATACCTTTCCCAGAAGATCAAGAAGATCTGAAAGCAGAGCCAGCAACTGCTGCACAAACTTTTATGTTTGTTGGCTACGCTCAGCCTTTCCAGGTACAAACCGACATTTCCTTGTATTTGCAGCTTGGAGAAGCTATGAACAGTCCCTATCTTTGTTCGTTGCACATGAAATGTGAAATATCAAGAGATATGGGTTGTCTCAGAAACTATGAAAGAAATCTTCAGAAGACTCAGGCACAGAAGAACTGCACTGGTGAGAGGAATCTGAAAGATGGGTCTACAGAGTGGGCCAGTCAGAGATAGGGGTCCTGATGGACCTGTGACCTAATATCAGCCTGGGACTTAACAGAGAAGAACGGGTCTGAGTGCAGAAATAGTCAGGAGCGAGACAGAATTACAGGTAATGGCTTGGTGGAGACAGGCAGAGGAGTTTCTGTCTATTAGACTGCACATCCTACCAGAGCCTCAAATGAAGTGTTAAGTATCGCACGTTGCATCCATTCAACTTCAACCTCTCTCTGCTCTGCTTCTCTATTGCAAATGAGAACAATAATATATCCCTCATCTCAAGAGCAGTGCTATGAAAAGAAAATGATCAACATTCATGAAATGTTCATCTATTCACACCAAGGATTAGAAATGTGGAATAAATGAGACATGATGTCACACGCTGAATAGCAAGAGGAAAATCCAGCTACCGAATAGCTGTTCGCTAGGTGAGCGCTATACATTGAATAAAGCACTGTCCCATAGAATAACTGGGATATCTGACGAAGTGAACATGCCTATGGGATCACAGCGCTATGGAACTGTGCATATGCAAAACCGATGTTTCACTACTTTATAGTGCTTGAGTTTGAGCCTTAACATAATTTATTCGTGAATGTAGTTTGTGGGCAAGAAATGTGCATATGTGTATCATATATGCATGTGCATATGGTACACAATAACGCGACAACCTCATAAATTCAACATCTGGTTCTAATTAAACTGAAGGGCCCATATAAAGAGCCATATGAAAACATGCAGCTGTAACCTGTTGACCTCTATTGATAAAAAAAAAAAAGTCTCTCTGAAGCTGTGCTTCAACATATCAAGGGACAGTCATTCATTTTTTCAAAGGTAATCCCTCACAAACCACTTATCCTCTCAAATCTCTACCTGCACACAGTGTTTGCATTAAGGACCTTGATTTATGGATTCCCACTCCTTGGATGGAGAGGCCGACTTCCTGTTGCCGTGGTTACTTGGATGTTGGTTCAAGGTTAAACTACTCCCAAATCAAAATCAGTGGCAGGCACAGCATCTAACAGCCAGGTTATTGACTACCCTAGGATGCTTAAAGGTCAAAGACCAAAGTGCTGCTTACTGCCTTTGGGGTGAGTCAATATTTTCAATATTTTTATTCTGTTTCTTCTGAAGAAGTAGTCGCTGCTCAATTACCACCTATCTGGGTTTAGCAAGGTCATACAAATCATTGAGAAAAATCCTCCCCCTACAGAAGAGATACAAATGTAATGAATTACTTTAAAGTCTATGTGGCCCAATTGCAGCTCATCGCCAGTGAATCATGGGTTTGGCCATCTGTCTTTTGTTTTAGGCACTTGCTTTCTTCAGCCTATATCACTCACCTCACTGAAATTCTCATCTAAATTGAGGAACAGGAGTAATTTATGGACCAGAACCAGCCAATACAGAAGAACCATCAAGTTTCTTTCACAGATATCAAAATGCAAACAAAGACTCAGGGTCACCTTTGGAAACCCATGGAGGTGCAACGATTTGCTCGCAAAGCTGTGATTCACCCTGCAGTGGTGGGAGGTCTACCCCTTGAATCGATAGACCTGCTGGCATGGTATCATCACCTTTCACTGGACTTTTTCTTCTCATTTGGGTTTCTTATTTCAGAAGGCTTTATGTATGAGAACCCCCCCGTTCAACCCGTCTTTGAATCAGGTGAAAATAAATCATCTGCAATGTCATCACACGTGGCTAAGAGTTTAAAATTCACACACGCACACATCCACGGTTCCAGTGTATTTTTATCCTTTGTCACTGCGCCAGAGAGAGAACAAGATAATGTATACAGGTGGCCTGATTCAGACCTTATTTATTGCCTGTCTGATGATCTCTGTGCATTTCCTCCAAATCAGAGCCCATTTCTTCCCATGAAAGACCCATACCTTAACTTTCCTGAGTCCTACTGATAGCACAGACAACACTACGTGCAAATACAAGTGAGCAACAGGTGGCAAAGCAGGGAGGAAAAGAATCATTATTTGTTTAATGAGAAAGGGCAAAAGTTCCCTTCAAAAGCAAGTCAAAAAGTAGGCTACCAAGAACACAAAAAAAATGATGGCATGATTATAAATAAATAATCATAATGACCATAAGTAAAAGAGTGAATCAGGAGAAGCAGTTCAAGGCAGACTGCTAGAAAGCCCGTGCTTGAGGGAACACAATACTGATGTGAAACTGGCCCTTTTCTTGAAAATTTATGGGTCCTCTGATACTTTGGATAAAAAACTGACATTCTTCATTCACTGTTTAAGCAATTTATGAGCTCTGACTGATAATTAATACATTAATTTTAAAGGCCTAGCCATTATTGTTGTTGTTATTAAGTACTTAAGTTGCAAGTAATGTGGTCTAGCTCCATTGTGCTAGGCTCTGTACAAACGGATTAATTAACTATCCTTTCTTTACTGTTAAATCATGCTCACTCTGCTTATTGCATTCATCTCTTTTCCCTCATCTTGTGCTTACATGGAAAGGTTCTTGGACAACATCCACCTGTTCTTCTTTTATTTGTGTACAGAATCTGCACAATGCACACCCAGGTTGGAACTCTAAGTGCCAGTTCAAAAGAGATAATATATGTTAATTTGCCATTGGAAAACCAAGAAAATCAGCTGATAAATATTGATCTCAGTGAATCTTCTTCTAGGGAAAGTTTTTCTTTAGTGATTTCATTGCATTGGATTTCATACTCCCCACAGATTTCTGGAAATCCACAGCTGTATTTAAATTGTTTATGCATCTGACCACTGTTATCGGAAAACTCTTACAGACAATTTTTCTCCCAGTGTCTTTGCACATTGTAGCTGTGCAATGCAGCTGTACAGGAATGCACATCTAAACATTAAGTTAGTCATAGTATTTGCATTTTGATAACTCCTCCGTTTTGAATAAAGAACCAGAAGAAACCTTGTATCTGGGTGAATCTTTTCTTAAGGCTGATTTTAAATAAATCAGTCAAAAGTTTGGCATTGCATCATATTCCAGAAGGGAGAACTGAATTACTATGTGATAAATGTAGTTAAGGAAAGTAATTATTCTTCTTAAAGTAATATTATTACCTTTCTAACTTATGGAATTCATTTCCCTGGCTTCTATTTGACGTGTATTATCATTTAAAAATAACTGTACTTTCAATGTACAGCACTGCTTTATGGCTTTAGGTCCTTTTATCTTCCTCTCTTTTCTATCACCATATTATAAACTTTAAATTCCACCTCTTCTATAAGGGATTTTCTGTTCTGCAAGATGTGTCCCCCTGAATAAAACCAAGTTTCTGTAGAATAATGAAAAAAAATTACTCTATTGCCAACAGGCAAAAATTTAAGACATGAAGACTGCTTTATTTCATCCCAGCTATTTTCCTACTTCTACCTTTTTTTTTTTTTTTTTTTCTTTTTAGATCAGGATAGCTTTAGAGAAAGAAAGAGGGAGACCGAGAAAGCCATCATTAGATAGATCTTCTGATCTTTATCTGCAGTAGCACAGTCAGAAGAGCTAATGCTATGATGATAGCTTTGAAATCTCTTAGGAATTGGATAAAGAGAAGCGATAGTGATGAACTCCCAGCTAATAAACACAGAGTGCTTATTTCTGCAGAATGATCAATTTCCAGATGTCCTGAGGCTTGTCTGATACAGTTGATTTACTCATTCTCCCTCACTTCACTAATAAAGCTCAAGTCCAACATCAGATTAGAGACGAGCCAGATTTCTTAAAGGGGCAGGAGGAGGGCTGGCATCATGGCACGCAAATGCTGGGGGACATACTAATCTCTTCTGCCTCCTCCTATAACCACCAAGCTGTCTTAAACAGCTGCCTTCCTCTGCAGAAATCATACACTTTATCCGCTTTGGGTGAGTACAGTAATACAGACAATTAATTTGTTATCTTGTTAGTGGAAATTTAATGCAATGATCTAAAAGAACTCTTACATATTGTGATAAACTTTAGTGCCTCCAGGGCACTTCTCTTCCATAGGACTCATTTCACATCCCATCCATTATGTAAATGAGATGTGGAAATAGTTTAGTTCCCCTAATGTATCTGTACACTGATGGATTGCACAAAGTCAGCCCTACTGAAACTAATGAGGTTAAATGCATCTTGCCATTCCTTTCTACTTGGGTGAATCCTGCACCTGAGTTCAAGAAACGTGGTGCAAGTCTTCTTCTTCAGTTCTTTATGAAGATAATTGTGTCTCCTGACAGGGAGCACAGTGGCAACTGCTGCATACCTGACACCTCGCAAGGCGTTACTTAAGCAAACAGAGCAGCTGCTGTTGCTGCATTCTGATGTAGAAATCAGAATCATCTGGCGTTGATTCAGATTGTCTTCCACTTTTGGAAGGTGGGTCCCAGGAGGGACCCTGTGTGGAGCTGCAGGAACTTGCAGCCTACAATGACATGCAATGTTTGAAAGCAATGTATCTGTTAGCGTTATCCATGCAAGAATTAAACCCAAGGAGGAAAGGAAAGGAAGCCTTACAGTGGTCGTTTTGGCAGTGTTAGGTTAACGGTTGGACTCAATGATCTTAAAGGTCCTTACAACCTAGATGATTCTATGATTCTATGACTTAGCTCATCATCAGGATGAGTCTCAAATCTCCATTGCCCCTCCAGTTAAGATGATGATCAGCTGCAATTTGAAATTTGCAAAGAGCGGCCTCTTGCCTGTTTCAGGCCTGTATTTGTAATGAATTAGACTTCCTAGGAGATGTATTCTTGAGCTTTGCCTTTTGATTTTGCCTCAGGATTGCTTTTTCCTGTACTGGTACAGAAAGAATCATGGATACTCCATCTCTTTCCCTTCCCTCCTCCTTGCATATTGCCAGCATGAAAATGGAGGGGGTCTGAGTCAGAAGACTGAGGAATAAAGGACATGCTGCCTCAGCCACGGGAGACGAAGTGATGTGTGTCTGGAAGCTCAGTCCTTCTTGTACTCAAAGATGAAAATTTAACGGAACTGGTGGAAGCAGCTCATATTCCAGGGCAGTAGGGGACAGTAATCCAAGGGGGCTGTAAGCGTGTTCACACCCAGCCTCCGGCAGCCCCCCTGCAGGCCCTTCCCAGGCCCCCAGCCCTTCAAACAGAGGGGGACTGGGCTTTGAAAATGTCATGGGAGGAACCACCAGATTTTGTCATGCCAGGAAGTGATGAACAGGCGAAATGAGGATTTCCATTAGAAGTTGGATCAAAGTAGAAGAACATGTTAGTTATATGTGGGCGACAGCAATCAATAACTTTAATGAGAGAAAAACTCGAGGGTTCAAGAGACTAATTCAGAGTCAAAGGGTCCAGGATCACAGACCCTGTGAACATGGATTTAAGCTAAAGGGGTTTGCTAATGGCCTTAGACTCAAAGGCTTTTCTCGCTCAGAGCCTGAAACTTTTAGATGAGCAGAAAGTTACAGTTTACAGTTGTTGGAGACTGACAGAATCAAGAGAGACAGACAGAGACCGATGGTGTTGGAGAAATGAAATTTGCCATGAAATATCTCAGCGAATGAATCATTTAATACACAGTGATGAAGAACTAAATTCTCTTGCAGAGGGGGAAGGAGAAAAATTAAAATCTTTGCAAGAGATGAAATGAAAAAGCAAGTGTTTGAGGCAGGATGGTTAGGTGGAAAAGCGAGATAAAGGGCTTTTTTTTAAGGCATAAAAAGCCATTAGGTACGCTGAGGGACAGAAATAAAAAGACCTGCAGCTAGGAGCAAGGAACTACCTAGAGATGAGTAGTCACACTGAGATGAGCTGTCATAGTGGATGAGGATATGCTCACTGGGGAGGAAGGAAAAGAAGACAGGATTTCTTTCTCAAGAACACAGCTAGGGAAAGACAGATGGGCAAACTTCAGTCCGTAAGTAATGAGAAAAGTCAAGGGTAGTGTTTTGAGTTGTTGTTTTTCTTAACAACAGGGATGATCATTTTTAAATGTGGCAGATAGAGTTGATATTCCCTAGGCAAATGGAGTTGGGAGCAGTTCGTATTTATCACAGATTAAATGGGACACTGACAGCTTTGGTAGGAGAGTGCTGGGATGAAGCATGAGCAGAAGAGTCAAGTTGCTGGTGGGGGGAGGACAAATGAGGCACAACGGCTGGGCTGGTGTAATGGTGGAGTCATTTTTCAGGCACATCCAGTGTACAAAAAGTGATGAAATCTAAGAGAAGTTAGCAAAATAATTAGCAAAAGTCTTGCTGAACAAGTTCAACTAAGAGACCTCCACCGAGAAGGAAAAAACAGCACAATGCTCCTCCAGAAACTGTAAGGCTTCATTCTCCCTGTGTATGCAGTCAGCAAAGGACAATATCTGTATGATGCACAAATTCAGCTGATATTCTTTTTCTTTCTAACTGAAATGTTATAGTTGCATTACACCAGTTTAAGTAGTTCTGTGGTGACATCTGTGTTAGAAAAGTAAACGGCGCCAGAGACGTTGCTTGAACCCAGCTACCCATACTGTTACACAAAAGGAAAACAAGAGAAACTGGTGGGCACCTCCACCATCTAATTTAGTCCAGTAATATCTGAACTGGTCCCCTGGAGGGGTCCACACCTTTCTACTCACCTCAGCCACAAGCAAAGGTGGCTAAACCATGACGGTAGGCACTTGGGGACAGGTGGGACAAGGATGGGCTGAAAGTCACAGAGCTGATAAGACCATCCAAGACTGTCGACTTCTAAGCTAACATTCTCCCTACTGGACAGCCTAGTAATTTTGTTTTTATTCTTTATCTGTAATAAGCTAAGCCCCAGTTCATACAATGAGAAATACTCTATGACATGCATTTGAAGTAAAATCTCAGCACTTAATAGAACTCCCTGTATACCCTGCAATCTAGGAGACTATAACAGAGGAGTTTTTATTTTTAGAAGGCTTCGTGCTGGCTTTGTTTCAATATCTGAGTCCATTCATCCCACTTTAATGCTGATTTATCACTAAAATGAGTGCTTGCTTTATCAGCACCAGAGATGAAAAATAATGCACACTGGGAGTGCATATATCGTTCTTCTTCTCTCTCCTTTTCTGTATTTCAGATCAATAGATATAGGGTATTTTTTTACCTGTCATTCTGAAAACCACAGTAATTGACTGCAGTATGAAAACTGAAACCTATTCAAACAAACGCATAGGTAAGACCATCAATGTTATTGCCAATTAAGCTCAGCAACAAAGAAGTTTAATAGTTAGCTAGCATTATGGTATATAGGACTTTAATTTTTGCCCTATTCTAATGGAATTCTGAAAACAACTAAAATATTTGAAAATTATCAAAGAGAGTGTAATGTTTGGCTTTATTTTAACCGCTCAGGGTTACTGTGAATGGAGAAAAACCAAACAGAAAGATTAGAGTTCAGGATTTTTCCTGAAGTTCATCTTTCCCCTTGTATCCTATTAAAAACCTCAGTGATAGGCAATTTCTCTGATATGAACTTTAGTGTAATATGTCTGGATTTTACATATTTTTGAAAGGAAAATGCTGAAGGAAATACTTTATTAAGAGTGGTTTTCATTAAAATTCTTACTGGAGACTGCTTCCTATAACAGTGTAAGAAGGATGGCAGAGAGACCACATGTAATAAGGTCAGAGACTGCCTCTGTGGAGTATAGACACAAGAAGAGATCTGACTGATGAAGAAGAGGTTAAAGAGGTGAAGAGTGCAAAGTGGAATGAAATAGGTAAATAGGTGGAAACAGGAGACAAAGAATGGACTGGAAAGAAGCTGGAGGAGGGAAATCGTTTATTACAGAAATGTGTGAAAAGCAGATTGACAAGAACCAGAATAAAGAATATACTGGGAAAACCCTAAATGCTCTTAACTGCTGACATTTGGAGTTATGCTATCAACTTGAACGCTGCACATCTATGCCTGAGCCACTCTAAATATCCAGAGTGCTTTCCTGCACAGCTTTGGTGCAAGTCTGTCTTCAGTTTCCACATTTACTGAAGCCAAAAAAGGATATTTTGTTTTCTTCAACCAACAAACTCCTCTCCCCATAGCTTTATTTGCTTATTTTATAGCTCTAGGCAGACAAAATACAGCAAGGTGTAACAGGGTAGGAATATGTTCTCTTTAAGCATCCACTCTGAGAGAGCATTATGATGGAGCAAAGATGATACAAGCAGAGCTTTTCTCTAATTATGATTGCTTTCCTGGGGTGGCAGAATTTTGCTATCCAAAAGGAAATATCTGAGAGTGACTGAATCTGCTAAAATTCTGACCCTGACCGAGATTTTGGTCAGGCCATTGGAAAAAACAATGAACTTAAGTAAACTGACAAGCTCCGGATCTCCAACCTTTGTACTTGAAATTAAGTTGATACTTTATTTGCCCAGCACTCCATGTCCCAGCAGAGATTTACCTAAGGATAGGTCCCAGTTTCAGACAGTTGTGTGCAAAAGCTGACCTTGGTGGTTTTGCAGAAAAACTAGAATTCTGGGAGGAACAAGTCTAAAGGAATTTTATTTAGCTGTTTGGGCATGAAAAGACACTCAGGTCTTGTTTTCTTCTACTGGGACAACTGCCCAGTAAAACAGCTCAATCAAATTCAATATTTTGAATTTTGCCTTCCAAAAAAAAAAAAAAAAAATCTATGGATTTGTACTTACACCCTCCTGAAGGTGTTTGGTTTTTTGTTTTGTTTTGGTTTTTTTTTTTTTTTTAATGACTAAGGGAATAGGGGTTTCATCTCATCTAACTTTAGGTGGCCACAACGTGGGTGTCTCTATGAAATCTATGTGTCTAAGCTGCCATGACAGAAAACAGACCTCAAATTAATACAGTTAGAAGAGTGGAGTGGGTGATTCATTTGAAAAAGTGGAGTCTACTTTAGTCCAAGATTAATTGCTTTTGGTCTCCATTGGCTAAACTTTCACTGACTATAATGAAAGCTGAGAAAAGTAACGCACATAACAATCTCATGTTGCAGGCATGCAGATTTGGGTGAAAAAATCCATCCTACCCCCAAAGCTGTTTGGTCAAATCACAGTCTCTCCAGTCTAAATTCCTCCTACTCAAATGGAGAGGCTCAAATGTGGATGGTGGATCCCTGGGCCAGAAGTGTAAGTTCTATACAGGCACCTGGTTGTATTTGAAATGCCCTAAGGTATTTGAAACATCCGAGGGAGGCTGGCAGATATGATAAAGGGCTTCAGGCAAGACCTCTGCCCTTCTGCAAGAGCAGCTGGAGGCCAGGCAGGATATCCTAGGCATCTCAAATGACAGTTGACGACTACATGTGGGCAAATGAATGGAGCCCTGAGCCTTCATTTTCGCTTGTCCCAAAGTCTCTTGTGGGTAGGAAAATATCTCATCATTGTAAATATCCCCTTGTCACCAATGAATGAGCAGCACAAACATGCCCTGTCAACTCTTCCCTGAATGGGAAGCAAATCGGCTGCAACGAAAGGCATCAAAGTATACGTGCAGTAAATGTAAAACTAGAAATTTCTTGTGATCCATTAGGATGGATTTGTTACTCAGAAGGAAAATTAGAAATATTTTTTTCTGTCCCATAAAAAGGGTCTTTTTCTTGATGTTATGAAGAAGTGAGTACATTTTTTTTTCCTTTCTCCTAGTAAACAGGTCATTAAAAATAATAATGAAAAAAACCAACCAACCAACAGCAACACAGAAATTCAAAATTTCAGGTGAGAGAAAAACACAGGAATTACAGGACACAGCTCTGTAATTGCTAGTATGTACAGAAGGAATCAATGAAATACAGTCTATCCGATAGACACAAGAACAAGCCACCCCAAGTGCATAACTCTCTTCATCTGTGTTTGATGCTAACTCAAAGCAAAGAGGGCAAAATGTCTCAGAGTGATTAGACAACTAACTAAGCTTAACATTTCCTCTCCCCTCTTGTTTATCCATTCTTCTTTGTTCATTTAGTGATGGGAAAAGGCTCTGGAAGCAAAACCGTCATGAAGACTTACACGCATATATCACTTAAATCCATCTCAACCCCTCAAAAAAGCCTCTAAAGGCAGCCTAAGTTATGGTTAGGTCTTAAGCTGGGCTTCTCCACAGGAATTTCTCTCCTCCCCACAAACATAAGAGACTTTTAATCTAGAGATGTGAATCCTCAGAGATGGGGAAAACCTCCACAAAACACCAAAGATCCATCAGTAAAATATCTTCATTGATGAAGATTAACTGTTTTGCTGAAGAAAAAAAATGTTTAGCAACTGCGGGGCATTTTCAAGGCTTGCTGTGCTATTTCCGTATAGCTGTGCGGCTGTTTCTCATTCCAGGAGTTAAAGAAGAAAAAAAAAAAAAAGTCTTCTGTTTTTTTAAATTATCTGGAACCACTTGGCATGTGACTTCTGAAGTGTTTAGAACAGTCTTACAAAAACGTCATGAAAATTTATCAGCCTAGGCCCCAAATCTACTTGCCTGCCTTGTATCATCAGTCATCATGCTAATGAAAATACTAATGACATTTCAATTGTGTTTCAAGAGAAATGAGCTGCTTCAACTGAACAGGAATTAGAAAAAAAAATTAAATTTTTGTACAAAGAGTATATCACTCTCCTTTTTTATTATTATTAATTAAATGAAGCATTTGGTCTCGTGGTGTCTGGGGTCCCACTATACAAGTCACAGTAGACATAAGAAGTGAGAAACGGGCCACATGACTAAACAGAAAGGCAAAAAAAGAGGTAAGAACAAGAAATGGAACAGGAAACAGAAACACCCAAAATGTTTTCAAGTCATTCAACTAAGTTAAATTATTTTAGGACTTTAGATGATCAACAGAGAGAAGACATCTCCAGAGGTCAACTCACTCCACCTAGGGTAAGTGCCTATATTTGGGTATGGTTAACTGCTCCCGAAGGTATCCAGACGAGCTAGCACAAAATCAGACATCAGACTTTCAGAAGTCAAGGTACAGTCATATGAATTCCAGGCAATGCATCCCCATCATCACACAGCAGGTCAGCAAGAGATACAGTTTCACTCTCCTGGTCACCAACCCAATTCCCTATCACAGCTGCTGTCTTGGGGTTTTTGCTAGAATGGGTGCAACTTGTGCATCTCTGGAGCAATGGGGGCTGGAGAAACAAGTGGTTGAGCTCTGCAGTTGTCATCATATATCCTGGCCTTGTATTGCCAGGAAAGACTTGGACAAGACGCCCCAGCAGATGAAGGCGTCAGTAGGTGGTGCTGATGACCAAGGGGTGCAAGCCCTGGTTTCACTGCACCAGTGCACCATGAACATACCTGTTCCCTCCTGCAGCCTGCTTTGTCCTCACTGCAGCAATTTTCCCTGGACATCATATGCATTCATCACATCATCTTCAAAGACTGGCAATGTCTAATACAAGTTTTGCTTATTATGTTTCTCAATTGCTGTCTTTATGTTAGCCCACAAGTTTTTTCACCTTATTTTCTCCCCCTGTCCTGTTGGAGAGAGGGAGTGAGAGAGCAGCTGGGGGGGGGGGTTGTCTGGCAGCTGGCCAAGGTCAACCCACCACATTATGGAAAAGGGAGAGCTTGCCCTTAGGAGATCTTTTGATGGATGCATGTGGGTGCCACGATCTTACAAAGGAGAAGCCTAGCAAGAAGCTGGGACTGGTGTGGGACAGCAAGGAGGGGTACTTGCTCCCAGGTACGTCCCTTGCTGCGTGGCTTGGGAAAGCACCAACAGTGGAGTAGCTGCCTGGACCAGTAGGTGAGCTGACTTGACAATCCAGGGGATGCTTGCCAAGTCTGATCCTAAAAGAAACACTTTTCATTTAGGAAATCTGGGAAACTTTGGAAACTTTTGAGCAAAAAAATGAAGAGGGTGATGCAATGCCTGTCACAAAAACCCTCCAAAACAAAAAACAGCCAAAAAAAAAAGACAAAAAAGTGGCCCTGGAAAGCCACACTACTTCCAATGTTCCAATCTGCTCTTCTATGAAACCAGAACAAATAGGCTGCGGCACGGTTTTAAGAGTCGCTTATAAAACACCCCATCAGAACATAAACATCCCACATCAACAAAGTAATCTCTGTGGATCTCAGTGGGCCTGACCTGCTGCTGCCCTCTTCCTTGTATAGTCATGAATACAAATGCAAGGTGAACGCTGGCTGCCTTCTGATCTGGTGACATTTTACACCCATGTTACTGATGTCAACAACTGCATGAGGGAGCAGAGAATCAAACTCAGGATAACCACTTGCAAAAAATAGAAGAGCCATCTGAAGGCATGTTTCCAAGGAGTTTAGGTATTTCAGGTCTGAAGCTAACATGGCTAAGTTGATCCCCTCTGCACTCCCACATTTACTCAGGGAAAAGCCGTGTGCTTTACATTGTACTATAATTCATTGTTTGAACAGACACTGCCCTGTCTCAACAGGAGACCTGTTCTTCATTCCTGCCATCTCACTTTGTGGGCAATAAATCAGAGTGCAGAAATACCTCCCCAAACAAAACTATTGAGGAATCTTTGGGACATCAAAGCCTGCAACTTTTTTCTCCGGCATGAAATAGGAGAAAAATATGACTTGTGGCTTATTTTGTTCAAATGGTCCTTTCTCTTTTTAAGCAAACAAACAAATAAACAGCAAATGCCCTATTCCCACCTGGCGTTAGTGCAATGTTATGTTTGAGGCTTTAAAAGCGTAAAAGTCAAACCATTCAAAATGATGGGTCCCGTAGCAAATGTAACATGGTCCCAAGGGTACCTACATAGTGTATGGTATTGCTGCACATGGTATTAACTTTTATGCCTTCATCTATATATGCAATGTGGCTCATTCATAGTTGCTCTGGGAACCACTATGTTTACATAAATTTTAATTTCCTGTCTTTTGTTTGTTCTCTTTATCATCTTTCTAAAACAAAATTTTCCTTGTGAATTTTAGTGCTCAACCAATTATCCGCAGACGGAGGCACAGGAGAACTGACATCCTCTGATTTTTCCATGTGGCCCTGGCAATACGCCTCCACTTCAGTTTGGACCCATTAGAAAGTGCGGAACTCCGTCAGCGGCACTGCGTTTCTACCAGACCAGGCCTGTTCCCATGGGTCATGGTGATGTTGTCTTCTGGGATCTGGCCAAAACCCTCCTGCTGAGTTGACATGGGACATATTTACTATATCATAATTCATTTTCCTGTTTTTGTTTTCCTTTTAAATGCATACAGCTTGTGAATTGAAATACACCAGTGCTTGACTTCATATAACCACACTTGAGTTATGTGTCTTCAGATTTGGGTGTGAAAGCCCTTTTCCACCTGCTCTGATAACTAAAACAAGGTGTTTACAGCTGCTTGAAATACATCTTTTGTTCAAGCTTTCAAAACTAGTGCCACGCTTAGCAGAGATTTGTCGTCCCCTTGTTACAAAACATTACTATAAAATATTGAAACCTTAGAGATGCCAATTGCACAGAAAAGAAATCCATGATGGTCCAGCTACAGATTAATGCAGTGATCTTCATGAACTGTTAATTAAAATTCAGCGTTGACATGACCAAGCCTTGCTACTATTTTTTAGGGAAAAAAAGAATAACAGATAAAGCCAAATTATAATAGGTCGGTGCAGCAAATCCAAGAAAAATATGGCAGTTCTCGGCAGCTGTGATAGGAATCCTTCCTCTTCTTGAATAATAAAGGCTTCTGCTAATTTTAACCAGAGATGAATCTGAAAAACCTGCAGTCGCCTGTGACTCAGAGAGCCCCAAGGGAACGGGAGGTGGGGGGAGAGATGCGTGTGTGTGTATATGTCTGTGTGTATAATCTAACAGTGCCCAGAGCTTTTGAGATCCTGGACCACTTCAATCGCACAGGCCAGATTCATTAAAAACCCTGGCTACATTCCAGCAGTTAAAATTGAAGCAGCATATTTATTGCATTTTGCTCAAATAAATCTGAAAACGTGTGAATCATATCCCTCAGAGAGATGGGGAGAAGAAGTAAACAGTCTCAGGCTCACGCTTGGAAGCGGGGTATGACGAAGAACAAAGATGCAGGAGGGTCCTGGTCGCCGGGCACTGCAGGATGCTTGTCGAGTCAGAGGGTTTGGGAGGCTGAAGGCTCAGCCGCCATTTTCTCCGATGCTGCTATTCCGGCCTCAGATCATCTGTTTAGTTTTTTTCTCTATTTTATTTATACCCCGTGCGCGCGCGCGCACACACGCGGTTTTAAAGAGCTTCTCAGCTTATGCAACTCCACTTTGCGGTTCTCTGTGGTTTTCCAGATGCTGTTCATGACGCTGGCACCTCACCCCCATTGCAGCTGCATTCAGCTGGGATTCAATTACAGCCTGTCTTGCAAAGGCAGATTGGTTTTTCAAAGATAACATATTTTTGGGGAGGGATTTTATTATTTTTTTTTTCCTCCCAAAAAGCAATTTTTATTACGAAAGGAGAGGCATGACTTGCAGCTTGATCTTGCCAGGTGCTGAATGCCTCCAGACAGGTGCTTAGCACCCTCGATATTGTTTTGCTTCAGCACTTTTCAGAAAGCACACAGCACCCCGCAGGGTTCAATTCTGCGAGATTAAAGTGCTGGCAGAGCAGTCTCTGAGCCTTCTGCTCCCACGGGGAAACTATCAGAAGCGGTATGTTGATAACCCGTTTTCTCATGACTGATTTTGCAAACAGTAATCAGCTTAAAATTAGCAAACCTAATCATTAATTTTTTTGGACAGATTTTTTCTCCCCCTCCCCCCTCCCCCGAAAATATTGGGGATGGAGGGTAGGTAATGAATAGTCCTCCAAGGCTTTCTCCACACCCTGGACCTTCTTCCTCGGGCAATGTGTAGCTCTCCCCGAGGTGATGCTCTGCAGAGAGGAGCCCCGTGGCTTGGCAGGGTGGGATGCAGGCAGCGTGGGAGGTGAGGGGGGCGGTCACTGCCAATCCCCAGCAGCTTGATGTGGCTGCACTATGGGCAGGGTGAGAGAGAAAGGAGAGGTTTGCAGGGCTGCCACGGCCTCTGAGAGCCTGCTGTTGGGATTAAAAGCAGGCTCCATGAGCACAAGGGCTGGAGGGATGACAAGTTTTGAGCTTCAAGTCCTTATTCTCACTTAACCCCATCTTCCTATTCAATTATTGGTTGCACTAATGAGTGCAAATTAAGGATGTTATTGCTTCCTTCCAGCTTTGGATGGTGCTCAAAGAGGCTGAACACAGTACTAGGACTTGGGACACAAACGCCACTGCTTCTAAAGCACCTTGGGAAATGAAACAGAGCCAACTCATACATCACCTCTTGCTGATATTAGGCAACAAAATCAGCACCCTGAATTTGAGGATGTCAGTTACCCATGGTGTATAGTGAAATCTTCAGGAGCACCTGATAACTGGGACCTTGGCTAGCCAGGCGATAAAACATTGAGTTTTTGTGAACGATATTGTACAGCCACTTTGGCAAGTGCTGGTTACACTCTCCTGCCTTAGTTTCCCCTATCCATAATAGAAGCAGAACACTTTTCATCACAACTATGGGGCTGGCAAAAGTTGTAAATAATATGAAGATGAAGAAAAAAAATCACCTGTTCTAAAGAAGAAATGGCGCTTATTTAACGAAAGCATGCTGAGGCTGCTTGCTTTTTTTTGGATCAGACAGAGAGACAATAATAACTTTATTACTTGTATACCGCTCTAGCTTTCCTCAGTCCTTCTATATGTGATTTATTTACATGTCATTAAATCCAACTGCTCTTTTCAGAGACTTACTGAAGTCTGTTAATTGCAGGGGAAGCAGCTTTATCACAAAGGAAGAGAACAGACCTAGGAAAAAAACCTGCATGGTTTTGATGGAGGAATTTCTTCAAATTAATAAATAGCAAATAGGTAAGGCAGAGCAGCAAGGAGAGCAGCAGTATCTGTCCTTGCGCCACTGAAGGGCTGGTGGAACACTGAGCTTTCAGAGGTCTCTTGCTGCCTGTTTGACGTATTTAGCTGCAGCGGGAAAGCTTGCAGGGGCCATGAAGGAACCATGCGGCGTTAAAGTGATGCAAGAGTGGGTTGCAGCTGAGAGCAGCTCAGCATAGCTTCTCCAAGCCCACCCGGGGAGTTCCTTCTGCCGATGGGTCCCATGGCTCCGGGCACAGGTAGCAAAGTGAGAGATGAAGCTGACTTTTGCTTTGCTAAACTTCATTGCCTGGGGTTTGGTTTCGGGAAACAGCACCGGGTGGTTGTTCAGATCAAGCTCCTGTTTAATCTGAATCCTAGAGTTTAATAATAGCTTTGCATGTGTCCCAGTGCCTTTTGCTTGAGAAGTGCATAACATTTTTATAGGTATTAACAAATGTGGCTACCCAGAATCCCTGGAGGTGAGAAACGTGATCCCTATTTCTAGTGAGTGAAACTAAGCAATACCATTGATTTTGTATCATGATTTCTCTTGAGTTTTAGTAGGGAGGCATACACTGTATCTAAAGGCAGATTTTCTATATTATGCCAGTAGTATCTTTGAGATAAAGACAGAAAGTTTAATTCCCCAAATAATCTTTTCTTTTCTAATTAGTGAATCTGAAAGCACAAAGAGTAATTGAAGGTCCATTGGTCCTAGGGGAGCATCACTGTTGTAACAGGGGGACACAGACATGCAATGGTAGTGGGTATTCCCTGATAGAGGGACCAGGGAATAAACGAGGGATTTGATACACAGAGGAGGACAACACTGCAGACCTTCAGAATCCCTGATGTTCATTCTACATGGTGCAAGGAACAGCCATTAATAATTATTCTAATGACTTGTTCCGCAAGTACAATGCATAAAATATAGCGCAAAGGAGGAAAAGGGAAGATATTTACCCTTCTCTTACTAGGCATCTAATGCAGATGCTCTGCTGACCCTGAAGAGCCTGTACTTCTCCATTGCCTGCATCTGTGTACCTCTACCTGCATATTGCTGAATATCTAGTAGACTGCTAAAAATGACTTGGTTGTTGCATGTTTTTCATCATCAGAACATCCACCTGGGCAGTTTTGTTATGTAAAAATAATATTAAAAAACCAAACACCTCAAAACACAGGGCATAAGTCGCTGCTTGTGTTGACAGGGAGGAATTTAGGGTAGGTAAGGAAACATTGTCTAAATATTGGCCCATCTGACTTCTGGAATGTGTTTAATAAAGATATTTTTCATGACGGTATGGTCCAATGTCCACTAAAGCCTTGACTGGATTTCTATTGACTGCAGTTTATTTTGAATTGGGCCTTAAATTAATTTTTAAAAAAATGAAATAAACATCTACTTCGTCAGCTTAATGCATGTATATTTAGTTGACAGGTTTCCATGAAATGGAGGGAGAGTTGTGAAGCTAAATCTCCAGTCATAACATCAAAGATTTGGCCAGAGAAACATATTTATTAAGGCTAAGCAGGTCTTTAGCGAACACAGTTCAAAAATAAAAGCATGGGCCTTGAAACACAGTGCCAGCTCTCTGTTAATTCCCTCCTCCCTCATTATATATATTTTCCTTTAAGGAAACACAAAAGCTCGCAGACCACTTGTGTGGCACGTTATTTGCCGCCTGCAAACAGAAACAGGCATGTTACAGGCCTCCAAAAAATGCAGTTTGTAACTCTAAGACCAACTGACCCTCAACTGCGGTGGCACTTTGTGGCCCCCACACGCAAACAATCATCTATTGATTCCCAGGGCCTCCAGCTTCAAACCCACTCTTGTTTTCCAGAGGCTTCCAGTTGCAGGCAAGACACTGTCCTTGCTAATTCTCCCTGCCCAGAGGCTGCTCGGTATTTCTGCTGCTCGCTTGAAGTGTTATCAAAATAACGACGGCTTGCAAAGCAGAATTATTGAATGTTAGTTTTTCACTCTTTTGGAGTAGAAGCAATGAACTCATAGTCACACAAATAGGCTTTTATTACCGCCCTCTTTGCACATCTGCCAGAAAGAATATTGAGGAATATGATACAGGAAACATAGAGCGCCAGGAGGAGGGATGGAGTAGATCAGCCACCACTGCAATTTTTCCCAGGGCAAATTTCAGTGAATCAAAGGGCATCAAGGAAAGCAGCTTAAGCCTCTGCGTTCTCTATAAGCACATTACTATATGTATGCCACAAACAAATCCGCTTTATGGACTACGAGGAAGAACAGGGAGGGATCCCACAGAATGAGACTCGACAAGGAAGTGCTCTCGAACGATACCTTAGTTCTTCAGCAGCAATTTGCATTTCCACTGCCCCTTTCATTTCAAAGTTGCATAGACTCAGATCACTTCAGTATACCACCAAGGTGTGGGTGTGAGGTGTACAACAGTCGTGTAGCACACACAACACCACTACGCCAGCGTTTCAGGATGGGCTGCGATCATAATATGTTGTCTTGGAGAAGGTGGCTTAGGCTGTGATGTGCAGGGATAAAGCTGGTGACTGTGCTGTCTCCCGGCCAAGGCAACAACTCATCTAGTCCAAGAAGAAAGGATTTGTGCTTTTGCTAGTACATTTAGGGTGATTAATATCAACTAACAGAAAATGCCTGAACGTTAGATGGGTACGGTCAGAGCTTGTGACTCGGGGTTTGGAGATGCGTATCTCAGGGCAGAGATTCCTTTGACTCTCTCCATGGACTGTAATTACTGACGTATCCTCATGTCATTAGCCTCTCTCATCCCAAAGAAAGCAGTCCTTAATCTTCACTACTGAATGAGACCTTATCACTGGTGGAAAATGGGGCATTACTCCTAACCTGAGGCATTGCGGCAACCCGGAGCATTGACTTGGCACGGACTCTGGGGAAGATGCAGGATCTACTGAATCTCTAACAGCTCAAGTCACAACCCTCACTCCCTTGTGGTGCTTTTTGCAGGGGATTATGGGGCTTCACTTTACTAAGCATGTGATAAATTAAACACAGAGAAAATAAAAGAACCTGGGTTTGAGTAGGGAAGTTAATAGGTGAGCACTGAAGGAGCTCATATCATAGGTGGATATGGAGAGCAAGGAGAGCATATCATAGGTGAGGAAATATTAATTACCGCTTAGGGACCTGAACTTCCTAACTGTTAAATATTTCCCAATGGATACAATGAATATTTTTGGTAGAAAAAGGGAGCTCTTACTTTCCCCTGGAAGAGGCGTCCAACAAACTCACAAGAACGACAAATAACAGGTTCTAAAGCAGAGGAGCTGTGTCTACATAGAAAGAAAGAACCACAAGATAATTTGCTTGTTTGTTTGTGTGAATGTTACTGCATTAATATCAACAGGACAGAGACTGCAAGGGAAGTCTGGGTGGCAAGCTGAGCATCCTTTTCTGACCAGCACGTGGATAGACCGTGGAAAGACGGAAGCCACATAAACTAACACCGGCAGCTACTGCAGCTTTAACATTGTGTAATTTTATTGCACTACATTTTTCTTAAAAGTAGTAACTTCTTGTGTTGATTGATGGGTGCATGTCACATGTCTTTAGAAAAGCAAAAAGAGTTACTTGTGACTGGGATGAGATAAAACACTGCTCCCTGGAAATACATGAAATAACAAGTTGAATACAATGGAAACCGCCTTTTTCATATTTGTAAATGTTGAAAAAAAATGGCTAATTCCACAAATTGTTGGTGCCTGAGAGTGTTATAAGCATTTGGGATGTTAAGGCATTGTTAGAACATTGGGATCAATGTCTTCAGGTGATAATTCAAGAGAAGGAGGTAGCTTCAACGAAATGCTTTACTGGGAGACTGTGGAAAAAATCAGCTCTCTCTGCAGTAACCCTGAGGGTTTATTTTTATGGGGCTTCGACAGCCCCTATAGCCTGCTATAGGAGGGGAGCAGCACAACCAAACCTGCAGTATAGACCTTCTCTCCTACATGTCCAGTGTGCTATGGGTATCATCATGTTGGCAAATGCTGGGAAGACAAGTCCTGCACTTCTGCGCTCAGGAAGAGATAGAGCTGTTGGGGAGGTATTAGCGTAAATGTTGGCGTAAGGAGGTACTGTTGATTGCCCTTATAAATAATCAAAATAAACTTCTCTCACAAAATAAACTTATGAAGTCAGAAAGCTGGAAAGACTGTGAGCACGAGGGATCTTAGCTAGGCAAAATGGAGGCTGGGTTGTTTAAGCTACATTGGCTTATATAAAAGGTAGATATGGACTGATTTTTGAGTTCAGCAGCTCAAAAAAATGGGTGTTGCGCAGGGTAGTCTTCTCCAATGTAATAAGGTACCACACCCTTGAACTAAAATGTAGTTAAAAAACTCTTAGGTGAACACCTTATTACTTTCTCCCAAAGGCTTTCTAGGGACTATCCTTATCCTCCAGCCTGGATTTTGTTCCTTACAGTAAAATCACACTCCAGGACTGACCTGGTCTGTCTTCATCTCCAAGGGGAGCAATTACTGAGACTTTCAGTTCATTTCCCACATTTCACATCCCTTTGCTCTTTTGCCCTATAGGAAATGAGGTAGAGAAGGGAGGCTGTGACCAGTGTTACACATTCCTAAGGATAAAACAGCTTCCAGTCTACAGAAAACTTGCTTTCTCCTAAGAACAGCTTTCTCACTCTGTATCATTCCTGCAATCGTTGACTGACTTGTGTTGAAGGGATATTGTGTCAAATCTCTGACACTGGATCTCTGCTCAAGATGCAGCCTTCGATGAGGGGATGTCAGTATAATTGGCTGCTGTAGTAATCCTACATCATTTTTTTTTTTTCCTGGAAGGATCCCATCTCATCCCTGAAGCTAACCTGACACAATTTGTATAGTTTGTTTATTCTCAAAGCCCAACTTTCAGAGGAGGAGAATGATGAAACTATTGCAACAGAGATTCCCCAAAGAGTTTGGGTTACAGAAACTGAAATGTAAAAGAAAATAAATATACATATGTGTACCCACACTCTGGCTTAGAATCATTTGTATCCTCAAAAATCACCATGAAAATTAAGTAATACTTTATTTATTTAGACTCCACAGACCATGTTAAATGGGAGGAAAAAAGAAGTTATGTCTGAACTTCAATATCTGTGTTTCCAACTCAAAGTTTGTTTTTCCTGCTTGTAGTAATATTTGTCATTTATTTGAAACCTGCACTGTAACAAGGCATACATTGATCTTCTGGCACATTTTTTTTTTCAGTGTTCCTTCCATAGTCTCTTCTTTCCTTTCTTTAACTGTTTCCCAAGTTCCCAAACAAGATGACATCAGTTCAGAAGTAGGAGGCCTGAGCCCTTGCTACTTTTGGAGAGCAAAGTGTCTTAGCACAGAAGTTGGAGAGGGAAGAAGACAAAAAGCCACAACTGAATGTCCAGGGATCCTGTGGTTATGACTTGTCTGCCTACTAAAAATGCTGTTCCTCATTTTCTAGTGTGTTCCTTGAAAGCATATCTGCCTGCGTTGGTGGGTCTCGACAGTCCAAGTTTAGGTCAGATATATTAGAAATGGAAAAGCCATATTGGCTCAGCTAGCCCATCCTTCCAGCCGTCCCAGAATAGGTCAACCCGTTCAGAGCCTTAAATGACTGGGCTTCCCCAACTTCCCTTGGGGACACTATTTCAAAGTCTGACAGGTTTTCCTTCTGTGAGCCTCTCCTGATGTTAAATTAATTTAGTATTGGTTACTGAAGGGGAGGGCTTAAAATCCGTCTTCTGATGTGGGAAGGACAGTGCTGTGAGTGCTTAATTTGAAAGAAGAGATTTTCTCAAGCTGCCAAGCATCTGCAGAAAAAGGCTTTTAAAGGACCTTCAACTGGGTGAACAAGGCACTAGGCACTTTTGAAAGGTTGTTTATATATGTATAAAAATGGATATATGTATGTTTATATATACACATGTATATGTATATAAAAATTAAGAGTTAATTAAAAGCTGGTGTCAGGAAAGAATTTATGCTGAAATGCTTCTCTGAAATGTTTCTAAGGGGTCACCTCCCTGGTCTTTCTGCCAGGGGTTTGTCACTGCTTACAGGGGCAGATGAACAAGTCCCCTAAGTAGGACTGAACATGACATTGCACTGTAAATAAATACCGTACATAGCCTCTTTTACACCTTTAACACCATACGGTAAGACTTAGCCATGGCAAGAGCTCTCCACAGCTATGATGAGCACCCTTCCAGGCTGTACATTCATGATGGCCTAGGTTATCTAACTATTGGCTGTATATGAGAATAATAGCTTTAATTATAATGGTGCAAAAGCTGCGCGGTGCTTGCTCCAGTGACAGCAGACATGCTCCTGCAACTGGGAAGGTGCTGGAGGAAGTGAGAGGAAAGGGCTGGCTCTGGCACTGCCCCATTCGGCGCGACAGTCTTTTAGGAAGGTTTGTGCTGAAAACAGTTTAGCAATATTGCCGCGTAGCCCACATTACCACTGCTGTTTGTCTTCCTCTGCAGGCACTCAATGCTGTTATTCCCTTGTCCTGGCTCCAGCACGCATTACTCACTGACCTCTTTTCAGTCTCTGTGGCTCTCTTCGTCAACACAAGCTCCACTGGCTTTAAGAAAGCTGGCCCCAATTCCACTTACTGGCCTTGACAAAGGAACTGGCAGTAGCTCAGCTCTATTTTTTATTTGACCTTGATTGGATGTGTTACCTTCTCTCCAGAAAGGTACCCCTTGCTACTTGCCTACTAATTTATGCTAGGGACACAGTGATAATTAAAAATTAAAAAAAAAAAAAAGAAAAAAAAAGCTGCTGCCCACAAACAAATGTTATTTTCCTCTGATAGAGACAGGAATAGATGAAAGTGTTTGGATATAAATATTATGCCACTAAGATTTTAAATAAAGACATCAGGGGTACATGTAGGCTGAGAAGGAAGGGGGATTAGAGAGAATACACATGCACAGCATCCTGACATATTTCATGGGACTAAGGGCCAGAGCCCATAATTTATCCAGTGCAGCATGGCAAATGGTTCTGCCAGCTGACCTGGTCAAGAAACGTTTGCCAAGCCAGTGCGTGCATGTTGGAGGTGGCCGCATTGGCACCGTGCCGATGGCACCTGTTCAACACAAGTCCTAAATCATGTGGGGTAAGGATGGCTACTGCACCTTCCCTCTGACAGAGTGAGGGGCTCTTCTCTGGGAAATTCATTGGAGGAAAAAAGCATAAAGACAAGCCTGAAGACTTTGGTGAGGTTTTCTCGACAGTCTTTTTTTCCCCATTTTTTTGTTCAAGTCTTCAAAGGTTTGTGTGGTTTTGAGAAAGATCAAGTAAAACTGTGTGAACTACATGGGGCAGGCAGGAGGGAAACATTGTCCTTGGCCCTTGTGCAACAGGAAAAAAAAAAGATTTTATGTACCTATTTTGGTATTTTTTGTCCTCTGTTTATCCATTAGGGATTCACTGAAGGTGGAGCGAGAAAAAACATTCACTGTCCCGCAAAAGGTTGCCAAAGACAGAGGGCAAATGGTGTCTCCCTCCAGATGAGCAGGTTTTGAGCTCCTGGAGTTGCAGTATCCTCCTGCCTTCTAGTAAACGCAGATATAACTCCATTGAGCTGACAATAACGTGACACAGCCCGTGGCTGTGATATTATTGCGATTTATATCCATCAAAAATGGACTGCCATGACCTCTGCAAACAGACAAGGTGATAGATGTGGATGTGAGAACAGACAGGTGGATAAACGGGCAGGGAGACAGAGCAACAAATAATATCCCCTAATCTCAAACTGGAAATGAAAAGCTGCAAGGGTGGCTTTGCCTTCTCTTTGAGCTCTTCTCTCCTTCCAAAGTTCATCCTGAGGAAGTCATCAGGTTTCACGTTTCGCACTGCCAATGCAGGGGAAATCTGCAATGACGAGCGTTTAGGCAGTTGGCAATGCTATTGCTGGAAACTATAAAATCCTGAAACCTTTTTTCTCATCCATATGATTTCTGCTGACCGGAGACCTACAAAGAAGCAGGCCAGCACCAGAAGAAAGCCTGAGGCTGCTGCAAATGGCCAGGTCACGCATGATTGCCTGTAGACTCAAAACCAATCCAACAAACAGGTCACGGCACTCCAAAAAGTTCACAGCATCTCCATATCCTGAACCACACTGGTCTTAATACCAATCCCAGCTCATCAAAAATGCCCTCAGCACCCCGGGAACAGCTTAAACCTAACCATATGCAGCTCTCTGTGTGATCTCTCCGCAAACAAGTGTTAATATTATGCTAAGACCCCATGTGTTCAGCAGACTCCCCATTCCTGTGGATGGACCAAGCTTGAAGCTGTTAATTTTACAGATGCTGCTAAACCAGAACCTGAGTTATGAGAATCTCTAAACGTTAGCACAGCTGCATGCTTTTGCCCAGTCATTGCAAATATCCCCTCTCTTTTTAATGGACTAGTAGGGGGTTCAGAGCCCAAACTCAAGTCAGGGGTCTCAGCAGGATTCCAGACTATTTTGTGTATAAAGGACTTAAATGATACAATATGGACTTTTTTTTTTTTTTTCCTTTCACACAGTTTCTTTCCAGCCTACATCCTCTGGTCTGAGTGGCACACAGACTTTCCCAAACACTTTTGCTCTCAGTTGAGAATTTACTTACATGTGTTTAGAATATACTAATAGCTTTTGAGACAGAAAATGTAATCAAAACCGACCATAACCCATAGTAGCAAAAATCAAGCTTCTTTAGCTTAAATATTTGCTTCCCCAGAAAAGTTGGGGAAAAACAGCTCTTGCACTTTCAAGTCACTGATGGAGAATTGCCACCTACTACAGCACAGTGAAAGAGTCATGACATATCTAATATATTATCCCAGTCCAACACGTTATGGCTAATTAGTTGGAACATAAACAGCTGAAGTTAAAATGCCAGAGACAGACTTTGAGGCATAGCTGTGAGTTCAAACCACACTGCCTTGTTTCAAAGAGCTTTGAAGCAACACAGGTTGAAGAAACATTTGTTTCCCTACAGAGGAGGTGAGGGTGAAGAAAATGACCTGAGATTACAACCTTGCAGTTGGCCTGTCAGATTTTTTAACATATCAGGAAACCTCCTGATTTCAGTAAAATTTTGCTTATTAAAGGATTAGCAGACACATCAACAGTGCAAGCCACAGAGGCTTCATTAAACAGAAGCTGGGTTCATCCAAGCCCTGGTTTCAAAGCTGAGATGCTCTCTCTGCTTAACAGCAAGCAGAGACTCCCTTTTATTGAGAGACTAACACAACTTTATGATACCACTAAACAGATACAACTTTCTTCTTATCTTATAGAAAAAAGGGTGCCTGCTGAAATAACTACATTATTGGGCAGCTACTGTGTTTCCACAGAGCACTAAACTCAAAGTTCAGATCAGTGCCATGCCGATAATGAATCAATAGTATATGAGCACAGATAATCAGGAGAGCAGGTAGACAGATAACGCTAAACTTTTATGGCCCTCTTCATTCAAATGAAGGGGAAACAGTAATGATTACAAAGAATCACATTAACAGCTAAAGAAAAGAATGGGAAGTCTCTGGCTGCCCTGGGGATTTTGCTGCAGCTCTGGAGTTTCCCTGCTCCTGGAGCAAATCGCTCTGCCCCCGTGCCTCAGTTTTCCTCCTGCAGTGAGGTGCCCCAAGGACAATGCTCTAGTTGTGCTTGTCTCCTCCTGTAAGGCCTTCCTTCAGGAGAAACCCCAAGAACGTTCAGGAAAGCTGTGTCGATTCAGTAATGCTGATCCCATCACTCAGAGATGCTGAGTGGGATTTGGTGCCCTCAGACCAGCTGGTCCCTCTATGTTACTTGGTTGGGTGCAGAGAAAAACATCGCTGAAGCACAATCTCCCTAACCCAGTTAACCACGAGAAAACAGGGAGCAAAAAGGTCCATCTGGACTCCAACCCATGCTCCAGCACCTTTACCCATTTCAAAGCCTCTTTGGCACCCACATCAGCAGCGCCCATTCCCCCATGATATCAGGGGAAGCCCACTGCTGGCATTACAGCATTTACCGAGAAGAACGGTGCACACATCACCATCCTTCCTCACACCCCTGCTGACTGCAAATTATGGCACTCAGGGGGAGATGACACTGTCTCTGTCATCCCCTTCCTCTTCCCTGTGCCTGTTGCTACATGAGGTGTTTGCCTCACGCTCCCTGTACGCAGCAGAAAGGACAGCAGGGCTTGGGATATGGCACGGCCGCCTACCAAAAATGTCTTTCTGCTTTAAACACGCTTGGCGGAGAACGAGGGTCAGATTCTCATCTCCACCATGGCAGCATGAAACAGGAGTATCTTCCTTGCAACCAGGGGGATGAGATGAAAATGAGCCTGGGAGACAGGGGCTGCCTGCTTGATTGATTTATTGCATCAAAATTTAAGCTTTCAAAGCTTTTTTTCTTTTCCCTTCATTTTTGGTTTTACCTGCTAAAGGGTAGTCACTCCAGACTAAAACAGTCTTAATCATCATAAAAGGAGTCAAGCTGCTTCTCCCCTAAATGAGTTCATTTTCTTGGATTCCTCTCTTACAGCAGGAGGATTGAAGCAGGGCAGATAAAAGCTGGAGGCTGCGAACTGAGAGGGTAAAGCCACCCACACATTGTAATAACAACCAGTATTTTAAATCTGGCACTACCTTTGGAAACATTTACGGTCTTAAAACATAATTATAAAGATACAGGGGTAGGGGGGCGGTGGGAAGAAAGACACACACACTGAAAAGAAGAAAAATGAGTGAAACAACTGTTTAATTTCTTGCTGTCATTAATACCAGAGTATTAAATAAAATCTCCCAGATGAATAAAATGACTCTGTTGAGACAAAAACAAAATTCCACTGGACTGGCCCTGGTTTTTGCAAATAGCAATATGTGTATGCAAAGGAATTCCTTGTCCCTGAAAATGTTTACAACTCAGAAATAATTGAAATCAGAAGCCAATCCTGTCCACAAAAAAGAGGCTTTTTTCCTGCGTTTGTTTCTTTCCTTCTCTTTCTTCTTCCCTCCCTCTCCGTCTCCATTTCTCAAGGTAAGATTCCCTGTAGTTTTAACCCTTTCCAGCTCAGATGAAGGCAAAAGCAGAATTGCCTTAGACGTGCCAGATTTTCCCCCAGCGATTTCAACAATATCAAACTTCTCTGCCTAGGTCAACTGTGGAAGAAAAGGGTGGCAACTCACTTTATTTTTGTTGCTTTGTGTTTTTTCAGACAAAGATCTCAAAACATTTTACAGATTTTAGTGAATCAAACCTCAAAGGGCCTCTGAAAGAGAGGAAGGTACAAGCATTCCCCATCTGCAGTTGTTATAACCACTCCTTTACAGATCATAATTAGAAACAATTGAAAGGTATTTGGAAAAAAATCCCATTAGAAGGAAAAACCATCCTGGTAAGTCCTGTTTTGCTCTGTTTTCCACAATGCAAGGACTGTGCAGTCCAAATTCCCCTCATTTTCCCTTCCCCTTCCTTTATGCACACCATTGGTTAAGTTATCTCCTAGGACTATAAAATACTTTGGTTCCCTGACTCATTTGGTCTTCAGACCCCCATCAGGACATGGCTAGAAGTGCTCATGAGTAATAAAACCAGTGGTTTGAGATGGTCAGGCAGGTGACCTGCCTGCCTGAGATGACCGGCAGGCGATTTGAGAGCAGGTCTTCCCAGTTAACCCTTACTGGGGTCCACTTTTCTATTCTAAACGCACAGAAACTGGACAGTCTCACTTGTACATTTTTGGGTTGCTCAGAAACAAGCTATTTATATGCTTAGACAATGCAATAGGTATTTTATTTTTCATTAAACTTAGTTTCCTACTTCTTTTACTTCTTTTTAGACACATGTTTTTCCATTGGAAACACCAAATTAAACTTCAATTTTATTTTGTTTTTTTACATTTTTGATTGGAAAGCATTTTATTTTCAGATAAAGAAACCTAATGTGAAGAATGGTACTTTTGACCAGCAGCAAGCCCTAGCAGGTTTCCTGCAGGACCAGCTGCTCCAGTTATTAAACTAGTTTAATATATTTCTAAGAAAAACATAGACTGTTTTCTTTTTTTAGAGTCATACTACAGAAAATAGAGTACTGTATGTTAATTTTGATGTATACCAAAGTTTCTAGTTTGCACAGGGGAAAGACTGGGAGCCTGTTGTAGCCATTTTCCTCTCTATAACTTCTCCAAGTGCTTGAAAATGAAAACCAAAGATGGGCAGCTGAAGATCTTTTTTTCTATTTCTTCCTCAAAAAACCCTAATGTGATAAAAAGGGTAGCATCAAGCGTGCTCCCTCTGCTTCTTGGAGGGTGGTGTTAGGAGAAGGCAGATTATCAAAGTAGTCCTTGGAGACACCTCCCATCACATTGCTTCTCTGACGTCCAGGAAATCACCAAAGGTTTTTACTGAAGATAGACTTTAACTCCTCAGAAAAGGAAGTTCTTTGACTCACTGCTCAGTCCAGAGAAACACATCAACCTCCACACCCTGCTTGGCTGCCACACATAGCAGGGCAACGGGACATCGGCACCAGTGGATTCCTCTTTATGAAGAAGTCCTTGAACAATTCAGTGCTCTAGATATGATCATTTATGGACTAAATTGTCCAGGTGAATGACTACATCTTTCATTGTTGGTAGAGGACAACTTTTCTAATAGAATGGATACCTATGCTCTCTGATGTACCCACACTGAAAACCTGCAGGCTATATATGTCATGCGTGTTGGTTGTCTCATCCATCACAAGGGAAAAAAAAAACAACACTTAATTAGTGGATTGCCTTCATGAATACTTTTACTGTGTCCTTGGAAGTGTCTCCACCTGGTGACCATCAGATTTCAAGAAGAGGCATTTTACATTTTTCAATAATTTTGGATCACACGCTTTTTCAGTTTCATAATTTACACGACACCTCTTTTTTCATCTGAGAAGATTGCAATGCTCCTTTTTGGTCTTTTTCTCAGTACTTGTTTAAACAGTACTTTAAATGATAACAGTCATTCAATGAAAACAATTTGTCTGGAAACATAGAGAGGAAAAAGCGCAGTGGCACTTATTTGCTCCTTATTTACATGAGGAGCATATAAATTGGAGGACATTTCTTGCTTTGCCTAAAATGTGGTCCAGCTCTCATTTCCAGTTACCACTTGACCCTGAAACCTGGCTGCCCTGTCTGCAAACTGACCAGATGTGGTCTTCACAGGCAGGAAAAAAGGTTGGGTAATACCTTGGGAGGGTGATCTTGAGTCAGTGCATGGATTTTGGGCCAGACTCACAGTCCCAAGAAGAGCAATTGGGGGCTGGTTATGGGAAAGAGATCTCTGACAATCTGCACACACAACTGGGAAGTCAAAGAAGATCCAATAACTACAAAATATCGAAGATGTCAGAGTTACTGCACCATTTTTAGGGTATTTTAATTAATTAGCCAATTAATTGGCAATCTCAAAGCAATGTCAGCTGGAAAGCGATAGCGTCTAAGCACAAACTAGACTGTGATTTGTTCCGTTTCAGTCTGGTTTCAGGGCATGTGAGATTTTCCAATAAGATCAGGTCATGCGTGTCTTTGTCCGTGAAGATTGAGAGTGGCAGTACAGTAGCAAGGCAGCAGCCTGTTGTAAGATCAGTGTGTGGCTCTGTCTCACAAGATTGTACTGAAAAGTGCTTAAGATGAGGTGAATTTGTAGTGAGAAAACACAAAACTATAGGCCTGTGGATTTCTTTCACCCACCTTGAGCTGTATTCGATACAGACCGACTGCCTACCCTTAAATTACTACATACAACTAAATGGAGACAGCGCATATATATTTTTAGCATCATTAAACATCATGTAGCAATTTCAGTCTGTTAAACAGGCCTGGGATCTGCAAAGATGCTGGCATCTAGATTGCTGCCGACTTCTGAAAGTGAAATGGTGCTAATGATACCCAAAACAGCAGTGGAAAATGTATGCTATTTTAGGACACAGCCACCGATAGACAGGAGTGACCTTCAGATGTAATGACTGTATATTTAAGTATCTCCATTTCCCCAGATGCTTGCTCCAAATAACAGAGATTAAGACAGGGTCAAATTGGACTGAATTGCAAAAGTACCATATTTAACATACAGTCTTGAAGTAGATATGTGACATTTCAGCCATATCTGATAATACCTGGCTCAGGTCACCCTGTAGTATTAGATCCACAAAAATTCCAATCTAATGTCCCTTTAGGTAGCGTTTGCTGCTGAACAGCCTCTTACTGCCTCCAAAACGTGGTGCTAATTAACGTGAACCAAGTTACAATATGCGCTAAAGATTCCAGCTTTGTTACTTATTTAATGAGCTTCGTGGGATTTGAACATGAGGCTCAAAGTAGCAGGGGAAACCTCATAATTAGTTTCAATTAGAAGAAGTTCCTACGCATTACAACTATTTGATAAACTGCAGAGGGAAAAAGAACTACTGAACAGATACAAATCACTAGCTTTGTTTCATTTGTTATTATACTTATTTTCTTCTTAATTAGTGCTGATTGGCTTATGATCCTAATTAATGCAAAGGAATTTGGAATGGTATACAATGATATGGCTTAGAAGATGCCAGAGTGTACAACTGCTAAATTATTGCTAATTGTTATTTACACGAGGACAGGAAGACTAAGTAATGTGCTGCCTAATTAGCATTAAAGATATGGTTTCCATTTCCAAATTAAACGAAGGCAAAAGGGATAAAATCATTATGGTTACCAAAAATCTCCTCATCCTTCTCTCTGAAAGTCAATAGTTGCATTGCCAACATTTTTTTAAAAAAAGAAACAACCCAAACCAGCCAAGAAATAAAAGACCTTCAAGAAAATGCAGACCCTTAATCCAAAGTGGACACTGTTAAAACCTTTTCAGCTGCCACTTCAAAATGTTTAATGCTATATCCATTACGGGGATATATTACTAGCAGCAAGCACTGTGCCAGTCTTAATTAGGGAAGACTGTAACGATTTTAGCAGTTAGTACAGGTGTGCCCAGCCTACAGAATTGCTCTGCTTTAATGGTTACAAAGAGCTGGTGTCTTCAGTTACTCCCTTCAGAGCTACGTGGGAAAGTATCCAACCCTGAAACATTGGAAAACTCAGACAAAATTCCTGAATTTTATCCCGGCTTGGCCACAGACTCACTGGCTGGCCTTTGTAGTCACTTCACCTCTGTTTCATCTTCCTCAGGGACAAAGCGAGGCAATAGTCCCTTTGATAAATCCACTGGCAATAATAAAGCGCTTGTCAATATGGCAGATTTGTAAATTTCACAGGGTCTCTACAAGAATTACTTAATTCTTCGAATACATAAAATGCTGTGTCAGTTTCATGGTAATTATCTCATTTTTTATTTTTAATCACTCAATATTGGAAACAAGACAAAAAGTCTCAACATTAAGGTTTATGGAAAACTTGTTATGTGAAAAAGGAAAAGCCCAAAGCATTTAAAAAGGCTCCAAATTATTTTTTCTTTCTGTATATCATTTTTGACAACTGCATAACATAAAGTGCAGTGGCTGTCGCAGGAGTTACATTTGCACTGCGATTTCTGCAAAAATAGCATTTTCTATCTTTAAACCTTTTTTGTTTGTTTCTTTTCCTGCTCTCCTGTACCTTGGTACCAAGGGAATATCCAGGATGATCTAATAGGTCTTTTCTATCTCTAATTTCCATGATTTGATGAAAAACTATATTCTGCACACTTCTCAGCCCCATATATAAACATTATTCTTGACCCCTTGTCTATGTTTAAGGATGTCATTCACTTCTCAGAGTTTCTAAAGGTTACATTTTTACACATACATAAGCATGCATATGTTTGGTCTAAAGTACCTCCATGTCAATTTTCTTTTTTGAAATAATTTGAAGTTAAAGAAAAATAAAAATCAACCCCCAAATATCTTTAAGTCTGGGAGACTGTAGATATTGGATGTTTTCTGCCTAAGTAGTTATATACTCATACACATCTACGTTACAAACTTACATGCATATATAACAGGACACTGCCTGTGCTTGTCTGAGTTGCCTTATTCCAATTTGCTCCAGGGCTCTCAGAGTTTGCGCCTCGCTGCCAGCAAGGGGCCTTTCATTTAACAGATCGATGCAGATAACTCAGCACAGCCCTGCATTATTGCTGAATGAAGATGCAGGCTTGTGCATGAAAAATACACAGTTTTCCTGGAGAAAAACGAGCACTGAAATCTGAGCAACAGACATTTCTGTGACCAGCCTGCACTCAAGGCTCCAATCCAGCAGCTCAGACTGAGTCCACCTGGGCTTCATCCTCACTTACGTGAAGTCCCTTTTAAATTATAAAAGAGGCATTTTCCCCTATTAGCATTTTAGCCTGCCAAACCTATCAAAACAAGACTTGCTGGAAATGGGAACTCAGCCCACAGCCTTTACTGATGCCACTTACGTGCCTGAAGTTGAGTTTATGCTTAAGTTGCTTGCTGAAGCCTGAAGGCCTTTAAAAGGCTTCATTTTTGTCTTGAATGGTGTTCACAGTCTTTCATTCTTACCGTAACTCACAACAGGCTGCCTGCCCACACACGGCTCCTTCCCCCTGTGCAATCGGCTCCACTGCCTCATCTCCCTCTCGTTCCTGGTTTAACTGCCGTATGCCACCCCAGATATAGCCACGGTGCCACTGAAGTGGTGGGTGACACCAGCATCGTGTACATGGCTGAGGATTCATTTAGCAAGATGGCAGCATACTGCCCACTGTACCTTCCCCTGGGCCACCGTCTCCCATTTCAACAGTGTTTTCCCTGCATAAACCATTTTACACCACGTTGCAGTCTCCTGGCTTTCAGGCCTTCATTGTCTTCTACGTGTCTTCTCTGGCTCACCTCTCTGCTGGCATATTCATATTGTTTAACTTTGCTCATCCCTGCATCTCTCCAGGTATAATGGCTTCTTTACACCTTGCAAGTGCCCTCAGAAACCTTCCTTAGCTTTGCCGTTGCGCCGAGGACTCCCAGCCAGGCTCTGCCCTTGTTCAAAAATTCATCAGCTTTCAGGTCCCACCCTGTACACCCCTGTGCGTCAGCAGACTTCCATACCCCTACCAAAGCCTCAAGGTCTTGCAAGAACTGCACTGTGAGAGACGCATGAACATGTTGAAGACAGACTTGTCAGCTAGGCTAGACTCCAGCCCACCATAACACTGCTGGGGAAGGGGGAGGAAGAGCATTGGGCATGCATGGTCCCAGAGGAAGCAAGGTGTCCCCAGCAACATGTCTTCCAGCACAGGCTCCTGGCACACAGGACTTCGCATGCCAGCTGTGCCTTGGCATGGTCCTGCACCTTGTCTCTTTGAGGAGACCAATAGCAGAGGCACAACGGGAGGCAGCAGCAGGACTCCATGCCTTGCCAGCACCACAGGTGATATCCAGCACATTTTCAATTCCCATTTAATTGTCATCTTGGCCTAGCTACTATACAACTGTTTTTTTCTCAATGGATTTTGCCAAGCTGTAAGTTTTTTATCGTCTGGTTTAAAGCATAATCTGGCTGTGAGTGAAATTAATAGTTGTTGTATTATTCATTTCACCTGGAGCAAGAACAGGTCTATGTATTTACCCAGAACCTGATACTAGCACTTATCACAGGAGCATCTGAGAGGCATGAGAGTCCTATGCTTGTTATCTTTGGTTCAGTCAATTGACATTCAGGAGTAGAGCAGAAAAAACACTTTATATCCTTCATTTATTGGCTGAGGGAGAAAAAAAGCCTCGGGAACAATGTGGATTAAAGGAGACATTCAAATTTGGAGGACATTTCCTGAGCATTTTAAGAAATTTAGATACGGTCACATTCAAGAACTTCTCAAATATATATATCTTTCAAATCATTTGTACCTCTTCAATGACACACTGACAACATTAATAAAAATTAGAGGCTCTGAACTAAAATCAGAATCTGCTGCAAACTTATGAATTTTCAATTCACAGAACACTGCATGCAGATAGCTTGCCAGACTTGATGCCTTAAGCTAAAAATCATCTTCATATTGCCCCTCCCAGCCTGCTACAGTTATCATAAGGTTGTTCCCATCCAATGGCTACAAAGCAGGCTCTGGAAAATGAGAACATTGCCATTCCTGTCACTAGTGGAGATGATACTACTACAAGAACAACATGAAGCAGACGGTAATTCTTTGAACTCTTTTCTCAGACCTTGAAGTAAGGATGGAGGCAGGCTGGCTGTAGAGCAGCGTGGATGTTTAGTCTATTATGGATTTACTGTCCTTGCTGAAGAGAAAAAAATACTTATTTTTTTTAGAATATTAAGCTCAATTACCTTTTCACTAAACACACAGGAGAGCCTTGGAGGGGGCCACTTGAATTTGCGCTTAGGAATTTATCTTGGATAGACTTGTAAATAGACTAAACCACTACTTATAATTTATCAAACACTGTGACTTTAAAGTGAGAGATGACGAAAGTACTCAGTTTCCCCCTGATTTTTATCAGGATCTGTTGACCTTTTGTGTAGTAAGGCTCGAGGACTCACTTCACCACTGTGAAAATGTGTGACTGACTCAGGACAGTTTATTCCCCTGATAAATAAAGGGAAGATCTGAATTCAAGACTCCAGACCTGCCTGGCACAGATGACTTTGTTTCCCACATTATCAGTTTTGAGTGAGGAGAACCAGTCTTGGCAAAAGTTAGAGGCAGAAGAGAAGGACCTGCAAAAAGAGGCGAATTTCTAACAGAGGAGATTTACTAAAATAAGAGTAAATCCTCCGCAGCCTGGTGCTTTTCTGCTTTGCCAGATTATCTTCTCCTGTTCAATACCAAGCTAAAAGGCTTCATTTAAATGATAACCAAGAGTCAGTCTCTCCTGTGCTGGAGCATTTGGGTGGTGGGTTTGGTTTGTGCTTTGCAGCAGGTCACCACAGATGATCCTAACAACTTCTTCAGGCTATAAACTCCAGACCCAGGTTCCCTGAGGACAGTCTCAGTGGCAAATGCCCAGCTTGATGCCTTCTCATAAATAATGTCAAGGTTAACTTAAGTCACATGCGAAAACATCGAAACAGAAACCAAACAGTGAAATAAACACCAAGTTCTTGATTAATAGTAATAATTAATACATATATATATATTCTTTGATAGCGATATGGACCAGCTGTGACCAAGTCTGTACAGAAAGACATTAACGCCTTTCCACCTCTCAGAAAACACAGTAAAACAGACAGTGGAAAGGCACAAGGTAAGAACCCCTTGGTTGGAGTCTATCTGATTGCAAAGCAACCTCTGTATATCCATAGTCCAGGCAAAACTCCAGTATATCCCTTGGAGAAAATATCTCTTATAAAAGCCTTAACCACCCCATGAGCAAAAGGAATGTACTGATTTGGTCCTAATACATGATTAGAAGAAATAAGGCATCTAGGAGGAAGGCTGCAGCAATGGAATAATATATACGACACATACACAAGGGTGATGTATTTAAGAAACACCAAAAAAAATATATGTAGAAATATGCAGAATGCATGCTAGTCTTGACTCTTAATGCACAAGGGCCTTGAGATCTACAGAGGGAAAGTGCTACAGCAGAACCAAGTCTCATTTTATTACCACAATTATTGATCAAATGAGTGCTTTTTTTAAAGCAGCACATGGCCATTTTCCTCATGTTTTGCTGGTAACCAAATCTCCCTCCTCCCTCTTACCCTTACTGTTTTACTGTTATTGGCTTTAAATTAAGTCAGCAAAACGATGGCATTTTTTTGCAGCCTAACTGGTTAAATGCTGAAGCATAAAATGAACGGTGTCAAATCATATTCTCAAAGCTGATTAAAAGTAATCCTGCAGACGCTAAATATAGATTACCACAGCAATTACTGAAAATTCATAACCTTGCTAAAAAGGCATTCTAATGGAGTTCTGCAGCACGCTGTAGTTAAGGGCTGTTTACTTTTTTAAAACAATCTGCAGAATAATGTGTGGAAATGTGGTCTTATACAAGCTTCATCCAGTTATGAATAGAAAATTGTGGCTGTTGAGAGCTCCCTCCTGGTATCTGATACCACCACAAACAGTGTTTTGGCTATCTCTATCTGCTATTGGACCAACTCTGACTCACATTATGTTCTCATTATATCTCTTTTGCAGTTTAAAAATGTTTGAAATTTATTCCATTCCTAATTTAAGGCCATTTCATATTATATGTCACTTTAGGGCAAAGACATTGCATTAAGGTCTGTATTTTTAAGCCTGTCTACTACACAGACTTTGTTTAGCACCAAGAGACCCTCTCACCAGTGATAATCTAATAAGCAAGAATCTGGCAGTTTTACCCCACAGCCTCTAAATAATATATGCGAACACAGTAATTATGAAAAGCTTTCCATATCCCCTCTTTAACATAGATTTAGCATTGTTTTCAGTGACAGCTAAATCTGTGCTGAGCTTTGTCAAATTCTTATATTGGCAACTCTGCTACAACTGTCATTCTCACCAAACTTCAGTGGTTAAAGTTGTCTTTTCCATGGTTGAGCTCAGATGGAAAGAGAACATCATCTCCCAACTTCAGAAATGTAGAAAAAACAGAAAAGGAATGGCTAAGTGCTCCTCTGTATTTTGCTGACCTTTCTGGCAATGCAACTCTGTTGACAACAGCAGAGAACTATGAATGTAACTACAGTAGGCTGTTGCTATCTTCCTGAAGTTCCTTTTTTCTAGACTGAAGATTTACAATTTTTTTTCCCTGAAACAATAATAATAATAATAAAAAAGAATAATTGGGACACAAATATATTTTGTTTAAGTAGATAAAGTTCTTAAAGATTTTTTTCAATACATGACTAGATGTTATAGCTGTAGACTTTTTTCTTATCATCTCCACTTAACCTGGAGAAATAGTAAAAATGAATAAGAATAATCCATGCATGAAGAAAACAGTGCTTCAGTTCACCTTACAGCATTCCAAGGTAAGAGTATTAGAGGATGGAAGTAGAGAGATTAAATAATTTGATCTAAAATTTGGTCAAGGTTAACACATTCTAATCTTCCTCCTTCTAGTGACTTGAAGGCAAATGGGATACATTTGCAAGTTTTGAAATCAGATGCCTCGATTGCTTTCCCATTCCCTGACAAGGGAAATGTTACTCTACATATGGGGGAAACTGATTACAAAGGTACAAATACTTTGCCCTTATCTAGCATCAGTCCATGGATGTCATATTGAAACGTGTTCCCCCTACATAAGTCTGATAATATCAAAGCAAACAAGAAAGAAATATGTTTTAGCTGATAAAACCATCCTTCCTGTAACAACAAATGAATTTCATGAATCATATACTTAAAAAAAAAAAATATGAGTGAGGTAGCCTAAGGTATTTCTTTTCACACTTTCTGCACTCTCCTACTGCCCACTGGTTGCAATTACTTGCTCCCAGTGGATCAGATGAGTGGTGGTTCCAGTCCCACTAGCAACCAGATGATAAATAAGCTCTTTGCTCTCTTCCACCAGTTCAGATTCCCAAGGTGATCAATCACTAATGACAACTTGCAATACAGGCTCTAGAGAAGGAAGACCCAAAATTGCCCTTCTTAAGCAAGACCTGTGCTCTCTCTGTGCTTTTCCAAAGGCACTAATCAACTTGAGACCTGAGGACTTATTGTTGCCTCCTACTCTTTTCAGTCTGTGTTCAGTCTTCATTAAACAGAAGATGCAAAGCTAATGAAGTTAAAAAGTTAACTTAGATTTTTTCCAGCCTGCTGGAGTATTGCCTCAAAAGAGTTATCTTTTGTGCGTGTGCCTGTTGAGGGAAGAGGAAAGGCTTTTAATTATATCTGAAAAGGATTATCCCCATCTCTACAGAAGGGCTCTTGACATTTTTTGAAGACTAGGCATCTTCTGTTGCGCTAGCAATGGAGCGTGTATGACAAAAACAGAGCGTGTTGCCTTTCCTAGTTGGTAAAATGACCCATGCTGCTAATGGCAAAGCCCTCAAAGCTTTCTGTTTAGCAGGATCCTACACAAATACAGATCAATAGCTTCAATTTGATTCTCACCAGTCCATCTGCAAAAACAGTATCATTCATATGTCTGCTGTCAACACAATCGCTCTCTCTGATCCAAACAATTTGTTATTTGTTCCTATTTGTTCAGAAAAAAAGCCTTCTCAACATTCAGATTAAGTTGAAAAATCTACTCCTTTTCAAACTGCTCTGTGCTCTATAATACTTTTGTCCTATCTTCTATGCATTAGAGAGCAGTTTTCATACAGAAATGCAATTATTCTTTCTTCTCTTTTCCAAAAAAAAAACCCACCATGGAGTGACTTTGAATGATTCCTTCACTAATAGTGACTTTAAACTAAATAGCAGATATATTTTAATATAGAATACAGGTGCTTCTTATGGATAAGCCCTCTTTACCATGCTGGAAATAATGCTGGAACTCTGTAAGGTGTTTAAGGAGAAAAGAACATAGAAAGAATGATGGAAGTTTTGATTTGCAGGGAAACGTTGCATGAATTACTTAAGCCGCAGTAAATGATGACTAAAAGTAAAGATGATAACAATCTGCAGGTGTTTGATGGAGATAAACATAGAGGAAGAGGTTTTCTTAGGGTCATCCAAAGGGTAAAAGTAGCAGCAGTGCTAGATGGACAAGATAGATTAATAGGTTTTCTCCACCTCTAATGACTATGATTCCATTATATTAAAACAGAGAAAAAACTACAGAGAAATACTGAACCCATTTCTAATCCAGACCTTCACTGACAGATTAAATAGTACAGTAGATTGTAATTTCTTTTTATGTAGCCAAATGTTAATTAGATTCCTCACAGCTGTCTGTATATCCTTCTGAGTTGGCTGATGAGCACATTAACAATGTAAGCTGATTCAAGAGTAAAACAAAACTTCCTTATGAAGGATAATGACACATTTGAAGCACAGACTGGTCCCACCGAAATACAAAACCCACTAGTACGCAGCAGTTCTGTTGCATATTTTATACCATGTGCACATGGCTTTGCTGCACTGGCAGGCTCCAGATAATCCACAAATCTCAGCTCCTCCACCAACGCAGCTATCAAGCATTAAAAAAAAAAAAACAAAAAACAACAGAGAAATTGGAAGCTAATAGATAATTTTTTCTGTCTTTTCAACTAGTCATAGGAAACACTCAAGTCACTTAACACTTCTAAACCTTCCTCACACATCTGTAAAATAAGGAAATACTACTTCTCTTGTTAGTTCGTTGGTAAAACCTCAGAGTGTCCTTGGCCAAATATTGCTGAGGTGAAAACTACTATACCACTAGATCAGCGTCGGTTGCATTCATTCCCAGGCATTTTGTCATTTTCCTGTACCTTTAGCCAAGTAATCAACTGCGAATGGATGTCTCTGTCCAATTACCTTGTTCTAGAATTGTCTTCATTTATAGAATCGTAAAGTGGTTAGAGTTAGTCAGTGGTTAGAGTGGTTAGACCTTAAAGATCATCTCATTCCACCCCCCTGCCCGGGGCAGGGACACCTCCCACTAGACCAAGTTGCTCAAACCCCCTTCCAACCTGGCCTTGAACACCTCCAGGGATGGGGCAGAAAACTTTCTTGAAAACAGTTCTTTCACAGTCAGCTTTTTAAAATTGTATTAGAGGCAAGAATTAAATTTCTAATTCGAAACAAAACAATCAACTGAATTCTTCTCAGGCAAATGAATAATATACTAAGAATAGATTTAAAATTCAACTTTGAGTTCCTTCTTTTAGATAAATTATCTGAAATCATTGCTTAAACATGTAATCCTCCCACCTAAATCCTAAAACCAGGATTTTGACATATAACATTCCACTGAAATGAATGAAACTTCATGCCTAAGTACTCTGCTCGGCTTTGAAAATTCTACCTTTTATTTTAAAACTTATCACAGTATTTACATAACAGACCGAAACAGCTCTAGTTGTAACTGTAAATTTAGAATAAATGACATATATCTTAAAAATGTGGGGCATGACTTTTCAAACATCTCCTACTATGTGCTCATAAATAGCCGTGAACACAAATTAGGGCAGGTAGGTGAGCTGATATTACCTTCAACTCAACAAAACAGATATCTAGTTGCCATTATTTCAACGTGCAGTTTATTTTGCCAACAGTTAGTTTTGGGGGTACTGCCTAAAAACATTCTTCAAAGGGTGAATACTGCAGCAGTTACATTACTTTCCGTAAGTCTCATGTTTTGTCCTTTTGAAATAATGAATATAGACCTCAGGTCTGAAAAATGATCCTGTAGTGGAAGGAGAATGGAATATATGATCTAATAAGTCCTATGATTCTTACTTATGATCTAATTGCCGCCAAATATAAATTCTTCTTTAAAATCAAATCCAATTTTTTCATTGCATCAAAAAATTGCCTGAAATATGACTCTTCAAGAGGAACAAAATTTTATTTTTGCACATTGCTGATGCAGCTTCTGCTTGAGCACTGTTCTTGTGATAACCACATAAAGCATTTCTGTTCAAAGGTTCTGTTATTGTCAAGGAGATGAATTATAAAACAACTTTATATTGTGCAATCTGCAGATTTTATTGACAAAGGTGTCAGGAGCAGAGGAACTGGGAGTCTCTCTGCTTGTCATGGGATAAATAAGAGGATCTTCAAAGCTCTTAGCTTTATTCAATTTGTTTAGATACAAGTTGACTGTGAACATTGATTCGATGCGAGACCGGTTATAGATTTTTAGGTAGGTACATACACAGTGGGGAGTAATAGATGGCTCTAAAGTGAGTGCAAGGCTGCAACTCACTTGGGAGGCTGGAGACATCATGCAAGTCTGGCTGTATAAGCATGCTGGCACAAGGGAAGATGGGTCTGGTCCTCCAACAGAAGTGTTTTCCCTTCCCACTCCAGAAACAAAATATTGCTTGATCTCTTCTCCCATGGGGGAACATCATGACAGGTCATATTTGTGTGCTAGAAGGCCTCCACTTATAGCCCCTCATTATTTGAAGCTTAGTTTCCCATCCATATTGCCACAAACAGTAAAAATTTAAGCTGCTGAGTAACGGAATCACAAAATACCAGCTAATCTGCTGGCTAAGACATGCCAGAACATAAGACTAACAAATACTTTGCTCTTTGACTAGCTGATTTCTGCTACAACATGATGTCTTTTCTTCATATGTCACCTAGCCAGTCTGCCATTTCCCTGGACACACAGTCTTTGCCTTCCTATCTGTCTAAAAAGTACTAGCTTGCTGAAGGCATGCCACAGAGCCGGTGCAGTTAATGTGAATGTCCAAGTAAAAAATATGATCCTAAGCTCTCATCCTACATTATCATGATTAAACCTAGTCCTGACATTTCTTCCTGCCTTCAGGCAGAAATACCCTTGGGACTCATCTCACTGGAAGCCCAAATGTAGCGTGGGTTTCCCTAGGCAAGTGGAAGTCAACAAGAAAGTCAGTGGCAATAAATTGCTAGGATGGTGGCTGAATGAGATCAAACTCAAAGATTCAACATCTTTTGCACAGTGAAGAATGTTTTAGTAACAGTGGAAGCTCCCCCTGCACTTCTCTGCCAACTGAGCTTACAAAGTATTTCCCCTGGGTGCCTCTGAAGGTGCTGTTGCAAAGATGGACGGCGCTCAATGCAGAAGATGAGGAAAGAGGTAAGGGAAGGTGCAATTTATCTCATATTCCAGCCACGTAAAAGTTATATATCTAATCTTCACCAGTCATCTAGTCTGCCTCCAAAAGGATAGGCAACTGTCATGTTGATTCAAATCTTTGATCATATCTTCAAGAGGATCTTAACTGCTAACCAACTAATTTCAGGCTGAAAATCCATTACATTGCAATTTTCACTGAGTATCAAGCTGGATGCGATTTGGTCTGAAATCTTGGGAATAAAGGATTCCCTCCTTAGGCTTTTGAGCCATGTAGTCACGATGTATTATATCAGTTATCAGGTTTTGACATTTCATAAACCATGCAAGATTGTTCAAACTTATCCTTTGTTGCTCTGCATGCTGCTGAAGTAATTAAAAATGGAAAATGCTCTGAAGCTTTTGGCTAGTAATGGTACTCTAGACATAAAAGACCTCCTTCATCTGTGTTAAAACTCTTTGGATTTGAACCGGTATAAATAACTCGTTCAGCACCAGAATGATTTTTTGGCTTAATATAACACTGGAAAGAGAATAATGTATTTAGGAGGATTTTTTTTTTCCTTAGAAATTGTTTTTTTTTCAGCTAGATCTCTAGCTAATTCTGTTTATTTTTCAGTTCCCAGTGATGGTGAGAAACCTGTAATGTTTTGATCTTTCAAACATTCTTCCCAAAATGCTCCAAGGTCTTTATCTTACAGATAAGTCTATTCTTCTGTTTTATTATTTGTTCAGGTGGAGTTATTCCAAACTAAGAATTCAAACACTGTTTTTCTCACCACAAGCGTAAGCTGAAAGGGAAAAGGCAACTTGCACTTTTCCTTACTGGGGTGAACTGTCTCAATAAAAAGCTAAAATAGAAAATGAATTAAAGCTTATATGATCCACTGAATATAACTTCCCTGGCTGTTTTCAAGTATTCTGACAATTTTCCGACATTATACTGTTCCAAAATAACGTATCATTAAAACAAAGCCATGAGAATGTTATCAGTGGATTGCTAAAGAACAATGCATTAGGAGATCTGGCTCCTATTGCTAGATATAATCCAGGTTTGGGAAAGCCACTTAACATTTCTGAATCTTGCCAGTGTTTCACAGAAGGGTGTTGAAGAACTCCAGGCTGGATCACTGCCCACTTCCCAGCATCAGCAGCACTGAGTCACTGACATTGGAAATGCTGAAGGTCTACCCACGACAGATGGAAATACAGAACACCAATAAATCATAATACAGAGATGCTCAGATTTTAAGGATAGGGATCGCATTTCACTGAATATCATTTTATCAAGCCAAGTTATTTGTGTGTGAATACACACTATCAGGCACCCAGTCTTGATTCGTAATCTTTAAGAAATGGAGAATCTACACTATGGTAATCACAGTCATATCTTCATTACCACCTTGGCTTTCCTCTGCGTTCCTCCCAAAATGCTCTTTAATGCCTTTGCTTGCATTCAGGTGTCTGAGTCTGGAGCTGAATCCCAGATCTTCACATCAGAGACCCTTCCACATCCCATCAGCAGGATAATATCCCTCCTTCTCTATAAATGGTGGCTGCTGTCTGCGATTAATCTACCACACCATTTTCCATTGGCCTTTCATATACTTCTCAAATTAAACACTTCTGCACTCTCTCCGATGGCATTTTTTACACTCCGATGGGGTTTCCTCTAATCACCCAGGGACTGACTAACCAGTCTGCCTTCCAACTCTCCTTCTTTGTAGTACTCACAAACCCTTTCAGTCACATCAAAGTCTCTCCTGTCAAACTGACCAATCCACTCCTGTTGTTCTTGCATCCACCTTTACCCTCTACCTATGTTTTATAATTAGATTACAGAGGGTTTTGATGCCTGACCAACCCTTGTTATTGTGGGCTAATGATGATAATAAAAGACAGAGTCTACGCATGGAAGCATTTGCACTTGTCTTCCCCGTATCTCTGCCATGCTCTGCTCACTGCACTCATAAACCAGCCACCAGACTGGGATTACAAGGCAGCCATGAAAGCTGGAGGCTAGGTGAGCACAGCCTTCCTACAGCGGAGACTGTTTGCTGGACTGGGATACCAGGTGCCTGGGGCACCCCGGGAATTGAATCTGCAAGAGGTGACCAGTGCTTAATCATAAACGCAGAGTCTGCAGCTGGGGTTGTAGCCCAGCCACAGGTACAGGAACTCCAGGAACAACACCTTAGGGCTTTCATTGTAAAAAACCCACAGTGCCTCTGAGTTGCAGTTATAGAAGTAGTATGTCTCTTGCAAGATAAGGCACATCACTGGAGAGTTTCGTTCCCTCTTCCTATCTCATCTTTCTTTTGCAGTATGGAATTAAAAGTGTATTTGTAGGAGGAAAAGGCTAATTTGGTTAAGGGCATAAGATTAATAAACTCCTCCCCTTATGAAAATATCCTGTGACTTTTAATAACCATTAAAACCCCAAAGGATCTAATTTCTTAGGATTTAACTCAAAGGACTTGTTCTGCCTGTAGTAAATGGCCAGGTAGTCAATAGATCTGCATTAGTTCGGTAATGATCCTGCTGGCATTTGGAATTATGGCTAGACTGACCTGAGGCATATGGCTTAAGCCGCTAAGCCATTGCCGGTTGTCTCTGTTTTTCATTTGATTTGGTAGCTTCCTGAGGCCCTGAATTCATCCTTGAGGATAATGCAAGCTTTTCCTGGCAGTGAGTGAGCTGTCACGACTTACCTATGTGACATTTAAGTGGGGTAAAGAAGGATTACTTTAAATGCCCGACTTAACCCAACTAAAGTTTGACCCAGCACATTATATTTCAGTGTCATTTTCACGTGTGTGGTTTAGTTATTTACACATTGCTGTCTGGTTTCTTTGGAAAGTTTCCGATATTGAACAAGAGCTTATCTTTAGCCTAAGGTTAACATAAACAGCAAACAAGGATGTTCTCAGTACCTGTCTAGAAGCGGTTTACTGACACACCTTGTTTCTGACAATATTTTTATATGCTCTTGAAAAAATGAACTTAATGAAGTGTTGGCATGAGAAATGCCAAAATCCAGCCTTTTTACAAAAATGAACTGTCATATGTTGCTTTATATAATCCGTTGAAATCAACTGCACTAAACTGGTGCAAAGGACAAGTCAGTGTAGGCTCTGCTAAAACGCCTGATAGCATATATAAAATACATTTGTCTTCAGAGGGAAGTAAAATATAACTCTCTTTCCAGCTCTAACATCCAAGTTTTTTTCCTAGGTGATGACACAATGTTCCCATTAAGCAATTGGAACTTGAGTCACGGGGCTCCAGAATGTTGCTTGCACTGCCGTCCTGTACAGCATCATGTCAAATTTCATGGGGTGGAGGAGAAGCACCTTAGTCTTTTCTTTCATGAGTAGAGACGTTATTGGACTTGTCAGAGGCTGTGCAGAGCAACAGCAAGATGTGCTGTCAGTCAGGGACTGGGGTTTTCTATGCATCCTCCTGGACTCCCTCATCTCTCAGCATGCTGTCCCTCTCCAGGTCAACCTCCCAGGCAGCTACTGGGTTGGTGCCTCCAAAGCACTTATTTTCTGAGCTCATCACAGCAGTGATCATTTCAGCAGAGAAGCATCATTAATCACATCTGGGACCAGAGGAATCCTGGAGGGGAGAGGGAAATCTCTCCAGAATCGTTCCTGCAAATGAGGTAATCCTGACCACGGTACCCCTTCCTTTTCCTGGGA